>NC_089491.1:25334664-26077164 GCF_036850765.1 Saccopteryx bilineata | reverse complement strand
TGGGAAGGGCATTGTTATGCTAATGTTTGCTAGAGGAGGGGTTTTGTACCAAAAAGTTTTTTTTTATTTTTTATTTATTCATTTTAGAGAGGTGGGGAAGAGAGAAGATGAGAATGAGAGGGGGTGGGAGGAGCAGAAAGCATCAACTCCCATAAGTGCCTTGACCAGACAACTGCAGGGTTTCGAACCGGTGACCTCAGTGTTCCAGTTTGACTCATTATCCACTGCACCACTAAAGGTCAGGCCATCAAAAAGTTTTAAAAAGAAAAAGAGAAGGAGAAGGAGGAAGGAAGCCATATTTTGCAGAGTGAGGAAGGGAGGAGGAAGCCATTTTTAAGAGAGAAAGAAGGAAGTATGCTCAGGAGCAAGAAGCTAAGATGGCAGGGAAAGAGAGAGAAGCCAGTTTTGCAGAGTAAGAAGCCATGTTGGCAAATGGGGAACCAGAGGTGAAGGGCAAGGGGCTTTTGTGAGCTCTGTTGAGACTTGTGGGGGCCTTCCTTTGATTCTAGAAAAAAATGGAGAAGATTCACCCAAGAATGTGTGAGTGGTTTGGGGAGCCCTGTGTGTTTATTTTCTCACCAACTGGTGCAAGTCTTGAATAAAGGAAGAGCCCACCATTGTTTGGCTCCACTATTTCTTTACCATCTGCCCAAATCTAATGGGAACATGCATGTGTATGGCCACAATGGTGGTGGCTGCTGGCCTTACACTGGCTTTTTAGTTATTATTTTCCCTGGGCTTCCCTAAAAGAGATATACTTTTGACACAACATGTATTTGTAAAACACTAGTGCGTACATAGCATTTGATAAACAACTGTGTTGGACAATTGAAGTGTGCTGTTGTGATCAGGAGAACCATCATCCCCTTAAAAACTACTAACTTTGTACTATTCACCAGGATATGAAAGGTGCGGTGTGGTGAAAAATAAGGCATGGTCCCTTTGCCATCCTTAATAGGCTATACGTACATTTTTTGCTTAAAACTAAAAACTCTTTGCTTATAACTGCATCTCTATTAGCCTCTTATAAGTTGAATGAAATTAGCATAGCTCCAAGTTTTACTTAAATTAGGCAAAAGAAAAAAAAAAGGAAAGGACTGATAAGATTGGTAATGAGTAGTAATTCTATAGTATGAAGTAAGGCTCTTAGCCCACATGGGGTGAATGATAATATACAATGTGGCAATCAGTATTATATTCACTTTACAAAATTCACCCCAGGTAAAGTAGTTTCAGTGCAGAGGATAGAGTGAGAACTTCTAGTCTAAAGTCCCAGTTTCTTTCTGGTTTCCAGTCCAGTGTAGAAGGAGCTTGGAAGTCATCACTCTCCTAACAGGTAGAAAATTGAACAAACTGAGAAACCAATGACTCTTCTTAGGTCTCTCTGAGAAGAAAGGTCACAGGACAAACTGCTACCCCTCAAAACTAGAGAGATAGGCAAGTCAGTACAAAGGATCGCAACTTATCAGAAGAGAACCTATGAGCAAAACCTCCTTGGAAACCAGTGTCAGGGCAGGAAAGCCTGAGCTGTAATTAACAAATTGCTGGAGGCTCAGTTTTGTCAATTCTGAGAGTTCAAACAGCAGGGAGACACAGTCATAGGAAGGCCTCAACATTTTGGAGAATTTTAACTCCTATAGCTCTACCAGGTCTTCACAGTGAATATCAGAGAAAATCCCCTCATATTTCTAGCAGGGAGAAGAAAAATGAACCAATTTGTTGAAGGACACAATCAGCCAAAATCCACTCAAGACAAAATAGACAATTTAGGCCTAACCTGTGGTGGCGCAGTGGATAAAGCGACGACCTGGAAATGCTGAGGTCGCCGGTTCGAAACCCTGGGCTTGCCTGGTCAAGGCACATATGGGAGTTGATGCTTCCAGCTCCTCCCCCCTTCTCTCTCTCTGTCTCTCTCTCCTCTCTCTCCCTCTCTGTCTCTCTCTCCTCTCTGAAAATGAATAAATAAAATAAATAAATAAATAAATAAAAATAGACAATTTGAATAGGCTTATATTTATTAAAAGAAATTGAATCAATAATTAATAACCTTCCAAAAACTGAAAGCTCTAGGCCCAGCTGGGCACACTGGTGAATTCTGCTGAACATTTACAGAAGACATAATAGTTCCTTGCAATCTCTTCCAGAAATTAAAAGCAGAGGGAATATTTTCTAACTCATTCTATAAGAATAGTACTATCTTAATGCCAAAACATTAAGACATTATAAGAAAACTAGAGACCAATATTTCTCATAAACATAGATGCAAAAATCCTCAATAAAATATTATCAAATCATAAAAAGAATTTTATAGCATGATCAAGTGGGACTTACTCCAGGTAGGCAAGGCTGATTCAACATTTGAAAATCAATTGGTATGATCCATCACAATAAGCTTAAAGAATTACATAATCATATCAATAGATGTAGACAGACAAATCATTTGAAAAAAATCCAAAATCCACTCATGATAAAACTAAAACCCTTAGAAAACTAGGAATAAATGGGAACTTCTTTGATTATAAAAAAAATCTATAAAAACCTACAGCTAACATCATACTTAATGGCAAGATTTTCTGCTAAAGCAGATCAGAATGAGGCAAAGCTATTCCTCTCACCACTGCTTTCCAACATCATACCAGGTATTCTAGCTAACATGAGACAAAAAAATAAAATAAAATAAAAGTTATACAAAATGGTAAGGAAGAAATAAAACTGTCTTTGTTCACATACAACTGATCATCTATGTAGAAAAGCCAAAAGAATTGGCAAAAAACAAAAGCAATAACAACAACCAAAAAAAAACCAACCACCTGAATCTAGTAAGTGATTATAGCAAGGTTGCAGAATACAAGATCAATATACGAAAGTCCTTTTAAGCTTAAAAGGGGCAGGGAGGAGGGGGAAGGAGGAGAGCTTGAAATGAAACTTATTTTTAAGTGGTAGTTTTACAACTTTCCTATATAACAGCAATGAATAAATGGAATTTGAAATTAAATACACACTGCTATTTACATTAGAACTGAAAAAATTATATTCTCAGTATAAATATAACAAAATATGTACAAGATCTAAATATGGAAAACTATAAAACTGTAATGACAGATAATAAAGAACTAAATAAATGGAGAGATATTTCATATTTGTAGATAGGAAGATTCAATGTTGTCAAGATGTTAGTTCTTCCCAATTTGATCTATAAAATCAAAATCCTAGCAAGTTATTTTGTGAATATCGACAAAATGATTCTAAAGTTTACAGAGAGAAGGAAAGACCCAGAATAGCCAACTCATTATTGAAAGATAAGAACAAAGTAGGACTGACATTATTCCAATGGAACAGAATAGAGAGCCTAGAAATAGACCGACATAAGCACAATCAAATGATCTATGACAAGGGAGAAAAGTCAAGGCAATGGAGCAAGATAGTCTTTTCAACAAATGGTGCAGAAACAACTGGACATAAACATGAAAGAAAGAAAGAAAGAAAGAAAGAAAGAAAGAAAGAAAGAAAGAAAGAAAGAAAGAGAAAAGAAAAGAAAAAAGAAAAGAGGGAGGGAGGGAGAAAGAAAGAGAAAGGAAGGAAGGAAGGAAGGGAGGGAGGGAGGGAGAGAGGGAGGGAGGAAGGAAAAGGAAGGAAGGAAGGAAGGAAGAGAGAGAGGGGGAGAGAGAGAGAGAAAGAAAGAAGAAAGAAAAAAAGAAAGAAAGAAAGGGAAAGGAAAGGAAAGGAAAAGATAAAAGAGGGAGGGAGGGAGAAAGAAAGAAAGAAAGAAAGAAAGAAAGAAAGAAAGAAAGAAAGAAAGAAAGAAAGAGAAAGAAAGAAAGAAAGGGAGGGAGGAAGGAAAAGGAAGGAAGGAAGGAAGGAAGAGAGAGAGGGGGAGAGAGAGAGAGAGAAAGAAAGAAAGAAGAAAGAAAAAAAGAAAGAAAGAAAGAAAGGGAAAGGAAAGGAAAGGAAAAGATAAAAGAGGGAGGGAGGGAGAAAGAAAGAAAGAAAGAAAGAAAGAAAGAAAGAAAGAAAGAAAGAAAGAAAGAAAGAAAGAAAGAAAGAAAGAAAGAAAGAGAAAGAAAGGAAGGAAGGAAGGAAGGAAGGAAGGAAGGAAGGAAGGAAGGAAGGAAGGAAGGAAGGAAGGAAGGAAGGAAGGAAAAGAGAAAGGGAGGGAGGGAACAGAAGGAAAGTGAGGAAAGAAAGGAGGGAAAGAAAGAAGAAAAGAAAGAAAAACTACGTACAGACCTTACATCTTTCACAAAAATAAACTCAAGATGGTTTTCTCCATTGCAGTGGGGAAACTATAAAACTCCTAGAAGATAAAGGAGAAAACCTAAATGACCTTGGAAATAGCAATGACTTTTATATATAGTATCACAGGCAAAATTTGTGAAAGAAAGAACTGAAAAGCTAGACTTCATGAAAATTAAAAACTTCCACTACACAAAACATCAAGAGAATAAAAAGACAAGCCACAGATTGGGAGCAAATACTTACCAAAGACATACCTGATAAAGGACTATTCTTCAAAACATACAAAGAACTCTAAAAACTTAGCAATAAGAAAATGAACAGTCTAATTAAAACTGGGCAAAAAACCCGGACAGACACTTCACCAAAGAAGATATACAGATGGCAAATAAGCACATGAAATAATATGCAGCATCATCTGTCATTGGGGAATTCCACATTAAACACCAATGAGATATCATTACACACCTATTAGTATGGCCAACCTCTGAAACACTGACATCCTCAAGGCTGGTGAGAATGCGGAGCCACAGCAACTGTCATTCACTGCTGGTGGGAATGTGCAATGGTACAGCCACTCTGGAAGACATGTTGATAGTTTCTTACAAAATTAATATACTCTTACCGTATGATCCAGCAATCGCACCCTTTGGTATTTACCCCAAGGAGTTGATATGTATGTCCTCATAAAAATCTGCACATAGATATTATTAGCAGCTAGATTCATAATTGCCAACATTTGGGAGGAACTAAGATGTCCTTCAGTGGATAAACTGTGGCCCATCCAGACAATGGAATGCTCTTCAGTGCTAAGCTATCCAACTACAAAGACACATAGGAAACAAATGCAAATTACTAAGCGAAAGAAGCCAATCTGAAAAGGCTGCATGTTGCGTGATTACAAGTTATGACAGTCTGGAAGAAAAAAAAAAAACAAAACTATGGAGATAGTAAAAATATTCGTGGTTTCCAGAGGCTAGGGGAGAGGGGGAAATGAATAGGCAGAGCATGAAGAATTTTTTTTGGCAGCAAAACTCTTCTGTATGATACTACAATGATGGATACAAGCCATTAAACATTTGTCAAAACCGAAGAATGCACAAGATCAAGAGTGAACCCTAATGGAAACTATGGACTTCGGGGTGATAATGATATATCAAGGTAGGCTTACCGGTTGTAACAAATGCCCCCTCTGGTGCAATGCGAAAGATGCTGACAGTGGCTATGGCAGTCCTTGGGTAAAGACGGGGAAGACATGGGAAATCGCAGCACTTTCTGTCCATTTTGCTGTGAATGCAATACTGCCCTAAGAAATAAAGTCTATTAAAATAAGAAGAAAAAGTTCTGGGTTTGAGTTCTGACTTTGCTACTTACTAGTTTAGTTGCTGCGGGCCAGTCAGCTTCTTAGGCCTTGTTAAAATGCTGTTACAAGTGATATTTACTTCCCCAGCTTGCCAAGAGACTGCAGTGGGACTCTGGGTGTGAGAACACTGTCAAGTGTGCTAGACTTGTGCCTTCGGCCCCTACAAAGGCAACCGAGCTCTTTCTCATCATTTTCCGCTAAGCAAGCACTGGTGGTTGCAGATGTGGAAATACCTCATCCTTTTACGATCTTAAAGAAATTAGCATGAGCTCCAAGAAAATCCCAAACAAAAGATGATGAAACTCTGCTGGATGCCAAGGAAGCAGCTGGCACCATAAACAGTGTGAGAGCTTTGCTGGCATCCCTCCCTCCACTGTGCTGCCAAGGGATCTGGATGGGGGGACCTGGCATTGCAGCGGGGAAACAAACACAAGATTGGAGGAGAGGCCATCCTCTAGCTGGCCTCAGGCCTGAAACAAGGGGAACCTTGACAGAACTCTTGCAGGACCGTCCCAGGTTAAAGTGCACGTCCTATGCTATACACCTTGGGCAAAGCAAGGCATGGCCTAGGTCCTTCAGGATGAAGCATCCAGGTAATAGAAGTATTGTTTCAGTTTTAAACATACTGTTAGAAATATATATATTATTTCTTTAAATCTTTGTATAGGAACATAATCTTTAATGCCCTTCTAAACTTCCATTTGTCTGTCTGTTTTTTCATTTGTCTGGTTATCTTGTAGGGCATTTTCTAGGCAATTTTTAACAAGTCTTAAACATTTTGCTATTATGAATTGATGGACAACTGTAAAGCAAGTGTTGCCAAGGGAACAATGACTATCTTTGCATATTTATGTAAACCTTGTCCACTGTCCTCCACCTTCCTTTATTATCCTAAGCAGGCTTTATATAACCCATTTCGGATACATCAGAAATTCTTTAATACCAAGAAAAGACTGTGTTTGCCTTCCTGTGTAAGTGGCATGCTCGGTAAGGAGGGCAAACCCAAACTGCCTTCACTCACCGAGCTCTCATGCCCTTGCCCCAGTTAAGAAAGGTGCTACCCACTCGGACCCGGGCAAGGAGGCAGGCGTTCCCCTGGGCTCTCCTCCTCCTGGTTCCTGGTCCATGACTTGGTCTGACCAGGGCCCCCTGAGGGCCGCTCCAGCTCCCAGGCTCCCACACTCAGTAGCACCGCGATGTGAAGGGGAAACATAGGTGAGAAGCAACCCTGACCTTTCTCTCAAGTTCAGTTTTCACGGAAGACCAGGAGACCAGTGTCTGTGGACAGGGGGCCAGGGCATCCTCAAAGTGGACACAACGTCTCTGGAGCTTGTCTCCTGGAGAGCCTTCTGCATCTGGTAACAGTCACTGCAAGTGGTTCCATCTCCATTTTTTTGGATTTGAAGCCTGGACTTGAAAATTTACAAAATGAGGCTCAGAAACATTTTCTTAAGCCACAAATTGACCCTCAAATTGAAAAGATTCCATTTCAAGTGAGATACTATGTGTATGTATTTTTAAAAATATTTATCTCTGTGTTACCTTGGAAACTCATTTAAGAACTTTGGAACTATATACAAGTGGTATATTTTCCACTGTGCACCTGGACTGATGTTTTTTTCTATTTCAATAGCATTGAAAAAAAACAGTGTAATTCATTTGTGGATCTCTTCAACCCACAGTAGCCGGCATGACGACATCTCTGAACACAGCGGAGAAGAGCTGAGTATGTAACTCTGAGGACTTTACATATTTATAGGTCTTGTAAAAATATTTCTTGCCCCTAACTTAAAGGTCTACTGACTCATCAACAGCTAACAAAACACAGGGATATAAATTAGATGGTAGACTGCCAATCCCATGAAGAAGGAAGAAAGAGTAAAAAAAAAAAAAAAAAAAAAAAAAAGATGGAAGGGAGAAAAGAAGGAAAAAAGGGAGGGAGGAAGGGAGAAGAAGGAGTAAAAACTGCATTCATCAGTACATGTTTCCAAGCATGGCAGTTAAGGTTATTTTTGACTGATTCAAATCCAACAAAATTTATGGAGTGCCTACCATATTGCAAGGCATCCTGGTGAAAACTCAGTAGCAAGGTACTGTCCTTCAGCCTTGCCCCCCACCACCATTTTCTCCATTGATTTGAGGGGGGGGAGGGAGAGAAAGAGGGGGAAGGAGAGAAAGAGAAAGGGGAGGTAGAAAGGTGAGAGGGTGAGAGAAAGAGAAGCATCAACTCATTGTTTCACTTAGTTGTTCTATTTAGTTGTACACTCATTGACTGCTTCTCATCCGTGCCTCGGCCAGGGACCGAACCCATGACCTCGGAGTGCGGGACAACATTCACGAAGCACACCTGCTGACTAATCTCTATCTGCTTACCTTGTTCTCTCCCTTCCGTGTGTCCATCCATTCCCTATGCTGTACTGCCCTAAAGGCAACCTGTCACTCTAAACACAGAAGCTAGAACTGATTTGCCTTTTTCATATTAGGGTAGAAATCTCATTGAAAACTAGGTGCTGCCAATTCCTCCTTCCCCTACAACCCTTTCCCACCCAAGCCCCCATCACCTCCCAGCCGCAGCAGCCTTCTAACTTGTCTCCTCTTGTCCCTTTACATTTGTCCTCACGAAAAGTCGCTAGAACGATGCTCTCCAACTGTATCAGATCATGTCACTCACCTTATTAAAACCCTCCCAACCTTGCAACTGACAATAAAACCCAGAGTCCTCATCATGACATCAAAGGCTCCACCTGGTTGGCCCTACTACAACCTCGTCTGTCCTTTCTGCCTCCATCTCTGTGTTCCAGCTTCCCTCTTCCTTAAACACACCACACCTTTTCCATGTTAACGCCCCTTGGTCCTGTTATTCTGGCTTTCCCAGCTCCCTCCCAACAGCCCCCGACTCTTTCTTCCTGGATCAGCTTGAATGTCACCTCTTCCGAGAGGTGACACCCTACCTAAAGTGAGCCCTGCTCTTTTCATCCATTCATTCTCTGTTTTTCACCTCTCCTTGTTCGTTTTCTTCATCGCATTTACGGCCTTCTTGAGTCATTTTGTTTTTTCTCTCTCCCCTGCTAGAATGTAAATGCCATGACATTCTAGCACCCAACACACCGCCTGCCTTAGAGAAAGCAATCAGCAAATACTTGCTGAATCAATGAAGAAATCTATACGATCACCCATGCTTCCTTGCATGGCTATGGTCGTCAACCAGGTGCTAGGGATTCAAAGAGGAAATAATACAGCCCGCAAAGAGCTCAACGTCCAGTGGGGATTATGAGGGGCGGGCAGGGAATCGCTATATTAGAGCCAGAAGTTGCTAGAATGGAGGTGGGTATGATGTGCAGTGGGGGAAAGTGCCACAGAGGAGTGCATTCAGCTGAATCTTGAAGAATGAGCAGATACTCAGCAGGAGGACAAGGGCGAAGGGAAGGCTGGGCGAGAGAACTGCAGCCAGCACGGCTAGTGATCAGAGAGGCATGGATGTGAGAAAGGGCACAATGGATTTAGAGAGCCGAAGTGCAGCCTGTTGCTGGAATATAAAGTTCTAGACGCTTAGCTATAAAACACAGTGGCAGAAACACATCTGTGTTCCTAACACGGGGCCCCTAGAACGCAGCAGAATGATATTTACTAAGC
Source organism: Saccopteryx bilineata (assembly GCF_036850765.1). NCBI lineage: Eukaryota > Metazoa > Chordata > Mammalia > Chiroptera > Emballonuridae > Saccopteryx > Saccopteryx bilineata. The sequence goes on along the minus strand of NC_089491.1, from coordinate 26,067,935 downwards.
AAGTGCTCATTAAATATGCTCATCAATCCATTCATTTTTATTGTTCTTAGAGCCATTTTTGATTTAAGTATAGTTGCTATACAATTTTATATTAGTTATATTAATTTCAAGTAATTCATTCTAATGCAAGAAATGAGACGACGTGTAGGATAAGAACGAGATCATGTCCAGCTTTATATGCCACAATAATGTGTTTTATTTGTCCTGGGGGGAAAGAGAAACCACTAAATAGCTCAGAGTAGAGTTTTTCTGTTATTATGTTTTCTGCCTTCGCTCTCCCTGGCAGCCAGCAAAGGGGAGGGTCCTCAGAAGGGGCTGAAATGCACGGGCTGTTTGAGCATTCAGAGATAAGGGTACTACTACTATAACTTTAAAATACCCCTTTTCAAGGGTGTTATTTGTGTCCACTCATAATAAAGAAAAATTTCAACAGTTAGCCTTTTTTTTTCCCCCAGACCAAATCATTACCAGAAAAGATAGTTCTATGTGTTTCCTCACCTGTTTCAAGAAATACAGGACCATCTGAACTCCTTTCTTCCTCTGCCTAAAACATTCCAGACTACAAAATTACCTAATTTGTTTTTCATTGGAAATTCAAAATATAGCTAGTTTATGTATGTAAGACACAAGCTTAAATTATTTTTTTTAAATTAATACACTTTATATTTTAGTGTAGTTTCCAGTTTACAGAAATTACAGAGTTCCCACATTACACTGACCCCCCCCATTATTAACATCTTATATCCGTAGGATACATTTGTTATCATTGATGAATCAATATCGATACATTATTATTATTAACTACATTCCATGGTGCATGTTAAGGTGTAATCTGTGTGCTGTAGAGTCCTATGGGGTTTTGACAAATGCATAATGGCGCACACCTCTGTTACAGTGTCATGAAGAATAGTTTCACTGCTCTAAAATCTCCTTGTGCTTTACTGATTCATTCTCCCCCCCACCCCAACCAAACCCCTGGCAATCACTGATCGTTTTAGTGGTTTTTCTTTTCCAGACTGTCACATAGTCGGAAACTAGGTATGCAGCCTTTTCAGCATGACTTCTTTCACTTAGCAAAATGTATTTAAGATTCTCCATGTCTTTTCATGGTTTGATAACTCATTTCTTTTTATTGCTGAATAGTATTTCATTGTCTGGATGTATCACAGTTTCCTTGAGAGACATCTTGATTGCTTTCAATGTTTGGAAATAATGAATAAATCTGCTACAAAAGTTTCATTTGCAGGTTTCTGTGTAGACATAGTTTTAAGTTCATTTGGGTAAATACCTAGGACTATGCCTGCTAGATTGCAAGGTAAGAATCTATATAAATGTATAAACAATTGCCAAAGGTCTTGCAAAGTGTCTGTACCATTCTGCAGTCCTATCAGCAAGGAATGAGAGTGCCAACTGCTCCACATCCTCATCTGCTTTTGCTGTTGTCAGAGTTGTAGATTTTAGCCATTCTAATAGGTGGATCGTGGTAGTTCATTGTTTTAATTTATAATTGCCTAAACACCTATGATGTTGAGCAACCTTTCATATGCTAATTTGCCATTTATATATCATCTTTAAACACTGGGTCTAAGAAAAAAAAAATCAAAAGATAAGTCAGAAAATCCTGAGGTGAAGGAAGACCAAAGCACAGCACAACAATGACACGGAGAAGGCTGTGCTTAGAGGGGAAGTTGCAGCCGAATCACCCAGACCAGGTAAAATAAACTAAAATAAAATAAAATCATAAGAAAGTTCTCAAATCAATAACTTCAACTTTCATCTTAGAAAACTAGAAAAAGACAAGCAAAAGAAAAAAAAACCAAAATAGCAGAAAGAAGAAAATAAAGATAAAAGCCAAAAATATGTAAAGCAGAGCATAAAAAAAGAGAGAAAATTGAAAAGTTGGTTCCTTGGGAAGATCAACAAAATTGACAAACCTTTAGCTAGAATGACCAAGGGTGGGGGGGAAGATGATTCAAATGACTAAAATCAGGAAAAAAAGAGGGGACATCGCTGCTGACCTTACAGAAATAAAGGGATTATCAGAAAATACTGCAAACAACTGTGTGCCGACAAGTTAGATAATCTAGATCAGTGGTCCCCAAACTTTTTTGGGCCACAGACCAGTTTAATGTCAGAAAATATTTTCACAGAGCAGCCTTTAGGGTGGGATAGATAAATGCACAAAATAAAATTATGCAACCGAGCCCTGGCCAGTTGGCTCAGTGGTAGAGCATCGGCCTGGTGTGCAGGAGTCCCGGGTTTGATTCCCGGCCGGGGCACACAGGAGAAGCGCCCATCTGCTTCTCCACCCCTCCCCCTCTCCTTCCTCTCTGTCTCTCTCTTCCCCTCCCGCAGCCAAGGCTCCATTGGAGCAAAGTTGGCCCAGGCGCTGAGGATGGCTCTATGGCCTCTGCCTCAGGTGCTAGAGTGGCTCTGGTTGCAACAGAGCAACGCCCCAGATGGGCAGAGCATCGCCCCCTGGTAGGCATGCCGGGTGGATCCCGGTGGGGCGCATGCGGGAGTCTGTCTGACTGCCTCCCCGTTTCCAACTTCAGAAAAATACCCCCCCCCAAAAAAATTATGCAACTGGCATAAAAACTGTGGTATTTTTAAATATAATTGTCGAATTTACGAGACAAGCGTCAAGAGTGAGTCTTAGATGGATGTAACAGAGGGAATCTGGTCATTTTTTAAAAATAAAACATCATTCAGACTTAAATATAAATAAAATGGAAATAATGTAAATTATTTATTCTTTCTCTGCGGACTGGTACCAAATGGCCCACAGGCCAGTACCAGTCCGCACCCCGGGGGTTGGGGACCACTGATCTAGATGAAATGAAAAAATTCTTAGAAAAACACAAACTACCAAAACTGACTCAGGAATAAATAGATTATATGAACCTAAAACATGTAAAGAGATTAAATTAATTAAATCAGCTAATGTAATTTGCCAAAGACTCCTCAGTGTTTCCATTTGTTAAGAATTCTCTGGTCAGTTATGAAGATTTGCAAGATGTGATGTGAAAAGCTTCGCCCCCCTAGATAGGGATGTGGTTATCACAACTGAGTGCTATCCTGTTTCTATTTGCGAAAACATTTGGTTTCTTTGTGCCCATCCCCAAAGAGAACAATAAGCATTTGTAATTCTCTCCCAGATTTTAGAACCTGAAATAATTCAGATTTCTTTTGCTTACATTGTCTGTTGGACCTAATACATGTTTCTGAGAATCCATTCCCTTATCCTATGGAACACTTTAAGAATAATATTGCTTCTAATATTACCATAATAGTGCATGTAGTGTTTAAAAGTGTGTAACCGAACGATCAATGTAGCAGGTAGGTATGGATCACCTACTAGATTCCTGGTACTGTGCTGGGGGTTACAACTGTAAGCAAAACACAGCTCCTTCGTGCCGGCAACAGAGTTATTGGGAAGATACTTTTGATAATGATTACATCTTTTCTTAATTTCTGTGCTTAATGTGGAATAGTGAGGAATTAAAATTTTTTAAATTAATAACAATCAATCAATAGGCCTACATAACATTGTGGTTAACAGTGGAAATGACTGACAATTTTACAGGTGGCAAGATGTAGGTTGATAAGGTTCTTATTCTCTTTAGAGAAGTTTTTATGTGTCTTGAGAATGGGAAGTGAAGAAAAACACTATCCAAGTTGGGTTAAAATACTAATTTCTTGTACATAATGAAAAAAAATCAAATATGTAGAAGGACTTACACATTTCTCAACAAATTCTACATCCTGAATGAGATTTGTAGAATCTTTATGAACCATCTTGAAAATAATTTAGCAGCATATTCTGCACCTCAGAAATGAGGCTATAAGGACAAAGAATGTTGGCACACAAAGAATAAGGATTAAGAGGTGGTCACAGGGTCAGGGATAGGGACACCTTCCAAATGAAGTGTGACCTGTGGCAGAACTCAAAGTGCAAAAGATACGGCGAGATCTTTATGACCAGAGAAAAATTAAAGCACCTTCCACCACTGGGGAAAGCAATGCTTCAAGTAAGTGGCAAATGTCAGTCTGTGTTGGTGAGAAGCTCTCAGCAATCCCCCAGACAAAGGCCAGGAAAAGAATGAAGCCAACTGGCACATCCCCGTTTCAATCTGATGACAACCTCTGGTCGTAAGAAGACAGGTTCCCCTCGGAGGACTCCCAGGTTTCGGAGCTGACACTTGCCCTGGCTCTGAACTATATCTAGCACCACCTAGTGAAATAACTTAGAATGCTTCCATTTTTAAAAGTCCAAACTAAGGAATGGTTAACAACATAAATCCATGAAGACATGGATTTTTTTTAAATAAAGGATGCTATGGGGGAAATTTTGCCTGTGATCTTACCCAATATACATTTTTAAACTCTTAGAGGATGTGAAGATGGTTTTAATTCAATCAGTCATTCGAATCAGTGACCATCCAAAGGTGTTGATTTGGCATTATAGAAAGAAAAATGTTCCAGGAAGAAAGAGGGGAAAAGGCTGGCTGTGGAGTTGAGAACAGGGGCTAAGCCAGGGGCTGATAAATTCCTAATGTGGAGAGGAGAATGCCCAGTGGTGTGCTGCAGCCAGCTAGCACCCCCAGAGCAAGCACCGGTGCACCTCGCTTCCCAGACAAAGACTGGCGCTGTGGGATTCGGGAGGCACACAGGGTTCCCATCCTATTCGGAAGCGATCTTGTCTTCCATGAGCATGGTTTGAAAACTGTCATTTTTGACCAAGACATAATAATCAGGGAGGGTCACAATTTAAGCTTTTTAAAAATGATTCACAGTCAAAAACAGAAAAGATAGTGGGTCACTTCAGAGCTATACAGTCTTCTCACGGGGCATTTGTGGGTTTTTCATTGAAAGGTGGTTATGATTCTAAGTGGCCCACGTTCAGGCAGATACAGGTCATGTCTCCCCGACCCACAGAGTTACTAGGGGCCCACAGGCTGACACTGGATGGCAGACTATACACGTGGGTGGTCCATGGGCCAACTCATCTCTATAGAGTTCAAGAGTAATTTGGATCACTTGCCAACATTTAAAAACTGAATAATATCACATGAAAACTCAATTTTTTGGCTTTTCTTGGGAGAAAACAAATAAGATATAGCAAAATTGGGTCTGGATATCTTCCTAGCACCCATTAGCTGGCCTGGCAGCTGCCCTCCCTCTTCTCCAAGTTCCCCATGTTGGGCTTTCCCAACACATACAATACCCATTTGGTTACCTCCCTGTCCTCGCTTGAGTTTGCACTCACTGACTTAAGGCTGTGCCAGACTGAGCTGCAAGAGACAGTGGACCTTTCTAGAGAGAGTGAAGGACGTTTCAGACACAATACATTGAAAGTAGCTCAGGCCTGAGCCCCCCTGGGCCCCCCCCTGGACCCGGTCTCAAGGGCCAGGAATGCCCCTTGCAGGCAAGAGCACACTCTACTCATGTGCAGACTGAAAACCTAAACTGCCTTTGGAGACAAGATGGGAAGTTTATTATGGCCGAGCACATTTATTTCTGAACTTAATGACATGGAGAACCACAAGCCTGCCCACAGTATCAATTTTTCATTTAAAAAAAAAAAAAAAGGAGAAAGTCTATTGAGTCAAATGTTCCAAGAGGGCCTGGTCCAGGGAAACCTCTGAGCATGTATTTATAGCTTGGATATAGAGGCAGGAATGCCTTGCTCAGGGAAGAATTAGAGTAAACTACCATCACTGAATACTTGTTTTGTGCTGTCCTTCCACCCTCACAATCACCCAGGGGTAGTAAATTTACAGATGAGAAAATCAAAGCGCAGAGAGGTTAGTTGATGAGTAAGTCACGCAGCTTGTTACTCAGCAGAACCCGCACTCACCGCATGGGCTGACCACACACCTGTGCCTCTCTCCTTTCCTGGGCTGGCTTTTCATTTTAGAAATGGCCCTTTGTTCTCTCCAAAGCCACTTCTTAGAGATGATTTCCCATGAGCCCTGTTACAGGTTTATGGGGTAGAGGAATCATTATTCACATTTTACACAAGGAGAGCTGAGGCACAAAGGATGCTAATTAAGTCTTTTTTTTTTTTTTTTTTTTTTTTTTTTACAGAGACAGAGAGTGAGAGTCAGAGAGAGGGATAGATAGGGACAGATAGACAGGAACAGAGAGAGATGAGAAGCATCAATCATCAGTTTTTCGTTGTGACACCTTAGTTGTTCATTGATTGCTTTCTCATATGTGCCTTGACCATGGGCCTTCGCAGACCAAGTAACCCCTCACTCAAGCCAGTGACCTTGGGTCCAAGCTGGTGAGCTTTGCTCAAACCAGATGAGCCCGCACTCAAGCTGGCGACCTCAGGGTCTCGAACCTGGGTCCTCCGCATCCCAGTCCAATGCTCTATCCACTGTGCCACCGCCTGGTCAGGCGCTAATTAAGTCTTAACTTAATAATTAGTCACTGAGAACTGGTACCCTGGTTTGCTAACTTTTAATCAAGTGTCCTTCCCACTTTGTCAGACTAAAAGTCTGCTTTGGGCTGAGTATCTGGTCTTCCTCTTCAGATGCTCAAGCCGAAAGAGTTGTAAAGTCTTTATATTATAGAAATGGTCTGCATTTTTTTAGTAAAGCATTTTTTGGTTTGTTTGTTTTTTTAATTTGAAAAGAGGGCTGGAAACTGAAGAACACAAAACTTTCAGATTATTCTGGTCGTTAAAATAACTATGCTTCTTTTAAGGTAGCCTGTAAAACTGCTCTGTCACTGAGCTCTATTCATAATAGAGACAGATTTAGTCTTGTGGCGAAGGCAGTTGACAAGGAAAAGAGGTCTGGGTAAAATACTTACTTTGTTTTTCAAAATAGTACAACCCAGTTTAGAAGCAATAGAAGTTACCAAAATGATGCCACAAATTGAATTTTTTTTTTTTAGAAGAAAATGACGGTAATGAGGCAAGGGAGCAGGGGGGGACAGGCAGGGGTTTCAACAGCTTGATTTTAGTGTCAGAGAATATACCGTATTTCCCCATGTATAAGACACACATTTTTCCAAAAAGTTTGGGGTCTGAAAACTGGGTGTGTCTTATACAGTGCTAGATTTTTTTTACTTGCATTTCCTGCTCTTTCACGCTTGTTTTTGCGCTCATTGTTGAAGACAGTGATCGTCATCAGACACAGATGAGGACAAGCTAATGGATGGGAGTTTTGACAATGATGAGGAGTTGTATGAATTTTATGATGAATAAAACTTGAGTTCATTAACGTTATGTAATACTTTTTTTTTTTCAAATTTTTGGCCCCAAAATTAAGGTGAGTCTTATACATGGGAGCGTCTTATACATGGGGAAATATGGTCTCTTCTTTATCCACATACGTTTTACAGGTGAGAAATTTCTACAAATAGAGATGTAAAAAAAAAAAAAAGGCAAAGCTGAAGACTGCAGAAGTGGAAGGCGCTGCTATAACAGTCTGGAGAAACAGTCTCTGAAGCTGGTCATGCTGCAGAGCATCTCAGTTTTCCTCAGCATGTCTACTGAATTCATAGACCCCTTAAGCTGGAAGGAGCCATCAGTCCCTGCCACTTCTTTCCTCACAGCCCTCAGACAGCAGATGTCTGTAAGCCCAGATTCAACTTATTCCATAAATGGAACAGACTTTTGCTTCCCACATTTGATGGGAAGGCTCTGAAATCCTTTCAAGAGGAAGGACATGACGGGGCTGGGTTACCACAGGACTTGGAGGATGTGGGACCAGTGAGGCAGAAATGCTAGCAGGTGGCAAAGCCAGGGATTCCATCTGATGAGGAGCAGCACCCCTGTGCTAGAAAGATGGGTGAGAACAAGATGAAACTCCATTTTGGAGGATTCTTACAAGGATGGTCACTGAAACAAGGAAGGGGAAAACTTGGGACATGGATTCATAATGAGTTACAGAAAATTCAGCTATAATTTCTTTTCTTTTCTTTCTTTTTTTTTTTTTAATGGGGAGAAAGAGAAAGAGAGAGAAAAGCAATTAATTCATTGCTCCACTTAGTTGAGTATCCCACTGATTGCTTCTCATATGTGCCTTGACCAGGGATCAAACCAGCGACCTCTGGTTCAAGTCAAGGACTTCAGGTTTCAAACTGGTGACCTCAGCATTCCAAGTTGATGCTCCATCCACTGAGCCACTACCAGTCAGGCCTGAGCTGCAATTTCTTAAAGCTAGTCTATCTATCCTTCTCCTTGTCCCAGAGGTACAGTCTGGTGATGCATCAGGAAGGACTCAGGAAGCAACTTGACTGCAATAAAAGAGCATTGCAGGGACAGGAAACTGGGAAGGTCATTGTTCTACAACAGATTCATAAAGAAGCAAAGGATGCTGACCTCTTAATGTGGCCTGACAAGCCATCGGTTCTTCACTCTGTCAGGAAGCAGATTCACCAGAAGAGCTCTGATAACCATGGTCACAACAGATAGCACTCACTGAACACATGGTAGCAGCTAGGAATAGTTCCAAGCCCTTCCCCTTTAAAAACACATTTAATTTTCATCCTACAAGGAAAATTCTACTATTATTCTCACTTTTTAGACAAGGAAACAAAGGCACAGAGAGAATGAGTAGCAGGCTTCATAGTTACAAGGTTACATAACTAGGAATTGGCAGAGCAAGGGTGGGAATCCATTGTGGTAGAATAGTGATTCCTCCCAGATATGTCCACGACCAAATTTCCCAGAACCTATGAATACGTTACCTTACATGGAAAAGAAAGTTTACTGATGGAATTAAATTAAGGATCTTGAAATGGGAAGGTTACTCTAGATTATCCAAGTGGGCCCAACAGAATCTTTATCAGAAGGAAGCAAAAAGGTCAAAGTCAGTAACAGGAGACACCATGTCAGAAGCAAGGAGTTAGAGTGAGATATAAGGAAGGGACCATGAGCAAAGAATGTAGGCAGCCTCTAGAAACTGAAAAGACAAGAAAATGTATTCTCCCCTGAAGCCTTTAGATAAGAGCCCAGCCCCAACGACACCTTGATTTTAGATATCTCACTTCCAGAACTGCCAGGGAACAACACGTGCATTGTTTTAAGCCACTGGGTTTGTGAGAACTTCTTACAGCAGCAGTAGGATACAAGCAGCCTGACTCCGGAGACTGTTTTCTTAAATACTCACTTATATCATCTTTCCCATGTCAGATATCAAGAGTCCTAGAAAAGGGGCTTCACAGGCCTGACCTGTGGTGGCACAATGGATCAAGCATCGACCTCAGCTGGTTCGAAACCCGGGGCTTGCCTTGTCAAGGTACATATGGGAGTTGATGCTTCCTGCTCCTTCCCCCTTCTCTCTCTCTCTGTATCTCTCTCTCTGTCTCTCTTCTCTAAGATGAATAAAATTTTAAAAAATAATTTAAAAAAAAGAAAAAGAAAAGGGGCTTTACATTGGCTTTAGGGTTTCCTCGTTTAGTCCTATAGCACTTAGTGTATATAGAACTTTAAATATTATTTTAGATTGATTGTCATCTATACAAAGCTGATATTGAGTTCATGCACACTGGTGTGGCAATAACCACCATTAAAATGTGGTACGTTTTCTGTCAATTTGTAAATATCCCGAGATCCTCCCTGCTGTTCTAGACACCTTGGTTTCTCCTTGGGACCTCCCAGACCTTCCCACAATGCACCCTTAAAGTCTTAGAGCCGGCCAGGAAGAGCTCCTCCCACCCAGACCTAATTCTGCAGCCCAAGTCCATTCTGATGGTCTGTGGCTATGCCAAGGCAGACGCACAATATTCTGAGAATAATCCCCAAACATATACATGCTAACTAATAATTTAGGATACCCTAGAAGCTCCCAATGAATTTTTACTTACAACTAGAGTTTCAGATGTTTTTTTTATTTTCAATGAAAGCAAATTATCACAGAAATCTAAGCAGCATCCAATGTAACGACATTTAGTAAAATGACTTATTATATATATATTTATAAATAATATATATATATATATATATAAAATGCAACATTGAAACTCTCAAAAGCCTAGATCTAGGCCTTTAGACTCCATACTGAACCACAATGGCCCCAAAAGAAAAGAAGCCACTCCCAAAAAACCATATCAGCAAATACCTCAAAGGTCTCACTTTAGCATGTGTCCCTTTTTTCAAGTGAAACTATGTGGGCGTCACACCCCTTATCCTGTCCTCTTAAGTAGGACAAGAGAACTTGAGAATCAGATAGCTACGCTGTGCATGCATATTATGAAATGTCTTTAATTGATTTTTTTCTCTGACATCTCTGGTTTCACTGAAAAGGAATTTCACTATTGATGCTTTATATTCTTAGTTTCCTCCGAATAATATTATTGGGTGAATTAGTGTTTTCCTCAAAAGACGCATACTGGGTTATAGCCTAACCCGGTTCTACAGATAATCCCACCCTGTGGAAAGAATCCTTTAAGAAAAATTGTTGAGGGAACATGTCACAGGTCCTTACTCTCTGAAAGATGTACCATGGTGTGCTGGGTATACCAGGCCTCCGTGGGGGCTGCCTCATCGACAGAACAGAACATCAGACTTTGGAGTTACATCAATTTCAGGCCACCGTCCCTAATTCCACCACTACCAACGGAGTGTCCCTTGCCACGTTAGCCAACCTCTGAAATGTCACTAGCAAATGAGGATAAGCATTCCTTCCATGCACACTGGTCACGAGGACTAAATGAGATAATGTACTAAAATGCTTACCCTAATACCAGTGAGCTACAACCTATGGACCCCTGTTAGTTCATGTCCCATCTTTCCCATATTAGATACAAGTGATAGGCCAGGCCTCTGGCCCAGTACTCTCCAGATTGCTAAACTGTATTCTCAAATGATAAAGCATGACTCTCCTTGATGACTGAGGGTGCTATGCGTCACCAAACCAAGCAAAAAAAAGTTTCATGAACCCAAAGCCAAGCACAAGCATGTTCTGACTCTAAGACAATGAGAACTAAGCAAATGAAAAACTTGAGGTGGAGGTGGAGTAGAGTGTAAGTAAACACTCCCATAAATGCCATCCAGGAGAAATTCTGATGGTAAAAATCGCCATGTTTTTATTGCCCAATAATCAACACTCCTGCTTCTCTCTCAACATTTTTTACACTTTCCACAAGTTTGAGAAAACAGAGTAGGTGGCCCATGGTTGTCACTTTGCCACTTCGAAGCCAGACAGCCAGACATTAAGAACGCTGATCACAGATTCCCTTCCTTCCTTCCTTCCTTCCTTCCTTCCTTCCTTCCTTCCTTCCTTCCTTCCTTCCTCTTTTCCCTTCCCTTTCCTTCCTTCTCTTCCTTCCCTTCCTTCCCTTTTCCTTTTTCTAGGGTCACTGTGGGATAAGATGAAAGAGCATCTGATTTGCAAAAAGATGGGGAACTGGAGCCCTGCTGTGACCCCCAAAATAGACATGGAGACACAGAGAATGCATTTTTCTACCCAATAGCCCAAGGCAGAAACTCTTCAATTAAAATCACTTTTGATATAAAGCCAGACTGCACAAGATGACCGCCTAAAAATATATGAAAATCTAGGAAAAACAAGCTCTCCATCCTGGAGGGAATGTCAGTGGAAAATAGTTGCTTGGCCTTTCCAGTTAGCAGTAATAAAAGAAAAATAGGCTCCCTATTATGAGCCCGGAGCCTGGGGCGGGGGTCGTCAGCTGGGTCCCAGCCAGCCTCTGGATTTCCTGAGTGCATTCCCAATTACAGGAACAAAACATAGACTTTTCACTCTAGTCATGTTTCCTAAGTCCAGATAACTTATTACTAGGTTTACTTCCCAGTGAGCTAGAGTTAAAAAAGATGTCTCTATGTATGGATAATGTTTATAAGTTTTTAAAAACATATACATTATTATATTGACCAGCAATCATACAATGCACATAGACGTTAAATGAAAGAATTCAGAAAATACAAATAAAAAGAAAAGAAGGCATTAAACCTTTCATTTGTCAAACATTGGTAATGTACCTAAATATTTATATTCTTGTCAAAATCTGAGATTTTTAAAAAGATGGCCTGATTAGAAAGCATTAATCCAAAAATGCAAACTATAAAAATATTGTGTATTTATTTAGCATCCTCATAAAGGTGTCTACCAGGGAACTCTGATTTAATATGATGTTATGTAACGTAATGTTATTAAAATTGCCATAAAATATAACTGTGAAAAAGGTGTCTGTCCCTTTAGGTCTAATTAGCTGTGTATTACTTTTCTCTGCTAGCTGACTGTGAAATCTTTTGAACACAGGACCATATCTTATTCATCTCTGAGTCTTCATTACAACACAGTGTCTAATATATAGGAGACATCCAATACATTTTGATGAAGGAATTTCTCCCTTGTGAGCTGCAGGGAAAGGCATTTTCCATTTTGTTTTTCATGGACTCATATAAATATCTATGTAATAAATTCCTCTTAGAGTTTAATGCTGGGGGGGGGGGTGTCTCCTATGATGTTCTTTCTCTCTGCCCCTACCTCCAGTTTCATTGAGATATAATTAATATGTACCATCATATGAGTTTCAGGTGTACAGCATGAAGCTTTAACTTACATGTATTGCAAAGCGATTATCACAGTAGGTTTAGTTAACATTCATCATCTCGTACAGGTACAATAAAAAGGAATGGAAAAAGGAAAATATTCTCTATATAATGAGAACTCTTAGGATTTACCATCTAAATAACTCTCATATGGATCACACAGCAGTGGTAACTGCAGCTGTCGTGTTACATATTACTGTAGTACTTACTTACCTCCTCACTGGAAATGTGTACCTTTTGTCTGAGAGTTTATACTTCTCCTAACATAATAATAAAAATAGTGTAACACATTATGTTTTCCTGTTCTACCAGTCCTCCAGGCAGCTCAAAGCCAAGTTTTAAGTTAAACTATAGTCACTTTTCTTAGCTTCATTATTTCTGATAAAACACATTCCTTCCTTACTTTCCTTCTATTTGACCTGGTTCCTTGTCTCTTATCCTTGTTTCACATAAACTTTATTTTAAGCTGCCTCAAACCAGTGTAGGAAGTAAAGAGTGAGTTAAAAAAAAAAAAAAACAACCCAAACTGACCTGTGGTGGCGCAGTGGATAAAGCCTCGACCCTGAATGCTGAGGTCGCCAGTTTAAAACCCTGGGCTTGCCTGGTCAAGGCACATTTGGGAGTTGATGCTTCCTGCTCCTCCCACCTTCTCTCTCTCTCTCTCCCTCTCCTCTTCTCCTTCCACTCTCTCTAAAAATGAATAAATAAAATCTAAAAAAAAAAAAAACTAAACTAAATGATAAAACACTAAGAATAGAAGTAAGCTTGTTTCTTCCCATTGCAGCAAGAATACCCTCAAGATGCTATCTTGCTATATCCATGACCATTCCATTTGTTTCAATAGAAATGAGCAGAGTAAGAACAGCAGCACAGGTTAAAGTTCAACCTCTGCCTCTCACTAGCTGGGTGACCTTGCACAAGACACTTAAATTCATGAGCATCCTTATGATGTTACAGGGACAGTGTCAGACAAATAAGGCAAGATCCATGCCCTCAAGTCAGCATACAGTCAAGTGAGAGAGACAGAAAAGCAAACAGATCGTTACAGTGCAACGCAGTCATTGCTACACTACATCGGGTACAAGGCACAGAAGGAAAACATCTAAATCAGACTGGAGGCTTCCAGAGGATTTGAAAAGAGGCAGCAGTTGCATTGATTTTTAAAGTTGACTGGGAATTAACTAGATGAAAAATGGGACAGAGGAGGGAGCAGAGGACATTCCAGGACTCAAGGAAGAGCACGTGTGAAATCACAAAGACCCGAAACAGCATGACAAGAGCGGGGAGTTACACACTGTTGGAAGATAATATGTGCCCCATCTACCTCCCAGGGTGGTTTCGAGGATCAGTTGAGTGGGTGTATACATTGAAAGTGCTTTGTAAACTGTAAAGCACCGTACACATGTTCAAATGTAAAAGATTATTATTAGACACTCATTTTTTTCCCTCCCTCCAAATTGGAAACATTTGCTGAAGTAAACATTGCTGATGCATTAGCTGTCAGGATGGTGTATTATATTTGGAAAACATTTGCCAATGCCTGTTCAGTTTTTAAATTCCCAGTCACATGTGTTTTTTGTTTGAGAAAATACATCAAGTAATAATGGATTTATTGTTAATTGTGCAACATTAGAGCTTCAAGGTTTAAGTAATCTTTCTTCCATGTTGACTTTATTCCATGTTGACTGTGGAATTTGCAGTCATTTGTTTATTAATTAAAACTGATAATTAAACACTATTACCACCTTGTAGTGATCAAATTTTATCAGAGGAAATGCGGGATTCTTGGAAAAGTGTGCCATTAAAAACAAATTCCTTCTAAGAAAAAAAGGAGGAGAAGTGTGGTTATATCCACTTAAACAGCTTCCCAAAGAGGTTCAACGGAGCTCAGATTCAAATACTTATCTCCCTATTCAACGCAGCAAGAACCAAACACTTCCTTCTTAGGGACATTTTTCCAGGATTACAGAAATCAACAAAAAGCATTTGGGGTAGAAAAATTAGAATGGATAACTCATGTTCAAAATTCTTGACATTCATGCACTATCAGTCATTAGAGGGTTTGAATCACTGCATTAGAAAGTGAATTCCTTTTTCCCTCCTTCCTATAAAAAAATTCCTATAAGATTAACATTTTAGGAATAAAAGACTAAAAGGATTATTTTTATGTTGCCAACAAGCTGTCTGGGCTCTACCTTCTCATACTTAAAGCCTCAGGAAATAACCATATTCGCCCCCTCTTCTTGCAAGAGTAAAAGGTTTCAAGTGCTAGAAGGGCTGTGTTAGTGGTGAAATCTTAATATTGTCATGATTAATTAAGCCACTCATTAGCAATTTTGGTTGTCGCAATCTAACATTTATATCGCATTGATGAGCTAAGTAAAATATTCATTCATTACTTTTTTGTATAGAGGAAAACCAAATCATAGCTCATCAAGGTTGAACGGGACCTAAAAGGTTATTCTGTATGACATCTAATTTTATAAATGAGAAAACCTGAAGAAAGTCAACACATTTGCTTAAGGTCAGGCAGTGATTAAATAGCATAATTAGAATTAGAAGCTAATGCTCTTGTCCACCATGGCAGTATTTCTGGACACAAGGCCAACATCCAGAGGAAAGACTTGGGAATTGCAGTTGCTTGGGATGAGTGGCTTCAGGGAAGGGCTCCATCTGCTGCCACTCCAATCCCACCACCACTTGGAGCTGCCAAGTCTCTTCTTTCAAAGACTAACTTGAGAGCCGCCGGGCTCCAAAGGCCTTTTGGCAGACAAGAGAGATGGTTCACCATGTGCTTGAAGCAGGCAGCTCCTGCTCGGGGGACATGAGAGGCATCGGACCTGTGGCAGGGCCCCCAGTTAAAGCAACAAACCCCGCTGGGCCTCGACAAGAATGGTGGCTAAAACCCCAAATTGACTTGCTTCAGAGACAAGCTGGGGAAAAAAGATTTGTTGTGGAATTCCTGTTAGTCCAGTCAGCTCCCATTCTCTTGTGAAACCGGATTTGTAGGCACATGCACTGGCCAATGAGTCAGCCCTTAAAAAGTCATTCATAATTTATGTATAAACAAGAATAGCTTTTGTTTCAGAGAATTTGGGAGGTTTTTGTAGCCTGCTTTCTTCCAGTGCCATTTCTGAAGAACCGTTCCTGTCTCAAGGCGGTTCCTATAGGCCCATAAATACTTTGATGTTCAGACATCTGGAACTTATATTTGGTGTTGACTAATGAGTATTATTATTTTATTATGTATTTATATATGATCTGAAAGAAATTTGAGGTTATATGCCACAGAACTCTGTATACACACTGAACAATGACAAATTCTTTTTACCCATTACACTTATGATTTATTACTTGGGCAGAAGAAGTTCTGAGTCATTCAATTGACATATAATTGTGTTTTGGAAGATAGTAATGGGATAGAGAGAATGTAAAATTGCCCTTAACATATATTGTTAAAATAATTTGTAAGTGGACAAAATGGACTCCAGAGATATTATTATTTTTCTCATTTTAAAGATATCAAAGGAGAGCCAGTATGGCAGCAAACGCCAGTGCTCCTTTTGAATGAGTAAAAAAGAGCCTTGGTCTTAGAAATACATGTGGGTATGTTTGAAAGGGCAATAAACAATGCATAATGGGTCTGACTTCAAAGAATGCCTATTGGTGAACCAGACCTATTTCAAAGTCAAATGCTCAATACCCAGTTTGCCTTGGTATCAATAAGCCACAGGTAAACACTAAGATCAAAGGGAAGTGTGGGCGTGTGGAGGGGCGTAGGATGACATTACTTTCTCCACAAAGCATTTTCCCCAAGGGACACTGGGGAAGGCACCTTGTAACAGCCTCTGTTGTATACTCAGGAATTTATTTTAGAGGAGTGTCAGAGGTGTTTTAGTCTGTAAGAATTGCAGCTCAAAGGCCATTAAACAAGAGGCACACTGAAGGAGGCGCGCACTTGGGGAAGAGGATCCTGAGCTGGAAAGGGATAAATGGCGCCTTTATAGGCCACGCTGATCCCTGCTCGCCGCTCACTTTCTTCTCCCTCCCACGAGCAACATCAGTGTAAACTGGTTTGGCCCATCAGCAGGCTGTCTGGCCCTCCGTGGAAGAATGAGCTCTCTGTGCACGCAGGCAGAGCCTTTGCCAACAAAGGCCCATCAGAGTGTTTAAGAGCTCCAACTTGCTGCTGAATCAAAGCATTTGCAGAGGCTGGAGCTGCGAACAGCATATGCCATCCACAGTGAGAGGAGCTCTCCACAGCTCCCCTAGAGAATCCTCAAAACTGACTTATCTGCTCTGCTGACAGTCCCCAGTTTCAGTGCCCACAGTGTGGGCAGCATTCACTCAAAGTCATTGCCTAGCGTTCTGTTAAAGAAAAATAAACTGCACTTGGGGGCCTTTGTCCACGTGCCAGCTGACTCCGCAGCAGAGAAAAAGTCAAAAGGACCCAGAGGATCCCACGACAGAAAGGAAAATAAATGCAAAACAACAAGCACAACCTGGTTTTAAGAATGTCATAAAGTGAAGCAATATTTCCAGTTTACACACAGACACCCCTTTGCAACAACTTCATGTTATCGTCCATAATAAACAGATTAGAATATTTCCCGGGAACATCAATTTAAGAAGAAATGTTAGCCTTACTTAGAATAGATGCAAAAACCTGAAATGAAGGGATAAGACTGTGGGGCTATGTTTAGATTGCATAAAATTTATCTGTCCTATATATTTAAAAATGTGTCACAATATTTTTCTTTGACTGTCTTCCAATGAATATATTTCTTGTCCAAAGGATTATGTGAGGCTTAGACGATTAGAAGTAAACAAGAACTAGTGATACTGAAAGTAAACAGAGCGAGAGGAGTAGCATGAACCAACCTTAATATAAGTGATGGAATATAGATTCTGCCAACTTAGCCACTGACTGTCCTAGTACTTCCCACATAGGCTCTCTCCCTGAATACTTATTCCTGCCCTGATGCCTAAGCTAGTACCACTAAGTAGGTCAATATATCAGCTATAGTTCTCTCATTTCAGGGCACCCACGTAGCTTCATATTGGAATTCTCCATGTCCATCAATCTAGATTAGCCCCATGCTAAGGACTGCGTTTTCATTTTCTGTCATCTATCTGGGATTATATCATTTGCTTTCCTTTCCCGTCATCTATTTGTGATCATATCATTGAGCTAGAATTGCCCAACACTAGGTTTTACTCAATCTAGTGAGACAGGGGACCCTTCATGATTTGTTCAAGTTATTTTCACAGGACTGTATCCCGGTCTAGTTTGCCTAAACTTAAGGGGATATTTTGCTGCACCCCAGCTTCATTCCTAAATGGTGATCACTGTTTCCCAGAGCCTGGAAGACCCAGATGAGATGCTTCAGGATCAATTGTCTCCAGAAATGTCCCTGGGATTCTGGTCCCCAGAGGTGTTCTTATAGGACTATTCACTGACCTCACAAAAACCCATCATGCACTTGGATTTACCTTCAGCCCTGGAGAATGTGTCTGCCTCATCCTGGCTCCTTTCCAACCTGCATCCCCCAGTGTTATTGAACTTGATCCATAATGCATCAGGTCTGAGCCATGCTGATCTGTGATGGTGAATTATCAATAATGAAGGAAATAAGGCTTCCTTACAATTATTTTCAGTGCTCTCATTTCATTAACAATAACAATGAAGTCAGTATATCATAAATCTCAAAAGATAATCTTTACTTTCAATAAGGAAAAAAAATTTATATATCAACCTACTTTGAGAATCTATTTCAAACAGGAAAACAGAATTGTACAGGAAAACAGAATTGTACAGGAAAAAAATAGACAATCTGTCTGACTCAGAGTGGTAGGAAGATGCATTCATTAAATATTTATGGAGTACCTACAATGTGCCAGATCCTAGGTGCTACAGACAAAGAAAAAAAATCAGATTCAAGTGCTTGCCCTCATGGAACTCACATTCAGAAAACCGTTAGTTGTATAAACCTGACTAAGTCATTTTACTTTTCTGAGCTAGATTTTTCTCATGCATTAAATAAGAACTTTGGTATAATGAAAAAGAAGTTTCTTTCAACTCCAACACTCTGTGCTTCTCTAAAAATGCTAACTAAATATGGCAGACCATGCCTCATGCCAACATAGACACCTGCCTGAACTTATGTCAAAGAAAGGTGGGAGATAAGATTCAATTTCACCCCAATACTATTCACTGAGCACATACTGAGTTAGAAACACAAAGATGAATAAATTATATACTACCAACCCTCTATTCTTTTGTAGCAAATCTCAGATGTCCTATTTCATCTACAAATACTTCAGTGTGTATTTCTCAAAGATCAAGTTCTTCAGGCCCTGGCTGGTTGGCTCAGTGGTAGAGCGTCGGCCTGGCGTGCAGAAGTCCCGGGTTCGATTCCCGGCCAGGGCACACAGGAGAAGCGCCCATCTGCTTCTCCACCCCTCCCCCTCTCCTTCCTCTCTGTCTCTCTCTTCCCCTCCTGCAACCAAGGCTCCATTGGAGCAAAGATGGCCCTGGCGCTGGGGATGGCTCTGTGGCCTCTGCCTCGGCGATAGAGTGGCGCTGGTCGCAACATAGCGATGCCCCGGAGGGGCAGAGCATCACCCCCTGGTGGGCAGAGCATCGCCCCTGGTGGGCGTGCCGGGTGGATCCCGGTCGGTCGCATGCGGGAATCTGTCTGACTGTCTCTCCCCGTTTCCAGCATCAGAAAAAAAAATAAAAATAAAAAAGATGAAGTTCTTCAGAGGTTTGTTTGTTTGTATTTTTCTGAAGTGAGTGGGGGGCGGAGGCAGACAGACAAACTTCTGCATGCTCCCAACCGGGATCCACCCGTCATGCCCACCAGGGGGTGATGCTCAGCCCCTCTGGGGCGTTTCTCTGCAATCGGAGCCATTTTAGCGCTTGAGGCGGAGGCTATGGAGCCATCCTCAGCCCCTGATTGAATGGAGCCTTGGTTGCGGGAGGGAAAGAGAGAGATAGAGAGAAAGGAGGGGAGAAGGGTGGAGAAGCAGATGGGGGCTTCTTTGGTGTGCCCTGGTCTGGAATCCAACCCGGGACTTCCACACGCTGGGCTAATGATGCTCTACCGCTGAGCCAACCAGCCAGGGCTGTTTGTTTCTTTTTAATGTCATCAAATTGATCTCTTTTTTCACTTACGGTTTCTGGTTTTTGTGATGTGCTTGAGTTATTCTCAAGGACAAAAATATTTTTAATATATTTATTATTTATTCAGGTATTGTTATAGTTCTATATTTAACATTTAAATATCTTCCTGCTTTCAAAATTGCATGTGGACAAGAAATAAGATAGGGACATACTATTGTTCCCCTGTTTGCCGATAGTTATCTAAAATTCTGCCCAACTAATATAAAAGCTACTTTTAGCAGATACAAAGTTTTCCACATACCATATTTCTCCATGTATAAGATGCCCACCGTTTAAAACAATTTGAGGTCTAAAAACTGGGTGTGTCTTATACAGTGGTTGTAGATTTTTTTTACTTGCATTTCCCACTTTTTCGCTCTTGTTTTTGCGCTCATTGTTGAAGATAGTGATTCATCATCAGACACAGATGAGGACAAGCTAATGGATGGGATTTTTGACAGTGATGAGGAGTTGTATAAATTTTATGATGAATAAAACTTGAGTTCAATAACGTTATGTAATACATTTTTTTCAAATTTTGGGCCCCAAAATTAAGGTGCGTCTCATACGTGGGGAAATACAGTACTTAAGACTACTCCTATGTGATCCCCTAATCTATTGACTGGTTTCTCCAGCAGCAATAACATATTGCTTTAGTTTATATCACTCCCAAAAATATTTTCACAACTGGTATGTGTTTCTTCATTAGACCTTTTCCGTAATTTTCTACTTATTATATCTTTATTCATCAAAATTAATTTTAAAATAATTTTACTCCGTTTCCCAAAATCTTGCTGTGATTTTAATTGGTAATTCACTGGTATTATAAATTGAATTCAGAAAGAATCAGTATTTTCTAAAGTTGAATTTTTCTAACCAGAAATAAGGGCCTCTTCATTTACTCAAATCTTCCTTTGTTAATCAGTAAGTGTTCTCCAGGTTTCTTCATATAGATCCTATCATTTTCTTTATAAGTTAGCTAGTTTATGCTTTTTCCAACTATTATGAATTAAAAGTTTCTTTTAGAATATTTTCTAATTATTTATATACAAAGTGATCAATTATATATACATACAAATATATATATATAATTTATACTTTATAAATTACATTGTGTACATTTAGTTTATAATTATAATTATATATAATTCATAGATTTATATATAACATGTATGATTATATATAAATATAATGCATAATATAAATATATATCTGTGTGTATTGTAACATAATTATATAATTATAATATTTATATAATATATAACATATACAGTGGTACCTTGAGATACGAATTTAATTTGTTCTGTAACCGAGCTTGTAAGTCAGTCAACTCATATATCAAACTGCCGATATTAGACCCCTGCGCCAACGTGCCAACTAGCAGCAGCTTCCCGAATCACGACTCGTATCTCGGAATTTTGCTTGGATCTTGAACAAAAATGCAGACTGAGTCGCAGCTCATATCTTAAAAAATTCTTATGTTGGTCTGTTCATATCTCAAGGTACCACTGTATTATAGTCACCGTGCCAATTAAAACTATTTGTAATTTTTCATCTCTTTCTGATGGTGATATTCTTGTCCTGACAGTATCATTGATAAGGAAGAGACCAGGGTCAGGGTACTGTCAAGACAGCAGAAGACCGGTGTACTGGGGAGAAACACTGTCAGTTGTAACTTTTTGGACACAAAACAGCAGTTAGGAGAGTTATAGCTCTGGTACCCCAAGAGGCAGAGAGCCAGACAGTAGTAGGGCAAGGTGTGCATAAAACAACCCATTATTTATGAGGGAGAAAGAAGAGAATTCAAAAGTTTCTCACAGTTCATTCCTTGCTTTAAAAATGCCAACAGATGAGGGCAGCACTGGGAAAGTAGTAGGTCTTGCAAGCCTAGAAGAGCGAAGGGAGAACAGCCTGCGCTCCTTCCTTGCTTCATGAGTCAGTTAGCCATGGTGGGCCCACACTCAGTGCCTTAGTGCAGCGGGACCTCATTATACCCCATTGTGTTGAGATGGCACAAACTGTTCCAGAGCTAGAATAGACTTTACAGCATCTCATTCAAGCTCCTTATTTTTCAGAAGGGAAATGGAGCTCAGGGAGAACAAGGGTCTTGTTCATGGTCACAAGGCTACTTAGCGGAAGACATAAGCTTTGCTGGATCTAGACAAGTCTGGGCCTTCAGACATCAAGTTCAGAGTTCTATTCTTTGGATCGTGTTGTTTCAAAGGATTTAGATCTGAACTTTCTGTGGATTTTCTTTTTAAGCTGCTGACCAGACAAAAAATTCTGAGATATTCTAAATTAAAATTACAGTGGCCAGAGAGTGAGAGAAGAGACAGAACAGTGTGCCTATTAATAATAGTCATGACCCAGCTCTGAGAAAAGACTGCTCACATTCTTGTACATCTGTTGACATTTAGGATTGATTTCCAGGTGCTATTTCTGAGATTTTCCAAAAGAGAGAAAAGCCAGGTAGCATAGAATCCCAGGAGTCTCTGATTCTTATTTACACTTGAACTCCCAATCTGCTGCCCACAGCTAATCCACAGGAGAGGAAATTTTTCTTATGGACTTTGCTGTGTATGGCCCCGAACTAGCCCCATTTCAGCTTCTCCCATCCTCTCTGTTTATAGCTAACATAAACCTTTCTAGAATGGCATACTTCTTTCTCCCCACTACTTACTGCACAAACATTCATGCAAAACTCCAGATGACAGACATAGCTGTCTTCTCTACCTGGCCATGCTGCTGGTGGGCTAGACTGTATGTACCAAGACTGGTCTTTTTGCTAGCAATGGCCCAATAAACCCTTTGTTTAAAAAAAGTCATTCAGCCATGGAAATTAAAGTTTTTTGTTTAATATAGCCTAGTGTTCAGCCTAGTGGATCAGCTTTTTCTGCTATATTTCAATGCATAGAGCCTTGGGTATAAAGAGCTTACTCTGTTCTCTATTTTACTTCTTAATATTATTGGAGGTATCTGAAAAAAATGTGGTTTCCAGGCAAAATGTGATTCCATAGATTCACTCATGACTTCTCTCTGTAGAAATGTGAATAGAGCCCTGGCTGGTTGGCTCAGTGGTAGAGCATCGGCCTGGCATGCAGAAGTCCCAGGTTTGATTCCTGGCCAGGGCACACAGGAGAAGCGCCCATGTGCTTCTCCACCCCTCCCCCTCTCCTTTCTCTCTGTCTCTCTCTTCCCCTCCCGCAGCCGAGGCTCCACTGGAGCAAAGATGGCCCCAGGCGCTGGGGATGGCTCCTTGGCCTCTGCCCCAGGTGCTAGAGTGGCTCTGGTCACGACAGAGCGACGCCCCAGAGGGGCAGAGCATTGCCCGCTGGTGGGCAGAGCGTCGCCCCCTGGTGGGCGTGCCGGGTGGATCCCGGTCGGGCGCATGCGGGAGTCTGTCTGACTGTTTCTCCCCGTTTCCAGCTTCAGAAAAATAGAAAAAAAAAAAAAAAAGAAAGAAAGAAATGTGAATAGAGAAAGAGATCTGGATCTGGTGCAATGTGATCAGGCAGCTCAGTTTGATCAACAGTGGAAGCATCACTGAACAGTGGCTCTCAGTAGAAATGATGGGTGTCCTATTATGTCACTTTAGGGTCATCTGTAAGTGTTCCATTTGCTGGGATTGAGATGGCTCAATAACAGTGAATGTGTTGTAGCATTTATTTATTTTTGTGTACAATCATAGAACTTCATAAGCCCTCCATTCTTACCTGTTTGTAATTATGTTATGTTGCTATGGGGTGAATGAAAGTACCTTGGAGATAGTCTGGTTGAAACTGTCAGGCAATCTATTCATACCATTTTAATTGAGAATGAGATCAATGATATTTTACAGTAAAATATGTTAATTTTTCAAATAAAAAAATTTTTATCCATTAATCAGATAAGTTAAGAAGTAAAAATGCTGCACATTCAAAACAACAATTATCTAGATCCAGGCAATAAGCAAAAATAAAAGAACAATAAATACAAATGTTCCCTAAATGTCACAAATTTAAAGTAATAGACCCTTGATTAAAGTTATATCTCTCAGAATGTATTAATCATATTTTATAAACAGTTCTAAAAACTGCACTAGCCCATTCCACATCGCATCAGAAGAAAACTGAAGATCAGAATGGAGAGAAATAGAAGAAGTAACAGGTGCTGACTTCATAGAAGACAATAAAGCCTGTTGATAAACAGCACGTGCAAGAATTCCAAGAATTAACGGGTCTGGGCCAGAGAGGCCCACACAGACAGACAGTTGTCATGGCCTCACTGTTCTATAATATTGCACAACATTCATAGTGAAAACCCTGGGACATGAGGGGAAATCAACTACATTTGTGTATTTTCTTTAAGAAAACATGGAATTAATTTAGTTTTGATCATTTTCCATTGAATGATTACATTAAAATTATTTTTTCACTTTAAATGTAAGCATTTCTATACAACTCAAAGCAATTCATTTCTTTATTTTTTTTAATTTTTTGTTAATTTTAATGAAGTGACATTGGTCAATCAGGGTACATAGGTTCAGAGAAAACATTTCCAGGTTATTTTGACATTTGATTATGTTGCATACCCATCAGCCAAAGTCAAATTGTCTTCTATCACCTTCTATCTGGTTTTCTTTGTGCTCCTCCCACCCCCAGAACCACCACACTCTTGTCCATGTCCCTGAGTCTCATTTTTATGTCTCACCTATGTATGGAATCATATAGTTTTTAGTTTTTTTCTGATTTACTTATTTCACTCAGTATAGTGTTATCAAGGTCCATCTATGTTGTTGTAAATGATCCTATGTCATCATTGCTTATGGCTGAGTAGTATTCCATAGTATATATGTACCACATCTTCTTTATCCAGTCATCTATTTTTTTTTTTCTGAAGCTGGAAACGGGGAGAGACAGTCAGACAGACTCCCGCATGCGCCCGACCGGGATCCACCCAGCACGCCCACCAGGGGCGACGCTCTGCCCACCAGGGGGCAATGCTCTGCCCCTCCAGGGCGTCGCTCTGCCGTGACCAGAGCCACTCTAGCGCCTGGGGCAGAGGCCAAGGAGCCATCCCCAGCGCCCGGGCCATCTTTGCTCCAATGGAGCCTTGGCTGCGGAGGGGAAGAGAGAGACAGAGAGGAAGGGGGGATGTGGAGAAGCAAATGGGTGCTTCTCCTGTGTGCCCTGGCCGGGATCGAACCTGGGTCCCCCGCACGCCAAGCTGACGCTCTACCACTGAGCCAACCGGCCAGGGCCTCCAGTCATCTATTGAAGGGCTTTTTGGTTGTTTCCATGTCTTGGCCACTGTGAACAATGCTGCAATGAACATGGGGCTACATGTGTCTTTATGTACCAGTGTTTTTGAGTTTTGAGGGTATATACCCAGTAGAAGGATTGCTGGATCATATGGTAGTTCTATTTTAAATTTTTTGAGGAACCACAATAATTTCTTACATAATGGTTGTACTACTTTACATTCCCACCAACAGTGGATGAGGGTTCCTTTTTCTCTACAGCCTCTCCAACGTTTGCTATCACCTGTCTTGTTGATAATAGCTAATCTAACAGGTGCGAGGTGATATCACACTGTAGTTTTTATTTGCATTTCTTTAGTAACTAATGAAGATGAGCATCTTTTCATATATCTGTTGGCCATTTGTATTTCTTCCTGGAAGAAGTGTCTGTTCATGTCCTCTTTCCATTTTTTTATTGGATTGTTTGCTTGTTTGTTGTTGAGTTTTATGAGTTCTTTGTATATTTTGGATATTAGGCCCTTATCTATATTGTTGTTTGAAAATATCATCTCCCATTTAGTTGGCTGTCTGTTTATTTTGTTGTCAGTTTCTCTTGCTGTGCAAAAACTTCTTAGTCTGATGTAGTCCCATTCATTTATTTTTGCCTTCACTTCCCTTGCCTTTGGAGTCAAATTCATAAAATGCTCTTTAAAACCAAGGTCCATGAGTTTAGAACCTATGTCTTCTTCTATATAATTTATTGTTTCAGGTCTTATATTTAGGTCTTTGATCCACTTTAAATTAATTTTAGTACAAGGAGACAAACTGTAGTCGAGTTTCATTCTTTTGCATGTGGCTTTCCAGTTTTCCCAGCATCATTTGTTGAAGAGGCTTTCTTTTCTCCATTGTGTGTTGTTGGCCCCTTTATCAAAAATTATTGATATACATGTGGTTTTATTTCTGGGCTTTCTATTCTGTTCCATTGGTCTGACTGTCTATTTTTCTGCCAATCCATGCTGTTTTGAATGTCGTGGCTCTATAATATAATTTGAAGTCAGGTATTGTAATGCCCCAGCTCATTCTTTTTCCTTAGGATTGCTCTGGCTATTTGTTTTTATTTTTATAGTTCCATATAAACCTGATGATTTTTTGTTCCATTTCTTTAAAAAATGACATTGGAATTTTGATGGGAATTGCATTAAATTTGTATATTGCTTTGGGTAATATAGTCATTTTGACTATATGTATTCTTTCTATCCAAGATCAAGGAATATTTTTCCATTTCATTGTATCTTTTTCGATTTCCCTTAACAATACTTTGTAGTTTTCATTATATAGGTCCTGTACATTCTTTGTTATGTTTATTCCTAGGTATTTTTTTGTTGTTCTTGAAACCATGAAGGGGTTTGTTTTTTCTATCTCCTTTTCTGATGTTTAATTGTTGGCATATAGGAAGGCAATGGACTTTTGAATATTAATTTTGTATCCTGTGACCTTTACTGTATTGGTTTATTGTTTCTAGTAGTCTTTTTCCTTTTCTTTCTTTCTTTTTTTTGGGGGGGGGATTTTTCTGAAGTTGGAAACGGGGAGGCAGTCAGACAGACTCCCACATGCGCCCTACCGGGATCCACCTGGCATGCCCACCAGGGGGCGATGCTTTGCCCATCTGGGGCATTGCTCTATTACAACCAGAGCCATTCTAGCACCTGAGGCAGAGGCCATGGAGCCATCCTCAGTGCCCGGGCCAACTTTGCTCCAATGGAGCCTTGGCTGCGGGAGGGGAAGAAAGAGACAGAGAGGAAGGAGAGGGGGAGGGGTGGAGAAGCAGATGGGCGCTTCTTCTGTGTGCCCTGGCCAGGAATTGAACCCAGGACTCCTGCACGCCAGGCCGATGCTCTACCACTGAGCCAACTGGCCAGGGCCTCTAGTAGTCTTTTTGTAGAGTCTTTGGAGTTTTTGTGTATAGGATCATATCATCTGCAAAAAGTGAAACCTTTACTTCTTCTTTCCCAATATGAATGCCTTTTATTTCTTTCTCTTGTCTGATTGCTCTGGCTAGTACTTCCAGCACTACATTGAATAAAGTGGAGAGAGTGGACAACCTTGTCTTGTTCCTGATTTTAGAGGGAAAGTCCTCAGTTTTATGTTATTTAATATGTTAGCTAATGGTTTATCATAAATGGCTTTTATTATGTTGAGATATTTTCCTTCTATACCCATTTTGCTGAGTGTTTTAAACATAAAATGATGTTGTATTTTATCAAATGCCTTTTCTGCATCTATTGATAAGATCATGTGGTTTTTGTTGTGTTTTTTTGTTGTTGTTGTTGATATGGTGTATTACATTAACCATTTTACTTATATTGAACCATCCTTGTGATTCTGGTATGAATCCCACTTGATCATGATGAATTATTTTTTTAATGTGTTGTTGTATTCGATTTACTAGTATTTTGTTTAGCATTTTAGCATCTGTATTCATTAGAGATATTGGTCTGTAGTTTTCTTTTTTTGTGTTGTCCTTGCCAGGTTTCTGTATGAGGGATATGTTGGCCTCATAAAATGTGTTTGGCAGTATTGCTTCTTCTTCAATTTTTTTGGAAGACTTTGAGTAGAATAGGAACCAAGTCTTCTTTGAATGTTTGATAGAATTCACTAGTATAGCCGTCTGGCCCTGGACTTTTATTTTTGGGGAGGTTTTTGATAGTTGTTTCTATTTCCTCCCTGCTTATTGGTCTGTTTAGGCTTTCTGCTTCTTCATGACTCAGTCTAGGAAGATTGTATTGTTCTAGGAATTTATCCATTTCTTCTAAATTGTTAAATTGGTGGCATATAGTTTTTCATAGTATTCTACAATAATTCTTTGTATATCTATGATATCTGTGGTGATTTCTCCTCTTTCATTTTGGATTTTGTTTATATGAGTCCTGTGTCTTTTTTCCTTGGTGAGTCTTGCCAAGGGTTTGTAAATTTTGTTTATCTTTTCAAAGAACCAGCTCCTTGTTCTATTAATTTTTTCTATAGTTTTTCTGTTCTCTATTTCATTTATTTCTGCTCTGGTTTTTATTAATTTTCTTTCTCCTGCTGGTTTTGGGTTGTCTTTGTTCTTTTTCTAGTTCTTTAAGATGTAAAGTTAAGTGGTTTACTTGGGCTCTCTCTTATTTGTTCATATAGGCCTGTAGTGATATGAACTTCCCTCTTATTACTGCTTTTGCTGCATCCCAGAGATTCTGATATGTCGTATTGTTATTTTTGTTTGTCTGTTATGTATCTTTTGATCTCTGCTTTTATTTCTTCTTTGACCCACTCACTTTTTAAAAGTATGTTGTTTAGTTTCTACATTTTTATGGGTTTGTTTACCTCTTTTTTGCAGTTGAATTCTATCAATAGTTTCAAGGCTTTATGATCAGAAAATATGCTTGGTATAATTTCAATCTTTCTGAATTTGTTTATGTTATTTTTGTGGCCCAACATATGGTCGATTCTTGAGAATGTTCCATGTACACTAGAGAAAAATGTATACTCTAGCACTTTGGGATGAAATACCCTGTAGATGTTTATCATATCCAATTGTTCTAGTGTTTTCATTTAAGGCCAATATTTCTTTATTGATTTTCTGTTTGGATGAACAATCTAAAGCCGTCAGTGGTGTATTGAGGTCTCCAAGTATGACTGTATTTTTGTCAGTTTTTGTTTTTAGGTCAGTCAGTAGATGTCTTATATATTTTGGTACTCCTTGGTTTGGTGCATATATATTAAGAAGTGTTATGTCTTCTTGATTCAATGTCCCCTTTATCATTATGAAATGACCATTTTTGTCGCTGATTACCTTTGCTGTTTTGTGGTCAGCATTGTTAGTTATGAGTATTACTACACCAGCTTTTTTTTTTTTTTTTTTGGATGTTATTTGCTTGGAGTACTGTTTTCCAACTTTTCACATTGAATTTGTTTTTATCCTTGTAGCTTAAATGTAGGCAGCATACAGTTGGATTTTTTTTAATCCATTCTGCTCTCTGTGTGTTTTTATTGGTGAGTTCAATCCATTTAACTTTAGTGTAATTATTGATACTTGAGGGTTTTCTATTGCCATTTTATATATTGCTTTCTGATAGTTTTATATCTTGTTTGGTTCTTCTCTTTTGTTTTTCTATCATTTGTTTTTGTTTGGTTGTAATCCATACTTCTTTCCTCTCTTCTTTTTTCAAGCCATGTGCTTCTGTGGTAGTTTTTTTAGGGGTAGTTACCATTAAGTAATGGAAAGGATACATATCATGTTCATTGTAGTACATTATCTCATGAGTGCTTCTGCACTCCATCCTCCTTTGCTACTGTTAATCTTTGTCCTCTCCCCTTTTTTGTTTTTGTTGTCACAGATTAATCTTGTTTTATTGCAATCTTGATGGAGCTTTTCCTAGTAGTTTTGTTTTGTTTTGTTCTTCATATCTGGGCACCCAATCGTACCTTTGTTTGATGTATGTATATTTCAGATGCTCCTGTGATTATTTTTCTGTCTCTAGTTGTTGAATTTGTTGAAATTTCAGGGAGAGGTAACGGGTAAATGGCACTTCTCACAGTGCCATTTCTCTGGCATCACTCAATTCACTTCTTTAACTCAGACAAGTAAGTTCAGCATTAATCAATAGCATTTAAAATTATACTCAACTGGAACAAGAATTTAAGCAATACAAACTCTTAGATATATTTCACGCTACTTTTTAAATAGCTAAACATAATTTTTAATCCAACACTGTTGGATTCTGTTGCATCATTCTGGGAATGTTTATTTGATCATAAAACCCTTTTGTCAGGGAGTATCTCAGAAATAAATCTTCCTTTTGAAAATGCAAGAGAAATGCCACCTCGGTGCTCTATAAACTTTACAACACCATATAAGAAATTAACAACCATCCCTAACTTAAAACCAGATTCAGATTACAAATATATTCCATGTAGTTTGAAATATCAAAAACAAAATGAGGATTTGGTTCAAGTCTTTGAGCATAAAATATATTCTAGAAAGAAAGGAACTAGGATTCTGTCAATGGGATATTCTTTCATGCCTTTGCCAGTATTAAACCAAAATTTTTTATCCAAAGTGAATGTAGATTCATCAATCTAGGCTAGGAAGTTTCTGATCATAAACAAGGAAGTGTAGGCAGCATGATATCTTAAAAATATAGATTTTTCCTTTTTGTAAAATAAATCAGATTATCAATTTATTTTAAAGATCATCCTTGGAGGCCTGATTTCCAGCTATTACTTGCTCCTGTGGACATAAACAAATGTCCTGAGTACTGCTCTCTCATATGGTAGAGTTATGATGTAAGCTCATTAAACATTTCTATACTCTCATGTTCCCATGGTCACATGAAGTTAAGACCAATAATTGGCCAGGTCTCTAAAGGTCTCTGTCAACTCATAGGCCATTTCTCATTAAGACTTGGCTACAAAGGGCAGTGAGTGGTAAGGCTGAGCCAAAACCCTGGTGGGAGAAAGCAGAAGTGATAAAGAGAAGGATGAATGGGCTTCCAGGTTTAAGGGACTTCTTGGTACCCATTTGAAGTGGGAGAAAGGTAAAGGAATGTTTTGTACTATCCTTTGACCTCCAAGCATGATTAAAACTGAGTTCAAGATTATACTACACAAACTTCCAGATCAAAAACCTTCATGTGAGTTTCACTTAATTTTATTAATATGTGACATACAAATGTTAACACCTACCTAACCATAACCTTCAAGGCTGTAGAGAAACACTATATTATAACATTTAATTATTGTTTTCATAAGTAATGATTAATAATAAGTTTCTTTAGTTACTGTGCCTTACTGAATAGGTATATACTTTCTTATACAGTAATAATTAAAACTGTCTTTTATAAGAAGGAAAATATTCAAGACAGAAGGTCATGGTTAAGTCTACACAAAAAAGGAAGGACCGTGGGGCAATGTAACAGATAGACTCAAAATCAAGTCCTTGTTTCTGTTTACTAGTTCACTGAGGATTATCAATGTCTCTGCTTTGCCCTTCATAGTTTTGAGGGGTAATAACTGTATCTGGAAATGGACTGTCGTTTTCTGGTTCCTGGCTCAGAGCCTCAGTCTCCCAACCACTCATGCAATGATATGTCCATATCTGGACCTTTGCATCTAGGAAGCATCCTGACTTTGTACATTTGTCAATTTGCTTTTAACTATGATTTTGGCCTATCTTTCCCTTCTGGATTTTTGATCCACTAGTTTATGGTTTTACTTTAATATTAATTTTTTAATTTGTCTTAATTGGTCAGTGAAAGAATATAGAATACAACCAAAGTCAAGTTTGTAATGCCCAGTTTTCCAAGGTAATTACATCTCATGTTGCACATAGAACCTGTGACTTTACTGCCTTATATCCTGAAGGCAACAGTAGTGGTTAAGAGGGCAGCACTGGAATTGCTCATGGCTCTGCCAGTAGAAAGATGTATGATCTTAAGCAAATCACTTAACAACTCTCTTTCTGTTTTCTCGTCCATCTAGTGGCAATAATAACAGTACTAGTGACTTCTTCATAGAGCTTTTGAAGGCTCAAATGAGATAGATGTAAGATGTTTAGAACAGTTAGTAGCACATACTAAGTACTCAATGCTGACTTTTATCAGTTTTAGGCTGTCAGGTGGATCATGGGAGTAAACTCTTTTTCTGATTCAAGTCTCAGTAGGAAATGGTAGCCATTGTTTTCTCTGGTTGCCAGTTGGTGTAACATCCTCTGCCCTTCCTGAACATCTTGCAGAACATTTAGCAGCAGAATCATAGCTTGTGGCCCATGGCTGATGACTCTTTGTCTCCTAATTCTAACGTATTCTCTCTTTTTGTCTATCACTATCATGATCATTATCATTTTCATCTTCAGCAACATTAGTGTTGAGTACAGTGCAGAAAACCAAAGTCAAGAAGTTCAACTCACCAAAAACTCAATGAGAAGCTACAATGCAACAGACAGTAGGTCAGGCATTGGGACAAAGGTAAGAGTGAAATGCACATGCTGGCTAGAGAGAACCATGGTCTAGATAGTGGGGGAGACACAGTGGAGTTGCATTAACTCTAACGTAAGATTGCAAAGCTCTATAGGGACCCACAATCATCAGGGATTCTTCCTACCATACTGAGTGATCCCAGGGCTGAGGGTCAGAAGTCAGCTTCAGAGAGGTGAGTGTAACCAGGCTCATTGTACCAGCTGTGGTCCCATAGATGGTGAGTTTCACAGACATGCCAACAGGATTCCAGGAGAATAAGAGCCCTGAGATGGTGAGAGCTCAATTACCAGATGACTTTCCTTCAAATGCCCAAAGGATACAGAGTAATAGGACTCCTTCCCAGGGCCACACTCGAGACTGGGACTGCATAAAGGACTGGATGTGGGACTATGGGCCACAGCCAAATTCCTAAGAAGTGAGCCAGGTTTTGGCTGAGACCAACCTCCTGTCAATGGAATCCAAAGGCCAGTGCTTGAGAAATGCTTTCTTGGCCTATTCAGAAAAGTGATGAAAGCTTGGTGCCCAAGTACCATTGTCAGCATTAACATCTTCACTATAATTCATCATTTACTTACTCAAGCTGGGTCCTCTGTTCAGAGACATGCTTCATATAAAAACCTATGAGATGGGTATTATTTCCTCCATTTCACAGATGATAAGACCGATCCTCTGAGAGTCAGGAAAAATGTTCAAGTACACAGCTATTAAATAGCAGCCCAGTTTATCTTAAGGGATAAAGACAGTAGATTATACAACACCCATAACACCCACCATAGCTGGCATAAGTTTGGTATCTGAAAGAAAATAAGTTATTCAACTCCTTTTATTGTAATTCTACCTTGCTTATATTATACTGAAACTGTGCATTGACTATTTTGTGTAGCTGTAAGTGTTGTATGGTAAAGCATTAAGCAGCTATGTATCTGCCTTGCAATAGAGGGTGGAGCCAAGGTAGGTTTACAGTTGTTTGTATGAAAAAATAACACAATAGTTAGTAAATAAAAATATAAGAATAAACTGTGTTTCCTGTACTCACATCTTTTCTTTGCTCCAGGAGACCAAAATTAATTCCTCTCTTTTTCACTTCCACCTATAAAAAAAAAATTATTTAGAATTAGTTTCACTAAGAGAATTTTATGGTCTCTAGACTGTAAATAAATAACTCTCTCAAATTTTCAGCTTCTAGCATAATGCTTCACTGTGGTAATCAGATGTCAGCTTTGGGGCCAATCTGGCATCCCTTCTTTTCTCTTAGAGAAGCTCACATGTTGAGTGGTCTCAGTTAGATATATCTTATACTCTGAGTGTACGGTACCATATTGCATTAATCATTGCATAGCTACAGAAAATGAAAATAACCAATTTCCTTAATTAAGGGGTTCTAGTGAGACAAATGATGTTCTTATTCACCACTTTTCATTTGTCTTGGCTAATAGTAACAGAAATAATAATAATACCTTCAATTTAGACAGTTCCTTCTTCCAAGAAGTTCAAAGCTTTGCTATGTCTCGTATGTCACAAGAACAGGCAGATGAGTAGCAGTGAACTTGGCAGGGAGAAACAGATAATATTTGTGCCAATTTAAAACACAAAACGAGGCCATAATTCATTTGATGAATGTATTATCCTTCTTGGGATGAATGCAGTAGAGTGTAAGAAAGAAAAAAAAGTAGAATTTAGACACAGGATCTTGTGTGTGAATTTTGGCTCTTCTGTAAATCAGCTGGGGATTCACACTTAAGCAAATTTCAGCCTCGCTAAATAAACTTCAAGGTTCTCACCTATCATAGAAAAATAGTGAATTTTTATCTTGCGTGATTATTATTAAGATAAAATAAAAGTTAAGGAAAACACTTTGTAAACAATGAAGTCTTGTAGTGTAAATGAATTGTTTTCTTATGATGCTGGTAGGAAAAAAATTTCAAACAAGCTAACTGGCATAGATGCACATCGCCCGCCACAATCCACGTTCAACTTTTGGTTCTCCAGTCCCAGCCCTGTTATCTGAACTCCACTGGGATGTTCACTAATGTCTGTTGAACTATGATGGATTAAATCAAATTGAATTGATATTCTTTTATACAAATTCATAAAAACAATAGATATGGTCATTTCATTTTCCATGAGTTTAAAATTCTGGGAGATCAGATTTGTAATCTATAAAAATAAATAAGTAGCCCTAAACTGATTCAAGAATAAGAATTTTGGAGGTTACAAATTATTTAGGATATCAATAGAGCATGAGCTTTTAAATACAGTTAAGTGAGAATTTTAAAAACATTTCTCAGATATGTTATCATTCAAGAAAGAACTATGATATCTCTAAATAAGTAGAATTTGGTATTTATATTTCCATTCCTAAAAGATCCCATGAACTATTAAAAGTAACTATCTTCCCTTAGAAAAATAAATAAATTTGCAACAGAATTTCAAAAGGGATAATAATCACCTGCATTTAACATCATATTGCCCTTAAAAAGAGCGCTCATATCTCTTATCTAATTTGATCCTCATAATAGTTCCCCATTTTACAAATAGAGACATAGACCCAACTATGTGACTAGATCTTAAGTAAAGAGGTTAGGATTAAAAATCAGTTCTTATTGGTTAAAAGAGACAACCACTTTAGTAATAAAAATTACCATGAAAAGACACTCAACTCTAAGCATTAGACAGGAATAAATAAATGAGGGATTGGTTTATATGACTCTAAGCAGAAAGAGAGTGGCTTTGCCATCACTGCCAACAAAAACTGAAGAGAACAGCAAGCTCTTTGAAGTTGATCACTCAGTGCCTAAAAGAAAGTCTTAATGTAGGTTTGATGGTTTGATGACTGTGGTTGGTGGTGGTAGGTTGGGTTTTTTAAGAAGAGAAGGGAGATTCTTTCTTTCTTTCTTTCTTTCTTTCTTTCTTTCTTTCCTTCTTTTTGTTTTGATTTTGTTTTGTAGTTTGAAATTTTTTTTTGTATAGTTGAATTAACAATTATTTGACAAACTGACCAAGTTAACTCTTTTGTCCTTCAAAAGACATAACATAAAAATACAAAAGGAGAGGACATAAATAGAATAAGGAATAATAACATTAAGATAAAGATGTAAAAATGAACAGCAAAAATGAACAGCAAAAAGGAAACAACAAGGGAAACAGAGTATCAACATGTTATATTTAAAACAATTATGTGCTCCTAAAAAGCTGGAAAAACAGTTTTTTAAAAATATTTAATCACTTTTACATATTTTCACTTAATTGTTTTTGTATCTTTTCCTGGAAAACAACACGCTAAAATGGAAAATGAATTTTACATAATCACCCAAAATCCTAATATAAAATTTATTCTACATTTAAACCTTTCCAAACTACTTTCGGACAGATTTCATATACTCTTTCCAAGTCCTTTCTGAAGGGAGGAACTGCTTCCTGATTTATCTTTGTGTGAGTGCAGGCTCCCACACAGTGGGTTTGTTTAGAATGAAATTTGGGCTGGCAACAAATCTCTCCTGGCTTCCCTCTGGCTCCTTGCACATTTCTCTGGGTAATGTCACACAAAGAGCCAGAGCGGCAGAATTGGCTCTCTCTTCCAAAGAAGCACTTATAAAAGTATACATATCACAATGCACTGTTATCCAAGACTCATCAACAACCTGCTTACGGAAGATGTAAAACTTCCTTGTAATGAAAGCTACCACTTCATTGAGAGCTTCTGTTAGGCAGATACAGTAGTCCTAAGTGCTGTATATAATTTTTATTTTCATATAACCTTACAACAACCCCTTTGACAGTGGGGGAAATTGGAACTGAAAGAAGTGAAGTAACTACCCAGGATCAGAGCGCACACAAGTGTTGGAATTGGGATGTAAGTCTGAGTCTGCCAAGTTTAAAGCCGTTCTGGATGTGGCGACTGCTGTAGAGGCAGTGAGCACAGAATCATGCTGCTGTCATCTGAAGTCTGGCCATCAGGGGCTAAAGTCCAACGGCCCCTGGGTGACAGTTTTCACTGGATTGGACTGGATCTCAGGAGAGAGTTTAGTGAATCCTGAGGAAAGGTGGACTGACACGACTTCAGAGTCATCGTTGACTTTGTTAATCACTTTTCCAGCCTCTCTTTAACGCCACCTCATTCTCTTGTCTATTTATACCTTCAGTTTTCATGCTGAGAAGCTACACCAAACCACGCTGTAGCACCTCGCAGGGAGACAGAATGGAGCTGCAAAAAGAACATGAATTGAGGGGAGCTAAGCAAGCCCCAAGCCCCCAGCTCAGCTCCGCCATGCACTAACTGCAGAAAGCAATAAAAAGAACCAACACGGGGACTCGGTGTGAGGCGCGATGCCAGGCCTGTACTTGGGCTATTCCGTTTCATCGCAGCTACCCCACGCTGTATTTATAGTCTCCTTACATAACAGACCAGGAGCCGGCCGGGAGCTTCCAGAGTGTGAATCCAGGCTCAATCCCTCGTTACCCGACATGACCCCGGGCAAGCTACTTACCCTTTTAAAGCCCCGGTTCATCATCTGCACCAAGCTCATTGAGCTATGATAAAAATAAAGTATGAACTTGGCACACAAAGGCTGCGTGTTTTATTCGGGGTGATATCTCTTCTCAACATCAAACAGAATGACTTGAAGTAGCAGGAATTTGGGTATGGTTTAATTCCGCGTCAGTATTTACCTTGGTTGGTGTATGGGGGGTGGGGGCCGTGTAGAAAGGCCGACAGGAGATGAGCACCTGGACACTAAACCCCTAGGGAAGCTGGAGAGTTGGCCAGGCCCCTTGAAGGAGGAGCCATGTGGACTGTGGGTCTCACCTTCTCTGCCTTGACCTTTCTCATCGGAGAGCTGAATTTGAAGTGTGGAGTGTGGGAAATGGGCGAGAGGAGAGCTGGGAGATCCCTGCCCCATCATTCCCCGCGCCCTCGCCCCTTGGAAAGTGTCAAGTCCCTCCCCAGTATGGCTGCCACATGCGTCCTCCACCTCATGCATTCCAGGCCTTCCTTCAATAATTAACATGCCATCCATTCCAGAACCAAAGGCTTTATTTTTTCTTTTTTCTTTTTTTTTTTTTTTTTTTTTGGACTAAGATCTAATTATGGATCACATTTGCAAAGCACTGTATATCACATCACATTATTATCTCAGTTGTGTCCTAGGGCCTAGGAGGCCCGAGGAGAGAGGTGTGTGTCCAGATCTTACAGAGACTACAACTGTTTTCAGACAAGTAAGTCATTTGCCCACGATCACACTGCTAGGGAGATTCTAGTCTGTCTCACACACCAGGATGAAATGACAGATAAAACTTTTCTCCACGCGTGATAGATCCATGCACCTGAAGAGAAGCAGAATGACTTCATTTTACAACCACATGTCATATCTGTGTCATCACTGTCTGGGAAGAGTTATTTCTAAGTAATTTTCCAGTTTACTGACTCCACAAAAACGTCCTCAGAAATGGCATTATCAGTGAAGCTGCCCACACAAAACACGCAATGAAATAGGGTTTTCTTTTATTAGTGTAAATTATAATTTTTAAAATTTTATTTATTGATTTTGGAGAGAAAGGAAGGGAGAGCAAGAACGACAGAGAGAAACATCAATCTGCCCCTGCACTTGCCTCCCCGGGGATCAAACCCACAACCTCTGCGCGTCAGGACGATGCCCCAACGCCCCACCAACCGAGCTATCCGGCCAGGGCATGCGAAATTACAGTTCTACAACTTTAGCTTATGGCTATATCCTGCATAAATATGTATAATAACATTAGGTTCGAGGTTATCACTCTAACAGCAAAAGATAGGAAACAACCTAACCATCAGTACTGGAATAGATTAAGTAAATTATGGAATATTCATTCAGTAGAATCTTATGCAGCCAAAAAAGAAGATTCCAAAAAGAAAAGGCAGGAGCAAAAGAGGACCCTCTCTTCCCCCCAAAGAAAAAGATAAGGGGAAAAAGAAAGAAAGGGCCTGGGGCTAAATCTATGCATAGTTTGTAATGATTTGTGGCAAACCTCCATGCGCACATGTGTTTAGGCACCGACTCTGTCTCAAGCACACGGTAGGCTGGTGACAGCGCCCGCCTCCAGGAAGGGGAACTGGGCACCAAGGGTGGGGCAGGCCCCAAGTTCTAAGTTACTTTTGTATCAGGACCCATGGCAAAAGTGATATATTCAGATATTTGTTTAATTTTTAAAAATGGACCTATTATACATTTGACAAATTACAAAGATAATTTTTGAGGGCAGGAGGAAAACAAAACTGTTTGCTTGTGAGAGTCACAATAAAGTCATAATGTAAACATTTTTTAATGTAAAAAAGCATAAAATTTTCTTGATAGACAACTTATCATGAAGTATCAAATGCACCCATAATCTTTTAAGATTTCTTCTAACAATCTTCCTAGATTTGAACACAGTTAACTGGATGAACCCAGCCCGGCTGGCCTGGAGTCATGAAGGATGGAAATGAGTGCCCCGTGCTCCATCTCACTCCTCTCTGTACTCACACACTCCTCTCTGTGCTCACAGCAGCTTCCACAGAGACTGGCCCAAGACACATCTGTGTGGCTGAATGCAAGGGAATGGATGTGCTGAGAACCGCTTCCCCAACACGCCTGGGTCTGCCGTGCACAGCGTTCCCCGAGAGACTGCCTTTCCGTTCTCCATCCCCTCCGGCCTCTGCTTTAAGTATTGGCAGATTCAACATGGCTAAGGTTTGCCCTCCATGGCAATGGAAACTGGCTTGGGTTAGAATTGTTTTAATAGTGAAAACAGGAGGATTACTGATGAATTATCCTTCTTAGTCACCATAGGGGCCAAGCATAGGAGGCCCTGAGAGGGAATCTGCCCTTAACCACATCTGAAATGGAGAATGTCAGCTGGCCTCCCCACCCGCCGGCCCTTTCCCTGATTCTTGGGCCAGGTTTCGTCGGAAGTGTTGTGGGGGTTGTTTGCGATTGACTCTGAGCTGGAGCAGGCTCAGCTCAGGCCTCATAACTGAAAGGCAAGCAGGGAGGTTGCAGCACCAGGTCCTGAAACCACAGTCCTGTCGTCGGCCCCCTCTCCCAGTGCCTTCCTACAGAAGCACCAGATGCTCTGAAGGTAGAGGTCTTACCACCAACATCGCTGTGTGTGTGTATCTGCCTCCTTCCTTTCTCCCTGCAACAGGAATAAAGAAATTAAGAATGATTGGTCAACTTCCATGAGTCAATCTGTATTAATGGGGGACCTGTTGCTTGCCGGGAGTTAGGCATGTAGGGTCCATGGTAAGCAAACACAAGCACGGCAGGATAGCACAGTGATGAAGAGTGTGGGTTCAGGGGCCAAATTAACTGTCTGGTCTGATGGCCACCTGTTTAATCATGTGACTTTGAATAAACAGATTACTTTCTCTATGCCTCAGTTTCCCCACCTATAAAATGAGACATAATAAACATCAACCAAAATAGTCACCGTGACACTGGAAATGAACATAAATGGTATGATAGTGAGAGTGAATGCTGGGGATACCTAGACTAGCCTAATGGTCAAAGAAGGCTTCACTGGGAAAACGTGTTTGGGAAAAGAGGGGGGTAGGACTATCCAAGCTGAAGCCCATCACTGGCCACCTCCTTGCCTATGGCCATCATCTTCCTGGTGGACTCCTCTGGGAGAAGATGCCCTCACAAAAAAAAAAAAAAAAAAAAACTCGGCTCCAATGTGTTACAGGGCTTTCCCTGTCAAGAACTGAGTTTCCTCCAATACAAAATGAGGAACCTGGACCAGTTAAGTTCAAAAGACTTGTGTGAAGTTGCAGTTCTGCCAGCAGTTCTTGACAGGGTTCACTGCTCCCTTTTTCTACCCTTTATGTTTTAGACTCATGGATTGCCAGAGGTGGAAACCCTCTCATTTTGTATACAGCAGCTACGAGGTGAAACAATATGCCAAGATCTGGGGGTGAGGGATCAGGAAAGATGAATCTACTAATCAGGATGGATCAGCTGCAAAATTTGTTGGGCACCCCGCAACATGGAAATGTAGGGTCCCATGTTCAAAATTAAGAATTTCAAGATGGCAACAACAAAGCATTAACCCAAACACAGGAGCCTTTTGGGCACAGTTCCTGTTTCCTGAATCCTTAGTGGGTTGCTGAGAAAGACCAACCAGATCTAACAATACAAAGTTAAACGGGTTCAGTGCAAAGTCCTGCTGTTAGGTGAGTAACAGCCCTGATAAACACAACTGAGCTGCTCAATGGGAAAGGCCAGGGTGTGAGAGGTCGATTTAATGCTTGGTATGAGCCACAGGCTTGACAAGACTGGCAAATAAAGCTAGAGGTACCACATGTTGGCTATATCA
Source organism: Saccopteryx bilineata (assembly GCF_036850765.1). Lineage (NCBI taxonomy): Eukaryota > Metazoa > Chordata > Mammalia > Chiroptera > Emballonuridae > Saccopteryx > Saccopteryx bilineata. The sequence continues at coordinate 26,027,679 of NC_089491.1, read as the reverse complement.
ATGGAAGTATAAAGGCCAGGACAAGGAAGGTGAAATTCCGTTCTGTGCCACTGTTGGGGGGTTGGGACGTGGGGTGAAGGCTAGCCTCTGTTTGAAGCCCTTTTACTGCAAATGAGGAAGGTAACACAGTGGAGGAGGGTTGCAGATCAGGAGGGAGAAACATCTCAAAGTAGCAACAGCTGAGGAACAATTGATAGAGGACAAAGTTCTCCACCTGAGGAAGTGCAGAGACAAGGGGCCATAGACATGTTTGAAAGGCTCTCATGTGGGAGTCGGCTGCAGCATATTCAGGGTGGCTCTGGAAACCAAGAGACTTGGGTGGGTAGAAATGAGGAAGACTGGACAGGCCCCGTTACCGGAGGTGGAGGCAGTGGGCACCTGCGCGTGCTACTGCAAACGGGGAGCTCTGCTGGGAGCGACCCCCGGGTCCTCTCCCCAGTCCAAGAACTCCTGAGAATCAACCACATGAAAAAATCGGGGCTGTCTTGGTCTTGAGGTGATATATTTCACAACCAAAATCAACATGTTTCAAAGGTTTCATAACTTCAGGGACGGTAAGGGGGAGGGAGAGCAGCGGCAGCTCCAGGAGTTAACTGAAGAACGCGGGTTGGACACCTTACAAATACCCTCCTGAGTGAAGAGGCGCCCGAGACACTGTGATGGGCACACGATGGGGACTGGCTCGGGCCAGGGCCAGGGCAGATTTTTGGCTTAGCACCGAGTAAGTCATCCTTTGTACAATCACATAGTGCTTTTGTCAAGCCAGTCTGATTCCTCGTTTGTTTTCTTTGGATTACTCCACCCTGCTGTGGGAAAATTAACTCTTTGGCACGTCCACAGGTATACAGCCATGTAGACATCCACTCCCGGCAAGATATCCTCAGGAGACCCACTCAGGCTACCAGGTTTTTTTTAAAAAGGGTTTAAAGACCAATTAGGGTCTAATGAGCTGTGCTAATTGAGATTATTCTTGTAAATTGGTTAAAATTCTAATGAGTTGGCCTTAAAAGGAACCTGCAGTCAATGTTTACCCTGGCTCTGCCCCAGCACATTTGTGAGACAAATGCAATATCTCTGTCCCTGCTAGCCTCAGTGAAAATGGCGGATAACGTTACTGGACACCAGGCGGTCACGAGCATACATCATCCTTTTAGGCTGCTAAAATGCTATGAGCTACTGATACAAAAAGTGATATCGAACACAATGAGTGTTTTCTAGGAAAGAAGTATCCACTAGATGCCAGGCGCTGAGCTAGAGGCATCTAGAACTCAAGGAAAACAATACAGTTAGCTATTTGCCTGATTTGATCAGAATTTCCAGAGTCAATGTGTGTGGGCTGGGAGGAGGAAGTAACGGGAAGAGGGGTAAAGCTGTTCAACTATTTCTCCCATTCAGACGCCAACGTCTTTACAGCGAGACTTGAGATCCATTCACTCCACATCACTAGCTATGATAACACCTACAGGAGATTTTTTTTAAATGTAAGACTTCATAAAGACAATGAAAAGATTACGTAAGACCCGATGAAATGAGCGCAGAATGCAGATGATCAATTAGTTGACTTGGTTATGAAATGTGCGTATACATTTTTATGCACTGGTAGCCTCCACTGGAGAAAATATAAGAGTATTGTTGATTCGTGGGCCTTTGGAGTCGCAGGCGGGGAATGAGCTGAGCGCCCACTGCTGTGTCCCCTACCCTAGGCAGGCACGTGATCAAGAGCTCCCCTCACCGAGAGTGGGATCCACGGGAGGAAGACGACTCTCCCAAAGCGAACTCATCCCTCTTCTGGAGAGTCAGCCTCCACCCCTTACACAGCTAGGAGGTGGGGATTAGGCGAACGCCCACAGAACCAGATGTGCAGTCTCTCAGGGGATCTGGCAGAGGGCACCCAGTACCTTTCTTTCATATGTACATCAACTGTGTTTTTCTCCTCCTTCAGGATTTCTGCTGAAATTTCAAGGAAACAGGAAGAATCACACTTAACTTCCTGTCACACAGAATTACGACCCTCTTATTAGTCAGAGGTCTTAGACGCAACCAAGTGAATCCCTCCATCGAATTAAAGCAGAAAAGAGATGTATGGAAAAATACGCAGCATCTCTGGAGAAGGCCTGAGGTTCATTTTGGAGTCTACACCATCAGAAGCAGCAGCCAAGCCATATTGCTCAGGCGCTCGGGTAAACATACCTTAGCCCCTGCTGTTGCACCAAGCCTCCGTGGCTTACACCACCAATCTGGATCCTGGACACAAAGGTGTCAGCCACTACTGACCACGAAAACAGATGCCACACCACTAGCCTCACCAAAGGTGGAGTCCTCATAGCAGCTGATTCTCAGGTTGCACCAAATCAAAGGAAGTCTCACATGAATAGCTCTGATTGGTGGAGCCTGTGGTCTCACGCCTGTGCCCTGAACATTCTCGCACCTACCTTGAAGAAACAGAACTTCTAATATAAAATATTCCCCAGATAAAACCAGGGTGCTCATAGTTGTTGAGCACTCACAGAAAGGGCAAGTTCTCTTTTATTCATTTTTAACAAACACATAGGGGAAGAAATTTAGGAAGTAGAGCCAGAATTTGCCTAAGCCAGGCAGGCTCCAAAAGTTATCTGATTACCACACCACAACACCTGTAGAAAACATACTGGCCCAGTGAAACTGCTTTGTCTTTCCAGAGTCTAGAGAGCTAGTCACCTGGAAAAAGGAAGTAGCTCCAACGTCAGGCCGACTTCCTAGGATGAACCCAACTTTACCATTGCTAAAATAGTTTTAATAGCTCAGTCTCTCCTTGAAGTAGATTTTCTTTTCAATTATCTATTTTCTTAGGATTACCTCATTCAAAAATAACTCAGAGCAGATACCTATCCATCCAGACTTTTACTGAGCTGTGTATTCATCAAACACAAAGCTGTTATGTGAATATGATCATTTTGCCTATACACCTGTGATGATCACAACAATTAAGCTGGAGTGAATGGAAGTGAGAGAGGAGCATGGTGTAAATGCTGTATGGCAGGGGTCGGGAACCTTTTTGGCTGAGAGAGCCATGAACATCACATATTTTAAAATGTAATTTCATGAGAGCCATATAACAACCCATGTACATTATCCAATAAAAGTTTGGTGTTGTCCCAGAGGACAGCTGTGATTGGCTCCAGCCACCCGCAACCATGAACATGAGCAATAGGAAATGAATGGATTGTAATACATGAGAATGTTTTATATTTTTAACATTATTATTTTGTTATTAAAGATTTGTTGGCCCTGGCCGGTTGGCTCAGTGGTAGAGCGTCAGCCTGGCGTGCAGAAGTCCGGGTTCGATTCCCGGCCAGGGCACATAGGAGAGGCGCCCATCTGCTTCTCCACCCCTCCCCCTCTCCTTCCTCTCTGTCTCTCTCTTCCCCTCCTGCAGCGAGGCTCCATTGGAGCAAAGATGGCCAGGGCGCTGGGGATGGCTCCTTGGCCTCTGCCCCAGGAGCTAGAGTGGCTCTGGTCGTGGCAGAGCATCACCCCCTGGTGGGCAGAGCGTCGCCTCCTGGTGGGCGTGCCGAGTGGATCCCGGTCGGGCGCATGCAGGAGTCTGTCTGACTGTCTCTCCCCATTTCCAGCTTCAGAAAAATACAAAAATAAATAAATAAATAAAAGATTTGTCTGCGAGCCAGATGCCATCAAAAGAGCCACATCTGGCTCATGAGCCATAAATTCCCGACCCCTGCTGTAGGGGTTCAGAGGGGGTTCAGAGGTGGGGATTGTCTGACTGAGGAAGGAACGGAAGGCTTTAAATGAGAAGTCATATGTGCTGACCATAAAAGGCAAGAAGGATTTCAACAGGAGAAAGGTATTGAGGGCATTTCCGAGTAGAGGATAAAGTGTGAACCGAAGAAGAAGAAGCCTATGAGGGTAAAGATGCACAACACAGGGAAAGACTGGAAACTGTATCCTAGCAAGTCCGATCCCCAATCAGGAAACACTGGGAAGTCACGATTTTTGATCATTGGACTGAGACTCTCAGGACGAGGCTTTTAAAAAGACGAATCAGTGAGCAAGTGCCCCGTAGGCCAGGGGAGCGTCGAGGCTGCGCACAAGATCCAAAACAAATCTGACCAGTTTCACCAGCACAATTTCTTCAAAATATTTCCATTGTATAGAAGCAACTGCCAAGATCAGAACAAAATTTTCTAAGTAAAGAAACTGCTTTCAACTAACTCAGAGAGACTAAGTGATGGGTCACCAAGCACGTTTTGGCACAGAAACCAGGACAGACATTTTAAATTGCCATTGCTGTAAACTCCTGAGCCATAAAATGCTCGAATATTATTGCTATCAAGGTGTTTTAGAACCTACTTCGTCAAAACTCCTTCATGTGACATGTGGGGAAACCTAGATCCAGAAAGTAGCCTCTTACACTTGTGCAGTAGAGTAAAACGCAGTGTACGTCAACAGCAGAGCCTGCTAGTGAGTGAGTAACGGTTCGCATCCTGCTGTGCTCAGCGGTACAAAGATAGGTACACGCGTTCTTTCTTACACAAGGTTGCAATACAGTGAAGGCCAGTGCTCAGGTCCCAGGCACTCCCCTTTCGACCTGGGTGAGCAAGTTACTATCTACACTTCTGTTTCCTTTTTTCTAAAAAGGAGGGTAACAAGAACACCTTCTTCAGAGGGTTGTTGTGAGGACTGAATGAGCAGCTTTATAGAAAGTCCTTAGAATAATGCCTACCACAGAGCAAGTGCTTCACAAACGTTAGTCATTCTTCACTGTGATTCAGGTGACAGATCTTAAGGCGGATATTGACCTACTGCTTGGAGAAACTCAGCCAAGACGTTGAAGAGTTTGGAAAACATTTCAAGTAAGAACAGTTAGGGGGACTGAGGTATGGGAAGAAAGAAATATAGTGGGAGGGACATGGTAGCTGTCTTCAAAATTTGAAGTGATATCACAGCAGAAGAGGGTGTGGACTTTTTTCTATTCTCACCTCCATAGGGAGGACTAAGAACAGTAGAAAACAGAGAAGCAGATTTCTGCTCATAGAAAGGCTTTTTAGGGTAGAGCTCCTCCAGACAAGGAGCAGTTGCTTACACCGTGAGGGACAGTTCTATCAGTGGAGTTGGCAGGACCGTGTCCAAATGCCAAATGGTCTGGGATAGGAGCTAAGCCTGCCCTATGCTCCATGTCAGTCTTAGAAATAAGTTCAAAATGCTCAGTGTTACCATTGTATGGAACAAACAAAATAAGAAGGCAATAACACCAATAGGACTTTAAATAGTGTGCAAAGCAATTTTGCCCCTTTCAGTGTTCCATTGAAACCATATCCTGCAAAGTTAAGTCTTTTCCCCATTTTATTAGAGGAATCTGAGACATGCAGAGTGACGTTTCAGAAGCCACACAGTGAAGGTCTCCTGACAATAGTTCTAGGGGTCTTTCTCCTCCTTTACTGTGTGTGACCATGCAAAGGTCACAAGTGAACTTAATCTTCTAAAAAGTAGGGCACAGGCCTGCCTGACCGATGGTGACACAGTGGATGAAGTGTTGACCTGGGATGCTGAAGTCCCGGGTTCGAGACGCTGAGAACACCAGCTTGAGTGTGGGCTCATCTGGCTTGGGCACGGGCTCATCTGGCTTGAGCACAGGCTTACCAGCTTGAGCATGGGATCATCAAAATAACCCCATGGTCACTGGCTTGAGCCCAGAGGTCACTGGCTTGAAGCTAAAGGTCACTGGCTTGAGCCAAGGGGTCACACTGGCTTGGCTAGAGCTCCCTGGTCAGGGCACATATGAGAAGCAATCAGTGAACAACTAAAGTGATACAACTACAAGTTGATGCTTCTCATCTCTTTCCCTTCCTGCCTCTCTCTTTCTCTCTCTCTCTCACTAAAAAGAAGAAGAAGAAGTAGGGCACAGGCCAAGCGAATCAGAGTGGTGTGAGTGTAAGCGCACAGAAAACTATCAAGAATTTTAGGAACTTCGAGATTGAAGAGGCTTCTGCCAGAGCTTTGGAATTTTAGCAGCAAAAGAATCTCCTTGATGGCATTATATCTTAAAAACAATAAATAGCAATCTGACTTGGATGCAAAGCTAGCATTCAGGACAAAACCTAGTCATTTGAGTCTTAGTATATATAACTTAATTATTTAATTGTAAAGTTTTGAGCAAGCCAGGACATTGCTATCTGTGTTTTTAGTAATTGATGAATTTCTATTTATTACATGATAAATAGGCTCTTCTTTTTCTAAGACATAAAAGAGTTTAACTTGTTTGTATTTCAAAAATCACTCCTACATACAAATTCCAATTATGACTCATAAAATAAAGAAATAAAATTACTTTGTAAGGTTCTTTCTAGCACACTTTCCAATTCATCATAGGAACTAAACTTATAGCAATGCAGTGTGGTGTTATTATCCTTAATTTTATGGTCAAGGACCCAAAAAGTTGTCTTGTTCAAAGACACTCAGATAATTAGGCCAAAACAATAGAAAACCTGCTGACTTTCTCACACAACAGAGCCGTGATGGGCGGTGACGTGAGTGGTCTCCACCAAGCTCGGGTTGATACCTGGGATTACCCAACCCTCCCTGGAAATTTATCAGACACCCATCTCTCTTTGAGTTCTTCGGCCAGGTTCCTATAGCATCCTCAGGAGGCTCTGCTGTCCTACCCAAGGGGACGAGGCTGGTTTTCTCCGTGTGCAATGGACGGGCAGGGCACACAGAAGAAATAAGTGAGCTGCCACATGCCAGGAGAACTGTGACTTATAGCACTGGCAAGAAGAGGCTGAGAGGATGTCTGACAGAGCCCAAAGGGGGCCGTTATCTTGGCAGTTCGTCGGGTCCGCTGTCTGGCCCCTCCCCTCTAGGGCTCATAAATTCCTCCTGTCAAAGTAAACAGATTTGACTGGACCCAGAGCACCGACTCATTCTAATAACACAGAGACATTCATCAAATTAGCTGCCAAATCTGCTAATTCACAATGAAGAAACTTATGGTCAAGGGATGGATGGTCGTGTCAGACTAACCAGCTGTGGCCAGGCTACATGGAGAGCCCAGTGACCAGCAGACTCCTTTGTGAGCCTAACCCTAAACAGAGCTAGGGAATTAACCGGGTGATCTACATGCTTAATGTCACCAGGCCAGGATAACACGACGACGCTTCCAATTCACCAGGATGTGAACGTACCCGGGAGGAAGAGTAGTGGGCCAGTGGGACAGGCCCCATCGCTCCTGAGCCTGCTCAGCGGGCACTGGCTGCCTCTGCGACTTTCCTTCAGACACACCCATTCGCTACATACTCCTTTCCGACATTCCCAACTGCATTTCTGAACGTCCAGTTGGGTTGTAGCGAAGACTAATTCTGGCCGATGAGTCATTCTGATTCTTGAAAGAGGTTTCACCCAACTCAACGCTAATCCTTTCAACGTTGATTTCTGAGCCGAATTCTCAGAGGGCAATCTGAAGCCCTTCTTTCCAAGTCTGTGGTAACAGCACAGTCATCACTGTTACCCCGTGTCAGGGCACTCTGACTCACCATTCTGCATTTGCAAATAGAATTTAATAACTTTTAAAAATTCTTATTGAAAAAAAAACAATATAAACACCGCATAGAAGAACTAGAAAACACATACACAAATATATTTATAATTTCTTCTAATCTCATTGATTTAGATACAGATAGTCTTGATATTTTGGTGAACATTCTTCCAATTCTCTTTATATACATATTTCTGATAAAAGTATTTTGAGAAGCAGAAGAAACAAAACATTGCATTCTATTCTATTTTATTTCAGTGTATAAAATTGCAAGCACTGAACCTGGCTGTTTAATACAGTAGCCACGGGCCACATGTGGTGGCTGAGAACTTGAAACACAGTCTGAATCGAGGTATGTCGAAAGTATAAAATAAACACCATATTTTGAAAATTTAGTACAAAAAAATATATACAATAATCTCATCAGGAATTTTATATTAATTACATGTCACAACATTTTTAATAAAATGGATTAAATAAAATATATTATTAAAACTATCTTCAACTTTTTTAGTGTGGCTAACAGAAAAATTTTAATTACATATGTGACTCACATTATATTTTTACTGGAAAGCAGTGAACTAAACTAATTTTATGACCTACTAATGGGTTGAAATCCACAGTTTGAAAAACACTGGTCTAGTGGACTCTGGGTTCCTGATCAGAAAGCAAGACATCTCAAACACACATACACACACAGCCCACCCTTCTGAGAGCCACGTGCCCGGAGACCTGGTCAAGACTCTCCTTAAAAAACAGCTTTGAGCCTGACCTGTGGTGGCGCAGCGGATAAAGCATCAACCTGGAAACGCTGAGGTTGCCGGTTCAAAACCCTGGGCTTGCCTGGTCAAGGTACATATGGGAGTTGATGCTTCCTGCTCCTCTCCCCTTCTCTCTCTCTCTCTCTCTCTACTTTCTCTCTATAATGAATAAATAAAATCTTAAAACAACAAAACAACAAAAAAAACCCAGCTTTTAGCTTTCTCCAATGTCCAGAAGAATGGATGGCCCCTGTTAAAAGCTTTACTCCGTGGTTCACATGGAAAACACTAGACATTTCTGAAAGAATTCAGGCTTGTCATCAACATATTTTGAAGGTTTAAACACCTCCTTCAAAACAAATTGACACGTAAAAAATGTAAATTTCAGGGATGGAGGGTTCCTCCAGCAGCCGCGCTGTTGTTCATGTTTACAACTCCACGCCGTTGTGCATCTGCAGTGGAACATCATAAAGGATGACTCGTAGGCAGAAGCAGCTCACAAACTGGCTAATGGAAAAAATATGACCTTTGGGCTACACTGATTTTAAGATCTAAAGCAAAATGTTGCTTATTTCTGATTTTTAGCAGATCATTTAGTGTCTAATAAATTTGTATACTCTCATAAATTCTACTTTAATAATGCTCTATTTAACTATATAATTGTATACTGGAAAATATACCTCATTAGGAATACTATATTGAATACTGAAAATGTGCTAAGAGAGTAAATTTCAGGTGCTCTCATCAAACATGAAAAATGAGAAGATATGTTAATTAGATTGAATGTAGTAATCACTTCATTTTATATATATATATATATATCAAATCATGTTGTACACCTTAAATATATACAAATTTTATTTTTTTAATCTACAAAAGGAAATGATATACCTTATACAGACACTATTAAAGTCAGTAATATAAATGCATTTTATCATTTTTTATAAAAAACTTTATAATCTAAAAAGGGATCCCCATTAGACAGGGACATTGAAATGGCTTATTTGTTCAACCATTCTCACCTAAGAGACAGTCTGGTTCTTTCCGGTTCAAAACCCATTTCTATATCTCTGCAATGAAAAGAAACCAATGATTCAATGGACACTTGGAGCTAATCATCAGAGGGCCTTCTGTTCTTCGGTAAACACTGCCAATATCATTAAGTGGTTAACTTGATGAGCACACACATATATACTTTACTGATGTGTTTATTGACCTGAGTAAGCTCCCTTACAGGTATTTTATGTTATTGGCTAAAATGTTCCTTTTATAGTGTTAAAGCTTCCCTTAATTGTTGAGTGCTCACGAGTTAACCTGTGTTTATACTTCCATTAGCTATTTCAATTTTTGAAACTCAGGGTAATATAGGATAATTGTATTTGTGACTCTTCACCCCGAGGGTTGAAGTTTGAAAAACAGCCCACTGTTCTATATTCTCATGTGGACTCCTTTTCTTCCCACTTCTCAAGGCGTGAGACCCAAAATCAAAGGTACAGTAAACAGAAACAATCACAGTGTCAACAGCTGTCTAAACTTGGACTATCTTCTAACTGCTCACAGTTTGAACATACATATCAAGGATATTGTAAAATCTTTCTTCGTCGTGTTCAGTCCCACTAGAATGTGTAAAGTGTGTGTTTCAAAAGGAAAGTGCAGGGAAACCAGATATATTTGCAAAACATGTTGCGAAACCAGACATTTGCAAAACATGTTGCGTACTGATACATGTAGGTGATTGCTATACAGTATACCACACCAAAAAAAAATTACTAAAATATATAATATGTATAAAATATAACAGGTAGCAGATATGTACAAAGTTTCACTTAAATTCATTATGTATAAATAAAGTATACTGGAGTTTATTTAGATTATTTCACTTTCATACTCAATTACAAAAAAAGTAGCCAGTGACATGAGATAACTTCTGCGTAAAACTGCCGGTCAACAATGTGTTAATTATTTAAGTAACACAGGCTGGTGTAACTATGTAAACAATCTAGAGCCGGAGAGCGTGACCCAGGCGTTACACACAGAGTGACAACCTCACCAATACCATGACAACTACTCTTGAGCAGGTTCGATCAGACAGCTCCCAGGTTACAAGGTCTTGAGGTGACTGGGCACAATTTGTTTTTTAAGTAAAAATAAAACTGAACTGTCCTATCACACACATTATGTAACTTGCTCGTTAACTTTCCCTAAATTTTATCATTTCTGTTGTAGTATATAATTTTCTATTCCCATTGCTAAATCATTAGTATTCAAAAATGGCACTAATATCTTATGTTAAGTTATTTTGTAGAAGGCATATATGTATACAGCCCTCTAGATCATAAGCTCCGAAGTCCCGAAAGACCTTGCCTTTCTCCCTGCTCAGCTGGGAACGGGCCCAGGAAAGGCGTTCGGCCAACGCTGGCTGACCAGAGACTCGGGAATGAGAGGATGTTCTGTGCCTGCTCATCACTTGCTCCGCGTCCTTTCAGGCTCTCGGGGCTGCTCAGGGCCACCCAGGGCTCCGTGCATCCCCCGGCATGTCGTGGAAGCATGGCCCAGCTCTCTTCCCACTGACAGGCAGCAAGTGGAGTGCTTCCTATGGGCCGGGCCCTGCACTGTAAACGGGGGAGAAAACAGAGATGAACTGGGATCGCCTCTGCCTTTAAGGGACTCGGCAGTACTTACGAGAAAGAATAGGAAAAGTAAGCACTGACTGAACCAGGAGACAGGGCAGTAGGCATGGGAGCAGAGGCTGCAAGAGCTGGGCCTGGGATGAATGAAACAGGCGCTGAGAAAGCCATAAGCAAAGCCCAGGAATAAGGAAGGAGGCACAGAGATAGATGGGTTTCAGAAGGCGCTGGGTTCTCTGTTCTCCCACCTTTCTCACCTCGATGGCAAGGCCTGTGAGAAGGACAAATAGGCCACAAATAAGACCAAGCCCTTCAAAATCCAGGAGCAGCCTGTAAGCTGGCTGAATGGGGGGGGGGGGGGGGGGCACCACTCCTCTGAGGTAAAAGTGTGGCTCAGGTTCTACCGTGAAGTGAGGCCCCCTGCAGGCCTCCCTGGCCTCAGTGGGTGGGGGCGGACAGGGAGGAGTAGCACAAGGGGTCAGCAGCCCATGTGAGGGCATAAGGACGGGAGACAACAGGCCCTGTAGGCCCAGATCACAACAGAGGCTTCCCATGTACTCACTCAGGAGTGAGAAACAGAAAGAAACACCGAGTCTGAGAGCAGAATGGTGAAGCGAGAAGAAAATAGAGGTGGGATAAGGGTTGTAGGGGAAGGGTCTAGCAGCAGAGAGGATGCTGGATTGGTGTCATGAGAATGCAGGAAGGGACCAAGACCACCACATTCTAGGCAATGCATAGACTAGCTGGGCTCCGTTCCCACACAATGCACAGAACTGGGCACCGTTCCCGCACAACACACAGAACAGGGCAGCATTCCCACACAACGCACAGAACAGGGCAGCATTCCCGCACAACGTACAGAGCTGACTGAGCACCGTTCCCACACAACACACAGAACTGGGCACCGTTCCTGCACAACACACAGAACAGGGCAGCATTCCCGCACAACGTACAGAGCTGACTGAGCACAGTCCCCGCACAACGCACAGAACTGGGCACCATTCCCGCACAACGCACAGAGCTGACTGAGCACCATTCCTGCACAACACACAGAACAGGGCAGCATTCCCGCACAACGTACAGAGCTGACTGAGCACCATTCCCACACAACACACAGAACTGACTTGTGTGGAGCACAGTCTCCACACAACGCACAGAACTGGGCACCATTCCCGCACAACACACAGAACAGGGCACCATTCCCGCACAACGCACAGAACTGACTGAGCACCGTTCCCACACAATGCACAGAACTGGGCACCATTCCCGCACAACGCACAGAACAGGGCAGCATTCCCGCACAACACACAGAACTGGGCACCATTCCCGCACAACGCACAGAACTGACTGAGCACCGTTCCCACACAATGCACAGAACTGGGCACCATTCCCGCACAACACACAGGACTGACTGAGCACAGTCCCCGCACAATGCACAGAACTGGGCACCATTCCCGCACAACACACAGGACTGACTGAGCACAGTCCCCGCACAACGCACAGAACAGGGCAGCATTCCCGCACAACACACAGGACTGACTGAGCACAGTCCCCGCACAATGCACAGAACTGGGCACCATTCCCGCACAACGCACAGAGCTGACTGAGCACCATTCCCGCACAACACACAGAACAGGGCACCATTCCCGCACAACGCACAGAACTGACTGAGCACCGTTCCCACACAACGCACAGAACTGGGCACCATTCCCGCACAACGCACAGAACTGGGCACCATTCCCGCACAACGCACAGAACAGGGCAGCATTCCCGCACAACACACAGAACTGACTGAGCACCGTTCCCACACAACGCACAGAACTGGGCACCATTCCCGCACAACGCACAGAGCTGACTGAGCACCATTCCTGCACAACGAGCACAGAACTGGGCATTATGCACAATGCATAGAATCAGACCATGCTTTCCAGCTCCTGTGAACGACACGACATAGGGAGCTGTGAAGGCTCAAGCCACTGTAGAAAGGAGTGAGCTGGGGCTCAAGGCCAGGTCTCTGTTCCCTCTGTGGTGTCTGAAGGCAGGTGGCCCCAGGAGGTGACCGTGACTTCACTTATGAGTCAGCCCACTTTTTCAGGTCACCACACACTTGTGAACATGCCTTCCTGTCTGTCTGGGCTGTGGTTTGCCTTCACTTGATGGAGATAGAGAGAAATTGAAGTGGGAGAGGCGGGTTTTTATGCTTCAGAAATTTCTGTGTCATCTACAGCAAATAATTGCTCAAGTATAACAAAAAAAAACAAGTCAATCAGCAAAATCCGCAGGCCCTTCAAGAAACAGGGCTAGGAGGATTGCTGAAATTTCGAGGGTCCTAAGCCAAAATACACAGGAAACGCTTATCTGTCCACAGGTAGGAGGGGGGAAAAAAAGAAGAAGGTAAAGTAAAAGCTTATATGCTTTTGGCTTCCGTGTGCTATCATTAATCATTTTCCTGGGAATGGGGATAGTTTCCTCACTGCACGAGGAAAAGAAAAACAGACCCCTCTGACCAATATGCTGCCCAGATGTTCGCCAGACCCCAATATCATTTTTCCCCAAGTTGATTTGGAAAGTGAAAGCTAAGATGACAATTGAGGGGAAGTGGTTCCTGAAGACAATCACTTCTCAGATGTGGCAACAGTCTACCTTCTGCGGGGGGAAGGGAGTTACAAGATGTCCCGAGAGCTTTCACGAGAAGCCTCTAGCCGTCTTTTGACAGAAGTCATGGAAGCATTTGGGGGACCAGTTCTTCCCCGGATCAGTCATGAGTGAAGTCATCTTCTACGATGGAGAGAGGTGTGTGTGAGGCCTCGTGCCCACAGGAATGGCCTCAGTCTGAACCGCCCTGACAGAGCCCAGCCTCGCCTGGCTTCCCACTGTGATGTGGAATCTCGAGGAGTTCCTTGCCACAAGAAAGAATTAAGTCACATATTTGGTGTAAATAATTCCTGGAAGCTTCAAATTAGAGGGATAAAGGAGACAAATGAAAACTGTGAGGCTCAACAAATTGACCTGATTTTTAAAAATGAGGACTGTGTCTTCATTTTTCACCATTGATTTTTCCAGAGCCTGAGACCATGTGGGACTCGGTTAAATGTTATTTTCCTTCTAATTAACTTCCATTTTTACTTATAGAAGCGTTTGTAAGTGGAAAGCTTCTATTGCTACATTAAAAAGAAAGTGGATATCCCTTGCCGCGTGTAGATGTGGACCATGGAAAATTAACCCAGTGACAGCAGGGGCGCTGTGGAACTCATCTCACAAGGAGGGCTGACGGTTTCAGCCTGGAGTTTTCTTTCTCTTTATTTATAAACAAATGAACAAATAAAGATGATTAGTAAGTAATGGAGAGGTGATAAGGACATTCTAGCTCCAAATAGCAGCTAATCAGAAGGCTGGAGAATTAAAATAGAATGCTTCTTATTGTATGAGTCAATAGTATTTTGCATTGTATCCAAATACCTCACCAAAATGACCTCAGTTGCCATCAAGGGTACAGCCTGCCACTTTGGAAAACACTAGACTAAATGATCTCTATGGGCCTTCAAATTCTGACATTCAGTAGTCAAGGTTGTTACAGTGATGTCTTCTAAATGATGTTGTCAATGAAATTATCAGTGCGAGGGAGAGGCGACCATAGAGAATAGGTGTTTGAAGCAGTGCACCTGATTTCCTGCTGGACTTTGAACTTAAGAGTTTTATCCCTTTACAGGGATGCTTCCCCTTAGTCATGCCGCTGCATAACAGGGCCCGTGTGGGTCCGGGTCTCCCCAAGCGAGAGCCGTTCAGAAAATGAGCCAACAAAGCACAGGTAGCATTTCTATACACCAAAGCAAGGTTCCCACGAAACCTGATGGGGAAATACATTGGAACTGCCGTGTAGCTTTCTCTAAATCTTTGTCTCTCTAGAGAGAGAGAGTAATGTCTCTAGAGTTCAGTTTTCTCTGAATTACCATCAGTAAGGTGAAAATGCCCCATTACTAAAGGCAAAACAGGCCCAATAGTAGAACACAGGAAAGAGTGTTCCAGAGAATGACTGAGCTCGGCAGTGTGTTACCCAAGATAGTCCAAGAGTCTACTGTCATGGCACAAAAGCCACGGTTAGGAGAATACACGGTCAAGAAATAAGCTGAAGAAGAAGACCCAGGTTCCAGAACATTCCATGTATGTGGCATCTGCTACAGACTGCCAAGGCCAGCATGTGGGCGAAGAAAGAGTCACTCTGAAATTCACAGACAGTGTGTGCGTTCAGCATGCCTGCGGGCCTACAAGCATGCGCCCAGCCACCCCCACACAGGGACCTTTCCCGTCTTCAGGGTGAGGCTGTGCTCACGGGGCGCTGAGGTGAACAGATGATAAATCAAGATGCTGAGAAAGAAAGAAAGAAAGAACGAATGAACAAAAGAAAGAAAGAAAGAGAGAGAGAGAGAGAGAAAGGACGGAAGAAAGAAAGAAAGAAAGAAAGAAAGAAAGAAAGAAAGAAAGAAAGAAAGAAGAAAGAAAGAAAGAGGGAGGGAGGGAGGGAGGGAGGGAGGGAGGGAGGGAGGAAGGAAGGAAGGAAGGAAGGAAGGAAGGAAGGAAGGAAGGAAGGAAGGAAGGAAGGAAGGCAAAGAAAATTAGAGTGCTCCAGGCCGAGTGTCCAGTAAACTGTGAGAGGTATGGAAATGGCTGTGGGAAGGAGGTCAGAGGAGGGTGGGGTCACAGCTGGGTTGGGCGGGGTGGGGTGGAGAATGCCTGGGGTTCTCCAAACATCTCCACGTCATCACAAATAAAATGAGGACTTTTCCTGGAAGTGGAGCTTTAAGCAGTGTTCTGAAGGGTGAAGTTGGCCAGGATGGACATATCAATGGGTTGAGGAGGTGGGGGGGAGGGCAGTTCAAGTGGAGAAAACAGCTTGAGCAAAGACAGGAAGGCGATTATTTACCACTTCCTAGATGCTTTCTAACCGCAGAAACCAAAACCTAAAGAATCTGTCAGCACATTCAGGGATTGCTGACTGAATCTCGAAAATTTATAGGCAACTGACACTGAGGGCTGAGCAATCCCTTTGATTTCATCAGGGCTTTATCATGGCAGCATGCTCTTACATGGAGAGAGGAAGAGGCAAGTGCCTAATGATCCGAAAAGGCTGTCTTAGAGTCTGCGAGCTGAAAACTCTTTTGCAATAAAATACCTTGATGTGTTTATTCTTGGGGAAAAAATTGAAATGACATTTAAGGCACTTGGTATCTGGTCACATGGTTAAACCACAGCTGGCTTTCAGACCCCAGATATTGCAAAGTAGCAGACCTTACTTCTATTGTTAAAGAATTATTCCCCTTCATCACATTAGTGCATTGCAAGGAGCTCTCTTGATAATAAGAGTTGGAATAAAAAGAGGAGAATGGTGGGCTTGAGAGAAACATCTGAGGAAAATGATCACATCAAGGCTATCTTGACTCTAAAATAAACGTGCTGCATTTTTTAATTTTTCATTTTAAAAGAAAGCAAATGCAAGTCAAAGAAATTAAGTAAACTGCTCAAGTTCACGCACCAGGTAAGGGAAGGAAGGTTAGGGAGAGGCACCTTAGTCAAGTAATACTGTTGACCCACCTCTGCTAGCCTGTCTCCTCTTCCTGGGTCCACAAGCTGGACCTGAACTCTGCTTCAGGTGGAATTTCTACCACCTTGCCAACTCCAGAAGATATGACCAACTATAGAAAATCTCGCTCTTCTCTTAGTCCTCCCCAATCTTAGTAAATAGTATCATCATCTGGTAGGAACCTGAAACTAAATAATTCAGGAGGAATTCTTGATTTTCCTCTTCACCTCTGTATTAGTTTCCTGTGGCTGCCATAACAAATTTATCATCAACTTGGTGGCTTTAAACAACAGAAATCTATCCTGAGAGTCCTGGAGGTGAGAAGTCCAAGGCTGGACATCAGAAGGACGAGTTGCCGCTGACGGCTCTGAAGGAGAGTGTAGTTTTGTATCTGTGAGTCTAGGAATGCCGATCTCTTTCTCTGTCTTCACATGACCTTCCCCTCGGTCTCCTTGTCTGTCTTCTTCTGTCTCTTATAAGAACAATCATCTTTTAATTTAGGATCTACCCTAATCCAGAATAATCAATCTCAAGATCCTTATCTTGCCTGACCTGTGGTGGTGCAGTGGATAAAGCATCGACTTGGAATGCTGAGGTCGCTGGTTCGAAAGCCCGGGCTTGCCTGGTCAAGGCACATATGGGAGTTGATGCTTCCTGCTCCTCCCTCTTCTCTTTTTCTCTGTCTCTCTCCTCTCTAAAAAGGAAAATAAATAAGAAAACCAGATAGAAGGTGACAGAAGACAATTTGACTTTGGGTGATAGGTATAAAACATAATCAAATGTCAAAATGGAGATGTTTTCTCTGAATCTATGTACCCTAATTAATCAATGTCACCATGTTAAAATTAATAATAAATGGGAAAAAAAATAAAATAAAATAAATAAAATTTAAAAATAATTTTTAAAAATCCTCTTCTTAATTATATATGCCAAATAAGGTCACAATCTGAAGTTACAAAGGGACATATCTTTTAGAGGCCATAATCCAACCCACAACACTCTCCTTCCCACATCAAATCAGTGCCAGGACTCACAAAATGTACTTCCATCAACATTCCATTATCTCTTCCTTCTTTCCATCACATTACCACCACTCAGACCAACATCACTTTTCTAGCAGCCTAGCTAGACTCCGCTCCCAGATCTCTCCAGCCATTCCCTCCACCACATCCTGAACAATTTTTGAAATTTCTTATCTTATTGCTCCCCTACTTAAAACTAGAGATTTATCACTAACTTAGAATAAAACCCAAACTCGTCACCACAGCCCCCTGAGAGGTCCTGCTCTGGCCCCTGCCTACGGCCGCAGCCCTCTAGCCTACCGCTCCGCACCCGCCCTGAGTTTTCTGCTGTTTCGCAGACACTTCAGGTCATTTCCCCGTAGGGCTTGGTCCTGGCTTTCTCTCTGACGGGCATGCCCTTTTTTTTGCCCCATTTCCACATTCCTGTATAACTGACTCCTCTGTCAGTCCGATTTTAGCTCTTAAATGTCACCTCCTTAAAAGGCCTAACTAGCCACTAAGAAGTCTCCACGTAGGAACTTTTCATCAAAGCACCTCGCTTTAACTATCTGCTAAACACCCAGCACTGACTGGATAGCTTTCTTGTTTATTTGATGTTTGTTTGTTTTGTGGTAATTGTCTGTGTCTTCATTCTGCCCCACTCCAACTAGAACATGTACCCTGGAATCGGGGGCTGTGTCTATTCATCCACTATTAAACCCTCAACACCAGAACTCTTTGGAACATAGTAGTTTCTCAGCAAATGTTTGCTGATTGACCAAAAGGATGAATGAATGAATTAAAGTTATGAATGCATAAGACTTTGATTTGAGAATGGTTTCCAGGACACCACTGCTGAAACCCTCTAATAGAAAAAGGTCTAGCTGAATGAGTACCCAGAAAAGGTCCCCAGTTCCCTTCTCAAGCTTGGGGCACAAAGAGAAATTAGAGGCCAAAGATCTCCAGTTGCTACAGAATCAGACCCAGAACGTTTGCCTCTTCACCTGCGCTTAAGGAAACACAATTTCAATGCTGGAACTGGTTAGAAGTCTTACGTGATTGAGGATGGCACAGAAATCAGCATTGGTTAAAGGTCCTGGAGGACTTAAAATGAAAAGAAAAAGTTGGTTTGGCTATGAGAAAAAATAATTCAACTCTTGTTACAAATACAATTTGTTTTCTCATTCCCATGCATCATAATGGTTATATATCTCAATCAGTGTACATCAAATTAATGTAGTTATTATAAGTGTTTTCAGTGATAACAGCAAATCATAGACCTCTTTAGGGGTCTAGATGTACCACCCAAGTGATCTGAGACCGACCCAACCATCATTAGGAAAAGCAAAAACTGAGCAACAGAGTAGACTGAGCCGCTTTGAGAGGAAGGTCAAATGAAGCGCTGCTTGGACTGATGGAAGAGGAAGGAAGGTGAGGTGGCCAACTTGTGCCTGTTTGCCTGGGACTTTGCTGGTTTCAGCATTGAAGGTGTCATGACCCTGGGACCCTTCCGCCCTGGGCAAACTGACATGGTTGTCACCCTGAACTGTGAGGACTCGGGGCTGAAAGTTTCTGTTGAATTACTAACTCTGTGAACAGTGGTGGGATTCAAATAATTTAACAACCGGTTCTCTGCCCTAATGATCATTGTAAGTATAAAAAAAGATATACTGAAAGATAGTTTATTATTTCATATGTTTAATACTTAAATAAAAACAATAAAAGAGGTACACAAAACTAGATTATGTTATAAGAAAGAGTTTTAAAATATTAATGAAGAAATATTAAATACCTGACAAAAACCAATAAAACTATTAGTTAAGATATTTCCAATGACAGCTTGTCACCCCTGGTTGTTTGACACTTTTTCTCTATACGTAATTATATGTTTGTTTACTGAAGTAACAAACACAAGGGAATTAAAATGTAGTATTTCATCAAAGGTATAATGAGTTTATGAAATGAATAAATAAATATTACAAACATAGTTCAGTCAACTATTTTTCACCTGTGGACAGAATGAATATTACTACAGGAGCTTAGAATACACTGTTGCACAGATGAAGATTAAAAAAGAGTAAGGAATGTAAATTTGTGATTTCCACATGGGGCGGCTGCCCAGGCGCTCACCTTTGAGAGAACCCTGATTACAAGTGCCATTTTAACAAGCGATTTCCCGAACTCAACAAAAAATTAGGTATCATCAGTTCTGCCGAACCGGTGCGAACTGGCTGAATCCCACCACTGCCTGTGACCCTACTTCATTCCCAGCTCAGGTGTCTGCCTACTATTCACTATCACTTCCTGTGCTCCGGTTTCTCTTTCTCACTAATTGTTAAGGACACTGTATCTACAATATTCTTCCCAGCACTGCCCACCACCTGAACCTTGGGCCCATCTCTGGCTCAAAGGCCCACATGCTATTTTTGCCTGGGAACAGACGCCCTGTCTTACCCAACAGCTGGGCTCCACATATCTGGCAGCTGTCTCTGCGGAACTGCTCCTGCCCTGCCGATGCCTCCTGAGCATCCCTGGCCCCAGGCCCCTCCCATTCTCGGTGCCCTCTCGCCTCACGACACAGTCCTCTCTCACTATCCATGCTGCTCCTCAACCTTCAGTCCAAACCCATCTGCCTTCTGTCCCTCAGAGACTTGTCACAGTCCCTGACTCGCTATGCCCCCTCTTTCCCCCATCAGGTAGATACAGATTTATTTTAATATCTGACTTATCTCCTGGGTTTGGTGACATGGGCGTGACTATAACATAAAGTCAAGTTATCATTTTAAAACCGTACAGCTTGAGTGATTTAATCTCAATTTAGGGACACTTGACAATACCTGCAATATGAGAGATCAAAAAAGAATTCAAAATAACATAATAGAAACAAATGAATGAAATACCCACGACCTCCAAACATGTTGACAGCAGGACGAGGTGCAAACGGAGAGAGGAGAGTATCTGGATCTGTTTTCCTATCTTTGATGTGGCGCTGATTGATTTTATGCCTGAACATGTCTTTTTCATGTCATTTTTAGGCACAACTAAATCATGAGCTCAGAAGCTCTCCATCCACGTGCTACTGAGGCAAAAGCACCTTGTTCTTCCAAAGTGGCTCAATCAGGTAACTGCAGTCAAATGGGGGCAAATGAATCACTGAGCCCCTGCCACGGCCTGCTCCGGGGATGAATGACAGGTGCTCTCTGGAATGTCGAGGTAGATACAGCTCAAGCTCTGCCCATATGGAGTCTGCTACATGGGCAGCAAGATGGACACTCACCTAAGTCAGAAGACATAAAACAGCACAAAATAAGCACACCCAAACCAGGACTGTAGGAATGCAGAGGAGAGACTGACTATTCTTGATTAAGAGAATCAAGAAAAGCTTTGTGACTCATCCTTGAAGAATGAGTATGAGACAGTAAGGAGGGTGCTGCTGGCCAGCATGAATAATGACAAAGGTGCCTGACCTTGAAGGGTCTTGGACACAATGCCCATGACCTTGGGCTTTAGTCTGTACACTGCGGACGCATCATGAAGCACTCTGATAAGGGACATGATGCAAAAAGAGCTTTGCTTATGAAAGCTCACGGTGGGGCCTGTGCACAGGGCAAACCGGACACGGAGAGTGAAGCAGGGAGGTCAGTTTGGGAGCTGCCACCATAAACCCGAGACGGCGTGAGGGGCCCTGACCAAGGTGAGCATAGAGGCTGCAAGGCAAGAGACTTCAGGAAAAGAAAATCACAAAGCTAAGGACTGACTAGAGACAAAGGAAGGGGCAGAGGAGGAGTCAGGATGAGGCCAAGGTTTGAAACAGTGAAAAGAAGGACTCTTGTAGTTCTCATTGAAATTGGGAGCAAGAAAGGATTGTGGGGGGGGGGGGGGGGGGAGTAATTCTGGTCTGGGTCATCCTGGCTTGGTGCTTGTTCTCACTTGCAGAAGATTACCAGGGCTGAATGTCAGCTCTTGCCATGAGTGCTGGGCATGGTAATGGTCATACTTTTTTCAGATAGATAATACCTCGCACTCCCCTTCGGTGAGGCCTATTAGCCTAATAGAGTGGTCAGCTCTAATATCAATACCAACAGGGCTTTCCAGCTCATCATCATATTTCTGCTAACACTCCCTCTTCCCTACACACTAATTAACCCCCAAAGGAAGTGATGAGAGGCACAAAGAACACAAAGCAAAAAGCACACAAGCTTTAGAATCAGAACGGGCCTTCAAAACAGTCTCCTCACCTCCCACCTGCGTGACCTTGTGCAAGCTTCTTAATGGGTGTGCGGGTGCTGGGGCCCTGCGTGCAACTGGGCCAGACAGCGATGGCTCTAGTGGCCACCCAAGGCTGCCTCCACAGTGGACATTGGCTTCACCCATTGTATGTTAATCAGAGCGGCACCCTTGCTATTATATTAGCTGCAGTAGGAACAGACGGAACGCCCAACTCAGGGCAGACAAGTGGATGAGCAGGTATCAGCTGGTCTCAGGCAGGGAGAGAAGCCGGGCAGACAGAGCGGCCAACCATCCGGAGGAATAAGATGCTCCCTAAGCTACCACACGGCCCTGGCTTTGTATGGGCACCCGGAGAGCATCTCACTTCAAATGGGTCATTGTCATCGTCATAATTTGTATCCTACATCTGTACAATGTTTAACAGTTTTAACAGCACTTTTATGTTCATTTGCTCCTCACAGAAACAATCAGAGCTACAGAATTTCATGCCCCTTTTACAGTTGTCGATAATAATTATGATTATGTATGAATAATGTAACTTATTAATTACACTATATTATTAATTAGGTACTGTGTTCCATACATTGTGCTAGGAGCTTAGCTTGCATTATCTCATTTAATTCTCATAATTCCAAGTGGGAGGCAATGTCAGTATCCCTGCTTTATCAGAGGAGAAACTGAGACACTAAGTCAGCTACACAAGGCCCGACACAAGGTCACACCAGCTCCACGGCTCTCCCTGTTGCTACTGAGCAGGCTGCTTTTCTAGGAGTAGCAGAAGGAGGCACAGCATGGTTAAGGGCCATTTCAGAGGTTACAGGTTCAGTAAAGACAGAGCTGCTACTCAATCTGTGATCCCTTACTCCAGATATTATGTTGTCCCTACTCCCCTCTGCCTCCATATGTCCACGGAAGAACAAAATCCCCCTCACTGATGCATGAGATAAGAGTATAAGAAGTGACCAGGGGGCACCCATAAAACCCTACACCCTCACTGATACTGTATGTAGCTAAGCGCTTCCTGCATGGAGACAGCCACTCCCTCCATTTGACCCTCTAGCTAACTAACCCCCTTTTTTGTTTTACTGGGCTTCATGGCCAATGATTTCAGCTGAACTCACACCAGGACCTCAATTCCTTGGCCCCTACAGCCCACTCCATGAGCCCTACCAAGCGCACACCCAGATATTGTCATTCTTTTTCACTTTCTGAGGTCTGTAACTTCTCCTAAGATGATGCAAGCTCAGCTAGATTCTCCTTTGTCTTGATTGCCCTCAGGAGGGGTTCTGAGTGGTTACAGAGCTGGCTCCTGGGATGGCCTCCTAACTGGACTCCTTCATTCCCTTTTCTTGTCCAGTCCACACGCCCCACACGCCCCATGACAAAGGGCACCGTTTCTACAACCCGGATCTGATTTTGCCGCATCCCTGCTCAGAAACCTTCATGCTTCCTAGTTGCATAAGAATAGAGTCTAAACTGCTCAGCCCCTGTGGTTCAGAGCTCGATCCCTGCCTTCTCCCCAGCTGTTCCGACCCACGGCCATCATTTCAGTTATTCCCGCGGCCCCAGCGCGTCCTCACCCTCAGCCTTCACTCAGGTTTAAATCTGAACCTTCCAAGGCCTAGTTCAAAATATCACCCTTCCATCTGTTTTTCCAAAACATTTTCTTTAGAATACTTCTAGGCCTGACCTGTGGTGAGGCAGTGGATAAAGCGTCGACCTGGAAATGCTGAGGTCGCCGGTTCAAAACCCTGGGCTTCCCTGGTCAAGGCACATATGGGAGATGATGCTTCCAGCTCCTCCCCTCTCCTCTTTCTCCCTCTCTGTCTCTCTCTCTCTCCCTCTCTGTCTCCTCTCTAAAAATTAATAACTAAAAAAAATTTTTTAAATGTTATTATTAGAATACTTTCTATTTTGTGGTACTCCCAAACATGTCATTTACACTTATTATGTAGTATGTACCACAAACTGAGCTGGTTCAAATTCATTTTATGAATGAGGATCATCCATATATCTATACTCCCCATTTGATTGAGAGAAGAAAAGAGATGGTCATCCATTTTTGTCATTCTTTTTTTTTTTAATTTATTTATTAAATTTAATGCAGTGACATTGATAAATCAGGGTACATATGTTGAGAGAAAACATCTCTAGATTATTTTGACATTTGATTGTGCTGTATACCCCTCCCCCAAAGTTAAATTTTCTTCTGTCACCTTCTATCTGGTTTTCTTTGTGCCCCTCCCCTCACCCAACCCCTCTCTCCTTCTTCACCCCATCCCCCCTCCCCCCACCCCCTACCCCCAACCCCTGTTGCCATCACATTCTTGTTCATGTCTCTGAGTCTCATTTTTATGTCCCTTCTATGTATGGATTCATCTTAGTTTTTTTTCTGATTTAATTATTTCACTCCGTATAATGTTGTCAAGGTCCATCCATGTTATTGTAAATGATCCGATGTCATCATTTCTTATGGCTGAGTAGTATTCCATAGTATATATGTACCAAAGCTTTTTAATCCACTCGTCCTCTGACGGACACTTGGGCTGTTTCCAGATCTTCGCTATTGTGAACAATGCTGCCACAAACATGCGGGTGCATTTCTCCTTTTCGAGCCGTTCTATGGTGTCCTTGGGGTATATTCCTAAAAGTGGGATAGCTGGGTCAAAAGACAGTTCGATTTTCAGTTTTTTGAGGAATCTCCATACTGTTTTCCACAGTGGCTGCACCAGTCTGCATTCCCACCAGCAGTGCAGGAGGGTTCCCTTTTCTCCACATCCTCGCCAGCACTTATTCTGTGTTGTTTTGTTGATAAGCGCCATTCTGACTGGTGTGAGGTGATATCTCATTGTGGTTTTAATTTGCATTTCTCTAATGATTAGTGGTTGAGCATTTTTTCATATGCCTATTGGCCATCTGTATGTCCTCTTTGGAGAAGTGTCTATTCATCTCTTTTGCCCATTTTTGGATTGGGTTGTTTGTCTTCCTGGTGTTGAGTTTTACAAGTTCTTTATAAATTTTGGTTATTAACCCCTTATCAGACATATTATCAAATATGTTCTCCCATTGTGTAGTTTGTCTTTTTATTCTGTTCTTGTTGTCTTTAGCTGTGCAAAAGCTTTTTAGTTTGATATAGTCCCATTTGTTTATCCTGTCTTTTATTTCACTTCCCCGTGGAGATAAATCAGCAAATATATTGCTCCGAGAGATGTCGGAGAGCTTACTGCCTATGTTTTCTTCTAAGATGCTTATGGTTTCACGGCCTACATTCTTTTATCCATTTTGAGTTTATTTTTGTGAGTGGTATAAGCTGGTGATCTAGTTTCATTTTTTTGCAGGTAGCTGTCCAATTTTCCCAACACCATTTGTTAAAGAGGCTGTCTTTACTCCATTGTATTTCCTTACCTCCTTTGTCAAATATCAGTTGTCCATAGAACTGTGGGTTTATTTCTGGGTTCTCTGTTCTGTTCCATTGATCTATATGCCTGTTCTTATGCCAGTACCAGGCTGTTTTGAGTACAATGGCCTTGTAGTATAACTTGATATCAGGAAGTGTGATACCTCCCACTTTATTCTTCTTTTTTAAGATTGCTGAGGCTATTCGTGTCCTTTTTTGGTTCCATATAAATTTTTGGAATATGTGTTCTATATCTTTGAAGTATGTCATTGGTATTTTAATTGGTATTGCATTGAATTTATAGATTGCTTTGGGTAATATAGACATTTTAATGATGTTTATTCTTCCTAACCATGAGCACGGTATATGCTTCCACTTGTTTGTATCTTCCTTGATTTCTTTTATCAATGTTTTGTAATTTTCCGAGTACAAGTCTTTAGTCTCCTTGGTTAAGTTTACTCCTAGGTACTTTATTTTTTTGGTTGTAATTGTGAAGGGGATTGTTTCCTTAATTTCTCTTTCTGACTGTTCATTGTTGGTGTATAAAAATGCTTCTGATTTCTGAGTATTGATTTTATATCCTGCCACTTTGCTGAATTTATTTATCAGGTCCAGTAGTTTTTTGACTGAGACTTTAGGGTTTTCTATATACAATATCATATCATCTGCAAATAATGATAGTTTTACTTCTTCTTTTCCAACTTGAATGCCTTTTATTTCTTCTTCTTGTCTGATTGCTGTGGCTAGGACTTCCAGGACTATGTTAAATAAGAGTGGTGAAAGGGGGCACCCCTGCCTTGTTCCTGATCTTAAGGGTATTGCTTTTAATTTTTGCCCATTGAGTATGATGTTGGCTGTCGGTTTCTCATAGATGGCTTTTATCATGTTGAGGTATGTTCCCTGTATTCCCACTTTGCTGAGAGTTTTGATCATGAATGGGTGCTGGATTTTATCAAATGCTTTTTCTGCATCTATTGAAATTATCATATGGTTTTATTCCTTCTTTTTGTTTATGTGATGAAACATTGATTGATTTACGAATATTGTACCAGCCTTGCCTCCCCAGAATAAATCCCACTTGATCATGGTGTATGATTTTTTCCATATATTGTTGGATCCGGTTTGCTAATATTTTGTTGAGGATTTTAGCATCTATATTCATCAGCGATATTGGCCTATAATTTTCTTTCTTTGTGTTGTCTTTGCCTGGTTTTGGAATCAGAATTATGCTCTCCTCATAAAAGGAGCTTGGAAGTCTTCCTTCCTCTTGAATTTTTTGAAATAGTTTGAGAAGGATAGGAGTTAGTTCTTCTTTGAATATTTGGTAGAATTCCGTTGTGAAGCCATCGGGCCCCGGACTTTTCTTTGTTGGGAGTTTTTTGATAACTGTTTCGATCTCCTTTGTTGTAATCGGTCTGTTTAGGTTTTCTGATTCTTCCAGATTGATTTTTGGAAGATTGTATGTTTCAAGGAATTTGT
This sequence comes from Saccopteryx bilineata, assembly GCF_036850765.1. Lineage (NCBI taxonomy): Eukaryota > Metazoa > Chordata > Mammalia > Chiroptera > Emballonuridae > Saccopteryx > Saccopteryx bilineata. The sequence continues at coordinate 26,001,078 of NC_089491.1, read as the reverse complement.
CCATTTCATCTAGATTGTGTAGTTTTTTGGCATACAGTTCTTCATAGTATTTTCTTACAATATTTTGTATTTCTGTTGTGTCAGTTGTTATTTCTCCTCTCTCATTTCTAATTTTATTTATTTGAGTCCTCTCTCTCTTTTTCTTGGTGAGTCTACTTAAAGGTTCATCAATCTTGTTTACCTTTTCAAAGAACCAACTCCTAGTTTCATTGATCCTCTGCATTGTTTCTTTAGCCTCTATGTCATTTATTTCTGCTCTGATCTTTATTATTTCCTTCCTTCTACTACATTTGGGCTTTACTTGCTGTTCTTTTCCTAATTCTTTTAGATGCAGGGTTAAGTTGTTTATTTGAGCTTTTTCTAGCTTCTGAAAGTGTGCCTGTAGTGCTATGAACTTCCCTCTCAGAACTGCTTTCGCTGTGTCCCATAAATTTTGAGTTGTTGTATGCTCATTGTCATTCGTTTCTAGGAATTTTTTTATTTCTTCTTTGATCTCATTCTTAATCCATTCATTATTTAACACCCTGCTATTTAGCTTCCATGTGTTTGAGAATTTTTGAGCTTTTCTGCTGTGATTCATTTCTAGTTTCATGCCTTTGTGATCGGAGAAAGTGCTTGATATGATTTCAGTCTTCTTAAATTTGTTGAGAGCACTTTTGTGCCCTAACATGTGGTCTATCCTAGAGAATGTACCATGAGCACTTGAAAAGAATGTATATTCTGCTGCTTTAGGGTGAAAGGTTCTGAAGATATCTATTAAATCGAGTTGATCTAGTGTTTCCAATAAGTCTGCTGTTTCTTTGTTAATTTTCTTTCTTGAGGATCTATCTAGTGATATTAGTGGGGTATTGAAATCCCCTACTATTATAGTATTGCTGTTGATCTTGCCCTTTAAATCCATCAAAGTCTGTTTTATATATTTGGGTGCTCCTATATTAGGTGCATAGATATTTATAATAGTTATATCTTCCTGTTGGATTACTCCCTTTATCATTATGTAGTGGCCTTCTTTATCTCTTACTATATCCTTTGTTTTAAAGTCTAATTTGTCTGATATAAGTATTGCTACCCCAGCTTTTTTTTCATTTCCGTTTGCATGAAACGTTTTTTTTCCATCCTTTTACCTTCAGTCTATGTATGTCTTTTGTTCTAAGGTGTGTCTCTTGTAGACAACATATGTATGGGTCCTGTTTTCTTATCCACGCAGCTACCCTATGTCTTTTGATTGGATCATTTAATCCATTTACATTTAAGGTTATTATTGATATGTAGTTGTTTATTGCCATTTTCTTCTTTAAAGGTGTATTCCTTTTTTTTTTTTTTTTTCTGTATTCTTTTCCCACTTTGATCTGTTTACACCAGACCCCTTAATATTTCCTGCAGCATTGGTTTGGTTGTAATGAATTCCTTGAGCTGTTTTTTGTCTGGGAAGCTTTTTATTTCTCCTTCGATTTTAAATGATAGCCTTGCTGGATAAAGTAGTCTTGGTTGTAGGTTCTTGTTCTGCATTACTTTGAATATTTCTTGCCATTCCCTTCTGGCCTCAAGTGTTTCTGTTGAGAAGTCAGATGTCATCCTTATGGGGGCTCCTTTGTAGGTGATAACTTTTTTTTCTCTTGCAGCTTTTAATATTTTCTCTTTATCGCTTAGCTTTGGTATTTTAATTATGATGTGTCTTGGTGTAGGTTTCTTTGGGTTTCTCTTTAATGGAGTTCTCTGTGCTTCTTGGATTTGTGAGAGTTTCTCTTGCATTAATTTAGGGAAGTTTTCAGCTATGATATGATTGAACAAAGTCTCTATCCCTTGTTCTTTTTCTTCTTCTTCAGGAACCCCTATGATGCGGATGTTATTTCTCTTCATGTTGTCACAGAGCTCTCTAAGAGTTTCCTCTGACTTTTTGAGTCTTTTTTCTCTTTTCTTCTCTGCTTTCATGCCTTCATTCCAGTTGTCCTCTAACTCGCTGATTCGATCCTCTGCTCTATCTATCCTGTTTTTAATTCCTTCCATTGTGGTCTTTATTTCTGATATTGTATTTGTCGTCTCCAACTGATTCTTTTTTATACTTGCTATTTCTTTATTTAGGTTTGCTATTTCTTTATTTAGGTTTTCAAACTGCCCCTCCATTGTTCTAAGATCCCTAAGCATCCTTACAATCATTATTTTGAACTCTGCATCTGGAAGTTTGATTATTTCCATATCACTCAGTTCATCTCTCGAAGGTGTCTCTTGTGGTTTCATTTGGATTGCACTCCTTTGTCTTCTCATCTTTTTTTTTTATTTGTAGAGTTGGTTGAGTCTAGGCTTGGTGTTGTCTGCCTCCAGTTTTCAGTTGTGTTATTTCTAGGTCTTCTTGGGTTGGTATTAGCTATTATTTGTAATCCACTTTCGGATTTGGGCAGCTTTGAAGTCTTGATTTGTTTGTTTTCTTAACAGGTGATAGTCTTGTTAACTGATCTCAGCAGGGGGCTTCCTTGAAACTGTAACCAGGAATGCTGTGGGTGTAACCTGAGACGCTGAAGGTCTCTTCCACCAACTAATCTCACTGGGGGCAGGGTTTTTTCTCAGCTTCAGTAGGGGGAGGTGTATCTCAGATCTCCATGGAGACCTGAGTTACTGCCCCTCCTCCCTACTTCTTGTTTTCAGCTGTGTCTTGTTGCGCTGATTGGAGCTGGATAGATGTCCGGAGATCTCTGATCCGGAAGCACTTCAGCTCTGTTTTGTGAAAGGTTCAGTCCCTCCCCCAGCTATGGCCGCCTCCAGTACGAATGAGTCAGCTTTTTTATTTCGTTTCTTGCATACCTTAGCCCCTCACAGTCTGTCCCTCTCCTTGTCCTTTCCACTTGGGAGATAAGCTGGTCTTTTCAACCCACCTTGCTCCCTGGTCGCCAGGTAAGTGGCTTTGAGCAGTAGTTTCTGCTCTTTTTCCTCTGTGAAATCCTCTCTGGGCTCTCAGCCTCCCCCTCCCCCCCTTCCGTTCCTGTAAGCAGAGGAGATTCAGGCACTCCTTACCAGGATTATTGTGGCTTCCTCTTTGCTCCTTGGTTTTTGAGAGCTGTTCTTGCAGTTCAGTGTTGGTTTTTCATGCTGATTTTTTCTAAATTGATTTGTATTCCAGTTTGGTGTTGAGAGCTGGGCATCTGTGCGTCTGCCTACTCCACTGCCATCTTCTGAATCCCATTTTTGTCATTCTTTTCACACGTAAAATAATGCTTTATGCAATACAGAGCCTGCTAAGGTAGAAAGTGCTGAACTTGGGAGTTAGAAGACCAGTAGATAAAATATTAGCTGGTGTTTGATAACCATAAACTGACAGGTCCCAGCAGAGAAGTAGCTTGTCCCCTCTGTGTTGCTTTCCATCCCCACACGAAGCCCACAGCCCTGGTCCCAGGGTTTCTTCAGGACTGGGGGGGGGGGGTGAGGTGAGCAATGATCCCAGGTTCCTTCATCCTTATGGCCACACCAGCTCCTGCTGCTTCTCACTGACCTCTGGCCACTATATAATCAGTGCTGGTGCCTTTGACATTGACACTTAATATGTAACATTTCAATCACCAAGCCAGGCAGGACTCCAGTGAACTCACTTCCCTCCCACTGATGAGCCCTGGATAAGCAGGTAGACACGGCTTTAGGAAAAACAAAAGATACTAAGTGGAAGGTTAGGAGTTCTTTCTCTCTCTCTCTCTCTCTCTCTCTCTCTCTCTTTAATACTTAAAAATGGGCTGATACTGATAGCCTGCTAAAGAATATCTTCCCTTTAATCTGAATTTTACCAAGGAGAAAACTGATGATCTCACATCTCAATCAATCTCTTTTTAAATGCAGAAATGAAGGGTCAAATAAAGTGAGAGACTATATCAGTCAGGAAAAGAGAGCTCAGGCTAGCCACAAAATTAGTCACAAAGGTTTCAGAAGAACCCAAAAGCCAAGTACAGAATAGAAAGTCCAGCCAGAGATGATCAACAGTTGAAAGCCACCACCATCCCAAGCTCCGGAGGGATGAAGGGATGATGTGGTGTCACCACCCCTCCAGGTGCTAGAGTCACCAAAAGGCCCATGGACCCACAGCGGGCCACTTGGCCAAAGTAGGGACCGCAGAGGAGGTGTTATCTGATGGCAGCTAGAATTGTGGAGGGGACTGGACCACTGTTCGTCACAGTTTCTTAAGTACAGAGAGGAGGCGAAATACCCTGGTTTCCCCCATCCACCCTCCAGTCTTTCACCAGAGTCTCATAGTGGCTAAATCTAGCCAGAAGCCTGCTGGTGACAGTTCCAGAGAAATGTTGTTTATAGGGATCAGTGCCCCATAGCTCTTAGGGTCAGATCCTAAGGGCAAGGGAAGGATCTGAGTTCAAAGTAGCAAATAAATGGTGCAGGCACTTTCCAATATGAGTTGTGTTCTATTTCACCTACCCAACATTTCTTGTGCTGACTGCCTGTGCCAATATTTCTTGAGTTTGCTTTCTGTACCAAGTCCCATGCATGGCCTAAGCATTGAGACTTAGATAACATTTTGGCTCTGCCCATCCTACAGGATGTCTAAGTCCTGACAGGGCAATAGAAGGAAACCTTAATGTGATCAGTGCTATAATAGGAATGGCAGTAAGGGACACATGTGCTGAACCCATAAAAATAAGTAATGAGCCTGACCAGGTGGTGGCACAGTGGATAGAGTATTGGACTGGGATGCGGAGGACCCAGGTTCGAGACCCTGAGGTTGCCAGCTTGAGTGCGGACTCATCGGGTTTGAGCAAAGCTCACCAGCTTAGACTCAAGGTCACTGACTCGAGCAAGGGGTTACTCAGTCTGCTGAAGGCCCGCGGTCAAGGCACATATGAGAAAGTAATCAATGAACAACTAAGGTGTCGCAACAAAAAACTAATAATTGATGCTTCTCATCTCTCTCCATTCTTCTCTATCTGTCCCTGTCTATCCCTCTCCCTGACTCTCTTTCTCTGTCTCTGTGTAAAAATAAATAAATAAATAAATAATGATTTTACCAGGGTAAAGACCTTCTAAGCACAGGGAGTGGCATGAAGAAAAGGCCTAAAAGTACACAGAGAATGCAGAGAGGAAGAAGTCATCTGAAGGCAGTGGTAAGGTTTGTCAGGGGGTGGCAGGAGATGAACTGTAACATCAGGTAGAACCGAGAAGTGAAGGCATAGAAGTGCCGGAGTTCTGGCCCCAGTGTGCAGGCGATGGAGAGTCTCCTGAGCTTTGTTGAGTGAAAGGCCTTATTTTATGTCAGCAAAAGGACAAAATAGGCACTTTATTCTAGTTTAGTCTTTTAGTTTATTCTAGTTACATTCCCTCTCTGGGTGTCTATGACTGCATTTTCCAACATTTTAATGAAATTTTCCAAACATACATAAAGCTGAAAGAAATTCATTGTGAATACGCGTGATATCCCCTCTTAGGTTCCACGCTGACATTGACTATACTTTACCATAGATCTAGCCATCTCTGTCTATCCATCAAGCCATTTTCTTTCTAATGCATTCAAGAAAAGTTGTAGACGTAAGTGCCATGCCACCTTTAAAAACTTCATCAAGCATATGATTAAAGCTCAATATTTGTTTTTAGCTTTTTTGGTAAAATTTACATATAATGAAATGCATTGTGCCTTTCAATTAGCTTTGACAAATGCTTGCCCTTTGTAACCTAAATGCCTACCAAGACACAGAGCCTTGCTATCAGCCCAGAAAATTCCCAGTGCCTTTTCCAGTCACACCAGCCCAAAGGTAACAGCTATTCTGACGTTTTCCCACTAAGCAATCTGAAGGAATAACACAGTAGGCACTCCTGTGAAGGCATGAATTCTTCATTCAGCATAATAATTTGAGATTCATTATGGTGTGGAATAAGTCTCTGTTACTTTCATTTTATTGCCGAGATATATTCCAACATCCCACAGTTTGTTCCTCTAGTCTCCTATTAACGGACATCTGGGCTGTTTCCAGTTTTTGCTATTGCAAATGAATTCACTATTAACATTCTTACATGAGAATGTCTGCGGACCTTTCTAGGAGCAAGAGTGCTGAGTCACAGGATATCTAGGACAGTCACAGTTACCTCGCGGTGGTTGTGGGGATTAGATGGGATGGTGCGTAGAAAGCACTTGGCACGGTGCCCGGCCTGGAGAAATCACTGTAATGATGTGCTATCAAATATACTTTCCTAGTATTATTAATATATAACAACAGTGTAGGGCCATGTTATTACATTTTCATGTTTTAGGTATTTTAAAATGAACCTTTTTTTTATAATCATTCTCACCCACTGTCTCACTCTGTTTCACACTTTGAAGAAATAGACACAGGTACAAAACTTTGCCCACTTCTAGATAGAACGTCATCATCAAAGTAGCAGTGCTTCTTGTTTTAACACAGAAATTATGTGGCCTTTCTTTGAAAGGATGGCGCAATCGCTACCCACAAAGCCTGGCCGATACACACAGAAGGCAGCAGCACACTGAGTCTCAGCCGCACAGAATAATGGGGAGATGGAGAGCTCTGGGACCAGGCTGCTGTGGTTCGAGTCCCAGTCTGTCACTTGAGAGTGTATTGCCTCAGACAGTTTAGTTTATCCTTTCTGAGCCTTAGCTGCCCCACCAGCAAAATGGGTGTCCTGGTATCTACCTTGTAGGATAATTCTGAAGATTAGAAATGATGAATGCACAGCCTGGCACATGATGGAACCTCAGTCAATGGCTGCTACTGACCAGGATAAGGGACAGGTGGGAGTAAATGAGTCTTCACATTCACAACAAATAACCCGTCACACGAAGTAACGCGGGTGACATCAACTCAGCGGTGATGAGGAGTGGAACAGAACCCAGCAGCACATGGAAGGGGATGTGGGACTTTATTATTACTCCTTTGTTGATTGTCCCACAGAGAAATTCACTTTCACTTCACTCTTACCCCTCTTCTCAACTGAAAAACCAAACATAGGTAGCAATATACCTCCATTCAACAGACACAGAATGAAGCCCCCATTTACACCGGCTGTGCTAGGTATAGGGCACGCCCAGGGGACAGGCAGAGTTCCTGGCCTTAAACTGCTCTCGGTCTACTGGGGGAGTCGGGGACAACATAAACAAATGACTACAAACAAGGTGTGGTGGGAGGCATCTGAAGGAATTCTTATACTGCTTCTCAGGACGGCTGTATACGTTGCCTGGTAGAGCAGGGAGCCCTGAGATTGCCAGTGCGGATGCTCCAGCGGCCCTTAGTCACTCTAAGCAGAGCCACCGGGTAAGCAACATAAGGCAGGCCTGCAGAAACCACTGCGGGGGGTCAGTGTTAACTAACTCTCAAGCAAAGGTGGAGTTCCCTTGCAAGAGGCAACACAAGCAGAACCACCGCCTCTAGCCTTCACGGGACGTACTGGAGAAGAAAATGGGCCCCACAGAGAGAAAGGGAGAAGTCCCAGAGGGCGGGGAAGAGTTCAGGCCAGAGCGAGGAAGAGGAGCGAAAGAAAGGAGAAGAGAAAAGGAAAGGAAAAATAAGATGATGAAGAAAGAAAAAAGGGAAGGGAAGGAAATGGGTGTGAGAACCCACAGAAGAGAAAAACTCAGCCTACAGACATTACAGACAAAGGGACATTGGAGCTTCCTTCGAAGGCTGAGGAAGCGTTTGAGATAAAGACATTCAGGCAGAGTAAACAGGGTATATAAAGGTGCGTGTTTGGCCTGTGAAAATTTGGGGTGTAGCTGAATATGACATGTTTTTTATTAGGTCATAGACAAGGGTGGAAAATGTCATCAGGAAGATTACAAATTATGATCAGATTGTAAAAAGCTTTGAATGCCAAGGTAAGGGTTTGGTCCTTCTGTGGGCAATGGAGAGCCACAGAAGGATTTTCAGCAGGAGGTGACATTGTTAAATTCATGTTTTAATTTAAAAAATAAAAACCTTATTACAGAATGGAGGTATGTTGGACGGTGTCATGTCCCACCCAGATCCCACTTCGAGAATAAAGGACTTGGGATGAAGTTGCTAGGAATGCGGTCAGCACACTCTGGGGATCACCTCGGCTGCAGAAATAGCCCCTCACCCGGGGCCTCGCCCCTCTCCTGAGGTGACCAGGTTAGTGTCTAATCGACCAGGGGGATCAAGGTTCACCAGCCCAATCACACTAATCCAGAACAGCTCTGAGAGGTTATTATCCCGTGTTCCCAACTCCCCACAGGGGCCACTGAGGCTTCCTGGGGACTGAGCCCCCCCGCCGGAGTCTCACTCTGCCCATGCCTGCTCCCTTCCCTCCCCCCTTCCCGTCCTCTTCTGTCTCTCTTCCTTCGCCCTCCTTTCTAACTCTTGGGCTAGTCTCCTGGATTCATCAACATGCTCTAGTGACCTAATTAAATTTTCATCATTTTTGGAAAGCAGAAAGGGGAGTCTTCTGTAGACAATGAAAACACAGGGAAGGGAACACAGGGAAGGGAACAGCGCTCCCACGAGGCCGCAGAGGAAGCCAGAGGATGGACCAACCCCCCACACCAGAAAGGGAGAGGAACGATGTAAACCCATCTCTGTCCTGAAAACAAATCATTAAAAAGATAATCCCTTTTAAATACTTTAACAGATGCTTCCCAAACCTTTTTATTCTGTGTACATAAACAACACTGTTCACAATATCAGCATGAAACTGTGTGTAGTTTGTATCTTGCCTTTTTTTTTTTTTTCCAGCTGACATCACGGCATTCCTACATCCCATGTGAGGAAGCGAAGTAAGCTTCTGATTCCACAGAGGCAACTGGGGTCAGTGTATACACTGGGGTTTTTATTTAAATTGTAAATCCATTGCTGATAGAAGGTTCTTGCTGACTCACAGTAAACTGCCAACCTACCAAATGTCCTTCCTTCCAATGTGTGGGCATCAGACATACACTACCTTTCACCCCAGCTCATCCTACCCCTGAAAGGAGAGTTCAGCTTAATTGTTTCACTAAATATGGTAAATATAAGTGATATTCGTAAAATATATGTGACATATAAAGAAATGGCATGCAAAGGGGCACCTCTGTTCTCACTGCTCATTGATTTTTTAAGAAGAGAACATGATGATTATCTTGAAATCCTCTATAAGGGGGCCCAACTATCCTGAATATTCCCTCTCTCTCAAAATTAGTAATCACCTATTCAAATTTTGTGTTTATGATTACCTTACTTATTTTAGAGTTGTACACGTTTGTGTCTTTATATTACACACACATTTAGTCGTCTATTTTTTGAGCTTTATATAAATGAAATCATACTGTCAGTATTCTTTGATGGCCTTTTCCCCACTCAGAGTTGTAATCCTGAGATAACCCTCGTGCACTTTGCTGAAGATAGATTTATTTCATCAACGCGGAGTCACAAAGGTCATGGGGTCCGATGTTAACACAAGTCCCAGGTAGTGAGAGAAAAAAGACATTTGCAAATCAGTGTCAGGGTTTCCATAATGTAATGGTCATGCTGGAAAACACTGTTCTTTTTTCCATTCCTCTCGCCACTCCATTTCCCACAGGGACGCTCACTGGGCAGTGCAGCCAGTGTCACCGTGGAAAAATATGTCCGGTGAAACAGCCCTCTCAGTGAGCCAGGCAATTCAACACCCTCAGAATGGGGCGGGGAAGGGGTGGGGGAGGGGGCTCAGCCAACAGTCCTTCCTCTCCTCTCTGCTTGTCTCCTGTCAGATGAGCCTGTCCCATCTCTGCAACCACTGACTAGGTACCAGGCTGCCCCCACCGTCTCATGCCCCTGTGCTTCATTGTCCCAGGCTGGACACCCATCTGTATCTTTCTCAGCTAGCACATGTGAAGAAAATGATGGTCTTGGAGAAACTATTATCCACTGAGGTCCTGGATTTATCATTCCACTTAGCATTTTGCTCCTGAGACAGTTTTTCCAAGTCTAAAAGGCAACTAACTCCACATGCAAGAAAGGTCATATCAAGAGCCATTTCCCCCTCATTTCAGCCAGATGAAACGAGAGTCTGTCCAGCTGGCCTCTAGCATGAAGCGTTCCCCCTGCGGCCGCCACTGGGAATTTCCCCTCTCTGAAGAAGACCGAATTAGACCCTCGGCCAGCTGGCTGGACAAGGAGCGCTCTGGATCCCAAATGTCAAAGATTTCCATCAAAGAGTCTCCGATATTTTTTCTCACATTACTCTGTCTGCTAAGGCGTAATTAACAAACACTGACTTCTTTCCAGAGGACCTATTCCTCGGTCTCAGGGAGGAAATTTGGTTCCATTAGGAGGCCTCCTTTCTCCACGTGGCATGTCCCTGAGGACTCTGTACCGTATCTCTGAGGACTTCCCCACACACCCCCACAACCTTGGCATAGCAGACTTGTCCCTACTCTCTGGTACCCACACACACCACCGCCTCCACTTCCTTAGACAGGTCTGCCCCTCCAGGCTGGTTTCCTTCAGGTGGCACGGTGTCTGATCCCACTCTATCTCCCCAGCTTATTCAAAGCCCTGGAAAGGAGGAGGCCCCCAGGGAATCCATGACGGTTGTCCTGAACATCCCCTGCTCCCGGTCCACCCTGACAGGTGACATGGAAAGACAAGCAGTCTGGATCCACAAGGTCAGTTCCAGAGGCTGACAATCATATATTTTTCTCCAGGAAAGAAGCTAAAGACCATGAGGGGAACCCCAGGCCAAATCCCTGAGGAACGGTAAGAGCCTAAACCAAATATGCAGGCTGGGTCCGGAAGGTTAGGGCAGGATGATCACTGAAGACAGAGCCAGGTGTCAGCTGGACACCAGAGCAAATCACAGAAGAGCAAGGACAGGCTAGGGAGACTTAGAGCCTGTAAGAAGGCTTACACAGGGTTAAGTCAAACAGGCTGTAGTTCAAGTTTGAACAGCCTTGAATGCCATGCTATAGCTTGTATACTACTCTGTGGGACAATGACAACATGACCCCATGGCACCTGAGGTCAACCAACATCCCCCAAACGAAGCCTGGTATGAAGCAAGACTGTTTGAGAAGAGCCAGGAGGAATTTAATTTGAATTCCGTCTCTGACACTGATTCAAGGGGAGGCACTACTGTGTGTGCTCAGGGTCTCGACACAATGCTGCATTAACTCCAGGACCTGAAATGGCAGCTTTCAAATGGGAGAAAAAGATCGATGGAGGCAGAACGTCACCGCTCTCTCATCCACTCATTCTCGGGACCTCAAACGTCACCCTCCTTAAAGTGAGGACGTAAAGTTTTCCTCACAGAATTCGTCATCTATGCAACTAGAAGGTATGCTTTTTAAAAAAACAACCAGATAAGGCTGCACGTCTACCTGCTGACAGTTTCCTAAGGGGCTGTGCTGCATGGAAAGCATCCCTGCTCCCAGCTGGTCACAACATGACCTGGAGCCGGGCAGGAGCCACAGCACCTGCCGTGCCTGCAGGGACCTGGAGCGGAGCGGGCGGTGCCTGGACGACTTCTGAGAAACCCAGACACTGTGTAGAGACTGTCCCAGGGGAAGCCCATCCTGGCCAGACCCGCCTCAGTCCTGGACCCTTTCGTCTGAAACAAGATAGTCACATTCTGCTAAAACTGCCTAAAGGCCTGGTGATCAACTTTAGTTTAGAAACTCAACATTGATAGACACAGAAAGAAAAATGCAAATGAAAAAAAAAGAGCATTTCAGACCAGAAAGAGTCCTTAAAAGTCATCTCTATAATTATAGGTATGGGACTCACAGCACAAAGCGGGGACGAGTCTCCCAATGTCACACATCTAGAGAGAAGAACTGGGAGACAAAACCAGGACTTCCAACCTCACGTGCCATGTCTTAAAAACTGATTCAAAAATAGTTTCAATTTTCAGATCACAGAATAATAAAAGTATGATAAAATGGGAATACAATGGGAGAAAAAAATAATTTCAAATCCAAAGGGCAAAAGTATGAATAAGCAAGAAAATAAACTCTTCAAATAGCTGATACAAAGCACAGAATGCCAGGGCCCTCGGTAGTGTGTGAACATGTGAAATGAGGTGGTCAGGCCTGGCCACAAGCCGCCCTCCTGGCTCATCTGGACACCGAATGCTGAGTGGAGTGCGTGGCGGCTGAGACGATTAGGTGTGCCGAACGGGAAGGAGGTGAGGGAAGGACGGGGTCTGATTTCAGACGGCCTGCGATGGGGGCTCCAAATGGGAACGTAGTGGGTGGGACTAAGTGGCGCCCCCCGGTCCTGGTCCAAGTCCAGGCGTCTCGCTAATACTGGACTTGCCGAGAATCTACACAAAGGCTCAGATCACACGGAGCCCCTCCTGAGCCTCCGTTTCCATAGCCCTGGGACCCATTTCCGAGAGCATATGAGGAGTGGCCTCCAAATCCCTTGGCACACCGTGCCTCAGGGCGCTGAGGGGCACTGTTACTCAAATGTTGATGGGACCAGGGAGATGTGCTTCCCACTTCAGCACTGCATATACCAGCTGTCTAGAGCAAATGACAAAACATTCCACAGAGGAATAGCAAAACTTCTCTTCAAGAGGGAATGGAGAGAGAGGTATTTAGCAACCTACCAAAACAAGCATACCTATTGCTGCCTGCCAGACCAGTAACCAAACCGTAAACTTAAATGGCAAAACCAGATAAATAAATGTACGGTTTTGGGGGGATTGTTTTTGTTTTTGTTTTTTTAGAAAAAATGGAATTCCAATGTGCCATACATCTTCTGTGTAATTGTCCAAGCAGCTTCCAGTTCAGTATGAGCTTTGGAGGACACAAGTCACAAAGCACAGCTGCCAACCTGAACCGCCTCGTTTCGCGCAGCTCCCACAGACGTCCGTCTGCTGGAAAGCAGGAGAGCTGGGTTCCACTCTCTGCTCAGCTCTCGCTTCAGAGCAGCCGTGGGCACATCCCACCCCCTCTCTGGGTTTCAGACTGTCAGCTAGAAAATGAAGGCTTGATCCAGAGATAGTATCTCTGGACCCGGCCATTTCTAATGCTGAGTCTCTCGTTTTCACTAGTGAGTTCGGCTTGTTCACTTCCTAACCCACCTGCATGTGAAGCCCTCTTGTAAGCGGGGAGGCTGGGCTGCCCGGGTGTGACACCGAGCGGCAGACGCCTTGGTTTCTCTTCTTCCTTGGACCACTCCAGGAGAAATGAAACAGAAAGACAACTGACCGAGCATCAGGTCCAGGACATTCCCTTTGTGTCATGTGCCTTCTTTCTTTGTTTCCTTTCTGCGCCACCTCCCACGCCCCCCTCACTCCAGAATGTTGGCGCCCTCTCCATCCACCACCTACTGCCCCTCCCAGAACCAGGATGCAGAGAGCCACACAGTTACGTAAAATACTTGAAATACAATATTAACTGAAACTAAAATGCAGCTATTGCTTTAGATCAGGAGAAGACCCAGGAATCATTTCTAATCCCTGACAACCAACCACAGAGACATCTGCTGAGCAGCCCCGAGGACCGAGAACTAGGTCCGAGTATTTGGGGAAGGGTAGCTTTAACAGAGTACCCACCAGTCCATGGACTGGATTCCCAAATAGCATCAACTAATAAAACCTGTCTACTCTGAAACATTTTCTAAAAAGAAATTAAATACGTATGCAGGTATCTAACAGTACCATGTGTGTGTGTGTATGTGTGTGTGTGCAGGTATCTAACAGTACCGTGTGTGTGAGTGTGTGTGTGTGTGTGTGTGTGTATCTGTGATGTGTGCTATGTGCTGCTATGTGCTTTCAGCCAATGGGAGCTGTCAAGGAGGCTGTATCCAGGGAACTCTACCCACAACCTTGAAGTGAGTGAGCTCTGCAACGTGTGTGTTTAGTTAATCTACCATAGCCTCTTTTTAGGCGTGTGTGTGTGTGTGTAAGTGTTTGTGTGTGCGTGCATACATACAGCTAATTTGGAAGCTCTTTCATCCCCTGGATATATGTCACTAGCAATAGCCAGCAAGCCCATCCCTGGACCATGGGGTCACGATGGTAAGTCCCTCCGTGATGGCAGGGATTCTGACGGCCACAGAAAGGCTGCAGCCTCTCGTTCCAAACAACAACATGTCTGAACTAACAGCAGCGCTCTGAATAACAAACAGGATGGTGCACTGCTTAGCTCAGGTGAACCCTGCCATTTATTTTCTTTTTGTCGTGTTTCCCCTTTCACAAAACAAGGGCCCGGGGACGCTGTTATTTTGACAGTTGTTCGGTGGCATGGCCGGGGATGATAGGGCACTTGTGAGTTCTCCAGGCAAACACCGCCCGCTCCAGACAGCAGCAGCACTGTAATTCTCAGTGGATGGACAAGATTCACAGATACGTGTGTCAGGGGCAAGCTGAAAATCAGCAAGGAGAAGTAGAGAGTTACAACGAAGAGAATAATAAATATGACCCATTCTGTCTAGAAAATCGGCCAAGAACTGTATTTTAAAATGAATTTGCCCTGGCCAGAGAGCTCCGTTGGTGAGCGTTACCCCAAGTGCAGAGCTCTCCGGTTCACTCCCCAGTCAGGGCACATACAGAAACAGGTAGGTGTTCCTGTCTCTCTCTCTCTCTCTTGCTCCCTTTCTCTCTCTCTCAAATCAATAAATTTAAAAAATAATAATTTGTAAAAGAATAAATGCATTTTAATTAGAGGCTGACATCTCAAATATCAGGTCAAGATTAAGGTTAATACCAAATGCTAATCATCATTCCTCTCAGGAGCGTGGAGGACTTAGTTCTCAGAAGATAATGAACCCGAGAGGTTTTTGTACCCTTTGTGAAGGGTTGTTATTGTTGCATGAGTAACAGTAAGAAAACAGTGTTTAAGTACCTCTGATGTCTTAAGAACACTAACTTTCACCAAAGGCCTGTCCTTGCCTGCCATGTAAAGATACACAAAACCGGGATAGGATCATTGCTTTTCTTAGTTGAAAAACCTGAACTCGACATTTAGAACCCCACAAAAAACATGCAAAATATGAGGAAGACATCTTCATTTAACCTGCCATGTCAATCCTTGCTTTATTTTATTAAAAATGTTGCATCGGAAGAGAAACTTGTAATTCAACATGTTATCGGCACCGTGCCACTTCTGAAACAAATATTAAAAATTTAAGACTCTAAAATACTTTTGTTATACAAAGTAATACTTTTGGAGCCTGTCTATGAGAAATTCCACATGTTTTTCACTGTTGACCTAGAAAAGGGAGATCAGAACCACGTTTCACTGATGGAAAGTCAGAAGCTAAGAGCAACGAGCTGATCTGCGTACGGCCACAGACAGGAACTTTCAGGGTCACAATTCTAATCCACATCGAACTCCAAGACTCACACCCTTCATACTTTAAATGAGCTGTCTCTCTTTTCCTGCCCCACTGGTAGCACCATGATACACAGTACAGGTTTAATATTTAAAAACCCCTAGTCTCTGTAGAGGAGTAGCTATGGAAAATGCCGTGTGCTAAGCGAGTCACCTGTGCCCCATGGGTGACCTCCTGATTGCAATGAAGTCACAGTTATCCTAATTACCCATCATCACATGACCACACCATGCAGGAAAGGTGTTTCCTCCCAAACCCTGAGCATTTGGACCATTGTTTATAATGGAAATAACCTTAGGAGCTAACCCCGGATAAAACAGTGGGTCATATCATTTAAAGTCACATTCTAGTAACAGGAAGATGTGCAGGTTACTGATGCATAGGGTATGATTGGATACTGTCATTCTTACTCAGGCTCCATCTAAATAAAAAATAAAATAAAAATAAAAATTATGAACTGAGCCCTGCACTTACTTTGTTAAAATGAACAGAAAAGTGAAGTCCCCCCCCCCCCCACAAAACCAGCTGAAAGAAAACACATGAGGAGTATTTGGGGCAGTGGAGAAAGTCCAAATTCTATAATCCCAAACCCTGAGTGTTTTGTTTGGTTTGGATTGGTTTGGTTTGTTTTAGGCAAGAGGAGGGGAGGTAGTGAGGCAGACTCCCTGCATGTGCCCCAAGCAGGATCTACCTGGCAACCCCTTCTAGTAACTGATACTCAACTACCAAGCTATTTTTAGCACCTGAGGCTGATGTGCTCTAACAGAGCTATCCTCAGTGCCAGGGGCCTATGTTTGAACCAATCAAGCCACTAGCTGCAGGAAATGGAGGGGAAGAGAAGGATGGTGTGCAGGAAGAAGCAGATGGTCAGATGGTTGCTTCTCCAGTGTGCCCTGACTGGGAATTGAACCCATGACATCCATATGCTGGGCTGATGTTCTACCCACTGAGCAACCAGCCAGGGCTTCAAACTCTGGGTTTTAATACATACTGAGCTATAAGATTGTGGGTTAATGAGTTCCTACATATCCCAACAACTAGATCCTGATAGAGCCAGGACTCAAACTCAGATTCCACCCAAGTGAGGCCAGTTGCATATTACTATGCACATATATTTAAGAAGACAAGTGAGCCTGCACACATGGTTGGGTGTGTCAGGGCAGCTCAGGGAGCCTGACCTTCCCCTGGGGAATACCAGAGACCCAGCAACAATGGAAGGTACACAAAATAAGTTGGTTTAGAAAAAGAAAATGTTGATGGAAAGACAGGTGCCCAGATGAGGAATTCCAAGCCAAAACCATCAAGCCAGAGGTATTCAATAAGCCCAGCTAAGGTTCTGAGGGCAAAGGTCTCCCGAAAGAATTGGTCCACTGATTTGTGGAAAACCAAAATCCTGAAAGCTTTTTAAGCACATGTCCATCAGACAAGATCTTATGCTAGCTGATGAGTCTTGCCCACAGGAAAATTTAGAATCTTAGAATCTGGGGGGAGAAACAGACATGCAGACATGTACACAAACAATGTCAGGCTTTAAGCCACATAGTGTAGAAAGATAAAAAGTGTGAATGAAAGCTGAAAAGAAAACTTAGCAGGCTTCAGTTCCCAAATCGGGTCTCCAGAGTCAGGTAAGTTATAAGCATGTTTCATCTCGCGGATAATACCCTCTTTGACCCCTTTGCCACTTCCCCAGCATTTCTCCTCTCCACTATCCAATGCCCACCCCCAAAAAACAAAAGCATGAACTCAGCTTCTTTGAAAAATGTGCCATTAGGCCCACCTCACTGTTGGTTAGCCTCATCACTAAAGGGTTTAGAACCTGGTGACATTTTTTCTCACCACCTCTCTTATGACCTGTCTTGGTGACTTCATGGTCCACAGAGATAACTCATCCATTGCCTGGCTTCTCACTGCCATCCTGGTGACACCTCGGACCTTACCAACCAACACCATACCGGTCTGGAATTTCCCTCCCGCACACCCTGCTCCCGCATGCCCACCTCCCACCTCACCAGCTCACATCCTGCACCAGGCCCACAGCTCACATCCTGCACCAGGCCCACAGCAACAGTTCTTTGGCCCAATTAAGAGCTCCAGTCCATGTGGTCCACAGAATCCGTTACTTTCTACCACCTCCACCACCCCTCACATTCTTCTTCCCCAAGTGAGTTTTCATGATATATTTCATAATCACTCCCTTGCCCCTCCCCACCAAACTCCCTTAGAAAAACTCCAGACCTGGCCTACAGTGTTGGGTAGGAGCCATCGCCTCAAACTCTCCACATCTGTGAGAAGGTGTGGCTCCCCGGAATTGGAGGGCTGGGAAGATACTCTCTGGGTGTGACTATTCCTTCCAGCCAGTGAAGCCCCTGGTTCTTACATATGTGCTGTTGTATGCAGGTAAAAGAAATTAAAGCATTATTGATTGATATTGATTAGGGGAAGGAAACTGAAGAAAGAGAGAAGGAGGACAGTTTGATTTATATTTGAAAAAATAGTTCTCTGACTTTAAAATAAATAAAGTAATTGGAACTGCTAAAGCATTACCAGGCAGAGTCAAGAACTATGAAATAATATGAAAAGTTTTCTCATTTGCATTTATCAAACTGCCTGATGACCTGTAAATAGAAGATGTTACATTTCTTAACAGAATTGGTCTCCTAGAGAAACATCAACCACTGTCACCTTGGTAACCCTCAACATTTTATTAACAAATATTAGCGTAGAAAGTGGGAAGAAGCCTTGGCCAGTTTGTTCAGTGAATAGAGCATCGATCCTGCATGTGGCTGTCCCGGATTTGATCCCAGGTCAGGGCACACATGAGAAGTGACCATTTGTTCGCTCCCTCCCTCTCCTCCTGCTCTTTCTCTCTTCCCTTTTCACAGCCAGTGGCTTGACTGGTTCTAGGGTAGTCCCCTGGCACTGAGGATAGCTTGTTGGTCCGAGTGTTGGGCTCAGGCACTGCGGATAGCTCGGTGGATTTGAGCATCGGCCCAAGACGGGGGTTGCCAGGTAGATCCCAGTCAGGGTGCATGTGGGAGGGAGTCTGTTTCTCTATCTCCCCTCCTCTCACTTAAAAAAAAAAGATAAAGAAAATAGGAAGAAATACTTTGAAAAGTAAAATTTATGACACTCCTATGAACTTAAACTTAATAAATGTTTATCACAAAAAAAATTTGAAAAACAGATAAAAAATGTCTGGAACAATGTGAGCACCCAATGATTATTGTCCCACATCATTCCACACTGTGTGCAGATGCCATAATGACTGCACCCTATTCATGCTACCTGTCTAGGATTGAGTCATTTCCCTGGTTTTGGACATTTCAACTGCATATTTAAAAAATTTTAAAAAGTATTGCCAAGAATAACTTTACAAAAAAAATGAATAAACGCAATTCTCATTGCTGATTTTTGTTAGATTGAAAACATAGAATAAAAGAGTCAAAGGAAATGATCAGTTTTAAGGCTTTTGATCTGCAAAGCCAACATGCCTTCCAGAAAGTTTATGATTTCTGGTGGTTTTTACTCCACATAGTGAAAAAGTTCTTGAAGGATACACAAAGATGTTTGAAAAAAGTGAGGAGGTTTACGTTCAGACGCGGCCAACACTGGGCCCCTGGAATAATGGTACGGCTCACTCTCTCAACAGAGTAATTGCAAGAGCTGGATGGTTGTGAGAGATGCACAGTGCTTCCGGAGAGGTGTGAGCATGACTAAACCACAAAGGTCCTGGCCTGCCTGATGCAGACTCCAGATCCCCACCCACACAATGATTTCCCACCAGGGGTTGCCAGACTCAAAGGCACATCTGTATCCCCTGGGAACCTGTTCAAGTTCAACTCACATATCCCTCTATCTCCTGCATGCCTGGGTCCACCCCCTGGAAAGATTCTAACTACTGGATTGAGACTAGGAATTGGCATTTTTAACACTGTCCCTAGGTAATTCAGGGACAGATGAGCCTCTTTCTATAGCTCTGAATCTTCATGAATCTCTCATGACCGTGTTACCACTGCCTTTTTTTTTTTTTTTTTTTTTTTTTTTGCATTTTTCTGAAGCTGGAAACGAGGAGGCAGTCAGACAGACTCCTGCATGCGCCCAACCGGGATCCACCCGGCATGCCCACCAGGGGGCGATGCTCTGCCCATCCAGGGTGTCGCTCTATCGCGACCAGAGCCACTCTAGCGCCTGGGGCAGAGGCCAAGGAGCCATCCCCAGCGCCCGGGCCATCTTTGCTCCAATGGAGCCTCGGCTGCGGGAGGGGAAGAGAGAGACAGAGAGGAAGGAGAGGGGGAGGGGTGGAGAAGCAGATGGGCACCTCTCCTTTTTAAATCTGACAGGGAGAGAGATTCTAAAAAGGTTTTTAAGAAAGAAGGTCCCTGTCTGAGGAAAGCGTCTGGGTGGTGTGGAAAGCCGGGTTTAAGGAGTGAAATAACCGTCCAGACTGCAGACATCTCTCCAGTCGCTGCTCAGCCACAGGTCCTGGGCGGGAGCCACATCCAACAGCCAAGTCAATAGCCTCGAGGTCAGCCCTGTTGTCTGCTGTCCCATTGCTGTAGCCAAGGAGGTAACAGTAACATATGTCCAGTGCCTAGTTTCATTGTGAATAAAATAGTAATTGCCTTGAATGCACAAACCTCGTTACCTTATAGCTCCTACATTGCAAGAGCTTTGGATGTAAGGAGGCCAGCACTTAATTGTGGTTTCAGAGTATTGTAAATAAAGATAGAATCTGGAAATGCAAAAAAAAAGAAAGAAAGAAGGAAGGAAGGAAGGGAGAGGGAAGGAGGGAAGGAGGGAGGGAGGGGGAGGGAGGGGGGAGGGAGGGAGGGAAGGAAGGAAAGGTGTTTAATTTTTATACTTTTTTAAAATGCTTATTTTGTCCTCAAACAGAATCTAATATTAGTTTCTTTCAAAGGACTGACAAGTGTCTATACACTTATTTTCATAAACCTGTGGTTTTCTAATCAAAACTCTTGTTGGCCTTTCTTCTTTAAATTTACGATAATATACAGTTTATCATACATGGGATTTAATTAGACTTCTTATCTATGCTAACACGGTAGTTCCCACCTCCATCCTCTGGTCCCAGGTGGTAGCAATCTGACTCCACCACCACATACAAATGCTTCCTACTGAGCTGGCCCCCTTTCTCCTTGTCTCTCCATCAGCAGTGACGGCAACAATAAGACCTGTGTTGAGCACGCATCAGTATGAGGCAATGTACACAGGCCTTCTATATGGCAGCCTCATATCAGTCAGTGCTGCCTTGTAGCTCACTGGATGCCACTAAATTTCTTAATTCCATCAATATGAATAAACGCAAGACATACTTTTCCTTTAAAAGATAAAATATCACATGTACTCTTAAGGTATAATTTTTAGATTCTGATAAATATAAAATAAATGTGCATCAAAGACTTCATTCAACTCATTAACTAATGAGGGAACTAGTAAAATGTTAAAACAAATCTAAAAAAGCATTTGAGAAGCTAGGTATAAACAGGCCATAATAGATTTATACATTAGATACAAAATCGGGCAATATCCAAAGGAGCCGTAACTCTTCATCCTTGAGGTTATTCTCCCCACCAGACATAAGCTATTTGCTCTCTACCAGATAGAAACCTACAAGTAATGCTGGTGTTCCCACAGAGCTACAAACAGCCCCATCAATAGACAGCCTGCTGAACTGCATGGAAAATGCATTGACAGTGTCAATATAGATAGCACCTCGTTTGCCTATGTCCAAGTTTGGGGTAGTTTTCACGGACAGCCTGAAGTTAGTGAAAATATCACGGCTGATGAGCCAATGCCATCAGTCAGTGAGTATGTGAGAAACCTTTTCTTAGAAATCTGGCACAGCTTTCTGGTACCAAACACCCCCAAAAAAATTAATTTAAGAAAAGAACCAAAGGAAGGAAAGGAGGGAAGAAAAGAAGGGGAGAAGGAAGAAAGGAAACAAAATTTCAAGTTTTATCCCTCATATTTAATGCCTAGAATTTGGATTCACCCAAAATATGTTATTTACTTAGAGATTTATCCAGCAATGTTCATAGCTCTGTCAAAATCAAGGCAATTTGAATTGCATACTAACAACGTCTAAATGCATATGGCATTATGCTTTAAAGACCAGAGGAAAGCTAGGTTCTGGATGGCTTAGCTAACAGTTTGGATGTACACTGTTGCCAAATATTCTGTAGTTAAATCAGGTATGTTACATGTTTTTGTTAAGATACTTGTTTAGGCCTGACCTGTGGTGGCGCAGTGGGATAAAGTGTTGACCTGGAACACTGAGGTTGCTGGTTCGAAACCCTGGGCTTGCCTGGTCAAGGCACATATGGGAGTTGATGCTTCCTGCTCCTCCCCCTTCTCTCTCTCTCTCTCTTTCCTCTCTCTCTAAAAATCAATAAATAAAATATTTTTTAAAAAGATACTTGTTTAAATTGCTTCATTTTGGTTTTATATATATACGGCTATTTGGACTTTTTCATTCTTTTAAGCGAAAGGGCATGACAATTTGGGGGGCATATTTTTTATAAGTATTTCATGTCCCATGCTTCATGTTCTAAAAAGTATTCAAGAAGTATAGGAATGGCTGAGATACATCAAAAATCCCTCTGGCTTGAAAGTGATCTCTTTAGATTGAAACTGAGCAGAAAAAGAAATAACCCATGTTTCTCCTACTACGTGAAGGAAGAAATATTCAGACTCTTTTGGATGGTTCTAGACCATGGGCTATTTTTTTTTTTTCTTTCCTTCGTGTTTTAAGTTTTCAACTCACATTGAAAAAAGAAAATAGGCCCTGGCCGGTTGGCTCAGTGGTAGAGCGTTGGCCTGGAGTGCAGAAGTCCCGGGTTCAATTCCCGGCCAGGGCACACAGGAGAAGCGCCCATCTGTTTCTCCACCCCTCCCCCTCTCCTTCCTCTCTGTCTCTCTCTTCCCCTCCCGCAGCCAAGGCTCCATTGGAGCAAAGATGGCCTGGGCGCTGGGGATGGCTCCTTCGCCTCTGCCCCAGGCGCTAGAGTGGCTCTGGTGGGAACAGAGCGACGCCCCAGAAGGGCAGAGCATTGCCCCCTGGTGGGCAGAGCCTCGCCCCTACTGGGCGTGCCGGGTGGATCCCGGTCGGGCGCATGCGGGAGTCTGTCTGACTGTCTCTCCCCGTTTCCAGCTTCAGAAAAAATAAAAAAAGAAAATACCAGAAGAAAACATTTTTCATGGACGACCAAAGCCATGATGGGTCTGAACAACTGGAGAGAGCCAGACAGGCATTTAGATGAATGACCCTCATAAAAATCTACCTTCCAATCTCATGAAGGAAAAAGAGTCCTTGGGATAGTCCCTGTGTTCTTTGCTTTGCATAATCAAAAAAGTACCTTCAAAAATACCATGAAATCTCTAATTTTGATTTTTAGTGGAATCAGAAATCATAATGCCAAAAACAAATGGGAATAAAATTGAATTTTTTTTTTTAAAGTTTCCCAATGTCAGTCAACATTTCAATCATCCACCTATCAGTGTAAGGATGAACTCTTACCCATAACAAATCAGTTTTTGGAGAGAGAAAATATAGCACCCAACCCAGATTCACATACTAGGTGCTGGGTTGACCCAGATGGGGTGTTCCTATCCCTTTCATGAAGGGCTTCATGTGTTGAGAGTTGGGTGAAAGAGAGAAAAGGTTACTAAATCATACTCTTCTACCCCAAACACTAGAGAAAGACTGAAAAAAGAACTGACCATTAGTGAGCACGGTGATGGCCAGACACTTGACAACCTTCACTTCCTTCCATTTAACAAGTGAGGCGACCGGGTCTCAGAGAACTTGAGCAACTTGCCCAGGATCACAGAGGACCACACACCAGACACATTTATTTGCGCGGCAAAATTCACTTCAAAGTCATTCCCTTCTGCCAGCATCCTCAGCCCATTAAACCCTGCGCCAAAAAATTCTGTTGGCCAGCAGGAAAGAAAAGATGACTCTTACACAATCAATTTTAAACAAGACAAATAAGAAAAAGGATTTGGACTCTGGAGTTGACTCCAAAATCAGACTCTTTCTCCTCCCCTCAATGATCTGAGAATGAACCGGAAGATCTCTAAGCTCCGTGGGTGCTCTCACACCCCATACCCATGTTCAATCGTGGATTCCCAAAGGGAAGGCTTGTTTCTCTGAACACATTCTTATTCAGGGTGTGCCCACACAGGAATGTCTAGCTCCACCGTGTCTGCAGTATCCCACTTAAATCATACATAAGCCTCCAAGCCTGAAATGCCCGCACCGGTTTTGGAGAGAGCCTGGAACGTGTGGCCATTGTTTTTCTAAGAACTGCTCCATTCTGGATGATACTAATGGGATGTAATGAGAAAACACATAAAACAATTGCTGCTCCCCATTCACTGAAACTTCATATTTTAAAACTATGTAATTAATCATTCAGCAGGTGTATTACCAATGAGACTTGCCAAATTATAAACAATGGCCTGTCAAAATCCAGAACTATGATAGAAAAAAATTTTTATCCAGCTCTCCAAAAGCAATAAAAAAGATCCAACTAACTCCTGAGAAAACTGACAGGCTAAATGTTACTCAAAGGTGTTTAGATGGAATGGTCTTGAGATATAGTTAGTTCTGATCTACTATGGCCAGGAGCAAGAAGCTTTGTATGAATTAGTCTAAACAGCCGTTGTTGTACTTGGTTGGTTTTCATCAGGGTTTAAATGGTCAATCTAAATATCTTGACCAATAACTTAATATGTCTCGACGACTCTGAAATACAATTTAAAGGTAAAGCAACCCGACATGCCTCACAGGGCCCAGTTTCTCAACATTAATCACCATGCTGGAACTGGAGTGCTACATTTGAATGAGTGTGGTGGACAGCCCATTATTCTCAGCTTTTTCCCAGGCTAGACTCTCAATCATACTTACGTCATTCCTCTCTCTTCAATTAGCACTTGTTCAGAGTCAGGCTCCGTGAACAGCACTGAGAATGCAGAAATAACCAAGGCTCAGCCCTTTGCCTAGCACAAAGTCCATGTGGGGGTACGATCAAGTAAACCATCAGCTGCAGGATAGTCTGATGGTATAAGTCCAGAGAGCATTGGGAACGTCAGACTCAGAACCACCTTCAGCCAAATTCAGGGAAGAATTTCAAGAAAATGTGAGATTTGATTTAAGTCTTGAAGAACAAGAAGTTTGCCAGATAGAGAAGGAGAAAATGACAGGTAAACAGAATATCATGTTTGCATGAGCAAGAAGACAGCACAGAGGTTTTCGAATTCTTGTCACTGCAGCATAACGTAGACAAACCTAACTGGTACAGCAGCCACATGTCTTTGGGCACAGAATTCTAAGCCTCAACTTTTTCATTTATAAAAATAAAGGGGGGGGGGGGGGAATAATGATTCCATTCTTGCCGGACTATTATAATAATAAAAACAAGCTAATCTTGGTGAACTTGCTTTTGTAAACCAACAACTATTTTTCTTTATTTATTCAGTAAACTTAAGATATTACTATTGTTTTTTGTTTTTTATTGACTTTAATTTATCGTGTTTACATAGATTTTGCATTACTATTTTTTTTTTAAAGAGAGCAAGTAGTAAGAGAGAAAGTTACTACCCAATATTACTTTTCTCTCTCACTTAAAAGAAAGCTTTACTTTCTAATTGAACTAATGTTCTAAACTGACTACAAGGTCTCTAGGTAAAACTCTGTATGCCTTGAGTGACAGTTCTGGGAAGACTCGCCTTCTCCCTTGCTGACACTATATATGTAGACCTCCAGTCAGCCTGGGTCTCCTTTGACGAGCCTTTCTAAAATGTGTACATCTGTATGTAAGGAGACACATCATCATCAGCTTTCCGTGCCTAACACAAAATTTCCTCTAAAAAAATGATTCTCACTCCCACCAACCCCACCCAGATTACCAAACTTTGAATTCATTTATTTATTCAATTAGCAATCACAAAAATAGATTGAGCTTCTCTAAGCACAGAACATTGCTATGGTCAGAGCATCTATATTTTCTGAAATAAATTAGGATAGATCAGTGTCCAGACAACCAAAACTGTACAGGCAATAACACAATGCTTAAAATGGAACCCATTGTAGATAATCTAACGTACATAGTAGGTAGGGGGTGTTCATTCACTAATTCATTAAACAGAAACTACTGACTCCTTACTTTGTTGGGGATGCAAATGATAAACAAAAATGATCACCACTCTGCCTTCAAGTGACTTGCCATCTGGATTGGGAGACAGATATGAGTGGAATAATGATAGATACAAGTAAACTAGCAAATGTGGTAAGTGATATGACAGCTATAATATCATCAGGGGTCGAGGTATTTAACTTAGTCAGGAAGGCCAAAGAAGCTCTCCTTAGGAAGTAATGCCTCAGCTGAGATTTGAAGGAAACTGAGTGGTGAGGAGAGGGTAGCGGAGTCCATGCAGAAGGAAAGCACCTGGCAAGATGCAGAGAGACCGAAAGAAACTGGGGCCCTGGCCAGTTGGCTCAGCGGTAGAACGTTGGCCTGGCATGTAGAAGTCCCAGGTTCAATTCCCGGCCAGGGAACACAAGAGAAGCACCCATCTGCTTCTCCACCCTTTCCCCTCTCCTTCCTTTCTATCTCTCTCTTTCCCTCCTATAGCCAAGGCTTCACTGAAGCAAAGTTGGCAGAGTTGGCCCTGGCACTTAGGACGGCTCCATGGCCTCTGCCTCAGGCACTAGAATGGCTCCAGCCACAAGGGAGCAACCGTCCAGATGGGCAGAGCATTGCCCCCTGGTGGGCATGCCAGATGGATCCCGGTTGAGTGCATGTGGGAGTCTGTCTGTCTGCCTCCCCATTTCTCACTTCAGAAAAATACAAAAAATAAAGAAAAAAAGAAACTGGAACAGAGAACACTGGGAGGAAATGATACGGAGGGAGGCTGCATCCATAGAAGACCTAGTAGGAAATACGCAGTACTGAGTCCTCACACCAGGAGCAAGAAGAAACCACTGAAAGGATGAACAAAGCTCTCAGAGAGAGATTACATCAATCTGACCTTGAATATATAATGTCTATCAGGAGGAACTAGGCATGCCCACCATTTGCAATAAATTAAATGTGATAACAGAAGGTAAACTCGCCAAAATCAGGGACCTTTGTTTGTTCACTGAGGTACCTACCACTGATGCCTATTATACTGCCTGGTCCATGAGAGGAACTCAAAAAACATTGGGGGAATAAATAATGAGACAGGCCCTGGAGGGGCCAAAAGTAAGAGCATCACTTCCAGAGATCAAACAGGCTGTCAGGAGGCAATATGTGAGCTGCATTTTGAAGACTAGGTTGGATCAAGCTAGTGGCCATGAAGAGTTCAGCTTTTCCAGGGAGACATTCCAGGGAAAGAGAACTGTTTGAACAAAGGCAGGGAGGCCACCAACAGATGAGCAGTGTGCACTTTGGCTGAAACACAGGGTGCAGAAAGGGACGCCGTGCAAAGGTAGGCTAAGGTTAAATACTAGGGAGCCTTGAAAGGCAGACTTATTTCCCAAGCTCCTCCATATGTCTTCTCTTGGCGTTTGGAGTTCCCAGTTGTGGGAATGCTGTGTGCTGCAACAGGAGGAGACAGGCTCCAGGAAATCCAACTCTTGAGAAACAAGAACCCTACAGCAATGTGATGATAGATTTTTTTCCGCGTCCCAGTCCGATGCTCCATCCACTGCGCCACCGCCTGGTCAGGAGATTTTTTGGTTGTTGTTTCTAGTTGGGAATTTGGCACATGGAGCAGCCATCCTCAGCACACCCAGCAGGAGCCCCTGGGACCGTCTTCCCTCTCTTGGACACATGGATCTCACACCAGCCTGCGCTTCGGGAGGTGGAGAAGGGGGTGTGAAACTGCACGAATGTAATCCGGAATTCCGGGCATTGTCCCGGGGGAGCCCATGCAGCCGCTCAGTTATGCAGAACTTCTAAAGGAGTGCTTCTCCTGCAGAGCCTCCGGGCTGTGTCGACTTGCCACTGTTAATATATGTTGAATTGCACTTAGAGAAATAAGAACTGTTGGAATGAATTACTGATCACCGGAACTGTGAGTGTTAGTTGGAGGCAGGAGTGAAATTCAAGATACACTGTTTTGCTCTGTATAGGATGTATCTCATTCCTTTCTTAATTTTTAGGTATGAGTTCACTAAAAGAGTAACAGTCTAGAAGTCAGGAGTCCCATGTGGTAATTCCGGGTTGCCACGAACTAGGTTAAGACTTAGTTACTTAACCTTTCTGGGTTTCTTCATCTATTCAAAACAAATTAAGGCCAAGGAATAGGGGAGAGAGGGTAATAAGGGCCCATCGTGGCTGGATACACCAGTCTTCTGTTACACAGGCAGCATCTGGATGAGGCATGGTCCGGGGCAGGACATATATGGTGTGTGGAGTCAGATCTGGTGTTAAGTCCCCGTCCTCTGCTCACCCACTGCCTGTCCCTCTGAGCCAGGCTCTATTGAGTGCTCACCTGTGCCTATTCCAAATGCTTTACAGCATTTTTTTTTTTCTGAAGCTGGAAACGGGGAGAGACAGTCAGACAGACTCCCGCATGCGCCCGACTGGGATCCACCCGGCATGCCCTCCAGGGCATCGCTCTGCCGCGACCAGAGCCACTCTAGCGCCTGGGGCAGAGGCCAAGGAGCCATCCCCAGCGCCCGGGCCATCTTTGCTCCAATGGAGCCTTGGCTGCAGGAAGGGAAGAGAGAGACAGAGCGGAAGGAGGGGGGGGCGGGGGTGGAGAAGCAAATGGGTGCTTCTCCCATGTGCCCTGGCCGGGAATCGAACCCGGGTCCCCCGCACGCCAGGCTGATGCTCTACCACTGAGCCAACCGGCCAGGGCCTGCTTTACAGCATTAACTCAAGTAATCCTTGTAGTTTTCCTCAGGAGGGGAATTATTCCATTTCACAGCTGAGTAAACTAAGGCATGGAAATGATAACTTGCCCACATGAGTGCAGAGCATTCCCACTCTACCACCCCACCCTTCTGTACCACAAGGAAGATGGTGAGAATCTCACTGAACCTCTGTTAGGGTTTGATTTTCCCATGAGGTATATGAAATAAAACCAAGCATACACACCTTCTGGCATTGTTAGAAAAATTAAATAAGAGGTTAGATTCAGAAGTGTTTCTTAAACTATAAGAGATCCTATATAAAGATAAGTTGGAAATCATTAGCTGGCATCAAAACTAATTGTCACATCCATTGCACATCTAATGTGCTCCAACACTATAACGTAGGCATCTTTACTCCTGTTGTTCAAAAACAAAAATTAAGGCAGCTACTAAACCCTGGTATTAGCATCACTCTGGAGCAACTGAAGCCCAGTCTTCCTGGGTCCTATAGGCCAGTGGTCCCCAACCTTTTTTGGGCCATGGACCGGTTTAATGTCAGAAAATATTTTCACAGACCGGCTTTTAGGGTGGGACAGATAAATGTATCATGTGACCAAGACAAGCATCAAGAGTGAGTCTTAGATGGATGTAACAGAGGGAATCTGGTCATTTTTTAAAAATAAAACATCATTCAGACTTAAATATAAATAAAACGGAAGTAATGTAAGTTATTTATTCTTTCTCTGCAGACCTGTACCAAATGGCCCACGGACCAGTACCAGTCCGCAGCCCGGGGTTTGGGGACCACTGCTATAGGCCATACTCCAAGGATTCAATGCTGAACTCCCCCCACCTCCGGAGAAGCCCGGACTGTCAGCACAGAGAGGACTGAGCCTGCACAGGTAAACTGGGCAAGCATGTGCCTATTATGTTTCCAGAACTGTTTGATCTTCAAATCCCTCTGGGGTGAGGAAGGAGAAAGCAAAGAGTATCCCCAGATCTTTCCACTAGAGAAGATGGATATCGTTGGTAACATTCAGAAGATGCTCTGCCTGCCTTCTGCAGTCACGGAAAGACAGCCTTCCCGTCGCCAGACCAGGCAAGGCAGAGAAGATGGTCAGGAAAAACATCTTCTTCAGAGGTAGCCGGCCAAAGAGCAGAGCCATTTGCAAATCCTTTGTGCAGCTGAGCCAGGAGGGGAAGGTGGGTCTCGGTGCTCAGGAAATTCTCTACATGGAGAGAGGGATGTAGAAAAAGACCTCCTTAGTCCCTCCCCAGCTCCAACCCTGCATGTACTCAGGAGTCGCTTGTCAGGCAGACAGGCCAGACACCAGGGCAAAGCAGATAGGGAATGAGGCATCTGGGTCTAAAACAAAGGCATTTATAACTCTGAGATGCTCCAAAAAGCCCCTGGGGGACTGATCACTGTCTTTTCTATTAAACCAGTTATAAAAGGTCTCAACAGAGTTTGGAATGATAGGGTGTCAGACTGCTGGGAAGGGGTAGAGGTTTCTTTCTGATATGTTTTCCTTGGTACCCCAAATTCACTTGTCTGTAATCACGGTGTGATCTGTGTTCCGAGCTACGCCTGGCTAAGGAACCCTATTCCTGTAGGGCTACATTACAAAGTCCTGTAACACCTCTTCTGTCCTAGGCCACCTGTGTGTGCTCCCTTCGAATGCAAACTTCAGAAGGATTCAGACAAAGAATACAGACAGAGCACCAGACATAAGATGTTAAGACTGCAGCAAAGAAGACTTAGGCCAGTGGGCATAATCCCTGTTTTCAAATATTAGCATAGATGTAGAAGGAATGAGGGCGTAGGATGGCTGCATTTGGGACTCCAAAGGGTGGATATTTCGGAAGGGCCTGGGGCAGCGTAGATACTCCTTACAAGTTTGCTGGGTTTGGTTGAGTGAGATGGAGAACTTTCAGAGTCAGGCTGATGGGATGGGAAAGGTGATAAGGGGAGATCAAGCAGAGCATGCCCGACCTCTACAGGTATGCAAGCCAGGTGCCACATGGGAGGTCACAGGAGGCTGGATGGGACAGCCATCGAGGCTTCTGTCAGCCCTGTGGTTCCTCACCCTCGGCTCCAAGAGGTAAACGGTTCCTATTCTAGTGGTGCTTTGAGCCTTGCTGCCATTATTCTGCAGCTTCCACTGCAAGCCAGTCTCAGAACGCACGGGGTTTGGGATCAGAGCTGCTGGGAGGGTTCCTGCAGCACTGTGCTAAGCTGCTGATGGATCCCTTGAATGGCCACGGAGGTCTGTGGAGTGACTCCGGCTCTGCAGCGGGGCTCAGGCCCCCCATCCACAGGAGGACTCAGGGGGCAGGGACCTCGCGGCAACCCAGCAAGGCTGCCAGCTTGGGCCCAAGAGGACTTCTTTCTCCTCTCTCGGTAGGCAAGTCAGGCTTGAGAGTAGAACTGACCTCAACTTGCACAATCCTTTGAGCCCTCACTTAACAGCTGCCAATCCAGAGTCCTGAGGAGAAAGGGGGAGGATTCCAGACGCTGCCATGGGTCTTAGAAAGTGCTCGCCCTTATTTCGCCCACAAAACAGCATATGGAAAACAGCACCAAGACAACCTCTAACGTTTCTCATGAGAGCCCCTTGGAAGGAAGGCAGGGGCGAGTCCTTAAGGGGAGTGAATGTGGAAAAGTTTCTAACTGCTGCTTCCAGATCTGTTACCCCAACGCCAGCGCAGAAATTGGCAGGGAGCTCAGAGAGAGGGTTCACCCCTCTTTTGAATGCCAGGTAGAAGTTTCATGCTGGGTGGTCAGGTCGGGTTTGCGTGTGATCGGGACATTCAGAGTTGATAATGTTAGGTAACAAGCATGAGCATGAAATAAAGATCTGACAAATGCTCTTTTAAAAATCCCAGAATTATGTGCTATAACTGTTTCAGCTTTGCCGTGTTTACCCAAGTATTTGATCTTTCCCTCCTCCCAATCTTCTGAATTTCAAGAGGGAAATACTTTAAAATTTTATTTTCATAGCGTATCCTCCCGCTGAGATTCCAAGGCTGTCATCAGCATTACCTAATACAGGAAGACTTGGGAAGAACAGTTGAAGATGTTTGAACGGTTGCTAAGGGAAGAGGGGGAGAGTCTGACCATGTTGTCACCATTGTGACAACCATCATTTCCTTTTTAGTTTACAGGATAGCAGTGCATTTCTGTCAAGCTGCGAATTTCTGTCAAGCAGCTTATTTGCCTATTAAGAAAAACTAACCATCGAGAGAGAAAATTAGGGATTAGTCACCTTGATTATTAAAGGAATAAATGTCCCATAACTTTGACTTGGGTGAGGCCTTAGGAGAAAGGGAAGTCAAGAGTCAGCTAGCCGCACACCTGCTGAGGTGAGCAGGGCAGGCAGCCAGCCTCCCTGAGCCTCAGGTGCCCCGGCTGCAAACAGAATGACGGTTTCTGTACAGCCGAAGAATTATTTTAAGGACCACTGTGGAACCCTGTGTGTGAAGTGCCTTTGTCATCTATACGGCACCTTCCCCAGTGTGGGGCATGACAAATGTGAACAACAGGGAGTCCCTTGGCTCATTACAAGTAATAAAGAAACTGGTCTTTCCAACATGACAGGCATCCTAGATCCGTGATGGTGAATCCTTTTAAAAAAAAAAAACTGCCCACTTTTGCAGTGCTGGTCAACCTGGTCCCTCCCGCCCACTAGTGGGCGTTCCAGCTTTCATGGTGGGCCAATCCCAGCGCCGTTTGGTTGCTCCGCTACCGCCCACCATGTAAGCTGGAACGCCCACTAGGGGGCGGGAGGGACCAGGTTGACCAGCACTGCAAAAGTGGGCAGTTTTTATAAAAAGGTTCGCCATCACGGTCCTAGATTAAAAATTACAGTGTAGTCCTTTTCGGTAATGAAGAAATGTAAAGAGTGGTGGTGATGATACTAAACCTAGGAAACTAGGCCAGAATGCTGCTGAAATGTTAAAATAAACATGTCCCTTCATTCGCTGGGCACTTCTTCCGGGTGGTACTGGAGGAACTAAGGCACCGGCCCTCAGTGTGAAAGTGAGCCCGGAAGAATGGGGCAGGTGATCAACAACATGTGCTGGGCATGGGTTCAGCCCAGAAGAGGACACCTGACATAGATTAGGTGGCCTGGGACAAATTCCCTCCCAAATAGATTTGATGATTGGAATCCAAGGTTACACCCCCCAGAAGCAGAGTAAATCCCCTTGGTTTGCTCCAGAATGTGTAAGTCTGCCTTTCTGTTTTGCCCCGTAATCTCGTCTTTGCTCTCGTCTCTCGCATACACTTGCCACCCCCACCTGCTTGCTGCGGCGGTATTTTTCCACAAGGCTATCAGCTTTTAGGTACAGGGGCCAAAGGCAGCGGACAGGGTGGATGCTACTGCTAACATCCAGCTTCAGCTCCCAGGGCCCGCTTCCATAAGGAGATACGCGCACCTCCCCCGGGCGGCACCTGGGAGTGTCTGAGTGGAAGAGTCAAGTCCAAAGAACGCCTCCACTATTGTTGGAGAGCTGCTCCTCCCGGCTGCTCCCTGTGTCATTTGGGCAAGGAGGATTAGGGTGTGCCTCTACGATGGCCTGGGGAATGCCCTGTTTCCCCAAACACAGCACACAAGTATAACAGAGGGAGGTCACAGGGCATGATCTTGTGAGCAAATACTGCTGTTTCTGGAGACTTGGGAGCTAATGATTTATGTCATTTCCCTCTCACCCCTGACGTTCACAAAGCGCCATTACTCAGACCTAGAACAAAAAAGGTCTGAGTAAGCTGGGGCCTCTCTCAATACAAGCCCAGACATGATGAGCTGTTCTGGGCCTGGTGCCTCCTGCACAAAGTTCCCTACCTCCATGTCTGTGCCTCATGGAAGCTCCTACTCATCCCACAAGGCCCAGCTCAGACATCCCCTCCTGCCCAAAGTCGGCCTTAGCAGAGCTACCTGAGTTACTGCACCAAGCCCTGAACCACCAGAGGCCAGCTGCAGAGGGGGTGGGAATATCTGGTGCCACCAGAAGCAGTAGTTCTTATAGCAAACAAGAAAATGGGAAGGGACATCAGGAAGGCAATAAGTAGTACTGTGGCTAAAAATGCATTTCCTATACTCTGCCCACCACCCTACCCTTTTGGTGATCATATTTTAACTATTAAAGGTTTGAGAATTTTATATATTTTGTTCAATCGAAAATTTTCCACTCTCACATAGCCACAGGATATATGTTTCCTTCACCTTCTAATAACACCCATCAAATATTTGCAGAACACAGTGAGAAACACTAGCATGGAACATTTGAGCCACATAACAGTCCTATGAGATAAGCATTATTATTCACACTTTATAGATGATGAAACTGAGGCATCAAGTGATCAACTGAGTTGCAAAGGCTTACCCAGCCAGGAAATGGCAGAAAGTGGGCTTACAGCCTAAGGCTTCCAACTCAAGATCTAGATCTCGGTTCATTAAAACTAAATAGGTAGAGAAACTAAGAAAAAAGAAAGAGGTAGCTTATATTGAAATTATAAGCAGAAAGAACTAAAAAAGGGGATCCTATTCCATTAGGGACAGGTCTAAGCCAGCGGACAGAGAGCAGGGAGCTGGCATCACGGCCCCGGCCTCAGCCCCAGTAAGGTCTAACAGGGTACTGATTCAAGTGAGGGGTTCAGAGAACTACATGGGCCTTTCCATGACAAGTCTCTTCCCTTAATTTGTTCAACCACCAAGGCACCCGTGCATATGACTGAGCATCCACTGTGGTTCAGCCCTGCTGAATGCAAAGACGACACAGTCTTCGGCCCCCAGCAGCTTCCTGTCTCCCCAGGCATCCTGATGTCCAGCCCAGGAGTCTGCTCTCTATCGCCCTGAACACGCAAGGCCTCAGGCTGCCATGCTTCCTGCATGCCCTTCACTTCCCGAGGAATGCCTCTCCGATCTTCACTTCCTGGCAAAGTCTTGTCAACTTCCCAGCCTGCCCAGACGCCCCAGGGATGGTGTGGCCGTGGAGCCCCTCTGAGCCCCTTCTCCCACTGTCCCCGCTTAGGCCTCCGCTCTGTGCTGTGGCCAGATAGAGGAAATCTCATTCAGAACCTGGTGTCTCTGAAAGAGTGAACCGGAAAAGTTCCCACAGAAGGAAGAGACCGCTATCTTTCCAAGCCAGCTGACTTACCTTCCAAATAAAAGCAGGAAGAGCAAAAGCCACGCACTGATGGGGAAAGAGGCAAATGGGCCACAGTCCACAGTAAGCAGTTCTTACTTACTGGTGGAAAGAAGGGAGGGGTCTGTACTCTTTTGTAACTCAAAAGCTCACCAGACAGGATCATGTGGCCTCTATTCCAGTGTCCCCAACCTTTTTTGGGCCACGGACCGGTTTAATGTCAGAAAATATTTTCACAGACCGGCCTCTAGGGTGGGATGGATAAGTGTATCACGTGACTGAGACAAGCGTCATGAGTGAGTCTTAGACGAATGTAACAGAGGGAATCTGGTCATATTTAAAAAATAAAACATCATTCAGATTTAAATATAAATAAAATGAAAATAGCATAAGTTATTTATTCTTTCTCTGCGG
This sequence comes from Saccopteryx bilineata, assembly GCF_036850765.1. Classification (NCBI taxonomy): domain Eukaryota; kingdom Metazoa; phylum Chordata; class Mammalia; order Chiroptera; family Emballonuridae; genus Saccopteryx; species Saccopteryx bilineata. The sequence goes on along the minus strand of NC_089491.1, from coordinate 25,966,395 downwards.
ACCAGTACCAAATGGCCCACGGACCGGTACTGGTCCATGGCCCGGGGGTTGGGGACCACTGCTCTAGTCTATCATTAAAGTACAGTTGTTTCAGCTCCGTTCATCAGAGTTGGAAACTGACATTCTGACACTCTGATCTCTGAACCACTGCTCATATCTGACATGTGCTGGTCTAAAAAAAACAGACCCTAAAAGAAGACCTTGTCAGAGCCTATGTAGTCCCACTCAGGTAACCACCAGGGACCCTAGGTGACCACAGCCTTCTGGTTACTGGAGGAGAGGTTCTGTTGTGAAACCAGGATCACTGTGGCTCCAAATCATCCAACCTCATCTCTTCGCTTCCCTGTTTCCAAGGTCCTTCGGGGATGAGCTCCTCCCCTTGCCATGCTGGCAGCACACATAATGAGGACAAGGACAGCCTGTGATATCAGCACTCCCCAGGATCCAACCCCAACACCACATCAGCACTCCCCAGGATCCAACCTCATCACCACCATATCAGCACTCCCCAGGGTCCAAACCCCAATACCACCATATCAGCACCCCCCAGGATCCAACCTCATCACCACCATATCAGCACTCCCCAGGGTCCAAACCCCAATACTACCATATCAGCACCCCCCAGGATCCAACCTCATCACCACCATATCAGCACTCCCCAGGATCCAACCCCAACACCACCATATCAGCACTCCCCAGGATCCAACCTCATCACCACCATATCAGCACTCCCCAGGATCCAACCCCAACACCACCATATCAGCACTCCCCAGGATCCAACCTCATCACCACCATATCAGCACTCCCCAGGATCCAACCTCATCACCACCATATCAGCACTCCCCAGGGTCCAAACCCCAACACCACCACTTCCTTAGGGACCTGAGGCAACTAACATAATCCCTGTGAGGCCCAGTTTCCTCCTCTCTGAAACTGGAACAGAGATAAATACCAGCGTTACAGGTGGTTGTGGGACTAGAGATGACAAAATGCACAGGAAGCACACGTGCTTGGCACCCGGTAGCCCTCCATAGGTGGCAGTTACTATTAGGGATCTATTTTTATGTTACTTTCGTGATACAGTGTCTGGAAAGTATTTTCCTATCACACCAATTCAGGTATTGACATTTAGCTTCCGCATCACGAGTGTGTGAGGTAAGAGCTCACTTAGCGTGAGAGTAAGGTTGTTAAGGTCTAGGGACACTGACCGCAAAGCCTTGGGTCAGTCCTCTGTGACATAACTGCCCTGGCAGCAACTTCCTCTCCACCCTGCAGTGCCTCCCTCCCTCTCCTCTGGCCTCTGCAAGTTCTATACTGTATTCTTCACTTCTATGAACTGCAAATGTCCTTTTCTGTGAATGCTTCCCCTACCAGAATTTCAGCCACTGGAGGCTAAGGCGTGTGTCCTTCCTCTCTCTCTAGCTCAGAACCTGGCCCAAAACAGATTTTACTATGCATGGAATGGACAGATAGATGACTTCAGCAAGGAGATAAGAGTGAATCAGTAAAGGCATCATTGATTGATTCCACAAGTGACAATGTTTGTGGGACCAAAGTGGAAAACTTTAGTCCCTTATCTTATTTTCCCAATTCTGATTACTTAGAACATTCATCGTGCCCACAGTGTCCTAGTTCTTCCCCTTCTTCCCACTCTTCTCCTGCACCTTTGCCTCCCCCTCTGCCTCCTATCCTCAAAGCCCCAAACTGGAAGATCAGTGAGGGAGATGAGCTGCGAGCAGCATCCACCAGCCCAGAATTCATGGAGCACCCCTCTGGAGAGTTCAGTAAGAACCCAGCCAAGCCTAGACTGTCCATGAAGCATCTTAGATTTATAAAGAAAGAACAGGGAAACAGGGGGTTAAGTAATAAAAAGGATTCAATATCCAATCAGAGAAAGGAGTGGGCCAGCCGGGTAGCTGCCCAGGACACAAACTGTGGTAGTCTGATGACAAATTGTGGAGATAGAACACTATAAAAGATCCTTCCTGGCCTGACCTGTGGTGGCGCAGTGGGATAAAGCGTCGACCTGGAACACTGAGGTTGCCGGTTCGAAACCTTGGGCTTGCCTGGTCAAGGCACATATGGGAGTTGATGCTTCCTGCTCCTCCCCCTTCTCTCTCTCTCTCTGTCTCTCTCTCTCTCACTCCTCTCTCTCTAAAAAAAATCAATAAATAAAATATTAAAAAAAAAAAAAAAGATCCTTCCTTGGTCGTGGGACATGTCAACTGAGGGCTCAGTTCCATCAAGTCATTTAGGGATCCAGCCTAGCAATGGATCAAGCCATCATATTGTGACACTTTTACATTAATGCATGGCTTCAGGGCTTGGCACTTGCTGGGAAGAGAAAAAGGGAGGGGGGGCTCACCTGTAAATTTAATCCCCTTGGCCAGAAATTGCTTCTCCTCAGTGCCCATTGGCCAGAACTAGTCAATAACCCATCAAACTGCAAGAGGACTAAAATGTGAGGTCCTAAATGCTCAGGAAGGAAAAAAGAGCATGGGATACACCCAGAATTCTGCAAAACAGATTTTTAAGCATCACGGGAATAAATAAAAAAACAGTGGTAGTTCCCTCAGGGTTCCACTTACAAAGCTGGTGCAACGGCACTCAGCTCTGCTCATACTGAAGTAGAGAGCACCGTCACCGGAAATCTCACAGCCACTGCTCCCTGGGGTCACCTTACCTCTGCTGGTCAGCTTTATTACAAAGCTGCTCAGCGCAGTGGCCAGGACCCTAGCCCGATATAAGCCAGCTGATTGGTCGTGGAAGCCAGAGGACAGTCAGAAAGCAACTCATATCTGGGGTCATGCCATTTAATGACAAGTGATTTTGTGTAATATTTAAACTTTAATAGGCTTCCCAAGAACTAGTATGGTTTAGAAATTATGCAAAAAGTTGATGAGAGAATGAGAAACAGGAAAGTGGGAAATGTTTGCCAAAAGACCAAACAGGAAAAGCAATTTTTAAACTCCTTTTGAATGAGACTGAGCAACTGTATTCTTGGAACCTCTCTGTATCCTTCTGAGTGTGACTTACACTATCCAATTATGAGCGATGGAACAACTGTGGACCAGACGGCTATGCCAAATACATTAAAATGTTATATTAGAATGTAATTTATTCCTAGTTTGAAAGTTAAACATAAAGAGAAAGGAATTTGATTTAACAGAAAATCAGTTTCTCTCTTCTCCCACTAAAATAAATAGTGAGCAAATATATTTTAAACACTGATAGGAGTAAATGTCAAATTAGCTGCCTGAGGCACCACCCACATTTCAACCTGGGCCTGGGCATAATACAGCTCTCAGAATCAGAGCCAACTCTCCATAGGCTAACGGAGACATCCTGATATAGACAGACACTGAACTTGGATACTTGAATGGTATGTGAGTGGCAGGGTAAGTTACTAGTCAGTTTGGGCAATCTACACTAGCAAATGGCAATAATAATGCTAATTTTGTAGAATAATTTATTTGGCGAAATAAATATGAGACCACATATATAGTGTCTCGCATGAGACTGCTTGGTAGATAATAGGTCTCCAGTACCTAGTCTAAGTTGATTAATGACTGATGTATCAAGCAGGAGACTTGAACTTGAGCTAAGGAACATTAACACGAAGTGGGTTAACTTAACAAAACGTGCCTTAGCTCTCCTTTCTTCAAAATAGGGACGATAACACCTGCTTTGGCCTTCGCAACAGAGCTATAGAGATGACCAAGATAATGTATAAGAGAGACCTTTGAACTCTTAGATCCTTAGAGAAATCCAAACTATTATTACCTGTCTTTGTTGAGTAATACTGGGGGATTTTTCCCCACCAGGAAACAACTCTCTGTTTTTGAGAAAGCCATTACCATATCAAGCAAATGTTACAGTGCTGACCTATTTGCCAAAGTCAAATAGAATCTTGGCAATGCATTTAGTTAACTGAGTTCATTATGCTTAAGGACATAGTGTCGGGTCAACAGGAAAATAGCAAGAAGGGCCTCCTGCGTTCTGCGTGTCAGAGTGACTGAACGGGTTTGGGGTGCTGACTCGTCAGCAACAGAAGAGAATTAAACCAAACCTTCCTGTTTAGTTTGCTATTTTGACATTCCTGGGATTTCCCATTTTCTACTCCATCATCCAATGGTAGAGCCCTTTTCTCCTAGAGAACACGAATTCTGAGACCACTTTTCTTGGTGACTTAGAACTGGTATTTGACTGGCAAGCATTCCAATAGCTCCCTTTTCACAGCCAATAAATGAGATTTCACGCAAATAAAACCCAGCATTTTTACTTCCACAGTGGAAGAAAAACATCTATGAAAATTTGGGTTTGAGCTGACTTGGACCCCACTTTGGTAAAGGGGGTAAAATATGCTGTCCTCATTCCTGGACAGTGAACCCGCACACAGGCCCACAGCCAGACAGAGGCAGCTCGTGAAACCTGCCTGGAAACCTTGTCAGTAAAACAAACCTTGTTTCTCTGGGACCAACCCCTCCTGAAAACACCGTGCTAGAATGCCAGATCCTTGCTGAAATTCTGAACAGTGAGCACTCACTGGGAAAGACCTGAGCTCCTGCCTTCAAAGAAACTGGAGTCTTTGAGCATGCACTGTTTCATTAATGCTCACGACATATCGAGAAGGAAGTCAACGACATTCACTAGTTTTCACCCATTCTGAAGATTTTATGGGCTCCAACACTCGCCTGGGGTAACAGGACACGTCTGTGGCAGAGCCCAACCTACAGGACTGGCCACACTCCTGGAAATTACAGCTTTCCGGTAGGTTCTCGTGTCGTCACATGGTCACTCACTTATTCACACACAGGGCAAACCTTCACTGAGTGCTGACTCCACGCCAGGCACTGAGCTGTGTGCCGGGACAGGTTAAGGAAAGGTCCTGCCCCAGAGGCATCTCCAGTCTGGGAGGGCAGTCTTGGGAGTGCAGAGATAATTACAAGATACCACAACGGCAGGCAACCTAACTGAGTGGGAGAGAGCACACCAGGTGTAAGGGAGAGCTGGGTTCAAATCCCTGCGCAGCCTCACTTTTGCAGTTTCCCACAGCACCTGCCTCCTTCGAACATACTGCAGAGCCACCTATCTACTGGTTACACAGGTGATGCACACACAACACTAGAAGATGAATTCTCTGAGGACAAGAACTTTTTTTTTTTTTTTGGCTGTTTGTTCAGTAATGTGTATCTAGGGCCTACAAGAGCGCCTGCCGTGTAATAGGTGTTGAATGAACACCTGCTGAATGCATGAATTCACTATACGTCCCTAGGAAATTCACTTACCCTGTTTGAGCCTCAGTTTCCTCATCTATAATATCTGTGTTGTCAAGAAAACTGGATGAGATAACACACACAAGTGCTCAACAACACTGAGCCTAGACCAGAATGAACAAAGTAAGTGGCTGTGATTATTAAATGTTGACAATAAAGGCAACCCCAGTGCTAGGGGAGCATTAAGTATGAACGATCTCTCAGGGGACGTCCGGGCAGCCTGTGACGTGGCTTCCAGAAGAATGAGGGCAGCGTGCTGCTGGAGGGAAAAAGGAAAAGGGAGAGGACTCAAGTCAGCAAGGAAGACAAGACTGAGGCTGAGACACAGTCACTGGAAGCCACCCTGGAGCCCCAAGGTTCTAAGGCAACACACTCCATTTCTGTTCCTGGCCCTTTGTCCCTGTGCCCCCAAGACTTCCGTAGGCCAGAGCCAGCATAGAGCAAAAGTCCCCTAACTCCTCCTATACCCTAGGCTCTCCTTTGGGGCCCTGCCCCGGGCTGGACTCTGTGTGCTCAGTACAATGCGCCGAGAGGAGGCTGGCCGCTGGTGACTGCAACAAGTCAAACAAGAGCTTCCCACAGGATGACACACCTCTGACTCAGTCTGCCCTGACAAAGCTGGAGATCAAGTTTCCTAGCCTAAAGCTGCAAGGAGAAACATGACACCCTTTACTGGCTAGAGTGGAACGCGCTTTATTAACCCGGCTTTAATTATATTCCATTTTGAGATTCAATAGTTTCGATTGCAACACCACATGAAACCAGGGTGAGTTGCACCTCGTGGGACTCCGGCCACAAACGAGACCGGAGAAGGGCCTTGAGGCAGTGCCCCGCTGCTGCCAGCCAGCCGGCAGTGAGCGCCCCACGGTGCCCAGCTCCGGGGGAGCCCCCAGGTGGCCGAGTCAGGGCAGGGCTGCTACAGCAGACAGCTGGGGAGCCCGGATTTTCTGTATTTAGGAAAGAAACGATGGCTCACTGTGAAAAGTGAGAAGGCAATGCAGCAGAATCCACACACAGCCTAATCTCGCCAAGGAAATAGTGAGCATAACATCCACACGCACAGAATTCTTTTCCAGCTGATCACCACACTCCCTCCCTTCTTCTCACCCTCAGTTCTAGAAAGAGGCAGAAAACAACCTTTGACTTTTTAGAACACAGATTCAAATCAGACTACTCTGAGGGAAGGGAGCTAATCTTGCACTATTTTTCTAGGTCAAATTTTCTGCAAATGTCTTGCCTGCCATCTGTACTTTTCCAGTAGTTTAATGAGGCAGCTGATTGGTCCAAGGACTGAGTGTCTCCATTATAATATTAATAGCTACACATTATTGAGCGTTTACTAGGCACTAGGCATTATGTTAAGGGTTCTAAGTGAATTATCTCATTAAATCTTCACAATAGCTTTATGGAGTGGACAGATGTATTCCGTTTTTCTTTTTTTATTGGATTTATTGGGGTGACAGTGATTAACAAAACTATACAGGTTTCAACTCTACAACATGTCATCTGTGCCCTGTCAAGTCTCCTTCCATTACCTTTAGTCCCTCCTTTACCCTCTTCCACCTCCCCCCACCCCCTTTCTCTCTTTGCATTTTGTTTCTCTAGTTCCCACAATCAGAAAAGGGCAAAGGTGCAGCTCACATTCAAGTCTATATAAACCATTACTCCTGTGCTCTGTCCCCAACTAGATCGCAGGATATGAGAAGACAGAGAGCATGCCTGGTCACCAGGGTCCCCCTGATGTAGAAGCCCTAATGCATGACAGGCCTCATGCTGTGTGGTTAGTTCATTAGAAAACTGGGTAATGTAAAAGAATCTTAGACTGGAAACAAAGGCGCTAGTTGGAAGCCAGCTCTTCCAGTAATAAGCTATGTGGATTTGAGGCAGTCACTTGGCCCTGAGCCTTGGCCTTCCCACCTGACCAGTGAAGTAGTTGGACAAGATGACTTCTGAGGCCATCTGATTCAGGGTCTTGCCTCAAATTCACCTTGCCAGCCAGCATCCAAAACCTGCATTGGAATCCTACCTGCCATCCCATCCCTACCCTAAACTTCAATCCACATTCACAGAAACAGGCCCTTAGCCTGGCAGCACCCTGGCCTGAGCCCTCATGTCATTTGTCAGACTGGGCAGGTATGTAGGCAAGGAAATGGCTTACAGCCAAAATCACAAGGCTGGTGACAAGGGAAGAACAGTTGGCACAACTGGGAACCGGGGTTCTCTTTATTCTCTCAAATGGGATGGGTGAGGCTGTGACCCCAAGGGGGGGGTCCTAGTCTCAATCAGAAAGACATGCAAATGTCAAAAGAACATTCCTGAATGTAAGTAAGCTGTTTGGAATTAAAGAATTACTGTTTAATCATGGTCATTAATACATCCAGGTCATTTTGCCACATTCAGCAAACTGGCTGGCTAGAGCTTAATGTGCAGCAAGTACAAGATGAGGCCAAGATACTACAAAGAGGAAAAAAATTATTATTCCTACTTCAAGAGTCCACAATCTTGTGATATTCAACTCCCATCCCAGCTGGACTCACAGGAGTGAACAAAGAAAGGATTGATTCTGACAGGGCAATGGGGTAGGAAGAAGGGGGCTGGGAACCGGAGCCGGCTTCTCCGAGGACATGACACTCAATGTAAACTTGGATAAGGGAAAGGGCTTTGACAGGTGGAAGTGAGGGCAGAATATTTTACCAAAGGCAAATGATTAGTAAGTGTTAGTTGTCTCTCCGTGACGTGCACACATGTACACATACATACGTGTTATCCATATTCAGAATGGCCCTTTGCACACACCTGTACCCACTCAACAGGTTTCTGTGGGCTCAACCCCTGGAGTGCTCACTAGCCTTTTGGACAACTGGTCACACGCCTCAGAATGGCAAGATTGAAACACATGTCTCTGTTAAGTACAATTTAAACCATATGCCTCTGCCTTATTTCTGCCTAGTTCATCAAAATTGTCTTTCACATGTGAGTTTGGATAACCAGAAACCTTTCAAGATCTTTTCTTTCCCCTTTTGATGTGTAGGAAGTTGCCTTTTCCAAAGGGAAACTCACAGAAATCATAAAAGGTTTCAGGCTGCTCTTGGAAGGAATTAGATGTGGCTAGGATTCACACGCAAAGTCTGAAAAGGCAGAGATTCTTCCAAGTTGGGCTTATTGGTTCTGCATGAACCCAAAGGGCTGTGTTTTTCCATATTTTTATGCTTACCACAGAATTGAACGTGAATAGATAATGTCACAATGTAATACAGTCCCTGATGTAGGAGTCAGCAAACGAGAGCTGGAGCCAAGCCTGGTGGCCACCTACTTGTTTATGACCCGCAAGTTAAGACAGGTGTTTACTTTTTTTTATTTTTTATTTTGGTGTGTGTGTGTGACAGAGACAGATAGAAGGACAGATAGGGATAGACAGACAGGAAGGGAGAGAGATGAGAAGCACCAATTCTTTGTTGCGGCACCTTAGTTGTTCATTGATTGCTTTCTCATATGTGCCTTGACTGTGGGGCTACAGCAGATCGAGTGACCCCTTGCTCAAGCTAGTGACCTTGGGTCCAAGCTGGTGAGCCTTGCTCAAACCAGATGAGCCCGCACTCAAGCTGGAGACCTCGGGGACTCGAACCTGAGTCCTCCGTGTCCCAGTCCAACTCTCTATCCACTGCGCCACCACCTGGTTAGGGGGTGTTTACATTTTTAAAGAGTTGAAAAAATTTAAAAGAATAATCCTCTTTTATGATATGTGAAAACTACACAAAATTTAAATTTCAGTGTTCCTAAATAAAGTTTTATTAGAACACAGCCATGTTCATTTATTTACATTTATCTGTGACCCCTCTGGCACCACAGTAGCAGAAGTGAGTGGTTATGACGGAGGCCATAGACTTGTGAAGCCTAAAATGTTTACTTCTGGTGCTTTACAGAAAACATTTGCCAACTTCTGCTCTATGGTAATAGGATGCTCTCACTGAGCTGGACACTAAGATTATTTTTTTACAGTTCTTAATACTGAAAAAAAGATCACCTTAAAGTTCTCAGTAGTTTTTATCTCCTAGGAGCTAAAGGATTAAATTTACCTTTGGGTCACACCACACTTTGCCCTTTGTTCTTGAAAAATGAATCCACTGGGCCCTTTAATTACCCAGATGTAAAGCAATATACCCTGCCATTATATCTGAGAAAAATAAAGTCACCATTAATCTGAAAGTAAATGTTTATACTAAGATATAAAGAATTCTCTTTGGTATATAAGTTAGATGTTTGTTTTAGTGTAGCTATGTCCCTGCAAATTTTGTAGCTTCTCTAGAGAAAGCATTTTTTTTATTTTAATCTTCCTTAGGATTGTATATTATTGCTTGTTTTGGGGGGAGAGAGGGTGTGTGTGTGCGCGCGCGCACTCTGCTTTTAAGCTGGAGTTGAGATAAGATTGGCTATGTTTAAGCCATCTTGAATAGACTGTGATGTTACTCGATAACCTAGGCTTTGTGAAATGATGAGGTAATACTGCATTCAGAGGTGGTGGTCTTTTGGAGACCACGAGCCCAGGGGCAGAGTCTCCCCAGAAAAGAACGGATGACCTTGCTGTACCTCATCCTCAAGGACCACATATGAGTTCTCAGGGGGTAAGACTGGTCGGTGAGGGGGGACAGGGAATACAACTCTTCCCTCATCGGAGCATTCGTAAGATGAGGTCTAGGCTCTGATGGAGGATACACACTGCAGGTCTGAGAGGCTCCCACAGGGAACGTGAAGTGGGCCCTTTGAGACAGGTGGAATGAGAAAGGACCGTTCAGAAGCCCAATGCAGAGTTGCGTCTGGACCTGCAGTCCTTGAAAGCAGACATAGGAAACAGCAGTTTTTAAAGTATTTTTTTTTCTGCTTGCACTTACCTCCTATAATCCCCAACATTTGACAAAGTTGTGTTCAAAATTTACAACCTAGGCTCAAATGTGTGGTGATAAATTAAGAGGAAAGTTTGCTCCATATTTTAGTGACATGCTATGGAGCGGGGAGGGCCCTGTCCTGAGACCAGGCGGCAGCACTGATCACCAGCCATGGGGGCCGTGCCCATAGAACTAGGACCTGCAACAACAGAAGCTCCCAGCACAGTGAAGAGGTGACAACAGGCCGACCCGGGGGCATATTTATTCACAGATGTAAGCCAGTATCCAGAGCAGCTGTGAAAGCCAACTGAGAAGGTTTCAAGGAAGATACATGTTGGTCATGAGAGCTGACAAAGGCTCAAACCAATAGCAACAGGTACTCAAGGGATGGGACCTCTTTTTAAAAGTCACAGGTTGAAGAGGCCTGGTTGTAACAATTACCTCTTCTGACAGCCTCCACAGTACTGTAAGGTCCCGGAGAGTGTGTAATCTTTCCACTGCCACCATCATAATTCCTGACTCACAGTAGGATTTGAATACAATAAATTATCCAGCGGAAAGTTGCAGGGCGAAGGGGGTTATGGGGGGGGGGGGGTGTTACTCCCATCACTCTCATTAAAAAGAACCCTGACTAAATCAATCTCAGGAGCTTGCTTTAACATAGGCACTGGCAGCTCTTTAGAGAGATTAGTTTATAGCTGTACCACGGAAAAACAGATCCTTCGACCATCCAGACGTATCCTGAGGTATCTGCTAAAGAAAAGTGGATGATTTCTAATGCACTGTAACAGCATGTAGGCATATCTTAGGAGAACATCTTAATCACCCAGGAAGTAGTTAGGATTACAAATAAAAAATTCCACCATTATGGCCTGTCAGCTTATGATGAATAAATTGATTACTCTTGAGATTTTTTTCTAGATTTGAGCATTATATCAACACCTAAGCAACACCCAATAGATTAATCATTAAACACAATAACTAATTCCTTTCAGCTGGGTGCATACTGAACACAGAATCTCCGAGTGTCCAAGGTAAAGGTTACACAGACTGCCTAGCCCAATACAAAGCTCAATTCTGCTGCTCCCCTTTCCCATGCCCGTTCCTGACACCAGCCAGACATCTTTCCTGCTGAACATGACCGTGACTTCATAATCCCTCTGAGTCATACATTTCAGGTGGTATAGCACCCAATGGGCCAAAACCTGGTTCTAGGAAGATAAAAAAAAATGTTTTTAGATATAACAATTGATTGTGGCCTTCCAAAGGTTCATGGTACATAATAAGATATGCAGTATATTTGTGCCATTAAAATTACATGGGCAGTGGAATGACTAGAAAAAAAAGTCTAAAGATACTCCTTATGAGGTCAAGGACCCCACTTTGGACAATCAAAATCAACCCCTGAAGTTGGCAAAGAAAAAAAGCTATCTGCCATTCTGGACAAGCATCCACTTCACTGATGAGGAAATTGAATCTCGGCTGGGTACAGTGAATTATCCCTGATGACATGCCATATTTTTCGCTCCATAAGATGCACTTTTTTTTCCCCAAAAGTGGAGGGGAAAGTGCCCGTGCACCTTATGGAGCAAATGTTTATTTTTTTTTAGCTGCTGCAGGTTCCCGGACAACTAGAAGAGTATTAGAACATTAAAGTCTCTTCTCATTTGTTAATAATGGTGCTAATGGTTGTTAATACTGCTATTAAGTTTACATTATTGAAATATTATTGTGGTATATTTTATTAAATATTTTAATACACCATTTGGTTCAGAATATTTTTTTTTTCTTATTTTCCTCCTTAAAACCCTAGGTGTGTCTTGTGGTCAGGTGCGTCTTATGGAGCGAAAAATACGGTCTATAGGAATTGGCCAAGCCGAGTCCTAAATTCTGACTTTCAGTTAAGTGTCCAGTTCACTTCCTAATGTTTCGTGTTATCATTACCAAAAGAGAGCTTACTTTCCAATCTATTCGGTTAAAACTACATTTCTTTATAAGGTAGACTGAAAGGAATAATACAATACTGAAGGAAAAGTAAATTCATTCACAGAATAAATGGTGTAGGAAAAACAGCACCACTAAGGCGGAACACCAATGATCCAGAACTGAGCATCTACTGTGCTGGAGGAGCCAGGCCTCAGGTTTCCTGTCCAAGTAGGCTAGAGAATTCTGAGGATCTCCTTGTTACGTCTTGCTGTGTTGATATGCATCTTACATCAGTGTACATCAGTGAGCTGAGGAAATTGCAAAGAAAAGAAATACACACACACAATCAGTCCTTAATCACTCAAGTAATTGCTTGATTGTGAAATGGGTGTTGTTTTTTCTAAGTCACACTTGAAATAGCCCACCTGGATCAGACCACTGTTATGAAGGGGTTCTACAACAGTAAAAAATCCCAGGGCAACTCTGCCAAGGCCAAAGCAACTGGCCATTCAGAGCATCGTCCACTCTGGCCAGAGTGGTGGCTGCCAAAACTCTACACGGACGAGGGGAGCTGAGGAATAGAATTTGCATGGAATAACTTAAGCTAATAACTATCTCCTTTGGCATCCCAATAAGATACCTGTGTTGACATCTCACTCTCCCCTTTCTCATCTCTCTTCACTGTTACCAGAATGACCTCTCTAAAATGCACGTCTGAGCATGTCACTCCTCTGCTTACATATTCTGAAGGGCTCCCTACTGTCTCCAGGATCAGTCCGAACTCTCTGGCAAGGCATACAGAGCTGGTCTCACACTGGCTAGGGTCTACCACTCCTGCCTCCTTCTCTCACCCCTCCCTAACCTACCTACCTCTCTCCCTTTTGACTCTGTGCTTCAGCCAAACCAAAACACTAGTTGCTCTTCAAGATAACCATGTCTTTTCCTATCATTGTTTCTTTGTAGCAGTTGTACTCCTTCTGGGAGATCCACATCTGATGAATCTTTATTCTTCAATACCCAGCTCGGATAGCACCACATATCTGGACCCTTCTACCCTCAGGCAAGGTTGATGATACAAACTTCATATTAGAGAACTCAGAAGTTCATATCATTGCTAATGTTAATAAGGTCACAAACCTCCTTCAGGGATGAGATTGTGTCTTATTCATCTTTGCATGATCAGCACATAGTAGGTATTCATTAGCTGTTACTGAGTGGATAAAGAGATAAATACTGAGTTATGGATATGAACTAGCAGAACTACTACTGATATCCATGTAGTCTACCAGAACTACCCAACTTAGAGTCAATATTTACTCCTCAATTATGTAACTATGGTATTCTGCAGTGTTTCACAGAAACAACTTGAGAACTTTTAAATTATGTGTGAGAGAATTTTACGTGAACACAATATTAAATAACACTGATTTGCAAATTGGAAATGTTATTCCTTTTCCAATTCTGATGGTATGAAAGAGACAGTCTCGGTTTGATGCCATATGACTTCAACACCTCTCTAAAAATATGCTGAAATTCCCCTTTTTAACAAAGAGAGAACAGGACCTGGGCTCAGAGACTTCAATGGGAATCAACATTTGGTTTACCCAAACTATAAGGACACTACTTTATTCTCATTGTTTTTATTTTCATAGCCACTTTCCAGTGATAAAAAGCGATAATAGTTTCTCACTTACTCTGACAATCTGAAATTTTCTTGTTGAATATATTGAATTGTATTTAAGTTTAAAAATGAGTCAGTTTAAAGAAAAACAATCAAGAAATGTTATTACAGGTATATGTGAGTATTGCAAAAATAGAGGACGGCACCCGAATGCCTCACTAGAGTAGATAAAGTCTTGGCAGGTAAGAGATCAGAGGGGCTCACAGGTCCTCTACTTTTGGGTAAGCTATTAACTCTTTTGAGAATTTTTCAGAGATGACATCAGAGTAATGGCGGGGTAGGAAGCGATACCGATAAATCTCCCCCAAAACTCAACAAGATCTTCAACCTGAAACAGAAAAACCTATCCTTGGAGCCTCCGGATGTTTCACAATACACCCGAAGGTATGGTCGAGCGAAAAATTGGCTAAATATATAACCAAACCCCAAAGGAAATAGGGAGTAAGAAATGCTCCACCTTCCTCACTAACCTAAACAGGGCGGCTTTCACTGGGAATTGAGAATATAGAAACTAAGGCAGGTAAAGGGGGTAAATAGATCCAGGTCATGGCACAAACGGCCGAACCAGGCTGTGGCACGTAGATCCAAGCCAAGAGAATTTTTCTATGAACTAAAAGAGTAAGGTAATAAATATAACTTTTTCTATTCAATTCTACCATAAAAATCAAATGAGATAGGGCCTGGCTGGTTGGCTCAGCGGTAGAGCGTTGGCCTGGCATGCAGGGGACCCGGGTTTGATTCCCGGCAAGGGCACATAGGAGAAGCGCCCATTTGCTTCTCCACCCCCACCCACTCCTTCCTCTCTGTCTCTCTCTTCCCCTCCCGCAGCCAAGGTTCCATTGGAGCGAGATGGCTCGGGCGCTGGGGATGGCTCCTTGGCCTCTGCCCCAGGTGCTAGAGTGGCTCTGGACGCGGCAGAGCGACACCCTGGAGGGGCAGAGCATTGCCCCCTGGTGGGCAGAGCGTCGCCCCTGGTGGGCGTGCCGGGTGGATCCCGGTCGGGCGCATGCGGGAGTCTGTCTGTCTCTCCCCGTTTCCAGCTTCAGAAAAATACAAAAAAAAAGAAAAAAAAATCAAATGAGATCATGTGTGGTGAAATGCTTTGGACATACGTGGAGGGCACCTCGTGATTGTTAAACAACCATCTTAGCACAGCACGCCATCCCCTCCCACCCTGCCTCACCCAGGGACGTTGGGGTGGAACCTGATTCAGTTCTAGCTCAAGATACCCATTTGTGCGCATGGATTTAATGCTCCCCAGTCCCAAATTCCTGTTAACATGACCAAGAACACATTAAAAATAAGAAAATATCTCAGGAATGGTTTCAATAATTGATCCAAATATATGAGGGATTCCTGTCAGATGTATGACACGTATGACCATTGGGGACATTGCTGACAAGCTCACCACCCGAGACAAGTGCAGGAGAGAATGCAGGGCCTGTAACAGTACCCCCAAGTCAGCCCCACACTCTGGGACACAGGGGCACAGCTGGGGCTGGGGCTACGGAATAGAGGGCAGTGCCAACCTCACACCCACAAATAACTTCTGGGAGCCACAATAGGCCAGGCACTCAAGATGGGGATGATGTGTGCTTGGTGGGGAGGGGTCTGTTGGGAGTCACCAGAGTCACCTCTGCCCTCGAGCCACATACAAGAATTCTTTGCTTAGTGTCTTGTCTTTTCCAAGTAACTGCACCTTAAATTTAACAGAATAAAACTATAAGAACCTAACCTTTCTTCCTTATACCTTTTCCAGAAAACGTCAGCCAGGAACCTCTAGATTCTGTGAACCTGTAGCACCTACAGCACTATGCCCCCCTTATCCCCAGGTCCCAGGGAATCTCTGGAGGACTTCTGGATCCATGGGACATGCAGTGAGACGCCAGCCACATGGTCTGCCCAGAAGCCCATGATGTCTGAAGCTCTGTTACTAGAGAAAGAGTGTTAAGAAGAAAGGCAGCAGATGGGTTTGTTCCGCTTTGCATGGATCAGGCTTTACTTCAGGTCATTCACTGATGAATTCTACGTCCACACATACAAAATAAATGTTTTTAATTATGTGCCTGCAATCCCGCCCATCTACCTCACCCTTCCCCTGGCCCCAATAATGAAAATGGCGGAGCCTCAGATAGAAGAGAAGAGGAAAAATTAAGCGAGCCAGACTGGGCTGATTCGGGAGCTGGCTCTGAATTTTGATAGAGGAAGATGAAAGATTGAAGGAGAAACAGAGAGAAATAGAGAAAGAGGGAAAATGTGAATTCCACATTTTGATGTAAGTCAAGAAATGAACCCTTTGGGGTTTTCAAATAACTTCCTTAAAGATCTCAATTTCTTCTCAGTCACTTCTGGTTGTTGACAAGTGCTTCTTTGAGTGTGACATGCGCCCTTCTGGTTTATCTGGGTTACACATACTTCAAAAGGGCAAGAGGCAGGCGTTCAAAGAGGAGTGGCTTGGCCAGCCGTGCGTGGTGCTGCGGGAAGGGAAGCTTCTGGAACTGGCCCATCAGTAGAAAGAGCACATGCTTCAGGGTAGGGGCTGAAGGGACTTATCTGTCATATCGATATGGCCCTGAAAGGTAGAATTGAAACAATCTGTAGGAACTACCACAGACACAAAAATCTGCTCAATATTAGGAGAGCTTTTTTTTTTTTTTTTTTACTAACAGTGCTGTGTAAAGAATGGGGCCCCTAGATGTGGAGGAGGAGGAGGAGGAAAGAGGGGTTGGGGGTGGCCTGCCAAAGAAAGTGTCCAAACTGAGTCGGGGGAACCCCTTCAATGGGACAATTCAAGCAAGAAGGAGCCAGGGGAGGAGTCTTGTTTAATGAACCCCTCCTCACAGACACAAAAATTAGGATAAAGAGGGGGGAAAAAGCATCTGAATTTTTAAAAGCTCAAAGTTTCAAGGCCAATTGATACCCAACATCGACCTTCAAATGCCGAGGACATTTTTCAAAAACAGAGTTCTCACCTTTAGCTTCACCTTCTCTAGCGTTCTTTCTTGCTAAATGAAAGATTTCCTTTTTTGTTCTCATGAAAGAAAAATAAGCAAATAGCAATTATCCCCTGGCTTGTCTTTTCAATTGCCCTGCCTTGGGACTTTGTCCCAGACACAGTTTGTCTCTCCATGGTGACAGCTACGTTTTCCACTGTCCGCGGTACCTCCGGCCTGAGGAGTATCTGAGGACTGCCTGCTAGGCCTGAGCTGCCCCTGAGAAGCCAACATCTCACCTTGGGGTAAATACAGATTCCGAGAAGACAAACCCTCCTCTCCCCATGAACCCGCCTCAGCAGTCTCATCTCAGATGGAGAGGAAGGCTAAGCCCAAAGGGAAGACTCTCCAGAGCAGGCTCAGGTCAGGAGTCCAGAAACAGCAGCAGAAGAGACTGCGGGCAGGAGTCTATCCCTGGACTGACTCGGGCCGAGCATGACTCAGAAGACATCTCTGTGCCTGGGAACAGAGCTCAGGCCCGTGGAGGGCATGACTGTCACATCACATTCGTGCTAGTGAGCCAACAGGTGAGCTGCTCTAGCACATCGAATTGCTTTCTGGCCAGAATTTCTGCAGAGTCCGCTCCTTATGGGGAAGAAAAAAAATCTGAGTAAGACAACAGCAGCCACCACGATGAATCAACAACAGGATGAGTCAACACGCACATGGACACCTACAATACCCCCCGGCGCTGGGTGGGCTCAGGAGACTCCCAGAGGGAGGGGAGATGGCTTTTGCCCTTGAGAAGCTCACAGCACGTTGGGAAGGACAGAGACACACCCTCCAAGGATAACATAATGTGATCCCACCATGGAGATGGGTTCCGCGCAGGAGCACGGAGAAGAGAACGGGAAAGGATGCGAGGGGAGTTCTCATGGGCACGAGTGTCATCTGAGCTGGAGCTCCAGCCTGGTCTAAAGGAAATGGGTGCCAGTCAGAGGGGGAACATGAGCAAAGACAGGAGGCGGGACATCTGTTGCAGTTATTTGGGGTAACAAAGGATTTGAGGCTCCCTGACAGAATTTAAAAAAAAAATAAAACATCTGTAGATGATAATCCCAAAACTATTGGTAAAAGTGATCTAACGCCTTCCATTGGTATAATAGTGATGAAAACTGGCCTAAAAAGATGTAAATTTGATTTTAGAGAAAAGTATATAATCTATCCATGTCTATCATATAAACACACAAAGGAAGTCAATAAGAAAGAGAAAAAAGATTTCTTCTTTTGGTCAGGGAGTATTTTTTTAAAGTGTTTGCTGGGCAGAGCCTTCCACTGTAGATATAGAGCAGCAAAAATGGTAGCATGGAAGGGAAGTCGTTGGGAAAAGGCTGGAGAAGTAGTCATGTCAGGCTGTCATACAGCAACACGACTTCTTCTGCTCTCTACAGGAACACTGAATAAATACACAGGAGATAAATATCCATCCAAATTCATCTGCCTCACTTCTCCCTTGACCACGTTTTGGACAAAGATGTTTGACAAGATGAAGCAGCATGCGCTTCAGGCCAGCAGGCCGGCTGGCTGCCGTCCAGGGTAAACACTGTCAGTAAAACTAGCCCTCCCCACCTCCCGGGAGACTGCTGAACGGGGCTACGAGCATTCCCTCACTTTTTCTCCTTAAGAAGCTTATTAAGGAAATCACATCACGAGTCACCAAATGAGCTGTCATGGATTTGGTCAAGGGAAAACAATAAACAGAATAATCTTGTCCATCGAACACAGGTGGCATGGCTATCTTGTTTCTTCACCAGTCTACCTGAGGGGCAACTGGATGAACAGAACTTTACTTGTATTTCATTTTTTTATGGTATTTGAGGATGGCTATCTCTCTTGGGAGATTAAAAGATGCGTTTTCAGAGGAATAGAATGTGCTATAGGTCAAGATCAAAGAAGTAACTGGATTTGACTGAAGCCACTGGACTTTCGTGTCCTCTCAGCAGGACACTCTGCCTTTCTGGGTCTGTGGTCCTGAAGATCTTCCCACTTATTCCAGTTTATGTTGAAACTGTGACTTTCAGGTTTATTGACAGTTTTCTTTAAACACTGACTTCAATCTTAAGATTCAGATTAAAATATGACTCACTCATTTACTCAATAAATATTTGAGCTTCTACTAGGTACCATAAATTGTCCAACCATAATCAGATTTAATGAGTTTCCCTATTTCTTGTTCCAAAGAGAATTTGAGGCAGATTGCAACAATAACTCAGCACAATAAATATAAAGTCTAAGAAAAATAAAATGAAATTGGGCATCACGTAATCACATACATGATTATATAATCACATAGTATCCCACATGTTACATAAGGTCTTGTTATATAATCATCTAACTGATCATATAATCACATATGTAGCATAAGGTCTTTCTTAATTATTTGTTAGAGGTGGGCCACTGATATATTTCTGAGCTTCCTGGCAGCCAGTGCAAAGAGGAAAACACAATCTACTTCATAATTTTTGTGTGTCTAAGACACAAATAGTGTCAAAGCTATTTCTGATGCTCAGATCTGAATAGTTTATATCAGCTTGACATAGTTAAATACCTCAAACTACAGAAAACTTAATTCAACAAACATTCACTCACACCTACTCTGTACCAGGCTCTGTGCCAGGTATTAAAATGAGTAGGATGAGTAAGATCTCTAGACTGTGTTCTTCAAGTCTTTCTCAAGCATGAACTGCAGATCAAGACTCGCAGGCTATCACTGCTGACTCCTCCCCAATCCTGAATATGTCCCATCAATCCCCCCTTCAAAGACAGAGACCATGAAGTAACCTTATAGAGGTCACCCTGGTTTAGGGGGTCAGGGGAAATCCCAGCATCGTGTTTAAGCTAGGAATACAGAGACAGGGAGACGGGAGTGAGAATGGGGGAGGGTTCTCTGCGGATTGGAGATGCCCTCCCCCATCCCTAGTCAGAGCTGGTCTGGAACACTCAGCTGGAAAACAAGCTCATGAAATTTGCTTGTGTTTTAAATGTTTTGTCATCAACAACTAATTTCTTCTGCAATAAACTAAAATGCTACCACTGGCAAATATAAGAACAGTCAGGCCCAAAAGCAGCAGCAGCAGGACCCCTCTACCCTACCTGACATGCTGAGTTCATGCCAGGCCACAGGACTCCACCCCTCTCCAAAACAGCCAGATGGCTCCTGGGTACACACAGAACTTGAGTGAGAAAGATACTGCCCTTAGGAGCTAGCTGCACGGCTCCCTGGAGGCACCTGGCTCATTGCTCCCATTTTCCCAATGAGGAATCCCTTTAAAAACCTTTGAAGAGAGTGAGTCATGGAGTGGTCAAGTGACTTAGAATCAGACAGGGCCCATCAGGAACTGCACTACAGGAATATTGCACCTCACCTCACACCTGTATCCTATTCGGAATTTTAAATCTCAGTCTCCTTGAAATTGTGGCTTCTCAAGTATAGGGACCAGGTTGGAATGTCTCATTTGTTTCTGCTATCTCTGTGGCCTGTCCTAGGCCTAGAACAGGGGTCGGGAATCTTTTTGGCTGAGAGAGCCATGAACATCACATATTTTAAAATGTAATTCTGTGAGAGCCATACAATGAGCCGTGTACCTTACGCATTATCCAATAAAAATTTGATGTTGTCCCAGAGGACAGCTGTGATTGGCTCCAGCCACCTGCAACCATGAACATGAGCGGTAGGAAATAAATGGATTGTAATACATGAGAATGTTTTATATTTTTAACCTTATTTTTTTTTTATTAAAGATTTGTCTGCGAGCCAGATGCTGCCATCAAAAGAGCCACATCTGGCTCACGAGCCATAGGTTCCTGACCCCTGGCCTAGAACATCATGAAGGAGCTCACACTATGCTGCTTTGTCTGAGTTCTTGAAACCAGGGGCATAGATTACCGACAACGAGAGCACACTGGGGTCTCTGGGGAGCTTAACAAAAACTACTGATGCCTGAACCCTCAGCTAGATCAAGTGCAGTCGGAATGCCCAGTGATTCTAATGAGCAAGTTGTGCTGAGAACCACTGATCCAGCTTCTCACAGAACCAAAGCATCGCCATCCTGCCTCTGGATGGAGCCCAAAGTCACAATGATCTTTGAATTCATTGTTCTTGGAAGGTGACTTCCAATGAAATATCCTTGCCAAGCAAGGCTTTCACCATGGCAGACCCAAGATATTATTCAAAATCAGGAGCAGCATCTTTTCTCCCTGTTAATGTTCACATACTGCCATCTAGTGGTTTCTTCGGCTTTTTCCGGAGCCGTGTCTCCTAAACAATTGTGCCTCAGCTGTAGCTGAGAGATTTCATGAGGAGCCAGAACCCCAACACATTTTATTATTTGGACCCTTTTTACTTGCAAAGTGTCTCATGATTTCTTCTCCCAGGGTATTTACACGTCTTTGATTCTACTTGGATAGAGAGGCTAGGCCCAAAATGAGAAGTAGGATGATAGCTTTGCAGGTTCAAGGACCGGACCTGCATGGGAGCCCTGGCTCAGCGGCGCACCAGTCATATGCCCTTAAGACATCATTTCACTTCCTGATGCTTCAGTTTGCTCATTTGAAAGACAGAGAGAATAACCTGACCCTAGCCATGACCAGGAAATTTTTGCAATTAATGAGTGAGGTCGTTAATGTGCAAATTTGATGCAGATGTCCCTAATCATGAAAGTAAACACACACACATATGTATACACACACAAATACAGATAGATTCATTGTTATGTGGGTTCTGACACCTGTGGTACATGAAGAATCAATAATTCATTGTTAAATACCATATTTTTCGCTCCATATGATGCACCTGACCATAAGACACATTTAGGGTTTTAAGGAGGAAAATAAGAAAAAAAAATATTCTGAACCAAATGGTGTGTTAAAATATTTAATAAAATATTGTATTTTTTGCTCCATAAGATACACAGGCATCTTCCCCTCCACTTTTTTGGGGGGAAAAGTGAGTCTTATGGAGCGAAAAATACGGTATCTGGGGGGTAATCCTATGATCTTGAAGATGACAAAGTTACCTTTCAAATTGATAGCCACGCCTTTTTTTGTCTAATGGATAAAGTTCACATGCCACTGAATTTTAGTGAAGGCACACTAGCTTGACTGAGAGGTCACCGAAGCAGAGGACCCCGGAGATGAGGTTGCCAGAGGCTCCTCAACCTCATTATGGATTTGGAGAGAATACTGGGGAAGACCTGAGGAGGAGTCTAACCAGGAAATGGGCGCATGGCAGTTCCAACCAGGGAAATCCAAGGTGAAGTCTCCATCGCGGGGATACCAGGTGTGAGAGCAAATCGGGAAGCTGCAAAGAGAAAAGCCTCCCATGAGCGTCCTAACCAGGGAAGTTCTGGTGCAGGTTCTACCTGCGGACGGGGCTGATTGACAAGGGGCACCTTCAAGAGTCCTGCAACTTTGAGATCCGCATAGATGTAAACTTATTCATTGTGCAATTTATTATTTTTAAAGCAATTTTATGGGAAAATAATCAGGTAAACTAGTGGTTGACTTAATTTTCTATCTTTTGCTGGTTACTCTAGATTCAAAGAGCTAATAAGCATCTGATTAAAGCGAGTTAAAGAGAGGACTTGGAAAAAAAATTTTTAATGTTCCATTTGGAACAGCAGCCAACTCTGGCATTTGCACAAATCACCTGGAAGCTAGTTAAAATGGGCCTCAGAGCAGAGATCCTGACTCCGGAGCTCTGGATGGGGCCCAGGAGCTCCCATTCCTAATGGACACTGTCCAGTACTCCACAGGCAGTGCCCGGTGAAACCGGGGTCAAGCAGCCCCTTTTCTTCCAGTCTCCAGATGTTAGAGTGAAACTGACTTTTGTCCAGTGGGGATGGGCATGGCAGACTGAGATAGGCTCAAGTTCAGAATGGAGAGCAAACTGCCCTAAACCTATGAACAGGAATCTAGTTCAGCAAAACAGAGTAGCTGATCATGGCGGCATCTAACAGTTGGTAGAAGTCAGGATCAAAAGACATCATCCAGGCCCTGGCTGGTTGGCTCAGTGGTAGAGCATCGGCCTGGCGTGCAGGAGTCCTGGGTTCAATTCCCGGCCAAGGCACACAGGAGAAGTGCCTCTCCACCCCTCCCCCTCTCCTTCCTCTCTGTCTCTCTCTTCCCCTCCCGCAGCGAGGCTCCATTGGAGCAAAGTTGGCCTGGGCGCTGAGGATGGCTCCGTGGCCTCTGCCTCAGGCGCTAGAATGGGTCTGGTTGCAACAGAGCAACGCCCCAGATGGGCAGAGCACCGCCCCCTGGTGGGCATGCCAGGTGGATCCCGGTCGGGCGCATGCGGGAGTCTGTCAGACTGCTTCCCTGTTTCCAACTTCAGAAAAAAAAAAAAAAAAAAGACATCATCCAGCAGGTCACAAGACACAGCCAAGCACTGGCTGTCTGACATGTGATTTCTCTGGTTCTCATTACAGGAAGAAAGGCTGCTTTACTATTAAGGTAGAATTCACCCCTTACTGTTCCTACCATACCATCACCAGGAAGTACTGCAGCACCTTCCAAGGTCTCATATCTAAAGACAACTCAAATGTCCCTTTTCTTTCAAGATGCCAAATCAGAACTAATCATTGCTGAAATTTGTAAGCATTTATTTAACAACTAATCATGGGCTGGGCATGTTGCAAATGTTATCTCACATAATAATACAGTGATTACACAAGTTGGGATCATCATCTAGAACAGAGGTCAGCACAGTGCGGCCCCCAGGCCAACCAGACAGTCACCTGTTTGTATAAATAAGGCTTTATTGGAACACAGCCACACCCACTCATTACATATTGTCTTTGACTGTGGCAGATATGAGTAGCTACGGAATGGCCTACAAAGCTGAATATTTACTATCTAGCTCTTTACAGAAAGTTTGCCTACCCTGGTCTAGAAAGACGAGTAACACGCCTAAGAGAGTCCAGCAAGCATTTTGAATCCTTCTTAAAGAAATCATTTAAAGCCAGGCTCTCTGACTTCTAAATTAATAAACAACCATGCTTCTACTCTTTCTAATCTCAGCATGTTGTTTGTATCTCATTTAAAGCATTTACCAACCTTTCACTCATAAGAGAGGTCATTCACTTATTCAATCAATTTTTTTTTGAGCTCCTACAAATATGATAGGGTTTCTGGCCCCTAACATCAAAATACTAGAGAAATGACCTTCCAACTGTTCACATTATTAACCTCTATCAGTAAAACAACTTTTGAACACACAACTACAATATAGGTATATTATTTAATCATGAAGTATATATGTATATCATTGTACCAACATTTCAGGCATGTTACAAAGCACACAAAAAATAAATATGGGAGTTCAAGTCTCTTCTTCCCCTGCCCAACTTTGGAAACCACTGGAATAGAAGATTTGTAGGATGTCATGGAAAGTGCCAAAGAGAGAAGTGAACACGGCTTAGAGAGAAATGAGGAATTAAATGTTGCAAAGGGATATCAGAGGAAGAACTTTGACCTGAATCTTGAAAAATGAGCAGGAGATCATCAGGCAAAGAAAAGGGAAAGGACCTTCTACACAAGGAAGGCACAGAGGTGAGAGACAGCGTGCTGTGCTCAGATACAAGGGTGCTGTCATCTGTGAAGGAGAAAGATGAGGCGGCTCGACATGTTGAAGCCAGGTTCGGACGGCCCTTCAGTGTCAGGTGAACTCTGAAGTTCATCCTAAAGGCAAAGACCAGCTACTCAAGCACAGAGTTGGCACTATGAGGTTTATGTTAAAAAGATCTCTTTGGAAGTGGGGTGACAGAATTTAAGGGGACACTGGAAGCAGGAAGGTTAGTCCACAGCAGTCAATGAACACTTATTTGTTCCAGTTATATAATCAAGTTTCCCTCAATTAAAAGTTGAGAACTCATCAAAAGCAATGGTGGCCATAGTCACCTTTTT
The DNA here is from genome assembly GCF_036850765.1 of Saccopteryx bilineata. Lineage (NCBI taxonomy): Eukaryota > Metazoa > Chordata > Mammalia > Chiroptera > Emballonuridae > Saccopteryx > Saccopteryx bilineata. The sequence goes on along the minus strand of NC_089491.1, from coordinate 25,941,731 downwards.
ATTCTTCCCCTCTGCACCCAACATGGAGCTGATATATAAAAGCTAATGACGATTTGTTGAATTATACTGACTTGACACTTTCTCCCATTGTAAGAATGACAGTTCCCTGGATATGTTTTTGCTGCCTCTGGAAAACCAACATGGCCCCGGGGTCTATACCTGAGATGGGAAGATAAAAGGACGTGAGGAGACATGACTCCATACGAAAGGATCACGGGCCTCGAGAAACACAGGCACCAGGGCTGACTCGGCACGCGAAGAAACTGCTGAGGACGCGTGTCAGACCAGCCTGGCTGAGCGCATGTCTCCAGGCCAAGGCCCGATGAGTCAGTGGGTGCCGGTGGGGCACCAGGCAATGTGGGAAGGCTGGGTGCTGATGACTGCTGGGCGGAAAGGTAATCGATCAGGCACAAGTGCAAAGACAGCTCTGGTGCCTCCCGCCGGGGAAGTCAAGAGGAAACCGGCAGCTCTGGGCTGTCAAGACAGAAATTCAAGAAGCAGCTCTTCACCCCTCACCTCTTTCTAGCTGAGTGTGGAAAAGCAAAGGGTTTGCAAAGGGCCACAGAATATGAGCTTCTCTGGGAAGAGAAAACAGACTTGAATGGAAAAGCCACCTTAGCTTGACCTAAGGGTCTCATTTAGGGGCATTCAGAAACCTCTAAAAAATAATATAACCACAGATACATAACTGGAGAGTCTGCCTCTTTGGCCTCAAAGAAACCTAGCCACTAGTAAGATGAGAATAACACTAAAGGTTTGCAGAGGAAATCCTTTACGTAGTAGCTCTCAGGAAGATTGTTTCAAATACTTAGTTTAATATAATTTATCATAAAAATAGGTCCAAGAGAAAAGTCATATGCCGATTCCTATGAACACTGGAGAGGTGTTTGAAAAAGTCAAAACCTGTCCTTGGTTTTAAAAAAATATTTTAAATAAGAACAGAGGGTTGCTTCTTCAATACTAGAAGATATATATCTCAACCAAAAATCCATCAAGCTTCTCTATCAGGGAACCAGGACGAGGAGCACTTCGCACCATTGAAGTCAGAAGACAAGGAAGTTCCTTGTAACCACTACAATTTATTTTGAGGCTACTAACCAACTCAAGAGCCAGATAAGATAGAGAAGTAATAAATATAAAACTTGGAAAAGACGTGATCAAGTTATCAGTACTTACAGATAACATTATTATCTGCTTACAATATCCAAAAGACAATTGACAAATATTTTGAAATGAGAGAATTTGTTAAAGTAGATGGACACAAAAGTAATATGCTGAAACTATATGCAAACAATAGTAAATTGGGGGAAAAAAAATTTATAATAGAAACAAAAAGGAAAAGACCTAGGATTAAATGAGACCTAGAAACAGAAAATAGGTCACAAGATCTACATAACAGAAAATTTGAAAATGCTACTCAGAGGCCAACACAGGCAAACAAATGGAAGACATGCTGTGTTCTTTATCAAGAACACGGGGTATCATAAAAAACACTCGTTCTCTTACGCCGATCGATAAACTCAACACCCTTGCAATAAAAATACCAATGGAATTCTTTTTTAACCCAGCAAGTATAGGCAAGCGCACTCTAGGAAATAAACAGGTAAGAGTAATTTTTAAAAAAATATCAGGAAAGGGGGTAAAGAGAGAAGAGCAATCAGAGGGGCCCAGCCCTACCAGACACTTAATGTTTAGAAAGCTATTCAAAGGTAAAGTAGTTTGAGATAGGCTCTCGAACGGATAGATCCATGGTATGAAGTAGAAAGTTCAATAATAAATACAAATATATATTATAATAGATGTAGGAACAGGGAGCATTTTTATATCAATGAGAAGAGGAAAATTATTCAATAATAGATGTTTTGTTAACTGGGTAGCCATCTGGAAGGTAAAATAAAGTTGAATCCATACCTCACATCCTACATGAAGATAAATTCCAGATATATCATAGATTTAAACATGAAAGAATAAAACTAAAAAATACTGGAAGTAAACAGGAAAGTGTTCTTTGTATTTTAAAATAGGGAGAGGGTAATTCTAATTATTACAGAAAATTTAAAAAAAAACCTAATAAATGAGTCTACATGAAAATAATTATGCCTGGCTTTTTCCATGAAAAGAAAAACAATGTAACTCATATCACAAATAAGTGACTAATTTCCTTTAATTTATAAAGAACTCCTACAAATCAGTAAGAAAGAAGATGAACGTAGAGATCTTGGAAAGGAAATGTGAATGCCTCCTAAACAATTGTTAAGATGTCTCAATATCACTCATAGTATAGAAGGCAAATTAAAACCACAATGAGGTATCATTCATCATCTATCACTCTGGCAAGGATCGAAACGTTGGGTAACATATCCTGTGGGCCAGCACTCGGGAGAAGAAGCATCCCCAACACGGCTGGCGGAGCTGTGGATCGCCAAGGGATCTATGGAGGAGACTGCGGCACCATCCACCTGAACTTTCAATACGGATGTGAATTTAAGAATTTAAGAATTTAAACTACTTGTCCGAAATAAGATGTGTTCACTGCAATACTGTTTGTGCTAGCAAAATTTTGGAAACAATAGGGATCAAGTAGATTAAATTATAATCTGTCCATATGCTGTTGTTTTTAAAGTTGCAGCAGCCCTGTGTGTCCTAAAGACAAATAATTTCAATGATATATTTCAGGTGGAAAAAAGCAAGGTTTAAAAAATAATAAGAAAAAGTAACAAATATATTCATGCATAAATTACCTCTAGAAAAAATACACACAGAGAAAAAAAAACTGGTAAGAATGAAAGCTTCTGTAGAAAGGATCAGGGTAGCTAGGAAACAAGGGTAGGAGGGAAAGTTATTTTTCACTGTGTTCCCTTGTGTATTTTTAAAATTTTGTAGCATAGCCCTGGCCGGTTGGCTCAGTGGTAGAGCGTCGGCCTGGCGTGCAGAAGTCCCGGGTTTGATTCCGGGCCAGGGCACACAGGAGAAGCGCCCATCTGCTTCTCCACCCATCCCCCTCTCCTTCCTCTCTGTCTCTCTCTTCCCCTCCTGCAGCGAGGCTCCATTGGAGCAAAGATGGCCCGGGCGCTGGGGATGGCTCCTTAGCCTCTGCCCCAGGCGCTAGAGTGGCTCTGATCGCAACAGAGCGACGCCCCGGAGGGGCAGAGCATCGCCCCCTGGTGGGCAGAGCTTCTCCCCTGGTGGGCGTGCAGGGTGGATCCCGGTCGGGCACATGCGGGAGTCTGTCTGACTGTCTCTCCCCGTTTCCAGCTTCAGAAAAATACAAAAAAAAAAAAAAATTGTAGCATAAGCACCACCTATAAGAAAAACAATACCACTGTAATTTTTAAAAACATGTACCACCACCATCTCTCCGTGGTGATGTTCCAATTTGTGGTCTTGTGAATGGTCTATCCAGGCACAGATTCGAAAGATCTGGATACTTAAAGGGGTCTTACCTCATCTAGTTCAGCCTCCCTTATAACCCTTGAATCCTCCCTGCAGTCATTGCAACTAGAAAATAGGGACCACAGACATGGACGTCACTGGGGAGTTTGTTAGAAATGTAGACCCTCAGATCCCAAACCAGACCTATTGAATCAAAAACTGCATTAACTGGAACCCAGGTGACTTCTGTGCACATTCAAGTCTGACCAAGGCTTCCTCTATCATGCTCCTGAAACAGCACCAGGAAGTGGGAAGGGAAGGGGTGACCACTTCCTTTTAAATTTGCCTCTTCATCTTTAATTACTATATACTGGGCACCAGTAATGTGCCAAAAGGTCACATAAGTAATTAATCTTCATTAATCCTCACAATTACTCTATGAGCCACCTAGTCTCCCAAGGTGAGGAGCAGGTGAGAGATCATTCTAGGCAGAACCTTTAAATTGCATACCGATTTCTTACAGAATGAGGATATTACTCTCCTTGCAAATCTTTTCAAAGCTTTAATTATTTTTTTTAAAAAGTCAGTTTGGTGCTACTGTGTCTTTCAGAGATCTTTTTAAATATTTTATAACCCTCCCTTTTATTTTCCCCTTAACAACTCGGACTCTCTCTTTTAACAACTCTGTTATTAAGTTATTATAATGAGCCTAAGCTATCTGCCTGTAGCGTCTACTCACTGGTTGTAATGCTACCTCTTTGGTCCACGTACAGAAAAGAACTGAGAAGAGAACTCGCCCAATGAGATCTCAAAATACTCTCCACCGGGACTATGAATGGGTACTGATGATGCAGAAATAAGAAGGCAGATCAATGACAAGCATTCAGTAGCTCAAAAAAAAATTCAGGTTTATTTTGGACCTGATCAAGTAGGCCTTCAAATCAGAAGTGAAAAAATTTTAATAAATGGCATAACTGGATAAATTGGGAAAGTGTACACAAACAAGAATTGAATAGGTTGAAGGTTTAAATGTAAGAAACATATATAAATATTAATATGTATATTATGTTAAAGAGGAGAGGAAATTCCTAAACACAGCATTCAAAGCACAGCCTGAAGGGTTAAATGGACTTAAAGTTTTTCAATTGCTGTACCTCCTACCCATCACAAAGTTAAAAGACAATAGATGTCTGGGATAAAATATCGGCATTATACATGATATCATAACCACCCATAGAACAGAGAGCTTACAAATCAATAGGAATCTAAGTTTTAAAATGAGCAAAGGAGAAGAGCAAACAAGTCCAAAATATAAAATACAAATATTTTTTTAAAAAACAAAAAAAATTATCACTATTAATTAAATAAATGAAATGTCAACACTGTAATTATCAACTATAAAATTAGGAAATATTAATGAGCATTGAACTGGGATATGTGAGGATATAAAGAAATGTGCATGATTATATACTGATGACAGAAATTTAAATCAGTATGATTTTTCTCAACTGCAGTTTGACTATTTGTACTTTACAAATTAAAAATAGTTTGCCCTTGCAAATCTACTTCCAGAAATTTAACTATGGAAATAAAGGTTGAAAGAGAGGAAGGAAGAAAGGAAGGAAGGGAGGGAGGGAGGAAGGGAGGGAGGGAAGGAAGGAGGGAGGGAGGAAGATGAAGAGGTACAACTAAATGTCCAACAATAAGGAATTGGTTGAAAAAATTATGGTATGTCTGTCTAATACAGGGGTTGGGAACCTATGGATTGCAAGCCAGATGTGGCTCTTTTGATGGCTGCATCTGGCTTGCAGACAAATCTTTAACAAAAAAATAATGTTAAAAATATAAAACATTCTCATGTATTACAATCCATTCATTTCCTACCACTCATGTTCATGGTTGCAGGAGGCTGGAGCCAATCACAGCTGTCCTCTGGGACAACACCAAATTTTTATTGGATAATGCTTAACGTACATGGGTCATTGTATGGCTCTCATGGAATTACATTTTAAAATATGTGGCATTCATGGCTCTCTCAGCCAAAAAGGTTCCCGACCCCTGGTCTAATATAATACAATTTAATCATTTAAAACAGTGGTCCCCAACCCCCGGGCTGCGAACCAGTACCGGTCCGTGGGCCATTTGGTAAGGGTCCGCAGAGAAAGAATAAATAACTTACATTATTTCCGTTTTATTTATATTTAAGTCTGAACGATGTTTTATTTTTAAAAAATGACCAGATTCCCTCTGTTAAATCCATCTAAGACTCACTCTTGACGCTTGTCTCAGTCACATGATACATTTATCTGTCCCACCCTAAAGGCCGGTCCATGAAAATATTTTCTGACATTAAACCAGTCCGTGGCCCAGAGGAGGGAAGGAGGGAAGGAGGGAGGGAGGGAGAGGGGGAGGGGCACAAAGAAAACTAGATAGAAGGTGACTACGGAGGACAATCTGACTTTGGGTGATGGGTATGCAACAGAATTGAATGACAAGATAACCTGGACATGTTTTCTTTGAATATATGTACACTGATTTATTGATGTCACCCCATTAAAATAAAAATTTATTTATTAAAAAAAAAAACGGTCCATGGCCCAAAAAAGGTTGGGGACCACTGATTTAAAAGATACAGTATGCCTGACCTGTGGTGGTGCAGTAGATAAAGCATCGACATGGAATGCTGAGGTCACCGGTTTGAACCCTGGACTTGCCCAGTTGATGCTTCCCACTACCACCCCCACCTTTCTCTCTTCTCCACTCTCTAAAAAAATTAATAAAAGATATAGTATATTTAGTAATAAGAAAAAATTAAGAATATATTACTGAGTGGGGGAAAAGAATTGAAAACACCACTTTCAAAGCAATCCCTAAGTGTGTGTGTGTACGCATGTATTGAATATATAAAAATATGTTTATACAATGTTTATTACAGCATTATGATGATGGCAAAAACTAAACAAACTTGAAACAACCTAGATTTCAAACAAAGTAGACTGTTTAAGTCACCTTAACATGGAAAGGGAGAGTCATTATTTTATACATTCCTGTTGTGTTTGAATTTTTTCTGTGTGCATTTATTACTATGTGTATAAACTGGCTCGACTGCTCATAGATACATAGAGACAGACCCTAAAATATAATAGTAATTATCACTGACTGCTGAGATTGTATTTTTATCTTTTTGTTTACCTTTATTTCCCTATCTTTCTATAGTTAACATGCATTAATAATATAGTTAATATATTTTAACCATTTCAAAAATAACTGGTGACTTAGGAAAAACATGATATAGTACCTTCAAAAGGCAGCATACAAACTTTTCACTAAATCTTGATTTTTTTTTTTAGTAAGTTTATATGCATAGAAAAATGACTGAAGAAAATGTGAATAACAGAGTTATCTGTCAGTGGGTTTAATAGGCAATTTTTATTTTTCTTTACACTTTCCCTATTTATCACTGTTTTCCACATTCAATATTCATAACTTTATATCAGAAAAATATATTTTTTGAAATAAAAGGAAAAAAGGAACTATCCTCTCCCCATGTTAGAAGTAGATTCAACAGGGTGGAGGAAAGACTCAAGGATGTGAGGACTCTGGGCGTTAAGGAGACAAAACGCCCAGCCTCCTCCCGCAGCCGCGTTACAGCCTCCTCCGGCACAGCCGCGTTGCGTTAGGTAAGTGTGGGAGGGGAGCTGCAGAGGCCAGAGGGATGCCCTGCTGTGCCCTCAGAGAGCTCTGGAGTCCTGGGACTGGAGGAGACTTTCTAGGTTACTTCACTAACTCCTTCCTTAGACTCCGATCTAGCAGAGGCCCCACTGCTCCCGCTACATGGGAAATGCTGACTGGTCTTTCACTGGACACATCCCTGGCAACAGGAAGGAAGGTAGACCTCAGCGTTGCACACTAATGGGACCAGGCTGCTCCCTGAGGTGGCCAAGTTCCCTGGATGTGTATGCCACACTCACCTTCCTCAGACGTGCAAAGTGTTGAACACAGGGGACTCCGCCCTGCCCGCACCCTCTCTGGCTCCTCTGCCTCCTCTCTAAAGTAGTTGTTTCCGCTCAGACATGGGAGTTTCTCCGGGAGAGCCTTTTCCAGGTTTTAGGACCCAGGGACGATAATGACCCAAGTGCATTCTACAGAGGACCACAGTGCCCGTGGGAGCATCTGACACGGTGGTCATGCCCACGAGGCCCTGGCCATGGGAGCAACCACTCAACCTTCCATGAGTTCCGGCTCAGTTCGGATGGGATTGAGAAACTCCCCTGCAACCAGCCTCGCGCATTGCTACCTCCCACGCAGGTAGGTGGGAGGGACTTTGCCACCGTGGCATTTTATGTGCTTTGGCATGCAAGGGCATTTCATCAAACCAAAAAGGCAAAGCACTCCTTTGAGAAATGAGACATCCAGTTTTGAAGGGAACCTATCTGTGGGTGGCATGAAACAGTTAAACTGCAAAATCCCAGAAGAATATCAAGTAGGCAATTGTCACTCCCAGCTTCGAAGTGAGAGATGGGAGGGAACCAGGAAGTGAGAGATGGGAGGGAACCAGTACGAAACAGCTTCTCAGTTGTGATGGAAGGCGCCCCATGTAACCCTAAAGCCAGAGTTGGAGGGATATTAGTAATGTCCCTCCAATCACGAAAGCACAAAAAAGAAAAAATGAAGAATTTGTATAGTGTGTGTGTGTGTGGGGGGGGGGGGGGTTAGTGCTTAATATAATTAGCTCACAGCAACCCATGTGGTGGCAAACACAAATAGTTCAGAGTGGTTATCAGTTCTCAGAGCGCATCAGAAATCACCTGGGATGTATCTAAAAATTACAGATAACCATGCCCCAACACTTTTAATGTAATTGGTCTAGAACCAGGGCAGGGCACTGGCACTTTTTAAATGATCTCTCAAGTGATTCCAATGAATGGCTAGGATGCAAACTCCCGAGCTAGTGCACCAGAAGCATGATGGGGGAAACTGTGCACAGAAAGCAAACTTGGAGCAGAAAGACTGAGACCCAAGATTGGAGCCTACAATCTGTTTCCACTCAGTTGCCAGAGGGGTCTTTCTAAAAGGGAAATATCACCCTGATCCCATTTAGATCCCTTGAGAGGTCCCAATGGCCCATCAGATAAGAGCCTCCTTAGCCTAAATCAGTGGTTCTCAAAGTGTGTGCCAGGGCACACTGGTGTGCCCTAGAAGATTTCCAGGTGCGCTCTATGGTATTCCAGAGAAATATGTGCCTGTTGGGGACCAAAAAACCAACAGAGTTTTTGGAGTTTAGATTGTTAGGGGACAGAGGTGTGGGGAGTTGGCTGTAGGCTGACAGTCTGCCCAACACCCCACCTCACTTGCCTGATTAGGTTGCAAAAGGCTGTTAAGCTGTGGTGCTGGATTGTTTACACTACCCCTGTGTTCCCCAGAAAGACTGGAGGCAAGTTTCTTCTATCCTTTGTTTGGTGTAAGGTTAAGATGATATGTATGGTGGGGGTTTTCTGCACTCAACGCAATTAAGAGTAAAAAGAGAGGAATTCTTCAATGTATTGACGAGGAAATGAGAATTTGCCTTTCAAATATATGCCCAAACATTGAAGAAATTGCTAGGATACATCAGGCTCATGTTTCTCATAAACACAAGAATGAAAAAACTTAACACATTTGCGCTGGGACCTGCCAAATTTACTAAATCTTACTAAGAATGTATCTATCTATCTATCTATATATATATAAAGATAACTTTTTTTTATTTTTTAACCCCCCTTTTATACAAATTCTAAAGAAGCATAACTCAAAAAATGTAACATAAAATTTTTTTTAATGTCAGAATAAATTTAATTTTGTTGTATTTATTTCCTTTAATTACCATAAAAGAACGCTTGGACTTTATATTTTTTCTTTAATATTTGACTTAATTATTATAACATATTTCTCAGAAATTTGTATATAGTGCACCTACAATTAATGGTAGGATTTTAAATGCACCCCAACTTCAAAAATTTGAGAACTACTGGCCTAAACTATAAGGACCTCTCACAATCCAGCCCCTGCCTTCCTCTTCCTGCTCATGCTCTATGCTGTACTATTTATCTTCCCCCTAAAGCAGGCGTCCCCAAACTACGGCCCGCGGTCCGCATGAGGCTACCTGAGGCCATTTATCTGGCCCTCGCCGCACTTCCGGAAGGGGCACCTCTTTCATTGGTGGTCAGTGAGAGGAGCACCGTATATGGCAGCCCTCCAACGGTCTGAGGGACAGTGAACTGGCCCCCTGTGTAAAAAGTTTGGGGACCCCTGCAAGTTTCATGTCACATTTCCCTACCATCTCTGCTTCTGTCCAAAATTCCTTCCCTCACCCTCACACTAGACCTTCACACTTATCTTTTAAGGCTCAGGTCAAAAGGCTCATAGTTCCCATCATTCCAGTAGAATTGGTCTCTCCTTTCTTTCTGCCTTGTGTACAAGTCTCTCTATCAGCATCTGTTACTGTGATTTTCAGAGTAGTTACTGTAATTAGGCATTTCCCTGTGTCCCCAATAAACAGAGCCCCTTGAGGCTTAGAGTCTTATTCATCTAAGTCATTGTGCAGCCTAGAGATACCACACTCGGTCATGAGCTCAGGCCAGGCCCTAACATTAGAGCCCAAGTCAAGAACACAAACAGAGTTCCAATTTGTAGATGTCTCAACTACTAAAGAATTATTAAGTCTAGCCAGCTCCTGTTAAATAAAAATATGAACTATCCTCCTAACTTGGAAAATATATCCTCCACAATCTGGAAAGCCATGTTTAAGTGCAGACTTCTGGGCCTCCTCAGGGATCTACACTAGAACTAGGAGACCCAAGGAAAACAGACCCTTCCCCCAATCCTGGCCCACCTCCTTCTCATCCCTGAACCAGCTCTTACTTTAGTGTGAAGGATCTTCCATGTGCATTAGGGCTTGCCCAAGCCCGCATGTCCTAAACCATCCATGCCCTCCTCAAACAGCTGCTCTGTGACCGCCATTTTGGGGCTAGGACTTCACCCAGTGATGCAGTAAATCCAAGGGAGAATGACCTGAGAAAGGGGAAACACGGGATCTAGAACAGGCTCTGAGTTGTTTGGGCAAAAAAGTAAGAGTTCAGAGTACCCATGGGGAGCTGGAAGAACACCAAAAGGGAGCCCTCAAAAGCTTAGAACCCAGGGGCCCTTCTTGTACAAACTCAAGTGCAGTTCTGCTTAAGACTCATTCTAAGTATCATCACCTCCTCCAAGAAGCTTTCCCAGATTCCCCTAGGGTCTGGCCAGACATTGTCCCTTTATACTCTCCAAGCATCTTTGTGCATATATCAAACTCTGTGCTTAGCCCAGTGTATTACAATGACCTATACCTCCATCTGTCATTCTCACTACACAAGGAACTTCCTGAGAACATGGACTGTACCTTAACTGTTACTGTGGACCCCCAGGCTTCTAGCACAGAGCATGACATAGGGCAGGACCCTAACCAGTTGGCTAGTGAGTGAATTCATACAGCAGATGATGAACGGAGAGGATACTCACCAGTCCAGACACTAACTCTCTTCACCTCTCCAGCCCCAGGTTTACTGGAGACCTCCTGAAGACAAAGTAGCAATTGACATTGGCAACTGATATGAACTCTAGTCCCACCTATATACAATTGATGTCTTATTACAAGTACATTATTCACGGGGAAACTAAATTGCTTCATTTCATACTGGAATTTCAGTTCACAAATGATCCTTTTTCTATATTGATTATGTGACCTCCTCTCACCCTAAACCATCACACCCAGTCCCCCAAAAAAACAACACTTTAAGGCAGTGGTTCTCAAACTTTTTGAAGTCGGGGCGCATTTAAAATCCTACAAATAATTGTAGGCACACTATATACAAACTTCTGAGAAATATGTTATAATAATTAAGTCAAATATTAAAGAAAAAGTATAAAGTCCAAGTGTGCTTTTATGGTAATTAAACAAAATAAATACAACAAAATTATATTTATTCTGACATTAAAAAACATTTTTATGTTACATTTTTTTGAGTTATGCTTTTTTAGAATTTGTAAAAAAGAGGAGTTAAAAATTTTAAAAAACAACAAAAAAGTTATCCTTTTATATCTATAGATACATTCTTAGTAAGATTTAGTAAATTTGGCAGGTCCCAGCACAAATGTGTTAAGTTTTTTCATTCTTGTGTATATGAGAAACATGAGCCTGATGTGCCCTAGTGATTTCTTCAATGTTTGGGCATATATTTGAAAGGTGAACTTTCATTTCCTCATCAATACATTGAAGAATTCCTCTCTTTTTACTCTTAATTGTATTGAGTAAAGAAAACCCCCAACATACATATCATCTTAACTTTACACCAAACAAAGGATAGAAGAAACTTGCCTCCAGTCTTTCTGGGGAACATGGGGGGTAATGTAAACAAACCAGCACCACAGTTTAACAGCCTTTTGCAACCTAATCAGGCAAGTGAGGTGGGGTGTTGGGCAGACTCTCAGCTTACAGCCAATTCTCCACACTTCTGTCCCCCAAAAATCTAAACTCCAAAAACCCTGTTGGTTTTTTGGTCCCCAACAGGCACATATTTCTCTGGAATACCATAGGGTGCACCTGGAAATTTTCTAGGGTGCAAACTTTGAGAACCACTGCCCTAAGGACTTAGTGAAGAGAACCTAAACAGTGAGCACATGGGTTTATCTCTAAGCAAGCCCTATAAACCACACCTCTCATCAGCAGGACTTGAACTGAACTTCTTCTGAATAAGTGAGAGAGGCCCTTCTACTCACATCCCTTATTCTGAAGGACATTCCAAGTCCTTGTTGACAGAACCACCTAGGAGAAAGCATTTCCCTCCAGGAGGGAATGCCTCTGCTAAACCTCTAGATGATGAAAGAAGCAATTTGCAGGTGAGATTAGAGTAAGTTTAATATGGTAGCATGCCTTTTGATTCACATAGCAGTGGCTGAATCCTCGGTCTGTTCGGTTTCTTTTACATCCTCCAATTCAGGCAGAGATGTTATGAAGTTGTGCAATGGGCAGATTGTAATCGCCTGCACCCAGGGAGCGGCACAGAAGTGAGTGCAGTGAGTCAGAGACCACAACAAAGCCTTCCTGGCATGTCGGGCTCACTTGGCAAACCCAGAGGATGTAAAATTGACAGCAAGACAAGGAGCATCTTTGTTATTTGTCAACAAATTTCGGTGACCATTGCAGAGTCTTGGCAACCTGACACAGGAAAGCCTCGGGGGAAGGAATGGGGCAGCAAGTAAATAGGATGACAAAAACTCCTCTCTGCAGATGCATAGCTATTGGACAGGTGTTTCAGCAAGGATTTCTGTCTGACCCCAGTGACCTACTCACCATGTTCAGGGAAACAGGAGGGTGCTCCTGTAGCTGCTGTGTGACCCCCAAATGGATATGGATAATCAGCTGGCCTCCGAATAAGAAGTCAAATATCTAGCTCTAATAGCTGCCTGCTATGTGATTATGTGACATCTGAGCCTCTGGTTCCATGTGTTTATAAAATGGGAATAATATCTGCCTTGCCCAACCCATGGGATTGTTGTAAATATCAAACAAGATAATGAAAGTAAAACAGTTTGCAGCTACAAAGATCAGTACAAATAATATTTTTATCACCATTGCTTTTGGTACGAGAAAACGTCAACCCCAGAGAGACTGGGCAGAAGCTGATTGGCTTGTGTTAGCCTCATAGAACTTTATAAACTAATGTAGAGCTATCAGAACATCTGTGCTTGCTATATTATTCTATTTTCACTGTGGAAAAACTGTGGAAAAATATCACTGATGGCTCTCCCAAGGGCTTAACACAGCCCATCTGCACAGCTCCACTCCTTGGAATCTACCCATTACCTTGGGCTCCAATTCTCTGTCAGTCCACATCTAATGAGCACCTATTATAGATCAAGCCCTTTGCTAGTCACCGGGTACACAAATACCAGCAAGACAGCCATGTTACCTGTTCATGGTGAAATGCAGGACAGAAATAAATCAACCATTCAGAGCACTGCATGTTCCAGGTTACTTGTATACAAGGCACAGAGAATGAGAAAAAGATGGGACAGCCCAAAAGACTGGAAGAAAGTGGCACCCAAAACCAAGGTGCAAGAGAACATCAAGACTGAATGTGCTGTGTGAAGCCCCAAAGTCGGACAGCGTCCAAATTCCCCAGGGCCTGTAATGCACAGAGACAGGTTGATGCCAACATGGCTGGGACAGAAAGATAAGTTCACTTTGATTCTTAGGAAGTCACTCTTCTCACAGTCAGAGCGAAAGAAGGAATATTCAATTCCCCTACGCCATATCCTGGAAGAGCATAGTCTGTTAATAAGTAAGTGATCGTGTCCTACAAGGAGAGAGATTTAGAGGCTGCCAGAATGAGAGGGTGCCTCCAGTCCAACTATCCCTGTGGCAGGGTCACTGCTTTCCCATTGCCTAACATCAGTATTGATGGTAATGACACACGGTGTGTCACACCGTGTTTCCTGCGCTGCTTCATTCATCCCCCTCATAGTCCTTCAAGTGGTAAAGAGTTTTGCATCTTCTGATAAAATATCCGCCACCAGGCCCTGGCTGGTTGGCTCAGCGGTAGAGTGTCGGCCTGGCGTGCGGGGGACCCGGGTTCGATTCCCGGCCAGGACACATAGGAGAAGCGCCCATTTGCTTCTCCACCACCTCCCCTCCTTCCTCTCTGTCTCTCTCTTCCCCTCCCACAGCCAAGGCTCCAATGGAGCAAAAGATGGCCAGGGCGCTGGGGATGGCTCCTTGGCCTCTGCCCCAGGCACTAGAGTGGCTCTGGTCGGCAGAGCGACGCCCCGGATGGGCGTCGTTTCCAGCTTCAGAAAAATACAAAAAATATATATATATATCTGCCACCTCACAAGACATCCCATTCTATTTTCAAAGCATTTCGGTAAAAAAAAAAAAGTCCTTTCTTGTTAAACTAAAATCTTCCTTCCTGTAATTTCCACATTAGTTCTGCCTCTTGGGGCCGGATAAAGCTGGTTTATTTGAATATAAAAATGGTGTTTCCCCCTAGCCTTCTCCGTCTCTTTCCCTCTCTTTAATGGAAACATATCAATTACCTCTTTCAATCATTCCCTCTGGATAGACATGCTGAGTCATTTCATCATCCCTGATAGCTGTCCTTTGATCAGGGTGACATGGCTTAACACTCTAGGCCAGCAGAGAAGACAGAAGCCTCAGCTGTTTGAGGAACCGTAGCGCTTTCCTGGAAATGCCCATCGGGTCTCCACCTGCTCACTCAGCTCAGCACCTGCACCTCTCTCGAACCTCTCAGTCCTTGCATCCACGCTTAGCTCTTCCTAGAGTGGAAATCCCTCCAGGTTGCCTGCTGCTACTGCCTCTGCCTTTCTCCTACCTCACTCTCCACCTCTGGGGAGGAGCGAACACCTATGGATCGCTTACGACGGGCCAGATGCTGGGAGAGATGCACTCATGTCACTTACCTCATTTAAGTTTTGTGACAGCTCTGTGGGACAGTAACTTGTGCAAAGTCACACAGGAAATAAGTGATGGATTAGGTATTCAAATCCAGGTCTTTCCAAATCCAAAAATCCCCCTTACTGAAATCGAGAGTCTCACAGTCCAGTACAATAGCCACAGTGGACTGTTGCGCGTGTATGAAATTGGCTCTGATTTGAGATGTGATGTAAGGAGAAGATACACACTAGATTTTGAAGACTGGTTCAAAAAAATGCAAAATCTCTCATTAAAACTTTTATGTTAATTACATGCCAAAATAATATTTTTGACATATTGAGGTCAATAAAATATATTATTAGTTTCACATTTCATTTTTTTCTAATGTGGCTACCAGAAATTTTTAACTTATATACGTGCCTTGAATTGTAGCTTGCAATTTATTTCTTTTTCCCTGATGTAGAACACTAGCATGAAAAGCCTCAACTCTTTGGAAGTTACTACCCTAGTATAAGAGCACTTAACTCAAGAAGTGGCCATTTAATTAGTCTGGTACCAGGTGGGATTAGCAGCTCTGGACCAGTGATGGAATCACTGCATTCACCTTTGCTTTTCTGTATTCTGTTCTTGTCTATTGTTTCGTTTCATGTTTTAAACTTCCTAGAGGCCTTTTCTGGGTGTAGCTTTATAAATGAAATAAATTCCACATAACTTACTATGCTTGGATAATACCATGTATTTTGAGACTGAAAATCATCCTTAGTAGGGATGGTTGAAGCTTCAAGAAGAAATAATTCTATACGTGATATTTTTCTGTTCTGCTAGGATGGTTTTTATATTTTTATTGCTCGGCGTGTTTGGCAAACAAGTAAGAGGTATTTGGGGGGGGGGGAAGAATTTCTAAATCAGAAAATGGGACATAGTAACTGAAACCAAAATTATATTCTTAAGAGGTCACAGAGTTTACTACCTGACATTAATAAAAATAATATCATAATATGTAGCATATCACAGTGTCTAACAAATTTGGCCTCACTTAGTCCTTACAAAAGACTATGAAATGGGCAGTAACAGACTTATAATGCCCATTTGCCAAATAAAAATTTGAGACTCCAGGAAGTTAAGTGAAGAAGCCAGGCCTCTGAGTCTGACTGGTAATCTTTCCACCTTGCCTCCACTTTTGGAAAGATTACAAATCCGACAGTTCTTTCTCCTGTCTATATTGTATAAGGATTAGAGAAAGCGCCTTACTATGGGATAAAAGATTCATTACCAGATTAGCTTAGATGTCAAAGGAAAATACCTGACACAGTCCTGGGCATGTGGTGGTTACTCGGTAAACTTAACTTTCCCTTCTGTGGCTTTCTCATACCAAGAAAATCCTCTTGATAATG
This sequence comes from Saccopteryx bilineata, assembly GCF_036850765.1. Lineage (NCBI taxonomy): Eukaryota > Metazoa > Chordata > Mammalia > Chiroptera > Emballonuridae > Saccopteryx > Saccopteryx bilineata. The sequence goes on along the minus strand of NC_089491.1, from coordinate 25,925,495 downwards.
TTACAAAATGATCACTTATCCCTGTTCTTGGCTTTCAGGTTAAAAATATGTGACTTCCTTCTGCTGAGTTATTTGGATGCTTTCTAACTTTGTCACTAGTTTCATCACATTGATTTAATCCTCTGTAAAGAGAACTTGAAAAATCAAAGACTAGGCCTGACCAGGTGGGGTGGTCAGTGGATAGAGCATTGACCTGGAATGCTGAGTACCCAGGTTCGAAACCCTGAGGTTGCTGGCCTGAGCACACGCTCACCAGCTTGAGGACAGGATCGCCAGCTTGAGCGTGCGATCATAGACGTGACCCAGTGGTCACTGGGCTTGAGCCCAAGGTCTCTGGCTTGAGCAAGGTGTCACTGGCTCACCCAGAGCCCCCCCCAGACAAGCCACATATGTGAAAGAAATTAATGAACAAATAAAGTGATGCAACTATGAGTCGATGTTTCTCATCTCTCTCCCTTCCTGTCTGTCTGTCTCTCACACAAAAGGAAGAAGGAAGGAAGGAAGGAAGGAAGGAAGGAAGGAAGGAAGGAAGGAAGGAAGGAAGGAAGGAAGGAAGGAAGGAGGGAGGGAGGGAGGGAGGGAGGGAGGGAGGGAGGGAGGGAGGGAGGGAAGGAAGGAAGAAGGGAGGGAAGGAAGGAGGGAAGGAAGGAGGGAAGGAGGGAGGGAGGGAGGGAGGGGGGGAGGGAGGGAGGGAAGGAGCGGAGGAAAAATCAAACAATAGGAAATCACTGGCTTGATGCTTTCAAGCTTTTTACATTAATTATTGTCAAGACTAAGCCTACTCATGATGATTTGACAAACCATCAGGTTCTCTATGAAATCCACATGTCTCTGTCACCTACTGCAACCTGCAAGGATGAAATGTAACAAATGCTAGTCACAGAAGCCTGCCTGTAGCTTGGGGTCAATCCAAGCTGCCAGTGCAAGGCTTTGATAGGAAAGACACACAGAATCAGCCATTATGATGTCAACATATGATATAATGCTAATTGTCATAATAATGCCTAATACTTATAATTACTTTAGAGTTTTAAAAGTGTTCATCTCTATAATCCCATTTAATTCCCAATTTACAGATTTAGAAGTTGAGATGTTACCGATCTTGTAGAACTAGCCCAGCCACACAAGCTACCTTACTCCTATTATGTCAGCTGGGGAATTTCCAGTTGCAAAATTTCAACATTAAAAATAAATTTTGACTTCTATAACAGAAAAGTCAAGAAATGGTGGTGGATTTGTGGTAGCTTGACGAGGCAATGACATGACCATGAACCTGACTTGTCCTCTCTTTCCCCTCTTCCTTCTGCATGGTCACCTTTGTCCTAAGACCAGCCTCCATGATGGCTGCAAGACGGCTGTCTACAATTCCCAGTGCTACGTGTTTCTCCATCCACGTCCATTGGAGAGAGTGTGGGGAGTCTTTGCCTATTGTGGAGATTTTACTGCTGTTAGGTGTGCTAAGCTGAGTAGGCTAAAAGTTACTTAAAAGACTTGCTTCATAAAGCACCTGGTTATCCTGAGTTCCTGAAACAAAAGGAGACCAGGAGACACCTGTCAATATTAGAACTTGTTCAATAATTGTTCAAGAGACATGGTTCCCTGCTCCCTGTGCATAACCAGAGCTCAGTAATATTGATATCTTGACCACAGACCACACTTACAACTAATGGGCTGACTGTTGCCTGGTACTGAGACCAAACAGTTTACATTCATTTTATGCTCACAAGAAATTCTATAAAGATGAGACTAATTACTATCACCATTTCACAGATGAGGAAACTAAGGATCAGAGAAATTAAACAATTTATGCAAGCTCATCTAGGAGAGTAAGTCAGCTCCATTCCAGAGTCCACGCTTTTAAACATTGTGCCAATTGTGCCATTTGTCTTAGGTGGCAATGGCTTCTGCGTGGTGTTCTTGGAGACTCATGCCATTTACAGGGAGGTTCTTGAAAATCCAAACCCTTCTCTCATCACAATGTACCCCTTATAGAAGAAAGTCCAAAGAGCCCCTAGAATCTACTTTCAGACTCTTCCACTGTTTTAATACTTTCAAGAAAGAGCAGGGTTCTGGGGTCCCACCACAGACCTGTGTTCAAATCCTGGCTTTGCTGTTTGACTTAGAACAAGTCCTGAACCCCTGTGAGCCTTGTCTTCTCATCTGTAAGATGTAGATGCTCCCTGTGCTCAGGACGTCAGAGACATAGACAGGATCAGAGACCGGCGTAGAAAACGGCAGTAATCATTAGCTGCTTTTCCCTCCTTCCCCATTGTGCCTTTTGTCGTCCACTTCCTTTGAATATGGTTGTGCGTCTTTAAGGATGGAAGCTCAGGACATGTTTGCAACTTCTTCTTTCTTAATTTGTATTCTTTCCCGGAACTCTGAGTGACCCCATAAACCAAATGGGACAATTTTATTTAAAAGGTTTTACTCTTTCTTGCTGAAGTATCCAGAATCTTTTTCCTATTGCTGGAATGGTAGAAAGATATATATATATATTGAACCCCTCAGGCTTTTCTTTAATGAGAGAAACAGAGACAGAGAGACACACAGAGAGAGAGAGAGGGACAGATATGTACAGACAAACAGGAAGGGAGAAAGATGAGAAGCACCAATCCTTCTTTGATGCTCCTTAGTTGTTCATTGATTGTTTTCTCATATGTGCCTTGACCGGGGGGCTATAGCAGAGCAAGTGACCCCTTGTTCAAGCCAGTAACCTTGGGTTTCAAGCCAGTGACCTCTGGGCTCAAGCCAGCGACCATGGAGTCACACCTATGATCCCACACTCAAGCCAGCGACCCCACGCTCAAGCTGTCCTTTAGGCTTGTTTTTAAAATGGATTCACATACTTGTTTGTGGAAAAGGAGTAGAGCCCGTTTAAAGGGGGGCCTCTAGAGTGGGAGGCAAGGCCAATGGCCCATTCAGGCCTTAATGAATTAGCTTAAGTATGTCAGCTAATTAGTAAACTCAAGTTTCCAGGGCAAGGAGCTATAAGATAAAGAGAGGTAGCCAGGAAAAAGTATATCATTGGGAAATCATGCTGTTGATAGACTTTAATCACCTTCTTTTCTAGTTTCTGCCAAATTTTAGAGAGTACAAATAGTTTCATTTCGTTTTGTTATGTTCCTCCTGAGCTAAGGTGTGAGAAGAAACTGGACAGCTAGTTAATCAGAACCATGAGCATTAGTGAGCGGGGATGCCCTCCGCTGTCAAAGACCTCTCACCAGGGGAGAGAGCACCTCCCACAGCGTAACAGCTTGGTGGGCGGGCTCACCTTTAGAGTTGAAACGCCAGTCCACTTGGTGGCAGCTTCCCCAGACTCTGAGCAGAATACCTGATAGGAAACAACCAGAGCTTCCAGGAAAGGATGAGCGTCACAACAAGCCCTCAGGAGGTGGATCAGAAGAGTTGAGTTCATACCTCTGTATTCTAATCGCTATAGTGCTGTTTGTGGAGGAAGCGGGGCCCTGCCGGTCAGCCCTGATATGGTGCCGATGTGAAAATGAACACGCAACATGGGCAGAATTGGAGAACAGTTAAGAAACTATTACCAGAAGATTTTTCTCCTGGAGAATTTTGTAAGTGGGAAATGTGGAATTATAAATCTTAATATGAGGAAATAGGCTAAAGTCTGCCTTTTGGAAGACAGAATTGTAATTCTGTTTCTAAGTTGAACCAAATGAAATTGCCATTTCATAGGTATAAATGATTTAAAATTGGCAGTCCCCTGAGGTTCAATCTAATATTTAGGTGTTTTATAAAGGGGAAACTGATGAACACTGATTAATACTTTCTGAGCACTATTCCACTGTTACATGTCAGGAGCCATGATAACATTCTCGTTTACACATAAATATATATGTATGTATATGTATCATATACATATGTTATCTTATTTAATTTAATGGTTATCACACTCTGTAAGATCAGTATTATTATCTTCATTTTAAGAAGATAAAGCTAAGGAACAGAGAAAGTAAAATAAATCATTCCAAGTCGCCTGACCAGGCGGTGGCGCAGTGGATAGAGCGTCGGACTGGGATGCAGAGGACCCAGGTTCGAGACCCCGAGGTCGCCAGCTTGAGCGCGGGCTCATCTGGTTTGAGCAAAATTCCACCAGCTTGAGCCCAAGGTCGCTGCCTCCAGCAAGGGGCTACTCGGTCTGCTGAAGGCCCGTGGTCAAGGCACATATGAGAAAGCAATCAATGAAAAACTAAGGTGTTGCAACGCACAATGAAAAACTAATGATTGATGCTTCTCATCTCTCTCCATTCCTGTCTGTCTGTCCCTGTCTATCCTTCTCTCTGACTCACTCTCTGTCTCTGAAAAAAATAAATAAATTAAAAAAAAAATCATTCCAAGTCATGCAGAGTTGGGGGTCCAGACAGACACTGGGGTGAGGTTGCCCAAAACCAGTGGTCAATTCTCCGTAGCACTGGACACAGCAGATCACTCCCTCCTCCTTGAAAGAGTTTCTGACTTTGGTCTCTTCAGGCCACCCCCTCTCTCACTGGCCACACCTTTGCTGGAAGCTCTTCCTCTTCCCAACCTGTGACCATGCAAGGCTCTGGCCTCAGACCCGCTCCCTACTTTATTCCCTAGCTACCTAGATTTGTTTCTTTGTCCAGTCCTCAATTCTTAAATGCCAGCTCTTTACTGAAATTCCCAAATTTATAGCTTCAGGCCCCACCTAAACTCCAGACTAGTACATCTAACCAACTACTTGTTGTCTTTACATGAAAATTCAGTGAGCAACTAGAACCTAATATGTCAGAAACTAAGCCCTGAATCTCCACACCCACCTCTCCAAAACTCATTTTTTAATCTGTCTTCTGGATCTTAAAAAATGATAATTCCAGTCTTCCCCCCACATAGGCCAAAGCAAATGGAGAAGAGGTATTTTTGACTCCTCTATTTCTCTCATATTTCACATCTAATCCATCAGATCCTGAGATTTCTATCTTCAGGTTATATACTGAATTGAAACATATCTCTTGTCCCCAGTATATTCTGATCCAAGCCACCATTAGCTCTCTCTGGACTTTTTCAAAAGCCTCCTAGCTGGTCTCCTTATTTCCAATTTCACGGTTCTGTAGCCTGGTCCCTGCACAGCTGCCAAAGTGGCAGATGTAAAACATAAATTAGGTCATGTGGTTCTTCACCCAAAACCCTTCGGTGGCTTCCTATCTTGCTCAGAGAAACATCTTGCACAAGCTTCCCCATGCCCTGAAATGCCCCATATCATCTGACCCCTCGTTACTTTTCTAATCTCTTCAGTGCTGAATGAAAGCTGGCCACTTTAATACTCCTCACAACGAGAGGTGGAGTCCATATTCCCTGCCCTGGAAGCTGCGTCAAGTATGACCGAGAGTATGACAGGGGAGACACTGTACCAGTTCCAGGCTGAGTCTCCAAAAGGACGAGTAGCTTTGACTGGCAGTATGGTGTCTGGGAGTACTAAGCCACCATATAAGAAGTCCAGTGACCTCAGGCCAACATGCTGTTAGACACCCACACAGCATAGTAGCAGCACAGCCATGGGTAGGCCCTCCAGTCAGCGACTCCAACTGAGTTCCTAGGTAACACTATCAACGCAGCTATGCAAGAAAGTCGTCTTGTATCCCCAGTCAGTAAGCCTTCAGCTGTCTTCATCCCCAGCTGCTATTTGAGTGTAACCACATGACAGACCCCAAGGAAAGACCACCAGCCAAGCCCAGTCAATCTATAGAATGACCATGGCAAGTTTGTTCAGTGGTAGAGCATCAACTCAGAGTGTGGAAGTCCCAGGTTCAATTCCTGGTCAGGGCACATAGGAGAAGTGACCATCTGCTTCTCTCTCCCTTTTCTTTCCCCTTCTCTCTCTCTCTCTCTCTCTCTCTCTCTCTCTCTCTCTCTCTTTTCTACTCCCACAGCCATGGCTCAATTGAGTTGAGCACACTGGCCCCAGGCATTGAGGATGGCTCTGTGGAGCCTCTGCCTCAGGCTCTAAAAATAGCTTGGTTACGAGCACAGGTCCCAGATGGGCAAAGTATCAGACCCAGATGGGGGTTGCCAGGTGAACCTGGTTGGGGTGCAAGCAGGAGTCTATCTTACCTCCTCTCACTTAAATTAAAAAAATAAAAAGAATCGGTGTCATCTACTTCATTATCATTTGTTATGCAGCCACAGCCAGCTGCATCATTTCCTGTCATACTCTCCTTTGTTCCCTCTACTCCAGCCACACAAACCTCCCACTGTTCCTCTAATATACCAAACTCACTACTACGTCCAGGTCTTCATACCTACTTTTTCTATACATGGCATGTTCTTCCTCCAGACAGCCACATGGATTCATACAGGGCTGGGCTCAACATCAAAGAGAGCTTCCCTGATGAGTTTATCTAAAATCTTACCTCATCACTCTGTCTCTTATCAAGCTTTCTTTTTCTTCTGAGCATCTCTTATATATGAATAATAAGTCTAACATACTTTAGACTTATTATTCATATCCTACTAACAAACAAAAAATTTAAAAGTACAATGATATTGCCTGCTCTCATTTGCAGCTCTTTCTCTATTGCTTGGAACAAACCCTAGTATGCCACAGGTTTTTAATGCACACTGGTTGAATGAGTGGATGGGTGAATGAGGTCCACAGCCCAAGCATTTTCCTCTGCATTTACCCTGGTATGGAAAAGGAAATATAGAAGAAAGGAAAACCATGTAGTGGGGGTTGTGGAGGACTCTATATATCATAGCTGTCATATTAGTTTTATTATTTGCATTTCATTAAACAAAAGTGGGTGGCAGAGACCATGATATAAATAAAAACATACAAGCTACAAGCACCAGCTCAACAGACTTATATTCACCAGGGTTGGTTTCACTCTTCCAGAAACCATCCTAATCATATCCCAATTCAAAAGGTCTGAACTGAAGTGCTTCCTAGTCTCTGCTCAAGTAACACATTCTCCTTTGGATCCATTTCTCACATTACAAGCCTCTGCGTGCACCATTCAGTTAGGGTCAGGGTGAACCTTACCTAATTAACAGTGGTATAATGAAAACAAATATTGTTTCATTTCCCCATGACATGATTAATTCCCATAGGCATTCAAGGTTGGGCCTGCTCTTGATGAGTAACCAGAGAGCAAATCGCAAAATCACTAACCCTTTGAGCTGGAAAATAATCGTGGGCTCCCCTCAACCACTTTGCTGATGGGGGTTTGAGTAGTTAGGCGACTTGCCCTCTAGGAATAGGTAGGTCTGCGTCATTATCATAAATTGTATGATGTTTGTAAGACACAGATGATGCAAAGATGAGAACTAAAGACTTAGCAACCCCCACCCATTGGGTACCACGACCTATGCCACCATCTCTCCCATCGCCACTGCTCAGTTTCAGTGTGTCTAGTTACGTACCGCTGAAATTTGAAGATTTAATGATATCAGCTATCCCCTAATGGAGTCACTACATTTTACTAAGTTCATCAGTTCCAGATCTGGAAGGACCAAGTCTATATATAGCCCAGTGATCCTTGAAAACTTTAAGGGCTGTACAAACAGGGGGACACCCATCTCTGAGTGCCGGTAAACTCACAAGGTGGCCAAGCTTCATTCTGTAGCTCTCTCTTAGAGAATTCCAAGACACATTAGCATATTAGAGACTCTGAGAAGCCCCGCAGCTCAGGCATGTTTAAAAGGTTTTATTAATCAAATGTTTATTTTTAATTAGGCCAATGTTTCCCAAGATTTTTTTTCTTTTACTATAGAACTCCTTTTGTGCTGCTTATCTTTGAATTTCAGACAGAAAGCATTGGGTAAAAATCCAATTTGGTGAAAGGAGATCTAGTCTGCCCCCTCAAGTTTAGAAAAGAAACTAAACTTCTGGGTAAAGACTTACGAAAACATTCAACTAAACCACAATATCCAGCTCCCCCCCCCTTTGCCACTGCCACTCTTTAGTGACCCCTCAGTATGTACACAGGATAGGTCTGGGCTGGGTGATTTCACTGGGGGCTGACCCTAGCCCCAAACTTTAATCTAGGGTCCTACGATCAGCTGACGACCAAACCCAAGGAAGCGGTGGGGGTCAAGAGACAAACCAGAGAGGACTCAAACAGGGAGGGAGAAAAAGGAGAAGTAATTTATAAATGTTGCATAAGAGAGTGAGAAAATCAGCAAATGGACGAGTAGATGAATGGGTAGATAATAAAAGAGTGAAGTTGATAAATAAGTGAAAGACCAAAAGAACAAATGAAGAACAAGGCAAACGAATGAGTAAGCACATAAATGAATGAGAAGGTTGCCTCTTGGTTGTGCCATGATTCAAGTAGCAATGGTTCCCTCCTAGAAAATGGCACCACCCCTTGTTATCACTCACAGGCAATGCATAGGCACATATATATTCCCACTTTTCTTTCTACAAATGAGGTGTTAGAAAGCTTTATTTGTACCCTAATGACAATAGAGAAACAATGAAAAATGTAAGCAGGAGAGGAGCATGGCCATATTTAAGTTTTAGAAATACTATTCGGTGGGGGGAAGAGTTTGGTGGGAACTCCTTGTGTGACGCTCTCCAGTAGGGCCTGGGGCAAGTTATTCCTCAGTCTTTGCCTCTCCTCCATCTTCCCAAAAGAAGCCATTAGAAGACTTTGAGAAGCAGTGACAAATATTAGAATTATCTTAGCAGTATGGAGTTTACATTTGCTACCCCCATTGACTAACCTTCATCTCCTCCTGGCTCTGAATGCTAGAAAAGGTAATAATATTAGAGACATCCACCATTTCACTTACTTTGTAGAAGTTCTAAATGGAGATCAGGACAGTATTGGAGAAATCTTGGGAAGTAAAACTGGGAGCCTAATGGACTAGAATTGACTAATTAGGCTCCCTGGCCTGTCCTCAGTGTGTGTTTAAGTAATACTGAATCTGAATATGAGAGGCTTTAGAGACTAATTTTATGACCTATGACCTAAGAGGAAAAAAGTACTTAACAGAAAATGAAAAAGAAAAAAAAAAAAAAAGGTTATGCTTGATGGGATGGGGGTTGGGGAAAGGGTAGAAAAGGTAAAGGGATTAATAAGTACAAACTGGCAGTTATAAAATAGTCACAGGGCCTGACCAGGCGGTGGCACAGTGGATAGAGCGTCAGACTGGGACGCAGAGGACCCAGGTTCGAGACCCCGAGGTTGCCAGCTTGAGCGCGGGCTCATCTGGTTTAAGTAAAGCTCACCAGCTTGGACCCAAGGTCACTGGCTCGAGCAAGGGGTTACTTGGTCTGCTGTAGCCCCACGGTCAAGGCACATATGAGAAAGCAATCAATGAACAACTAAGGTGTCGCAACAAAAAAACTAATGATTGATGCTTCTCATCTCTCTCCATTCCTGTCTGTCTGTCCCTATCTCTCCCTTTCTCTGACTCTCTCTCTGTCTCTGTAAAAAAAAAAAAAAGTCACAGGGATGTAACGTACAACAAAGGGAATATAGTTAATAATATTGTTATAACTATGTACATTGCCAGGTGGGTACTAGACTTATTAGAAGGATTATTTCATAAGTTATATAAATGTCCAATCACTATGCTCTATACCAGTGGTCCCCAACCTTTTCTGGGCCATGGACCGGTTTAATGTCAGAAAATATTTTCACGGACCGGCCTTTAGGGCGGGACAGATTAAATGTATCACGTGACCGAGACAAGCATCAAGAGTGAGTCTTAGGCGAATGTAACAAAGGGAATCTGAGCCCTGGCCGGTTGGCTCAGCGGTAGAGCGTCGGCCTAGCGTGCGGAGGACCCAGGTTCGATTCCCGGCCAGGGCACATAGGAGAAGCGCCCATTTGCTTCTCCACCCCTCCGCCGCGCTTTCCTCTCTGTCTCTCTCTTCCCCTCCCGCAGCCAAGGCTCCATTGGAGCAAAGATGGCCCGGGCGCTGGGCATGGCTCTGTGGCCTCTGCCTCAGGCGCTAGAGTGGCTCTGGTCGCAATATGGCGACGCCCAGGATGGGCAGAGCATCGCCCCCTGGGGGGCAGAGCACCGCCCCTGGTGGGCGTGCCGGGTGGATCCCGGTCGGGCGCATGCGGGAGTCTGTCTGACTGTCTCTCCCTGTTTCCAGCTTCAGAAAAATGAAAAAAAAAAAAAAAAAAAAAAAACAAAAAAACAAAAAAAAACAAAGGGAATCTGGTCATTTTTTAAAAATAAAACATCATTCAGACTTAAGTATAAATAAAACAGAAATAATGTAAGTTATTTATTCTTTCTCTGCGGACCAGTACCAGTCCGCAGCCCGGGGGTTGAGGACCACTGCTCTACACCTAAAACTAATATAATATCAAATGCCAACTGTAATTGAAAATACTTAATTTTTTTTTAAGTTATGCTCACTAGTATATAATGTGAACCATGTTAACAACAGGTTCAAGGGTGTCCGGTAACCTGCACAATGCCCAGTATATAATAGGTGCTCAACAAATAATAGCTGACTAATCTAGAGTGAGTTCATAAAGGGAGTTGATTCGTTCATGAACTTAAAAGGTATAAACCCGTATATACTAATGCCAACTATGTGCTAGCACATGGGGATACAGCAGTGAATAAACAAAGTTCCTGGTTTCATGAAACTTCTGTTTAAATCAGGTGTGACAAAATCCCAGCATGTCAGTGTCAGAGTTACCTTACAGATCCTACAGCTCAACCCTCTCATTGTTTAGGTAGAGAGATTCAAATCCAGAAAGGAGAAAAAAATTCCCCAAAGGTCACCCAACAAGTTAGTAGCAAAGCTGGGGTTTAAACCAGGTTTTCTGATCAGAAAGTTAGTGCTTATCCACTCACACCAGCTTGTCTAAGTTTTAAGGCTCCAGAATGTTTGATATCATGACCTTATAGAGAAATCATGTTAAATCACAGAGACATAAATACCATAATCCTGACCTCAGCTGAGCATCCAAATCTCAGGTCTTGGCCAATGTTTTCTATTTAATAGAGTAAATGAATTAGTGTTAACTTAAGAAAGTCAACTGAATTAACCAGAGCTCAGGGATTACCAAGAGCAAAGACGGAAGGAGGGCTGCCATTTCCTGTTCTTTCCAAATAGGTGACCAGGAAATAGGAAGTGGGAAGAGCATGAGTCTGGGAATTGACTGAGTTCTGAATCCCAGTTCTGCCTATTAGTTATAAAATATAGGAAACTTACACTTGATGAGGAAACTCACACTCAACTCAACCCCCGCCTTGCAAAATAAATCCTCATAGAACTTTTATGAGGATTCTTTGAAATAATAATATAGAATAAAATAAGGGCAAAAAACGTGGTCATTTCTTATGTCTCCCCACACGCCTTCTTTTGATGCTCAATTTCCCTCCTTTAAGATCTGTCAATGAACTAGAACTGTTCAAATATTGAAGTTCAGTAAAACATAAAAAAAATGTAATAATCTTTAAAAATCTGAGAAAAAAATGCCCATAAACTCATGGTGTGCACAACAGGCCTGGAATTTGGATTCTCTCATTTGGTGGAGTTTTCATATTTTCAGCCTTTGGACAGACTTAAATTCCAGGGGGACTACCTCGCCTGGTATTTTGGCACTTTCCCTACTCACAGTTGGAAGCCAGAGGTATAGAAATGAGTGAAATGGGAAAATAATGAAAAACAAAAGTCAATCAAAATCTTTCTTTTCACTTTTCTTTTTCCTTTTTTTTTTTAAAGCAGATCTATTTGACTCTCAGTCAAAGCTTGGGATCAAGTTATAGTTCTGTGAATTTATTTCCCATTCTCTAATTTAATAGGGTCCAACCTACCCCATCTGGCCACATTTTTGAAACCCAAGAGCTCCTTTAAACCAGTAATATCTTATCAAGACCGGTGATTCTTACAACCAAGTCTCTGGTTGTGTCCTTTGGAAAAACACTACATGCACACAGGTCTCACTGAAGCTGAGAAAACACAGCTTTCTGTTTGCTGCCAGCGTCACATGCCTCACTGTACAACCATGTGAGCCATCCGAATCCACACTGCAATTAGCACCAAGACTTGGAAGTTCCCTCGATCAGACTGCATATCTGCAGTTGAGGTCCTTCCGATTTAGCAGAGCAGACCAGCCTCCCCCATCACCCACTGCCCCACCCCCAGCCCATGCCTGAAGGAAATCACAATTTCTTTTTGGCAGAATACAAGGCAGAGATGTCAGTGAGGGAGCTGGACATCACGAGAATCCTAGCACTTGTGTGCTGTAGAAAGTGAAGTGACAGAGCCCTGGCAGGGGATGCTCATCGCTGCGGAATGTGTCAGAGGCTGACATTAGCCCGGAGATGGTAATAAACCTAAAGTCAGGAAGAGTGGAAAGAATACTAACAGCACCAGCGTGAGGGTTGGGAAGAGGAGGAGTGTCCACTGCTGGCTATGCTTTGTCTCCCCTGGACCGCGTGGGAGTCTCCTCTCCTCCTAGGCTTAAATGAACTGTCTGTGGAAAATGAGGAGCATCGGGCCTGCTGGCCCTCAGGGGCCCTCCCAGGTCTGATACCTACAAGTGGACAAAAGAACACGATACGCACAGTAAGACTCAGAGCTGGGCAGCACTGACAAGTCAGAGGACGCCCAAAGACCGTCCATGTGGAGATCATCAGTGATAGGGGTCGGCCCACGGAGTAACCCAATTTGCATAATGGCCGCAAACAACAGACCGCACTGGAGCCGCTCAAAGCGTGTCACTTCTGGAATGTTTCATTCACTGTGGAATGTACTTTCTCCTTGTTCGAAATACTCATCAGAATGCCTAACTGAAGGATTTTTTTTAAGCCCAGTCATGAGCAGATTTAAAATCCTAGAAGCTAATTTGGTGAAGTAGCTCTGGGAGGAAAAGACACCAGCACGTGCCAGACTCTAAACTAATGTTCATGAGCGAAACCCAGAGGGATCGACACAGCCCCAACTCCCAGAGATGGGTCCCCAGGCCCTAAAGTAAAGCACAGAGGTCATAAAGAAGGAGGAGGCCATCTGTCCTTCCCGGGGGTATCAGAATTGACACTACAGTGAGAGTGACATTCGATGGTCATTCTATGGCCTTCTGGCTATGATAAAACTCACTGCTACAAGTGGGAAAATGAAAAATAATGCTTTAACTACACAGGATAAGATCTTAAGTCAGATTATTCACTTCCTTGAAGAAACAGAGCTTTTCAACTTAATGAAAGTTTAGGAAGCATTTAAGCTATTTGATGTTGGCATGTGTTGCACCCTAATAAGATCCAAAAGAGAAAGAAAAAATGATATGGGGGCTCCACCTCCAGGAGAACAATGATCAGCTATGAAATAACAGAGGCTTAATTAAGGTTGTATAATTAAGTATCTGCTATATTAATTCAGGGGACCATAAAATGTTTCCTGGGTAAAATTTTCACAATATGATTCCTAAGGCATCTTTGGAGGTAGGAGAGAAATAGAAAAGATATTGTAGTTCTTTATGAATAGGTTGAGCCTCTTCCAACTTCAAGGTTAGAGAGCTGCTCCCCTCTTCACCCCAGCCATCTCCAGCCCATTACAGAATATAACATCATGATGAACCTAGAACCCCCATGGGGACTCATCAGCCTCCATGATCATCAAACTCAAAGGCATCTGTCTGCAAGTACACTAAGTCTCGTGCACTTACAGGGTACCAATTGCATGTCAGCCCCAGAGCTGATCCCGAGTAGAGAGAATGGTATGCAGAACTTTACTCCTTTGTTTGCCAACATTAGGTAAGTCAGACATGCGATCAAGGGAAATTCAACATGGCATGTTCTAGAACCATTCCATCTGGAGCAATCAGAGAGTGTTACAGAGGAAGTGCCATTTGGGTTACCAAGCAGAGAAGGGAGCAAGGACATCTCAGGCCAAAGGAATATCTTGAGCAAAGACTCAGTGGGCTACAGCAACATGGGAATCTATTCAGGTTCCAGCTTGAAAAGGATGGTGAGTTTTCTGAAAGCAGAGAGTATGGAGGGTACTGCCAGAGATGTGGGTGAGAGTCAAGACAAAAAAAAAAAGAGGACTGTATGCCCAGGCTAGGAGCTGGGACTTCATCCAACAGCCACAGGGAGCCACTGAGCCTTTCAGACATAGGCATGATGTGGACGTTAAGAGTACTCCCTCTGGGGCACCACGAAGGCAGATTGTAGGAGGAGAGACTGAAGACAAGCAGGCAAATTAGGAGGAATTTTATAGCTATTTTTGTGTAGCACATCTGTTCTAAAAGGAACAATAAAGGATGAAGTCACGTGGCCTAATAACCTTCCACGTGGGCTACTGTGGAGGCTGTTGCCACCCGGTAAGTGGACACACATTATAGAATCAGGATACAGTGCTCGGTGAGGGGCAGGCGGCCTGCACTACATGGTCTCAGAGGGAGAAAGACCCAACAGAAACCCCAGCTCTGCAACGGAACAACAGTGACACTGAAGACCCTAGCCAACCCCGCACAGCCAGTTTCCTCCTGTGTAAGGTGGCAATCACAATGCCAACCTGGCAGTTTGCGGTGAGCAAGAGGTGCACACAGGGTCCCCTGGCAGAGCGCTGAGTAGGTCCACCATAGCGGCAGCTGACGTTATCACAGTGAAAAAGCCTTGTTTAGCCAAAAGTGCTCTCAGAAAAATCCGTTCCAAGACGGAGGCTTCCCCTGCTGAGCACGAGTAACCAAAGCAAACAGAGCAGTGGGGACAAACCCTGAGTTATTACTTACAAAGAGGCTCAGGTATCCCTTTGAAAGGAAGCAAAAACCAGCCTGCGCCTAACAAGCCCGTACACACCGATCAGAGCTGCCTATTCTCAGCAGCCCTGGGCACATTCCCACGTAACCTGGTTTGACAAGCTGCGCTGGCCCAGTGCCCGGCTTCCAGTCGGAATCTACAAGGCCCAGAGACTATGTGACAATTTTTCTCTCTTTAGGAGGGCAGTTGCAGAGCCGAATGGAGGCACTGAGATGTTTTATGCACATATGTACCATCCTTTTACTCCCTAGCTCACCTAGAGGCTGAATGACCTCTGCTAGATAGCAACAGCGCCACCTTGGTGGCCCAGGGCTCTGAAAATAGCTCCCACAGACCGCATAGCTAATTTACGGTCAGGGAACAGATCTGGTTCTAGAATTAGGGTTCATGGTTGCAAATATTCTCACTGTCCCGGTTCAGACAGGATTGAGAGTCCTGCTGTAAGCCACTTGCTTGGAAAGTGAAGGCAGTCAATGGCGAAGACATTGCTCACTGCCAACTATTATCCCTTCTCTTATCTTCTGACTCTCATCCTCTTACTTGCAAACACTCTGGAAGCTTCTTATTCCCCCATTCAGACACCAACAGCCCCCTTCCTTCTGCCACTGTACACATTGCTCAGAATATCCCATACCCGCCGGCACTTCTCACCTGATCCTACTTCAGCCCGTGGAAAACTTTCTGCCTTACCCATGAGACGGAGGGTTCGGAGTGAGTCACGAGTGACCATCCTGAATCTAACAGGGTCTCGCCCCCTGCAGCATGCTCCATTTCTATCACTTGCCACTTCTGGAAAGCTGCCCCTTTCACGGCTCCCGGACACTCCTCCCACTCTCCTGGCCCCTACCAGCTGACCCTTTTTTCTCTATTTCTGTGGCTTTCTGGAGCTTCTCTTCCACGACCCCTTTTCTTTCCATAATCCTCTTCCTAGGAGATACCACAGTCGCCCATTCTGGTTCTACTCCCACTGGAATACAGTCTTTTCCAATTCTAGCTCGACTGTCTCTCTCTCTCTTAAGTCTAAAATAGCAAAGCCAGCCCCTGCTGGAACCCCATCCCCCCCCCCCCCCCCCGTCCTACACGGGCCAAAACACAGCTGTCCAAATCCGACCGATTGTGTCATCAAAACCTGTTCATCTGCTTGGCTTGCTGCCTTGGTTGGTGGTACCACCATCCTCTCCACCCAAAGTAGAGAGCTCAAGCATTCTTGACCCTCCTTCTATTTTACCCATATTTTTAAGTTCATCTGCCCCTTCCCTCCATCCTTCCTGTCCCAGCTTCGGCCGAAACTCTGGCCTGAGCTTTTGCCATCACTTCATAACCAGTCTTCCTGATTGTTTCTCTTGCTTTTTCAAAGACTCTTCATTACTGTCTTTCTAAAGCACCGACAATGACCTTCGGATCAAAAACACCCACTGTCCCCACAGCATCCTCTTAGCATGGCATCCACCACTCCACAGTGTAGTGAAAATATACATTGGGGTCTGTCTCTCCCACTAGATCATAAACTCCTTAAGGATTCCAGTTGTTCCTCTGTGGCTGTGTCACACGGAAAGCACGCAACGCACAGCCTGTCCAGCTCTGCTCTCTGAAATTAAGATGTCCTTCCGTGACCATCTGAGGATTGAGAGCTCCTTCAGAGCAGGTACGTGAAATCTACTGAAGTATTCCAAAACTTTCAGGAGTGATGAATGCCCTATCATAATTGCTATAGCACTGAGCTGCTTCTGACTGGTTATTTATTCACATTAGGCAAAAAGTCTTTTCATTCTGTGTTGTGGATAACAAAAATAATTTCAGAATTTTGTACTTTGATTTAGCTTCTTTTTATCTGTTGGGGTCCAACCAGAAACACAAGAAATCGCTCTATTTGATACAGATGGAACTCAATAAAATAATTAATTATTGAATAATCCAGGTGATGGAGAAGCTGTGGTATTTAAGCAGATGATGATGCAGTAAAGCAGGAAGCTGCTACCACTGCCAGAATGGAAGAAAATGAGGGGACCAGGGACCTGTCACCTAATAGAAGCTGGACCCTTGATGCAGAGGAGATCTGCCATGAAGCTAATGAGGCTTATGCTTTGCGACTCCTTCCCTTCCTGGGCCTCTTCTAAGGCCCTACATCTAATTTTGTCTTCACTTTCCTTAAAAGGGAGCCCTAAATTATATAAGCTTTAATCTTCATAAAATGTGGGTCCTCCTCAAACCATGGAGGAAACATTACCACTGCTGCAGTTGTTGCCCAAGGCTAACATTGGGGAGAGATCCCCTGGCTTTTCCCTTCTGCCCACCTTCCAACTTATTGCCAATTCTTCCCATTGGCCAAACCCAGGCACAAGCCAATTGGACGAGAGCCTGGGAAACACAGACTTCAGGTCAACCTCCCTGCAATACAGAGCAGAGCAGGGGCGGAGCGGGACTCGGTCTGAGAGCAGACCAGCCCAGGACCAGCTTATCAGCCCCACTGAATCCCCACAGTGGCCGGCAAACTCATCAGTCTACAGAGCCAAATATCAACAGTACAACAATTGAAATTTCTTCTGAGAGCCAAATTTTTAAACTTAAACCATATAGGTAGGTACATTCCTTATCGAGGTAGCGCCTGCTCGAGGTATTTTGTGGAAGAGCCACACCCAAGGGGCCAAAGAGCCGCAGGTGGCTCGCGAGCCAGTTTGCCGAGCAGGGCGGGAGCCAATGTTGGGGCTAACAAAAGTATACAGAGTTGTAAGGGTGTTACCAGGAAAAGGCCAAGTGGTGCTCCCTCTCCCAAGATGTCACCCTCGGGAGCACTGTCCCAATGTATACGTGACATATTTGTATCTGCCTCCCAGCCTTGCTGACTCTAAAACTCAATCTTGTCATTGTCCCTAAAGCAGTCAGATTTTGGGAGGATAACTCACACTAACCAAGCTTATAGAAGCTTGAAGCATTAGCCTGGAAACCAGTGTGCTCATTTATAAGAAGAAATATCCCTGTATTGTGTGGCAACATATTTGTGCCGACAAAATCTGTTCAGCTCTTTTGCTCACTGTAACACACCGTTATTGACTGTTAACACCATGGCAGTTACTTCTAAGCAATATGAATGCAGATGAGCAACACTCAGCCCCCATCCCATACAGTAGCATCATAGACAGATCAAAAAACATGAAAATCCTTATTAAGCACAGACTCACAGCCAGTCTGGTTAACATGATTTGAATGTTTAATAACACCAGGCTCTGACAGATACAGACATCAGTCTCAACCAGAGAGACAGATCCGGCAGGAAGATTGTGAATAGTGGTTTGCCTGTCAGGGCACAGACTCCCTGGGAGAGCCCAAGTTCGCCTCCCTGACTGGGTTTTTCTATGTCGTACCCTGACCACCACCTCCTCTGGCACACACATGCAGTGCCATTAAATCTCACAGGCCTGGGAGCCACTGGCTCGCATTAGGGCAGGCTTCTGAGCTGTCCTGGCTCTATGAAAATCTCATACAAGCTTCAGGCTTTCTCTGAAACCCACATACACACAAATTTGTATATACTTTCAGGGGTTTCTTTGACTTCATTGCCTCCAGTTCTTGCTCTAGAGCAGGATTTTTTTAACCTCGGCAAGACTGGCATTTTGGATTAATTCTTTGTTTGGAGGGTGGGGATGTCTGTCCCTTGCATTCTAGGCTGTTGAGCAGCACCCCTAGCCCCACACTAGATGCCAGTTGCCCACCATCCACCAGTTGTGCCAACCAAAAACATGCCCAGATGTTGTTGAATGCTGTCCCCTGGGAAGCAAACCTGCCCCCGCTGAGGACCGCTGATGCAGAGAGACGTCGTTGGCCGCCTCTGCTCGGGCTCCAGGCGTGGCGCCCGGGGCGAGTCCGGGGGCCCTGCCCTGCCCTGCCCTGCCCTGCCCAGGCTGTAGGCTACAGTCAGTTCAGCAGATGAGTTAGCTTAAAAAGAAGAATTTTGACAAGTTTCTGGTTTTACCAATGTATAAAATAAATATCTACATGCGGATCGAGGTTAGGAAGGAACCTAAAAACATGTGGCCAGGTGATTGATCACAGTGAAGATATTTTAAGCTTGTTTGTTTGTTTGTTTTCATCCTTGGGGAAAAGGAAGCCGCCCCACTGGCGCGCACTATATGACGACATTATGCGACTGCACTCATGAGCCGATGAACCTGGAGTCGGCTGATGCCGCCCGGGCTCCACAGCCACCTGTGGGAGCGCCGCATTCGGGGATAGCTGGCATGACTGTCGTCTCTCCTAAGGGAGTGGAGACCTGCAGCCCATTCCAGTGCTCAAGGCCACCCATAGGCCTTAAAAGATGGCACAAAGGCCATCATCCTTCCACCCCCACGTCCCGCAACATGTACTGAGGATTTGCTGTGGGCCAAACACTGTGTTTTCCGTACATTAGATTGTTTAATACTCGAAACAAGCTAGAATAATGGGTACTATTGTCCCAGCTTAAAAGAGAAAAGAACTGAGCTTCAGAGAAGTTTAGTAGGTTGCATACAGTCACATAGCCAGAAAGTGACAGATGAGAATTAAAACCCAGCTCTCTTCCTACCACTACTGTCATGTGTCTGGCTAAGTTGTAAATTTAAGCAAAGATTATTCAAGACAGGAAGAAGTGGTCCTTGTGATATGTCTTAAAATCAAGGCAAACAGCATGACTGTTTTACTTAGATGGGGAAATATATCAAAACAGATATTTGATGTCAAACCAATATAACTTTTTAAAAAATATATAAATGCATTTAGAGCAGTATTTGGCTGTTATCTTCAAATTTCCAGTCTTCCCATAATACAGGCAGCTACATGCAGAGCTGAGGGTAAGGCAAAAGCCCAAGAATTCTGAGTTGGAGGGCATTCTTCCCCATTTCATCGGTAACTGCAAGTCGCGGACTCCGAGCAGGAAAACATTCATTAGCCTTTAGTTACCAATTCAAACCAGGGACCTCCTCCTTCTGCCCACACAACTCCGGGGGAAGTCTGACACAGGGATGGAGGGTGCAGATTGATGGGGCTAGTCCAAAACACAAATAATGTATTTCCTCCCAAATGTAGAAACAACACTTGAAGCCAGGGTATAATAATAGGTTTTCCCAGTATGGTTGCTTTCATAGAGTGTTATGAGTGCCCCTTGATTATACTTCTAAGAATATAGAGTCTGGATTTCTTCCTTCTTTTTCTTCTTCTCCTGTCTTCCCTTCCTTCTTTCATTCTTCTTCCCACAGGCACATCCTGACCTCCTCCTTTGCACCAGCTCCTGGGCTGGAACCCAGGAATACTGGGTGAACAGAGCCCAGACCCTGCCTCATCTTAGAACCTAGTGGAGCAGATAAATCAGGGGTCCCCAAACTTTTTACACAGGGGGCCAGTTCACTGTCTCTCAGACCATTGGAGGGCCGGACTATAAAAAAAAACTATGAACAAATCCCTATGCACACTGCACATATCTTATTTTAAAGTAAAAAAACAAAATGGGAACAAATACAATATTTAAAATAAAGAACAAGTAAATTTAAATCAACAAACTGACCAGTATTTCAATGGGAACTATGGGTTTGCTTTTGGCTAATGAGATGGTCAATGTGCTCCTCTCAGTGACCACCAATGAAAGAGGTGCTTCTTCCAGAAGTGCGGCGGGGGCCGGAAAATGGCCTCAGGGGGCTGCCTGCGGCCCGCGGGCCATAGTTTGGGGACCCCTCAGATAAACAGTCCCAAGGGAGGGTCACAGGCACTGCGACAGTGTTGTGCTATTGCCGCCTCACAACGATGGAGACATTCAAAGTACCGTAGGGAAAGCATTCATTCACTTGAAATAGTAAAGGAGGGTCAAAAGAGGCAACTGAAAACATACGACATTTTGTGTTCAACACTTCAAACCTGGGCCTCAAAATTTGTCAGGAAAAGATAACTTGGAAGGGCTTCTTGAATTCTACGGTATGAAATCTTAATAAAAAGAGACGGGAACAAAGCTGTTTCCTTCTTTTCTTAGAGAGCTGAGTGAGGAGGGATAAGGAATACAGTTAACAAGTGCTGCTTTTCTTACCCTTCATTAAATTCATTAACATCTTATTGTGTTTTAGTTTTCAAAGTACTCTTGCATGCATTATCTTAATTCCGCTTTACAAGACCCTTATGAAGTGGGTATTATTATCGCCATTGTACTGGTGAAAAAACGGAGACTTGGAGAGGTTACATGGGTCTCTTGAGGGCTCACAAGTAGCCAAGACAGGAATGGGCTCCTCAAGCCCACCTCTGCCCGCCTTCAAAGCCCGCGTCCCTCCCTCCAGACTGCGCCGCCTCCATGCGTGCCATGAGTCCTGGGAAATAAATAACGTTATTCAACTGCTGTCTCCTGGATATTGCACGTGGAGTAGAAGGTGTGTTCATGAGGCTCTGGGGTGTTGAGAAGAGAGTAAAGTGGGTTTTAATGGAAAAGATTGTTCTACTTATAGCAGCTCCAAAAAAAAAAAAAAGTGATTCACTTTTCAGGCCTGACATGTTTTGGGAGACAGACATGCCTGTAAATTTGGCCAGACTCGTGGGTGCCAGATGATAATTGACAAAGACCCCAGGGCTTGGTGATCAAGCCAGGACTTCCTCGTGTTCCTCACTGGGCTCTCCAGGGGCCAAGCACAGTGCATAATTAAGTCAGATGGTGGCAGAGGGGAAGAGATGGGTCATTTTCTCTCTGGAGAGTTGTCTTCTTGGCAGGATACAGACTGACACACTTCAAGCAGCAGGAAGATCGTTTCCATAGAAGTCTGCAGGGAGGGAGGGAACGCACAGTTACTGAAAGACAAACAAAGCCCAAATACCATAAACAGAGTATGGAGTTCCCAACCAGAGGCACAATTATCTCTTACCTCAAACTTGGAAAGGGCTCAAGAGAGCATTATAAGAGATTTTCTCATGCACATGAGTAATTGCCCCACTCATTAAAATGTTATAGATGAGCCTCACTTGGAAAGCAGCGAAGTGTGAATTCCAATGCAGGACCTGGAGGAGGCTTAAAGGGGCCCAAGGAAGTCCTAGCAGAGAGCTTCGAGGCAGCCCAACAATCTTCTTGGAGGCAAAACAGCCACAGTGGGAAGAGAGATCGAAAGAAGAAAGGGTATCATTTATGTGAACACCACTATCACAAACACACAAATGTCTGCCATTTTACTACCTTTCATTTAATGAACACACAAGTCCACAATCATACATGAGATTATTTATGTCCAGAACAATGAGGAAAAATGCTTTTTTCAATCTTATTAATCATTTAACCACTTGGGACTCTTCCTTCTTGGACCAAAGTCAGTACCTGTTTAAAAGAAAGAACTGATGGGACTGATAACACTGCAATTCATGAAGGTGTGATTCACATGGGATTTCATGGAATAACAGGGAATGCACCCATATCCATAACCCACTAGTTCTGGGCCACCATCTTCCCATCATAGATGATTTCATGACATTTCATGGCTTCTGAGCCACCCAAGAAGAGCATGAATATAAATTTCAAGCCTTAGAAATTCTAGTCCAGTAACCAGAAGTCATGTATGAGCTAACTCTAGAATTTAAAATAATCAGATTTGATGTTTTAGCTCTACATATCATCCTGAAAGCATTATGACTTGGTTGATAATAGTAACATTCACCAAAATAGAGAAAGAGTATCATGAAAACAAAAATGAACATGTTTAATGTAAGACCCACTGAACATGAGCCACCTACTGGACATTTTCAGGTGGGGACGTATCCTGTAGCAATTGATTACCAACATTTCAAAGAGCAGAAACAGAAAGAACACGATAAGATATTAGAAAGGACATCTGACCTGTGAGGTCACCAGTTCAAAACCTCAGGCTTGTCCAGTCAAGGCACATATAAGCTTCCTACTCCTCTCCCCACTTCTCTCTTTCTCCTCTCTCTCTCTCTCCCCTCTCTCTAAACATCAGTAATTTTTTTTTTCATCTAAAAGAAAAAAAAATTAGGTTCTGGCCGATTGGCTCAGTGGTAGAGCACTGGCCTGCATGTGGATGTCCTAGGTTCGATTCCCAGTCAGGGCACACAGGAGAAGCACCCATCTGCCTCTCCACCCCTAACCTCTTCTCTCTCTCTCTCTCTCTCTCTCTCTCTCTCTCTCTCTCTCTCTCTTCCCCTCCTGCAGCCATGGCTCAATTGATTGAGCATGTTGGCCCCAGACACCGTGGATGGCTCTGTGGAGCCTCCACCTCAGGCACTGAAAATAGTTTAGTTGCAAGCATGGCCCCAGATGGGCAGAGCATCAGCCCCAGGTGAGGGTTGCCAGGTGGATCCTGATCAGGGTGCATGCAGGAGTCTGTCTCACTATCTCCCCTCCTCTCACTTGGAAAAGAAAAAAAGAAAGAAAAGAAATTAGAGATGATGTTTATTTTTCTTTGCTCTCCAATGTGTATGCATCACTTATTCCTGCTTCCTTGTTGTTATTTGTGCTCTTTGTCATCAGATGTGGTAACTTTTATTCCTTTGTACTGCAGCACAATGACTTCTGAGTTAGGGCAAACATTCTCCCTGGAAATTTTTAGACATGTCCCACATTCATTTTATCTTTAAAGGACTGAACATGGTAAATATTATAGGAAGATAATATGTCTGCATGGGATTTGATGGGAAAAGGGGCATCCATCGAGTCACTTTATATAAAGGACTAATAACCTGGACCCACAGTGATGATTCACCTGAATGTATACCAAGTACACTGTGACAACTTTAAAATATGACAGAACTCCCACAAGTGATGAATATCTTTCCAGATCACAGGTAGTTCTCTCATTTTGTTTTTTATGTTTCTTCTGATTATAAAGGAATATATGCCCATTGTTGTATGTTTTAAAATGCAAAAAAGAACAAGAAAACAAAAATTACCTTTAATTGTACCAGAGATGACCACTTTTAATAATTGGCTATACTTCCTCCCTGTTCATTTCTACTCATTATAAATATATGTATTTGGGGGTATATTGCACCACTCTGTATATACCATTTGATACCAATTTTTCTCCTTAGCACTACATATTGAGTATTACTCCATGACATTAAATATTTTAATAACATATTTATTGGCTAAATAATACCTTATGATATGAATATATCATAACTAATTTAACTAACCCTCCATCATTGGAAATTTGGTTTATTTCTAGCTTTTTGTTAGTACATGTAACAAAATTTAAAAATCCCTCATACTTAACTCTGGTTACACCCCCATAAGAGTCAGATCTAGACAGGAGGCCAGACGCAGGAGGAGTTTCATGAAGAGTATTTACAAAGGCATTGGTGGGTTTAAGGGAAACCAACCAAGATGATGAGATAAAAAGGGAAGTCACAACTAACCAGGCCTGAAAGGGCAAAGGGTTGCAAGTACCCAGTGAGGGCTATAGCAGAAAAAGGGGCCACATGACAGGGGGTGTGGCCTTGGATGAAGAAGAGGACCGCTCCCAAGCCATGGTCCAGCGGGGACAAAGACAAAGGAAGAAAAAAAATACCCTAACCTCTCTTTCCACCTGCTCTCTCACTGCTCTGGCTTCCCAACAGCAGAACGCAGCCAGCAAACAGAGAGCAAGGCAGGTGCGCTGATATGGTCCATTGAGTTCAGCTCCCTGGGCACAGAGCAGGGTGGAGGTGTCAGATGTATCTAGAGACACAAATAGAGAATAGCCAGCTCAATACCCTGGCTCCTGCCCTCTGTAAGTTAGAGCCATGAATGCTGGGAAGGTTTAAATACATACTGTGTGACCCAATACCTCTGAGTTTCACTGCCTGAACAAAGCAGCCCAGCTCGTCTGTTTGTGCCAAGTCTAGGACTAGGTCAACCCTTCCTCCAAGCTTTAGTGTGCTACAGCCATAGAATAGCCTTCTCCTGCTTGGTCACTGAGCCAGCACTGACCAGAGAAGCCTGTATATTAGCAAACTTGACTAGCTACCTAGGTCAATTATATAATACAGGATGCTCCCTGTCACACTTATTACATAATTACTAAGCCTATCTAACTGAACTTCTTCCCTAGATCCAAGTTTTAATTCATTCACTGTTAAGAGAGTCCTGCTCGTGACGCCCCGGAGGGGGAGAGCATTGCCCCCTGGTGGGCAGAGCCTCGCCCCTGGTGGGCGTGCCGGGTGGATCCCGGTCGGGTGCATGCGGGAGTCTGTCTGACTGTCTCTCCCTGTTTCCAGCTTCGGAGAAATAAAAAAAAAAAAAAAGAGTCCTGCTCTTAGCACTAGCTAGTATTCTGTGGCCTTAACACCCTACCTAATTTTGGCCAGCACTGTCTTCCTGGAGGCTGGTTGCTATTTCCTTTCCAGTTGGCTAACCTCCTGCCTCAAAATCAACAGACCACCAAGAACCATGGCTGTGCCCATGAAATGAGTACATTACTACTTTCTAGAAACACTTGCTGTCGAACTCTGCTACCAGGCTGAATGCCTTTGGCTGTCAAGTCTAGCCCAGATAGAAGCTAATATTTTTCTAATTAACTAAACTTATTGGGATGACATTAGTTTATAAAACCATACTGTGTTTTGGGTCAATCCTACTGTCTAGTTATGCTTCTAACCATAGCTCAACACAGCCTGAATCTTCTATCCATTGAGGTTCCATTACGTCTTGTAGTCAATTGTGCAATAACTGGTTAAGCGGTGAGGTTTACTAACTATGAGAAAAGGCAATAAAAGTCAGGTGATTTGGCTGCTGCCTTTTGGTAATGACATCACCTCCTTTCTATGTCCTCTGACCCTCAGGTCTAGCAGATGGGGTTTGAATGTTCTGCTGAGGACCTGGCAAGTAATTTGGAAAATTGTCTTCTATAATGCAGGGAAATAGCTCATTTTTCTTGTCTGATCTGTACCAATGAACTCTTTTGCTGGGTCCCTGGCCATGAAATATGCCTCCTGTTTACTATAGGAAGATTTGCCTCTTTGGAGAATACATCCCAATTGCCTTTGAAGTCAGCAACATCCAAAGTTAATTCCAAGCAGGTCTTCTAGGTCCTGTGCATGCTTTGGTGCTTTAGAAAATGCATTAAAACTTAATGGAAGCTCTTGCGCCCAGTAGACATGTCCTGTGTGCCTCTATTTCACCTCTTTATTTCCAACAGTATAAGCTCAAGTCCTGTCTTTGTTTTGTCAGGTGGGTCCCATTAGACTCTTGTACTCAACTTTGCCTCTTTTGAAGTCCCAGACTTCATCCATCTGTTTTGTTCTTTTATTTTAATGACTTTGTTTAGAATTTTTTTCAAAGTTAATGAAAATATTTGAGGGATGAGGAGTCTTGTTAATTGATCTTTCAGTTAAATGAGGGTTATTGTCAAGCAGTATTTCTAGATTTTTATATTTCACTTCAAATATCCATTCTGTGTATGTCAGCTGCCCATCCTCCCTTAAGTGCATTTTTCCTCCTTTCTTCAGTCTTATTCTAGTTCCTTCTCCTTCCAAACCTTGGATTGGATACACAGATAGTATAAGAACCCTGGAGAGAATATGTGCCCAACTTTATGAGGCAAATATGATAACCATGGACCATATATAAGCATCAAATCTGAAAGTATAAGATCATAAACAGTGCCTGACCAGGTGGTGGTGCAGTGGATAGAGCATCAGACTGGGATGCGGAAGGACCCAGGTTCGAGACCCCAAGGTCACCAACTTGAGCGCGGGCTCATCTGGCTTGAGCAAAGAGCTCACCAGCTTGAACCCAAGGTCGCTGGCTCCAGCAGGGGGTTACTCAGTCTGCTGAAGGCCCACGGTCAAGGCACATGTGAAAAAGCAATCAATGAACAACTAAGAAGTCGCAACACGCAACAAGAAACTGATGATTGATGCTTCTCATCTCTCTCCGTTCCTGTCTGTCTGTCCCTGTCTATCTCTGCCTCTGTAAAAAAAAAAAAAAAAAAAAAGACCCATGTTGTGTAGACCCCTACCTGCTTACAGACACCTACAGACACTGACATTCAACCACCCACTGTGTGCAGGCACTGACATTTCAACCACCCACTGTGTATAACACCTATGTGAGCACACACCCACTGAGCACAGGCACAGACACATTCTCAAACATATGTGGAGGGGGGCATGTATCATACTTTGAAATGCAGTGGTCTGGCCTGACCAGGTGGTGGCGCAGTGGATAGAGCGTCGGACTGGGATGCAAAGGACTCAGGTTCAAGACCCTGAGGTTGCCAGCTTGAGTGCGGGCTCATCTGGTTTGAGGAAAAGCCCACCAGCTTGAACCCAAGGTTGCTGGCTCCAGCAAGGGTTTACTCGGTCTGCTGAAGGCCCGCGGTCAAGGCACATATGAGAAAGCAATCAATGAACAACTAAGGTGTTGCAACACGCAATGAAAAACTAATGATTGATGTTTCTCATCTCTCTCTGTTTCTGTCTGTCTGTCTCTGTAAAAAATAAAAATAAATAAAAATTTAAAAAAAACACATCATAAACAGCAAGAATGTAAGCCTAAAGAGCTCTGGACCACAGAGAAAGTAGACCAGAAATGAGCAGAGGGTTCCAGAATATTTCTTCCAACACTGATAGGTGTTTGACCGTCCTTATCAGCATGTCTCTCAAAACTTGTACCAAAAAATAAAATAATAATAACAACAACAAAGCTCATGCTTACTGAATGTACAGAGAAATATTCCTTTCCTTGCAAATTTCAACCAATGCCCCCGATTACTGGTGTATATCTTACCTAGACAATGTCAATATCATCACTGCTGTTTAAAGAAAAGTTTTAAACTATCCATAAAGGAAGCATATCTGCTTTGTGTCAAACGCATGTATTTTCATATGAGAAGTCAACTTAGGATCTAGCTTCTGTTTTCTCTTATTTCTTAAATAAGCTCATTATTTGATGTCTTCAAGTTTCTCATATTAAAAAAGTAATGGTTAAGAACAAGATAATCTGCCCCTTTGCTTCCTTCACATACCTGAGCATCACATTTCGTGACCAGGATGAATGACAGGACACAAAGTTCCTAAACAGAAAAGGTAGCAGAACTAGTTCCAGCATCTAGAAGTTGGGTGGCATGAATGGTTATGCACTGGGCACAATGGAACCTCTAAATTAATACTAAATGTGAACAAAAGGAAATCGTGTTCTTATTTCAGAATGCAAGTTAAGTCATTGTCAATAAGTCTTTTTGTCTTCTTCATAAAGCACCCTTTTGCTATGAATGAAATACACCTGGAGGAATAAATGGTTATGGAAGGACACTTGACTTGGGGTGGTGAACACACAAAACAGTGTACAAATAATGTACTGTGGAACTGTGTACCTGAAACCTATTTAACAGTGTCAACCCAATAAATTCAATAAAAAGGATAAACTAAAAAAAAAAAAAGAAGAAGAAGAAAGACATACACTCATACACTTGGCTATAGTCATCATCAAGATTCTGGTGCTCAGAAAAGAACAAAACCAGAAAGAGAACACTCATTATAAAACACACTCTTAAGAAAACTCTTATTTTTAAATTAGTCAAATAGATTGTTTCAAGAGGAAAAATCAAATGCAATTAATATCCCTTATTTCAGATTCTATGAGCAGTTTGAAGTTCACATTGTCTGCTCTGTTCTTTCTGGGAAATGAAACCAGATGATCTTGATCTTGGCAAACACTTGCACCCTGTGTGTGCTTACCCACAACCTTGGGCACAGGTGTAGTCACATTGCATGTCCCCAGTCAATTGCTTATGTCCATGCTCACTGGTTAGTACTGGTCGCAGTACCCACCACCTTAGGAATCCACACCCATCATCCCATCACTCCCTTTCTTTCCCAGAGATCAACCCAAGGGAACGGGCAGTCTTTTCATTACACATTCAGAAATACAGAGGATTATATCATATTCTCTTTTACTAGACAGTCTTGTGAGGACAGCTACCTCCTTCTCAGCAACATTTCCCTAGTAATCACAACATCAACCCTTGTAGAGAGACTACTTGCAATGACTCACTAAAGAAAAAAAATACAAACTTAATCCCTTGAAAAACACCCCTTCACATGCAATTCGGATTATGTAACTCATCTTAAAAAGCTTCAGGGTTTCCCAACTATCTACAGATTAAGGTTCAATATCTTCAGTTTGACCTACAAATCCTCTTATAGCCTAGCCTTTTCCTATCTTTCCAATGACAAATTCTGCCAGGCAGCCACAAAAAGTCATCAGTTCAGCCATGCTGGACTTCTTGCATGTCCTCAGAGAAGGAGGCTTTCTGTGCCTCTGTGTTTTTCTATTTGGTGTTCCTTCTGAATAAGATGCCCCCACTACCACCACCTTCACCACCACTTCTACCAGCCAGCCCCAGCCTCTCCTCCATCTGGAAAATATCTACTCGTCCTTCAAGATTGAGCTATTCATCAGCTTAGAAAGTCTTTCCTGGTCTTTGGAGGTAGAGTTCAGTGGCAACATCTTGGCCAACTTATTACACAACTCATCATCATATTTGTTCCACTTGTAAGCACTGAAAGGTTTTTAATCTTGTGTAACTGGACCTTAGCAGAATGTCTGATGCAAAGGCTATGGTCCATTGGAGAAGTGGAATGATTCTGAAAGTTATGACATATGAAAAAGAGGTGAAGGAAGTAGATCTGATGAAGCCTCAAGGAAAAGATAATAGCTCTTAATAATACTAACAGGAGCCTCGGCTAGGTTACTATTTGGGTGTGTTGCATGTAGGAGGCATGGTACTATAGCTAATGTAATCCCCCACAAATCCTCTATGAAAGAGGTATGTTTATCACCCTCATCTCCATCTCAAAGAGGTAAAGGAAATTACTCAAGATCACAGAGCTTATCAGTGGCGAGGCCAGCGTTCAAAGTTGGACTGCCCATTGCCAAAGGTTAGTCTGTTCACACTGCAGCTCCCTGACCCACATCTGACTTTAGGATCATTGGTCTTGGACTCTTTCTTCAGCTTTGAATTAGCTAGCTAAGTGGTTTTAAACAAGTCACTTCCCCTCTATCCTGCCCTAAAACCCTCTCTTACTCTATCCAATCCACCACAAGTTTTACTTCTTCTACCTCTAGAGTTTGTCTCAAATATGAACATTCCAGTCTCCATCTCCACTATCCAAACCCTAGTCCCAGCCACCTTCATCTCTCACCTGACCTTGTATAGTAAGTTCTTAATTCATCATGGGTGTCCTCACATCTACTCAGAATGGCCTCCAACCCAAGATCTGTACTACAACCAGACTGAGCCTTAAAAAGCTTAACATGGCTCACCATTTGTTTTTAGGGCAAAAAATAAATTCTAAATCTGACACACAAGGTCCCCTCCCCCTGCTCGAGTTTGCCTCCTCTCTCCTCACTATTCCCTGAGCTCCAGCCTTTCAGTTTCTCAGGCTCCTCATAGCCTTTGCAGATGCTATTCCTCAGCCTGAGAGGCTCTCTCCTTCCCTCGTCAACTCTTCAAGTGTTCCTCGCCCTCGTGACCATCTCAGGGATCACTTTTCTGGGATGCCTTCCTGAACCCCCAGATCAGATAGACCCCCATTAGACACTCTCAGTACCCGCTTATTTTTTTTTCTTCACAGCTCTTGATAATAACATACTTCTGTGATAATTTAACGAGTATTTATCTGTCTTCCACAGGCTGTACCTTCCAGGATAGCAGAGTCCAAGTCCACTTTTTTCCTGTGTCCCAGCACATGGTATAGGTCTTGGCAAAGAGTAAATGTACAATAAATATTTGTAAAATAAATGTTGAAAGAATGTATATCAAGTTTTCTCGTCTGAACAAAGAGGGGATTCAACTATGGAATTATCTCTAAGAAACCACCAGACAAAACAGCCAACTCCTTAGGATACTAAATCACATTCCTTATTGCTATGGAAGTCATAACCAGACCAAGAAGGAGCAGGCGGTCAATTTTAGCTCAGGAGAAGGAAGAACCTTCTAATAAAAGGGACAGCCCAACAGTGGAAGTGCTTTCCCTACAGAGTAATGGAACTAAAAATTCAGCAGTTACCTGACCCTCTGCCAGGGATATGATAGTAATGATGCCTGTGTCTGATGAGTATGAAAATAAATGAACTCACCACCCCTCTCAACTCAGAGTCTGTGATTTTATATCTGTGTGAAATAACCAGACTCAACTCTAAATCCCCACCAGGTGATTAAATGATAAGATATTTTATGCAAGGTCCACATTCATTAAAATAAGAGTTTAATCCCAAAGGTAAATCGACACATAATATTTTAATTATATTGATCCACCTTGGGCACTTGGTAAAAATATGAATTCTCAGATTCCCAGTCCTGAGATTTTGATTCAGTAAGTCTGGCTATTTTTCACAAGAGATCCCAAGTGATTCAGGTGAGTTTAGAAAACTCTTACCTAATGAAAAAATTGGACTTGAAGTTAGAAAATCTGGGTTCCAACCAGAGTCTATGGCCAATTAGCTCCAGGACCCTGCTGAATTATGTGATCTAAGTCCCATGCCTTTGGCATCATCTTGGGAAGAGGAACAATACTTTTAAATGGCCTAATGTGAGCTTACATGGAAGCTGATTCTTAAGGATGACATGTGCTACATTGCTCCTAATCTCACTACTTCTGCAAAGGATTCTAAAGCTCTTGTCTCTAAAGCTTACAACCAATCCATTTAATGTTTCCCTCCCTTCAGGGAATGAAGGCATATTTCACTTTCCTCAAAAATGATGAGAATTTTGGCAAAGATAAACTCAACCACCTCAGTGACCAACTGTCAAAACAAGGCTTCGGGATTTCAAAAGTTTCTCCCCACAAATGAGCCTTTTAGAACAGATGTGGGATTACAAATGACATCCATCTAAGGTAGAAACCTGCCTTCATTTTCCCTTCCTGTCACTCTTATTTTGTTCAAGATTCTATCACCTTTGGAAAATGCACTTAAGAAGCATTATTAAAGTAGGAATGTAAGAACCTGTCCAAATAATTTTTTTCCTGCTTTTACCCTGTAAATTTGTAGCTTTGATACATTTTGAGATGTTGGAAGGGAAATGGAAGTTGATATTATTTTGAAAAGCCTAGGAACTAGAATTCAAACCTATACTAGTCAGGGCCCAGTTTCAGCTAATTTTCATTCATTCTCTAAAGCCTTCACTAACATCCAGACATTCTGCTAGTTTCTGCAGTTGGAGAAGTAAATCCAACAAGTAAATCTTGAACAGTTTCTACCTTCAGGGAGTATATGCCCTAGCACTGTTTCATTCAGTGTAACTTCGGGCAGTAATGAAAACAGTCTCTCACACTGCCATGGTAGCCACTAGCCACTGTGGCTTTTGAACAATTGAAGTGTGGCTAGGGAATGGAAGCTTTTAATTTCATTTAATCTTAATTAATTTAAAGTTAAACAGCCAGTATGGCTACCATACAGCACAGCTCTAGAATAAAAGACAGGCATTAGAAAAAAATAAAGAGCAAAGAAGAGGAGAAGGAAGAGGAAGAATTGTGTGACAAGTATAAGTGCAGATATAATAAGCTATCAATTATCAATCATGTGATGACTAACCTTCCATTGAAATGTTTGAGGGTCAGGTGAAGATGTTTAGGAAAAGATGCAGAGTGAAAATTGCACTTAAAGAGTGAGGGGTGTTCAGCAGATAGAAAATGGGGGAAGGAGACTTTGGGATAGAAGTCCCAACCTCAGACAGCAGTTGAAAGCACAAAGTGGTTTTTAGGATAATGGTATGGTTTGGTTTGGTTTGGTTCGGTTCAGTTCGGATGGGTTCGGTTCGGTTTGGTTTGGTTTGGTTTAGATTGGATTGGTTTGGTGTGGTGTGGTGTGGTGTGGTTTGGATTGGTTTGGTTTAGTTCGTTTCAGTTTGGTTGAAGCACTGGATACTTGGGAAAGAGATAGAGTGAGGAGGGAGGGTTAATAATGGAACAGGATTAAGACTAGGTTCAAATCACAAAAGAGCCTGATGTATAGTTCTGAGGAGGTTGGGCTTTTGTCCATAGGCAAATATTTCTCTTGGGTACATTCTAAAGCTTTCCAGTGGTGGCTGATGTGTTTTTTGCTTGTTTGTTTTCCCAGAGATGGGAACAAGGGCTGGTGTTTCCATTGTCTTTAACTTCCTGCACCAGCTTTATGCTTGTATTTTTTCATTGCACAACATTCTTAGTTTCTCCATTCACACTGCCCCGTAGAAACGTAAACAGCAAAGTTAGGTTTAATTTGGTTGCAGTCTTTCTTTACTTACCCCAAAAACTACTTCAACATAACCTTTCCAGGCAACAAGTAAACCTTGTTTTCTGGTAGGCATTATTATGCTTGCAGGCCTGCCGGGGCCACCAAGAAGGCACCAGATGCTCAGAAGTATAGACACGTCCCAGCTCTTTGCAAATTGTAGGATTGAAGGGGATTTATGCATGGTTCAGTTAAAAATATAGTATATCTCTGGAATGACCTGAGAAAGTAAGAAAGAGGGACATTGTCTGTGGCCCACTGAAGCACTGAAATCTCAAAGAAGACTTAATAGTCACTGTTAATGTAAAGTCTCCATCTTTTAGGTCAGCCTTGTGAAGCCTTGTGTTAGTCATGAATCATAAAAGATCACCCCTTATTGAGCATCTACTCGGCACTGAGGCAGAGTGCCAAGCGTTTTACTTACATTACCTACACTGACTATATTTAGTCCTCACAACAATATGCAAAGGTAGGTATTCTTATCCTTGGTTCACATGTAGATAAAGTAAAGCTCAGCAACACTGTACAGCATGTTACTTGCCCAAAGTCACATGGCTAGGAACTGACAGTGCCAGGTTCCAACCCAAAGTAAGCTACTGAGAGAGGCATTGCTAAGGCACTGGTGAGACATTCTCACCTCCCATATTTACCCTGCCTAGTGATCTTGGGTAAGTCTCTTGATACGTCAGTCTCTGTTATTTCATCTGTAACATGAGGATAATTAGACTTGCACTCCAACTCTGAAAGGTATGGAAATAGCTTTAAAAATTTACATTTAAGCTTGAGACATTTGAAAATCACTTAATCATCAAACCGATACATATCAAGAACCTACAATTTACAGAACCTTCAGTTAAGAGCAATGTATAAGGGGAGTATTAAGACCTCAAGAAACTTTGCACTTAGTGTTTAAAAATCATTATCATTATAACATACCACTTACCCAGAAAGGAATACTGCTCATTCACAAATAATTCTGTCCACTCCAGGCACTGAGATCTTAAAGGTTCGAGGCAGAAGAACATATAGCACTGGGAATTATATGCCTGCCTTGAGCACCCTCCATCTAACCTCCTTGCTGAGCTAATCACACTCTCCAATCTTTCGTGAAATATATGGACAGACACTCAAAGCAGCCTACTCACCAGAACACTCCACCAGTTTGTTGTGGGCTGCTGAGAGTCACCTGGGTTTAAATCCAAATGCATTCATTCCAATTGTACTACTAGTGAAATGACAAAATTTATCTATGTTTGGACTCCAATAAAATATAAATGCCAATTGGATTTTAAAAAAATAGGTCAGGAAAGCCCTGAAATGGAACTAACAATACAAGGGCATAAATTTAAAGGACTTTTAGATGCTGGAGCTGATGTATCTGCTATTGCTAAGCTACATTGGCCTCCTTCCTGGCCCACTCATGCAGCAGCCGCAGAATTACAAGGTATAGGGCAGAGTAAATCCCCTCAACAAAGTTCTAGTTTTTTACATTGAGAAGATTAAGAAGGTCATTCTGGATTTTTTAAAGCCTTATGTGCTCCCTGGATGGCCAGTTAATTTGTGGGGTAGAGATGTTTTGAAAAATATGGGAGCGTTGCTTGTCAGTCCTAATGGTCTAGTCAGTACTCAGATGCTTGATCGGGGATTTTTGCCCACCAAGGGACTAGGGAAAGAACAGCGAGGAATTCTCACCCCCATAGAAGTGGCACCCAATACCAGAGGTGTGGATTAGGACATCAAAATTTAGCATAGGGGCCTTGGTAGCTCCTGCTACCCCAATAATGCATTGTGCAGACCCAATTACTTGGAAATCAGATAATCCTGTATGGGTAGACCAATGGCCCCTTCCTCAGGAGAAACTTAGGGCAGCTGCTCAATTGGTACAAGAGCAGCTACAGCTTGGGCACATTGAACCATCTAATAGCCCATGGAATACACTTCCATATTTTGATCTTGTCGCCTTCTGGATTATCAAGGGGCATAGGCAACCCTTATAGCTTATAGGTTTTGAGCCTCAAAATTATTGTTGTTCCTTTTTTCAAAGGATCAACAACAATGGCTCTGGGAAACTTCCACTAAATGTCAAATTGCTTTTGCAAATCAATGGACAACTTTATTCTGAAACAGTCAACTTAAAATCAGCTCAAAGACTAGAATTACATGCCATTATCATAGCTTTTCAGCATTTGCCATATTCCTCCCTTAATCTATATACAGACAGCAAATCTTTACTTATGGTTGTTTCCACTATAAAGACTGCTGTCTTAGGGACAACTGCTGATGAACTATTTCAGCAGTTCCTCCTTCTTCGAAGACTTGTATGTCAACACAGAGCTCCATGTTTTATAGGACATACTCGAGCTCACTCCATGCTCCCTGGAGCTTTAGCACAAGGGAATGCCCTTGTTGATCAAGCTACCCAAAAGAAAATTATTTGGAGCAACCATGACAGATCAAGCAATTCAGTCTCATACTATTCATCACCAGAATGCTGCAGCCCTGTGTAAACAGCTTCAACTTTCTCGGGAAGCAGTGTGGCAGATTGGTAAATCCTGTCCAAGGGGTCCTATACTACAATCTGTCCCTTCATTTGGAGTTAAGCCTCAAGGACTCCTACCAGGACAACTTTGGCAAATGGATGTTACTCATATACTTTCATTTGGCAAACAGTCCTATGTCCACATTACAGTGGATACCTATTCTGGATTTATAGTAACCTCTGCCAGAACAGGAGAGGCTGCTAAGCATGTTATAGCTCATTGTCTGTATGCATTTTTCTATTATTGGATTTCCTAAACTGGCTAAACTGACAATGCTCCTGCATATGTAGCAAAAGCATTTACTGTATTTTGTCAAACCTTTTGAATTATGGGTGTCTCTTACAATTGTTAAAGTCAAGGTATTATTAAAGTGTACCCAGCAAATATTTTAAGGTCAATCTAAAAAAAAAAACTTAAAAGGGGGAGTCATATCCTGGAACTCCTATGAGTCTACCATATCATGCTTTTTACTTAAAATTTTTTAAATTTCTTTTGAATGCTGATGAACAGGAGACGCCAAATCTTTTTCTCCTGCAAACTTCTACCTTCTTTTATTTGATCCAGCTAATAGCACTGTTTTGTCTTTTTCCAAATAGCTCCAGATATACGGAAAAGGTTTATATAGGTGGATGGGGATCCTCAAACCCCTCAGCCAGATCTTCTGAGCATGGTTTTTAAGATACCAAGAGGCAGGAAAAGCCCAACAGAGATCAGAACTACCAGCTTTTAGGATACACCCTTAAAGGCTCCAATGCCCCAAAGGGGTCTCATAGGATGTCATCTGGGTCCTGCTTCAATAGTGAATAGGAAGGTCATTGAGCTAAAGCCTACCAGGCTTACATGCCTTTGCTGTGAGGAAAAAGGAACATTGGAAGGTAGGCTTCCCCTTTGCTCCTCTAAGGGAGGGTTCAGTCTCTTCCAGCCCTGCTCCAGCCACCTATGACCTAACCTTGCCCAGAATGCTGGGGTTTGCCACTGAAGGCTGAAGGTGCCCAGGGCTGTCGGCCCCATCTACAACACTGTGGACGAGACTAGGGTATTTCTTTCAAGAAGCAGGTAAACTGATCTCACTTGCACAAGGGCCACTTAACTATGTTTTGCCTGAATAGTCAGGTTTTTTATTCTTCCCTTGAAGATCTCTGTTGTGGGGGTTGATAGTCCTATTTTTTGCTGCTTTGTTTAATATATAGTGTTTTCTTTATTCCTCCTGCCTCAATGCCCCACTCATATTTCAGGCTGGGACCTACTCCTAATTTAGAGCTCTCTTTCCCCCCTTTGCCAACTTCTATTATGAATTTACCTTTGCCACCCAGCTTAATGTATCCCAAGGTTCTTTTTACCACACCACAGTTGCAGAGCTCCAGGGAAAAGCGACCTGGTCTCATCTCTTCAGGCAGAGGAGATCAGAAGCTCCATCTCCACACATGCTGCAGATGGCTTTTCCATTATACTTGAATCATTACCAGCTAGAAGCAGCGGTCATTGGGACTTGGACGTGAGCTGCAAAGTATAGAATTGTGACAACAATTCCAGTGCCATGCGGACTTTTCCTGAATGTGGACATTTCCTGGACTACTGCTCCTTGTGATAGTTCCTAATGGACTGAACTGGGGTTGGGTTGCATTTGCAGGGATTTGGAATGATGTGGGTGCCAACTTGGACTTGGTGAACATGTTAAGGACACTACTCTTTTATGGATTCTTGCTGTATTGGCCAAGAGTTTGCTTAAAGGCTTTAATCACTGTAAAAAAAAAATAGAAGACTGGATAAAGAAGATGTGGCACATATACACTATGGTGTACTACTCATCCATAAGAAATGATGACATCGGATTATTTACAACAAAATGGTGGGATCTTGATAACATTATACGGAGTGAAATAAGTAAATCAGAAAAAAAACAAGAACTGCATGATTCCATACATTGGTGGGACATAAAAATGAAACCAAGAGACATGGACAAGAGTGTGGTGGTAATGGTGGGGGGAGGAAAGGAGGGGAAGGGGGAGGGGGAGGGGCACAAAGAAAACTAGATAGAAGGTGATGGAGGACAATCTGACTTTGGGTGATGGGTATGCAAAATAATTGAATGACAAGATAACCTGGACATGTTTTCTTTGAATATATGTACCCTGATTTACTGATGTCACCCCATTAAAATTAATAAAAATTTATTTATAAAAAAAATAAAAATATATAAATGCAATAAAAGTTGTGTCTATGAAAAATAATTTGAATACTTTGAAAAGACTCAATAAAGAGAAATCATTAACTAAATGATTTTGAAATAGATGTGGGTGAGATGTCTGTCAATAATGGGGGGGGAAGCAGTCAAAAAAGTCCAGGATTCTATGCTGAAGCTGTTTCACAAATGTTTTTATGTTCTTATTCCATGTTAAAGAAGGTAGAATGGGAAACAGTAGATTGTGCATCATGGCTATGGTTTATGAAAGAAGAATGACTACGGTCAGTGAACCATCCCCAAAGCAAAGTTCTGGCCTAATATCAAAAGATTGGCAGGAGCATGTGCATGTATTTATCTACATTACAATAAAATGTTTATGGTGTGTGTGTATCACTTTCTCCCTACTTGAACCAACTTTTCAAAAAGCCATCCAACTACTAGTCCCAATCATATCTGATAAGAGAATTTCTACTGAATTAGAAGAACAGACATTTTCTTTTAAGATTATAATTTTATAAAGATGGCAAAATATTTGTTGAACATGGCCAACCCCATGCTCTGTGATGAGCTATATTTGGTGACTCTGTCTTTTATGAAACATATAATAGGTTTGAATCTCAATCCTTAAGGCTTTGCATAGAACCCTGCAAAAATATTAGATTTAGGATTAATTTTATTATTCTCTTTCTGTAGATAGATTTTTCTTATTGAGACAACACACTTAACAGTCTCCATGCCTTGGTCTACTTTAACCTGGGTCCATCTCCACTGAACTACCAGATTTGATCATTTCACCTTTCTGCTTCAACTAAAAAATAGTGATAGACTAATTGATTGAGTAATCTATCTTATATATACACCACAAACCCAACCAAATTTTCTCACTGTATTTCCCCCCACTCCCCTTTATACAGTCTTCACTTTAATACAATTGAGCTGCTCCTGGCACCAGGTTTTAAGATGCCCTGCCTTGCATTTAGTGATCCATCTCCCCTACATCCCTTTCCCTTACTTTGTATGGGTTCACATCCTACCAAATCTTTAATTAGCCCTAAGGCCACCATCTTTTTTTATATAAATAAATTTTTATTAATTTTAATGGGATGACATCAGTAAATCAGGGTACATATATTCAAAGAAAACATGTCCAGGTTATCTTGTCATTCAATTGTGTTGCATACCCATCACCCAAAGTCAGATTGTCCTCCATCACCTTCTATCTAGTTTTCTTTCTTTGTGCCCCTCCCCCTCCCCCTCCCCCTCTTCCTCCTTCCCTCCCCCCCCCCCGTTACCCCCACACTCTTGTCCATGTCTCTTGGTCTCGTTTTTATGTCCCGCCAATGTATAGAATCATGCAGTTCTTGTTTTTTTCTGATTTACTTATTTCACTCCATATAATGTTATCAAGGTCCCACCATTTTGTTGTAAATGATCTGATGTCATCATTTCTTATGTAAAGCCATCATCTCTAAGTAACTTTCCCAAACTACTCTAAACAGAGAGTGATCTCTCTTTCCAAATCCCAATGATATGTTCCCTAACTTCTCCTTTAAACTCAGCATTTCTTAGCCTTGCATCTTAGTTTACTGCATCTGCCCTTCGGACTATAAGCTTCTTAGTGATGGGATTTGTACGGTGTTCGTCTTCCTATCCTCCCACTCTCATACCTGTCACTGACCTTACAAGTAGCAAACAGTCAGTAAATGATTAAATAAATGAAATATAGGAATGAATGAATCCAATATACATATAACCAGATGGTTCTGTCTTCCTATAGTTTCATTTCACCTCTATCCTTAGATGTCCTGGCCTTGCTAAGATTAGGCCAGGTAGGGCTCAGCAGATTGGCAGGGAGTCTCTTGTTTTTGAGGCAGAGAAGTACAGCCTTGTTGCAGGATAGAAACAGAGCCAAAAATTGCACCTAGGAAATCCCTCCCGCCCATACTTGCAGAGAAGGACAGGATTTTAGCCAGCCTCAGACTCTCCTCCTCACACAGGGCAACCGTATAATTTGTATTCCAAATGTCTAAGCATGAAAGAGAGGTTTATTAATGATTATTTTAGGTTGGTAGATGTGACCCAGGACTGTGCCAAACAAAAAGGGACAAGGGATCTCTCCACTCTTGGATATGTTTCACCATCTATAAAGTGGGGATAAAGAAAACTAACCTCAGAGTTTTCCACAGGATGAAACATGACCCTGTGCCTGACCTGTGGTGGCACAGTGGATAAAGCGTTGACCTGGAACACAGAGGTTGCTGGTTCGAAACCCGGGCTTGCCTGGTCAAGACATAAACGGGAAGCAACTATGAGTTGATGCTTCTTGCTCCTGTCCCCTTCTCTCTCTCTCTCTTCTCTCTCTAAAATCATTAAGTAAAATCTTTAAAAAAAATAAAATAAAGAAACAAACACACAAACATGACCATGAAAACAAATCCCCTAGTAAGCACACAGAGTCTTGCATACAAGTGGTATTTCATAGAAAATAGTTCCCTCGCCTACTTCTTCAAAAAAACCTTATTTTATATAGCACTTTTTATATTTATTGGCCTGTGTAATCCTCTCAACAAACCTTTGTAGATATCAAGAAAGACATTCCCACCTCCCTTCCCTGACAAGCATGCTGATACTCGATACCACACGAGGCTCCGCTGGAGGACACCTGTGATGGAGACAGGACTTCGACGCGGGTACATCTGTCTCCAAACTGAAACTCGAATGAACACCCAGGCTTTGTGAACTTCACAGATGGGACTTTAAATCTGACTGGACACACTGTGACATGTAGTTGACATCATGTGACAGTGGGGCACCCAGAAGTCCAGACTCTTCTCCCTCCCAGGGGAGATGGAGGGTGCAGCCAGGAAACACCAGTTTCACCAGCCTGGGCTTTTCTAAGGAGAGACAATTTCCTGGCTCTGTCAGAATCAGTTTCATGCTCCGTCTCAGAAGTGGCTGCCTTTCAGCGGAGGGTGGGAAGAGAGTCAGAATTCACCGCAGTGATCTAGACTGATTAGGAGCCCAAGGTTGATCAGGGAATGGTAACAGTCTGGCAGGAGGCAGTTTCAGGTTTCTGGTGGTTTAACAAGCATGCAAAAACATCAGTTAGGTGCATATAGCTTTAAGCATCCTGGTGAAAGATCAGCTGCTCGCTTCTGTTCCCAAATGAGACAAAACAATTAGCAAAGTCAAGCGTTATCCCTGCTATTCATGCTTCATTTCCAAAAGACAAATGGTAATTTGTCTAACTCATATATTACCCCTTTATGTTTTTATGTGAATGTGTTAGCTGATCTTGACTCCCCTATGAATGATACAAAACTTATTAAAGTCCAACGCAATTTATCCATGAACGTTTCTTACTTTCCAGAGAATATGACTTTCAACACTAGTACCACGTGGCTCTCCTCCTCTAAATTTAAATATAACAGCACCCATGTCTTATAATTCCCTCCTCTCCCATGTCCCTCCTCACCTCCAGAGTTAGCCCATTGTTCTGTGGACCAGATCTCACCCCCTCCACCTTCCTCCAAGACTGTGATCCATTGTCCACCTCCTGCAATATTGGCTTTTAGTTATTTCCACTCTGGCTTCTTTCCCTCATCCCACAAACAAGCTCAAGTCTTGGAAATCCTTAAAAACAAGTAAACTCTTCTTTTCCCTTCCAGTTCTCACCTTACCTCTCACTTTTTCCCCTCACCACACATATGGAAAGTGTAATCCATGGGTGTCTACCACCTCAATTTCCTTTTACCCGCCATTCATTACAATATGGCTACCCAAAGACTCCACGGAAACACCATCATTGGGGTCACCAATGGCTGACAACAGAAACGAATACCTTACTCGTTGTGAATAAGCTTGTCAAATACAACACCCTGGCTTATTTCTTCCCCTCCTTACCCCAGCATTACAGCCAGAAGCATGGGGGTCATCATCACTCTTTACTCCTCCCAGCCAATCAGTCACAAATTTTATATAGAAAGAGCCCTAGGCAGAGAATGATGAGCCTGAGCCCCAAGCTTGTTCTTGCTACCGAACTGTTTTATGACTTTATATCAACCACTGTCATGCTCAAGTCAGCATCCTCGTCTGTTGGATGGAGGATTAAATTAAGAGTGAGTGGGTTCTACCCTCCCTTTGGGTACAATCCACTTAAGTCATTGCCTTCCCACACCCATTTGTCAATCCAGTGCCAAAGGATTGTTTAAGTTTACAGTCTCGTTGCCCTTCAAACATTATCTATCACACCTCTCTTCACAATTCTTTTTAATTGTTGCTAACACAGCTGAATTCACCCATCATGTTCCCCATAGCCCTGGTTCTGAATGTTCCCAACTGGCAAAGAACTGAGCTTTTCATTTCATCAAAGCCTGTTTTCATGAACAATTCAATTACTGTTGCATTACTGAGCCCTTGTTCTGCTATGGACAAGCAAAATCATAACATTGAGCAGTTTCCCAATGAGAAGCCAAAAAAAAAAAAAAAAAAAAGCAAAGGAAATAATATCTGATGATACCCAGTGATGGAGAAGGAACTAAACAACTTTAGAAACTAGGTTTAATAGAGCCCGAGCACTAAGCTGCAGCTGAACCAAGGTCCAGGCTTCTAAATACTCAACTTCTTACCTAGCTAGAAGGAGGAGAGATGGCTAATAAGAGGCCAGTTCCATTTAGATCAGCTCGCATTCCTCGTGTGAGACACTGGGCTTGGTGCCAGGCACTGTGATCAGGGAATAGAGAAATGAAGACACAATCTTTGCTACCAAAGCCCTCACTGCCAAGGATCCAACAATCCTTTCTCCTGGAAGACGGTCAGTGTGTGAAAGCAAAAGGACAGGCTTCTGGTGTCAAGCAGACCTGATTTTGAATCATGATAACTCTATTCATTAATGATGGTACCTGAGGCAAGTTATTTAACCTCTCTGGGCCTCTCTTTGGCCCTCTGTAAAATGGGGATAATGCCTTATAATACTAATACAAGTGGGGAAAGAGTATTAGTCTGTCACTTGCCAAAAATGTGACATTAAACAAACCACTTTGCCTCCATGACTTTCAGCATCTTTATCTTAAAAAGGAGCTAACAGGGTCCAGCTCACAGGAGGGTAATAGGCCAAATTATATAATGCATATAAAATTATTTGATAAACTATAAAATACTTTGGCCATATACAATGTCATTATCAGTGACCAGAAGGTGTAGAATAGGGACATTAGAATCTCACAGAGCCATGAGTCATTTTTTCTAATAAAAGTTTGTTTTCATTTCTCAACAGCCATTGATATGCCTTGTACTATGTGC
Source organism: Saccopteryx bilineata (assembly GCF_036850765.1). Lineage (NCBI taxonomy): Eukaryota > Metazoa > Chordata > Mammalia > Chiroptera > Emballonuridae > Saccopteryx > Saccopteryx bilineata. Next base: position 25,882,546 of record NC_089491.1, on the reverse strand, counting down.
CAGTCGCTGTCCTAAGTAGTTCATCCTAACAGTCCCTCGGACTTTACACAATCTATATATTTAGGATGGGCACTTTCATCATCCCCACTCTAAGATGGGAAAGCAAAGGTTTACTGCATGTAAGTAACTCACCCACGTCACACAGATCGTGGACACACTTCCGTACTATGCTTCACTGACCAATGAATTGTCTCTAGAGCCTAAACTGTGCCTCCACTGACATGCTCAAATTTAGGGCTCCTAAGCCAACTTCCCCCAAAGAACCAGCTAGCTATATGGCCAACTCTCTGCCTCAGTTTCTTTCCCTATCAAATTAGATTGAAATACTAGATGGTTCTGCCTCTGGTACAGTGATGCTTGAAGATTGAATCATGTGAAAACATTTCCAACACAGCTTCATTATTTTTGTGAAGCAGTTTCTTATACGATTTCCTATTGATTGCTATAAATTTTTTCAACCTACTTGGTGGGGATGGAGAGCATTTTGACAAGAGTAACAATATCTGACCAAAAACTGCCATAGACACAGGCAGGAGGCATAAGTTCCTTTAATGTTAATAAGGGGTCCGGCAACCAACCACACAGCCGTGTGAAGGCAGCGTGTGATGCGGGAGGCTTGGCCTCGCCACCCCCAGAGAAGGCTTCCCCAGCCTTCAAGTCTCCAGAAAGCCACCCACTGTCAGTGACAGTACTTGACTGAGCCATTCTCCAGGAAATCTTCGCTGGCGTTGACACCCTCCACTGTTTGGGGGGTTCTGACTCCATACCCGCCTGCCCACATGGGCAGACAACTGGCACAACCAGCGCACATTCTCTGTACTTACCCCAGTCTGGGGCAGAGGGAGGTGAATTTCCAGGTGCCTCGGTCTTACCCGAAGTCCTCTCCTGAGGTAGGCAGGGAAGGAGTCCTCGTGTGCAGCTGAGGAAGCCGAGCACCCTCGGACTGGAGTGATCAGGAAGACGGACTGGCCAAGTGTGGTGGGAAGCCCAGCCTGGTCCCCAGCCGATCAGGACCAAATTCTGCCTGCACACTGCCTGCGTGTAGAAACCTAGCGAGGTTACCTCTAGGGGGACCTCCATGACCCAGGGCCCTCACCTGCAAAACGGAAAGATCAATCTCCTCACAGGGTTGCTGTGAAGGCTGAAACAAAACAATATATATCAAAGCCCTCGCACCATCGCCGGCACAGAACAAGCCCTCCAAAACACGTTATTTTCTTCTTTACTCCTTTTCCTAAATCATGTTATTTGGGGAACAGCTGAAGAAGTGTAAGGGCTTTTTAGTGTGGAAAAAGCCTCACAGGAGAAGAGAAAGATGGTAAGCAGAGGCGAGACCCAAGAATTATTGTAGGTGGTCCTCCAAAGACAGGACTAAATTTGAATGGATGAAAGTTTCGGTTGGCGCATGAGGCTAAGAATGGGGCAGTATAAAGCTGTCCAATCATAGCAGAGATTTTTCTAGCGTTTAGTTTCTCTGAAAGTTTCCTAAGAAGAAAATCATTCTTCAGCTACAAGGTATGACCTTATAAATAATTCTGTTCATTAGCATTGACAAAATAAACTTGATCACTTCAGAAAGATGACTTAAAACTCTCTGCAAATGGCCCTGGCCAGTTGGCTCAGTGGTTAGAGTGTCAGCCTGGCGTGTGGAAGTCCCGGGTTTGATTCCCGGCCAGGGCACACAAGAGAGGCACCCATCTGCTTCTCCACCCCTCCCCCTCTCCTTCCTCTCTGTCTCTCGCTTCCCCTCCCACAGCCAAGGCTCCATTGGAGCAAAAGATGGCCCAGGCGCTGGGGATGGCTCCTTGGCCTCTGCCCCAGGCACTAGAGTGGCTCTGGTCACGACAGAGCGACGCCCCGGATGGGCAGAGCATCTCCCCCTGGTAGGTGTGCTGGGCGGATCCCGGTTGGGCACATGCGGGAGTCTGTCTGACTGCCTCCGTTTCCAGCTTCAGAAAAATACAAAAAAAAAACTCTCCGCAAACAGAGCAGGCACTAAGGACCTCCACAGAGGCAGAGTGTCAGGCTTCAGACAGTCTTTCCCAAATCCCCCACAAAAGATTGCTCTAATCAAAGGCATGGTTTTGTCTTTCGAGACAGACAGAGATCTTCTGAATTGGTAAAGAGTCTAGACTCATACTTTATCCCCAGAACTGGCACACACAGGTGCTTGTCAAAGGATAAATGAATGAATGAATGAGATGAATGGTTAACACTTCCTGTCATTTGTGATATACGTTCTGTGCATGCTGCTTCTGTCCATTTTCAAAATCAATTGCATACATCCTTGGCAAAGATGCCAGTCACTTCCCAAGACCTGTTCTGTTCCAGTCTCTTTAGTAACAAAACCCTGAATTCCTGAACTTACTCAGAGCAACCACATACCCAATTAAAGGAATTTATGTCCCTGCCTCCCTTAAAGGTAGGCATAGCCTTGTGACTAAGGCTGACCAATGAGATTTAAGAACTTATGATATTTCCAGGAAATCTCCTTAAAAGGAAGAGGAAAGGTCCTTCTTTTCTCCTCCTTTCCAGCGACTGAAATGTAACAGGTAGAGCTGCAGCCACCATCTTAGACTATGAATGCAAGGGTCACGCCCTTGGGATGGAAATGCTGTGAGTCAGGAGTCCGAACCCAAAGACTCTGTGGGGCCACCAGACGCTGGCCAACCTACTCCCAGATCTCACGATGTAAGAAAGCACATCCTTGGTGTTTAAGCTGTTTTCAGTGGGGTCCCTCCTAACAGTAAAAGGTTCTGCTCCTCGAGCCCACTCTGGTTTTTCTGGTTGTGCAACCAAATCCTGCGTGACTCACAGTGCTGCCTCAAACATGTAAACCTGGACAAACAGACAACCTCCCCCTGAATAATTAGTAGCTTAATGCCTTCTTCACAAAGCCGATGCTTTCTGCAAGGCTGCCTTTTGACTTTTATGGCTTTGTAAAGACTTTCCTCTAACGAAACCTACCCTTTGACCCTCCTCTGACCCCTGTTCCACCTTCAGGACACAGCCCACCGTGGTCCTGCCATTCCATCTGGTGCCGTCTCCTGTCCAGATCCTCTCCCTCTCTGTTCACCCACCTCAGCCACTGTGTCTAGTTAGAAAATCTCACAAACACCTGCTCCTGACTCTGCAGCCCCCAAAACGCCACAGTTCTTGGATGGAGAGCCAGCATGACAGTGACTCAGCCCAAACTCGAAAGCAAACTTCTACCTTCACAGGACCAAACTTGATGGGAATGTGGGGTGTTGTCCTGACATACCAACCCCAGGAACGTGACTTTTACTCAAGCCTAATCACTAACATCACACATAAGACACCAAAATAACTGTATGATGTTCCCAGCTATTTCTATGTAGTGACATTTCAGAAAATGCCTATCCTATGTCTCAGTGCTTAACTGTTTTTAAATGAAAGCCGCAGAAGACAAATCATGTGCAGGTCCCCTCGTGAGTTGTGGGTATGATTTTTCACTTGAGTATAAATCCAAATAAGGTCTTCTTTTCTTCCTAAAAGTCAGAAAACTCTGTCTCATTCACAGAACTCTGAAGGACAATTCTAGCTCTAGTTCCCGCACTCCGTCTGATATGTGTGTCTCTCTGTTGGCCGCCCTCAGCCTTGTCCCCACCTGCCACTTGGCCACCCAGCCCCACAGTCCCACACCACAAGAGCCCTCAAAGGAAGAACTCAACTTTTTCCCTCTCTACCACATGTGTGTATACAGTCCAACTCACATTAATTAATTTATCAGAACACTTCAAGTCCTTCATTTAAAAACAATGTAAGAATTATAAGATTAGCTTAATTATAAGATTTCATATATGTGTGTGTGTATATATATATGTATATATATCATACTGTCGTATATGTGAATATAAAATTCACAATCCAAAGTATTAGGAAATCTCTTATGTAAAATCTTTCTGAAAACTCCACCTCATTTTAGGAAAGAATAATATACAAAGAAATCCTTCCATGAATTTCATCCGTTCCTTTTTATATCTTCCCTTTCACCTTACTTTTGCTTCCTTAACGCAAATCACTAGAACTGTGAATGTCAAGCTATGATTAACTTTAACAAAACTGAGTCATCCTTAGTCTCCTTGCCTGGAAAGAGCAGTATAGACTCAGGGCACCATGACAAGAGACTACAAATGTCAACTGGGTCACTCTTCAGGCCCCTTCCTTGTAAATTGGTGAAGAACGCTTCCTTGTAAATTGGTGAGGACTTTTAAGAACAAAAGGGGAGGTTGGCCTGTGGTGGTGCAGTGGATAAAGTGTTGACTTGGAATGCTGAGGTCGCCGTTTAAAAACCCTGGGCTTCCCTGGTCCAGGCACAGACAACAAGCTACCAATGAACAACTAAAGCGAAGCAACTATGAGTTGATAATTCTCGCTCCCCCCTATAAAATCAATAAATAAAATCTTTATTTAAAAGAGAGAGTTTAGAAAAAGAACAAAAGAAAAACTCAAGAAACTCTATCCTGTAAAATGAATTGTGTATAGTTCGCTATCTCCTTTAGCATAAATGCCACAAAACATGCTGCAAATAATTTACTGTAATAACTTACCCACTGAAACACACTGTAGTTGCGGTACGAAGCCCTTAGATAACCCTGGCTTTGCCCATCCACAACTGTGATCCTGCGCCTTTTCTTTTTTTCTTTTTTTCTTTTTTTTTAGAGATCTTATTTATTGATTTTAGAGAGAGGAGAAAGAGAGAGAAAAGGGGACAGGGAAGAGCAGAAAGCATCAACTCATAATGTGATAGTTGCGTCCTGTCTGTGCCTAGCTTTGGTACATATATACTATGGAATACTACTCAGCCATAAGAAATGATGACATCGGATCATTTACAACAACATGGATGGACCTTGATAACATTATACTGAGCGAAATAAGTAAATCAGGAAAACCTAAGAACCTTATGATTCCATACATAGGTGGGACATAAAAATGAGACTCATAGACATGGACAAGAGTGTGGGGGTTACGGGGTGGGGAGGAGGAAAGGGAGGGGGTTGGGAGAGGGGAGGGGCACAAAGAAAACCAGTTAGAAGGTGATGGAAGACAATTGGATTTTGAGTGATGGGAATGCAGCATAATCAAATGTCAAAATAACCTAGAGATGTTTTCTCTGAACATATGTACCCTGATTTATCAATGTCACCCCATTAAAATTAATTTTTAAATGTAATAAAAAAGAATAAATATGCATTACAGTAGAATAAAATTCTATGGAGAAAGTGGAATGAAAAAAACTTTAAATGAGAAAAAGGAATGTAACATTCTTACTACTAAAGATTTGATAAAACAACATAAATAAGAACCAGAGAAAGTCAGAAATGCGGTAACAGAATTCAGAAAAGAATCACCCTAGAAACAAACAAACAAAAAAATAGAAGAAATGCAAAAGTAAATAAGCACTGTAAAATGTCTTAAGAGACAAGGAAGACAAGGAGGAAAATCAAACAGAAATAAAGAAAGGTAAAAAATATTTAAGAGAAAGACCAATAAAGAAGACTGGCAAGGAAGATTCAACATATATAACATATATGAGTCAGCAAGAAGATCCTGCGTCTTTTCATCTGTTGACCCTCCCCTCTGCCCTATGCTGCTGTATATACTGCTGAGTGTTTGCCTCCTGACACAGAGCTGACAGAGGTCCTGCAGAAAGGTTTACATGCGTTTGTGGTATAGACTCTGTATTGTTTTGTTTTTTAATAACTCAGTAATTCTGCCATGACATTTTCTGGGCTCCTCTAATTTCAACTCCTCCCTGAACGGTGACCTGAACATTTCTCTGGACAGTAGTCAGACAATCACCTTATTTGTTTCTTATCTCTTACTTAGACATCAAAGATACCCCTCGCCTGATATCCAGTGTCTTGAAACTGTGATTTCATGTTGGGGACCAAAAAAATCAACAGAGTAATTTGCAGTTTGGATTCTGGGGACAGAACTGACTGTAAGCTGACAGTCTGCCCAACCCTCCACCTCACCTGCCAGATTGAGTTGCAAGGGGCTGTGCTTCAGTACTCGTCCCACCTCCCATGTTCCCCGGAAGGACTGAAAGGAAGTTACTAAGGTTGTGTATATTAAGTATTGGTGGGGGGTTTTCTGCACCTGGTGGTTTTCTTGTGTTGCCTTGGAAACATCATTGAATTGCTCATTTCCACCTTGCCCAGAATAATAAAGAAGGATGTTTTCTGGGGGTGGCCATATTGTTGCGGCTTGTCCAGGGCAGGAGTTACTGCTGGCAAGGAGCTGTGGCACCCTCCCGAAATCCATCTTTTACATGTCGTTAAGCCTTTGTCTGTTTTTCATTCAATTTTGTACCGTTCCTGCTCAAGACCCTGGAATAGACTCGTTGCGCGGGTAACGGCAGTTTCTTATGTTTTGTCTGGTTTAAAGGGAGGAATATTTTGGGCAGGAGAATATACCCAGCCCTTTTACTACACCTGGACAAGAAGCAGAAGTCCTGTGTTCATTTTTAAAACCAAATCCCAGACAAAATGAAATAAAACAAATTGTATGTTAGATAGACAGATGATAGATAGATAGACCGACTAAAATCAGACAAATTTGCCAACATAGCTTTAGAACATAATTTGGTATTAATTTGGGGAAATGATTGGTAGGTCACTTTTTGCTTGACACTGACTTCCTCCTTCAATACAATAAATTATCAATTGTTAAACAAAGTAAACCATCCAGAATCTGCTCTACCAGCTGATGACTGATACTCAACCATCTTTTCTGTTTAAGAAAGTCACAAACATTCTCACCAAGTCCAAAATGTAATAGCATCCATTGTGTGATTATCTAGATTTTTGATCTTTTTACACTTGGGGGACTCATGAAAATAGGAGAATTCTTTCAGAGACCACTGAGGCAGAAATCACCCTGACCATAAGGGAATTTGACTAAGATCGTTGGGTCTATAGTCTTCATACAACATCAGGGTGGTTAACTCTTTCACGGACCAGCACAAAATTTCTGAGAGACCAGTTGTGGACTGGCGGTTAAAAACTACTGATCTAGTCTATTCTACAACGTCCTCTTCATCCTGTAAGTTGCTTTTCGTGCCTGAGCAGAGGACAACCACCCAGAAGACTGTTGATATGGGGGAGTTTTGTGCTTCTTGCTTTTGTTTTTGTTTCATTTTTCCTTTCTGATTTTTACTTGGAAAATATTCCTTATTGTCCTCCTTTTGCTCATGTTCTGGCTTTGAACAGCACAATGTTTTCTTAATTGTATTAATACAAAATCCCTGCTTACACCAGGAAGTGGAGACATCATTTACTCTGTTGAACGCATCACCTCTGCTCTCCTTTTTCCTGTGTCTTATTTCCTGAGATCTTACACTGTTTTCCTCTCCAGCAAATTCTCCCCATCTACTTCTAGGTCATTTCTGAGCTCCTTGGCTCATGGGGTGGCTCAGGAAGTCTCCAAGTCCCCGAGTGAGTAAATGGGCTCAGAAGGAATAGGGAGCAGGCAGCGCAGTATGGCTCACCTGAAGGCTGGGCCTTCGGGCTCTACTTTGAGTCACCCCAAGTTCAACATTTAAATTAGTCTATAGTCCTAAATATTACTTTTTCCTGTTAGCTGTTGCACTGACCCTTGCAAATATAAGAGACATAGCAAATATGTTTTTTACTCCAGCCACCTTCTAAACTGACGGACAGCTCTTCAGAATGCCTTCACACCCCTGCCAGGTGGTTCAGGGGATAGAACATAGTCCCAGTGGGCAGACGTGGTCGGTTCAATTCCCGGTCATGGTATGCATCAGAAGGATCAGAGTGCACAACTAAATGCAACAACTAAGTGGAACAGGTTGATGCCTTATTCTCTCTCCTTCTCCCTTCCCCTCTTTCTGTCTCTTTCTTTCTCTCTATCTCTCTCAAAACAATGGGGAAAAGTAAATATATATATATTTAATTATATATGTAATTAATATATATATATATATATATATATATATATATATATATATAATATGCCTCCACTATTCTAGGTAAAAGAGTTACATTACTTCTCAGCTTTTGGAGGAAAGAGATTTAATAGGGCAGTCAACTGTGCTTGTTTGCCCAGGACTGAAGGAAGTTCCTAGTTTGGTCTGGGACTTTTAGTTTTAAAACAAAACAACCCCATGTAAATGAGAACAAGTTAGTTAACCTAGTGCTTACTGGTTAAATACCACGTCACTTCTGGTTCACTCTAACTATCTCCAGCTATGGAATAATCAAAAGGTGATCAATGCAAAAAATTAATCACAATCATGTTCAAAAGTAAATATCCCCTGTAAAGTACAGAATAGGGAATATACTTAATAATATTGTAGTAACTGTATGGTGCTAGGTAGGTACTGGAAATATGGGGCAGGAGAATCACTTCGTAAATTATATGATTGCCTAACCTGTATACCTAAAACTAATGTAAAGTAATATTGAAGGTTAATTCTAATTGAAAAATAAACTTAAAAGAGAAAATAAAGCAAACATCCTCAATTACTGATTACTCCAAGAACTACTCATCTGAATGCACAAGAGGGCAGTTTGGCAAACATTTTAAGTGTTTTTAAACATATTTATCTGTTTTTGAAATGTTTCATAGTTTCAAAAATATTAGAGCCCATACAGTCACCAACACACGGTAATGGTTTAGAAAATGTTAGTTTTTCTTATTAATATGAGGAAGTTAATTGGACATAAAATGGTCATTGATCTTTCCAATGGCTCTCAATGCCAGTCCCCGACAAGCAGCCTCAGCATCACCTGGGAACTTATCAGAAATGCCAGTGGTCAGGCCTCCCAGCAAACTGACTGAATCATTAACTCCGGGGGAGGACAGCAATCTGGGTGTTAACTGGCCTCCTGGTGATACTGAAACACATTCCGGTTTGAGACCTACAGCTCTACCTCCCGGCAAACTGCCCCATCGCCGTTAGTCCCGTGCCCTGGCGGTGCTTCCCGATCATCAGTCACTCTACCTTCACTCTTGCTTTTCCTGCCCTTTGCTGTGTTCCCTCTGCTCTGTCTCCTTACACTGATGTTGTTACTGCTTCGCATGCTCTCCCTCTAAATCTCTGTGAGAGCAAATGACTCGCCTTCAGAGAGACTTTTCCAGACCACTGAGTCTAAAATAGCCTGAGTATCTCCATCACATCAGAGCTTTATTGTCTCCATTGCATTAATCATTTACTGCATTTGTTATTTGTTATTTACTTGTTTACCTGTTGATTGTCCGACTCCACCGGCTCACATATAAAAACCGCAAAGCCAGGGACTTTGTCTGCTCACCACTGTATAGATCCTTAGCGCCTAGAATAGTGCCTGGAAAATACTAGGCGCTCAATAAATATTTGTTGCATGAAAGAACAGACAAAATAACAGCGAGCTTTCTATAACAGTAATGTAAGAGCTGACTGAACTATGCCACGCTCCCCACATGATTCAAATCATCACATTCTGATGCTAACAAGTATACTCAGAAGTCAAAAAAATCAACAGCCCACAAGGAGCAGAGGGCAGGGAGAAAACCAGCCAGGCCGTTGTTTTTGCTCTTATCTGTAAAGCTATTCAAGCTTTTCCCATGGTTATGGTGGTACATTTGTTTAATTACCCTGACAACTCAGCAAGTCCTTCTGCCTCCACGTCAAGCCCTATTTCCTGACATCCCAATGTTCCTGGGGATGGAGAGCAATGTGTCTATCTCTACCTTTTAATAACCTTTTATGGCTACAAAGCGAGTAATGAAGTCAATCCTCAGCTCTCTGTTCCAAAGTGAGTGATGCCAAGTCCCTTCAACAGTCCTCCGAGGGCCCATTTAAAAGTGCCTGATGCTTTTCTACAGAGCCTCTCCAGATTTGTCCCATTATTATGAGGACATTCAAACTGGGAGCAATGATAAGAAAGAGTCAGAACATTTTTTTTTTCACTCAATTAGAGGTGCTTACAAAAGCCGTGCTACAGCAACAAAGCTGGAAACATGATGGCATGGGTTCAAATCCCCACACACTCATTTATGGGCTCAGTAGACACACTGTTAAACTTTTCTGATCCTCACTTTGATCCTGCTCAAATGGGAGTTCTCACCTCTCAAGATTTTGGTGACAATCACAAGAGAAAACATATATGAAAGTCTGTAAAATGTGACCTACCTTACAAGCATAATAACTGTTTAGAGAGTGCTTTTCATTTCTCTTTAAGAAGTCAATGGATGCAAAGGACATTATTAATAAATCCTATTTTGTATCAAGAAAAAAAAGGGAGCAGCTCTAAGCGAGAACATGAACCCCATCCCCATAGCTCTTTCAAGGATCTACTTACGTGTCCCTTGGCAGATGAACTGATTTAAAGAGAGAGAGAGAGAGAGAAAAGATACAGTACACACATAATAATGTAATACTACTCAGCCATAAAAAAGACAATCTTACCATTTATGACAATATGCATGGACCTCGAGGGTATTATGCTAAGTAAAATAAGTCCAACAAAAAAAAAGACAAAAACTATTATTCCACTCATGTGGAATAGAAAAGTAAAAGAACTACAACAAAAACTATACAACATAGTCAACAGTTCAAATGCTACAGAAATGTTTACCTGAAACCTATGTACTCTTATTGATTAATGTCACCCCATTAAACTTAATTTTCTAAATAAGATATATTTTTAAAAATCTTATAGATACAGACAACAGATTAGAGAAGAGGGGGTTTGGGGAAGGGCAAAATGGGTAAAGGGTGTCAACTATTTGCTGACAGAGGAAACTAGACTTTCGGTGATGAGCACACTATACTATATATTGATATATATATCAAATTATAACACTGTATACCTGAAATTTATGTAATGTTATAAACCAATGTTACCTCAAAAGTAAATGGTCCACTTATGCTAAAAGTGGTGCTCACGCTCTCAAGTTCCTTCAATACATTATCAAGCACAGAATGCTATTTGTTGACCTTCACTGGAAGAACGGCTGTGTTGGACATTCTGGGAAGAGTTCCTCACACAGCAAGTGGAATCAGAATAGTTTTAGTTGCAAACGGTATATTACTCTGTTAAGAAAGTAGTAGATTCTTCATCACAATAAATGTTGTGGCCATTGAAAATATACCAGCTATAAGGAGCAAAATTGACCAATGGACCCAGCCGCTGCTCTGAAATCCATCACTTCTTTGTGATAAGGCCATACCTCCTGCAAGCTTGTTCCGGACAATTACTGAGCTCATCAAGGGATAGCATGGGTGCCCCATTCCTGAAAAATGGAGCATCAAGAATCTTCTGTTGGTTTGCTCTGGTTCAAGGTTGTCTCCTCTTGCCAAATCTTTAAAAAATGGCAGAGCCCTCTGCGATGCTTTCACCCATTGTCCTCCCTCTGTCCTTCCCTCAGGCCACACCCCATTGAGGTCCACCAGCCCTGCTAGCTTCTCAGCTCCCACCCTACTTTCTCTTACAAGTATTTCCCCTAACGAAATTTTTGGCATCTCTTTCTTGGAGAATCCAGACTAATGTTGAAAGAAAGAAAGAAAGAAAGAAAGAAAGAAAGAAAGAAAGAAAGAAAGAAAGAAAGGAAGGAAGGAAGGAAGGAAGGAAGGAAGGAAGGAAGGAAGGAAGGAAGGAAGGAAGGAAGGAAGGAAGGAAGGAAGGAGGGAAAAAGGAAGGAAGGAAGGAAGAAGAGAGAGAGAAAGAAAGAAAGAAAGAAAGAAAGAAAGAAAGAAAGAAAGAAAGAACTCAGTTTTCAAAGAATTTTTTGCATCTATAATAACATCAATTCCTTATAAATATCCATTAAATTACACAGAAGGAAAAGTGAAGTGCCCACTGTTTGGATAAAGAAATGGATTAAGTGACCTGGCCAAGATTAACTACCTCACTTTTTTTTTTTAGTAGCTTTTCCATTTCCTAGTCTTCCATGTTCAGTGTTTAAGGGGGAAAATAAACAACTTTGAATTTGCTTTTCTTTCAATTATCACTTTCCTATTATGAACAACAAAAACACCTACAATTTATTAAGCAGGCACTGTATAAGTAATTTGCATATATTCAATTTTTCATTTAATCCTCAAGACAATAAGTACTTCCCCTTTGTATATGTGAGCTTCAAGAAGTGAAGTAACCTGTCAGGATCACCCACCGCCTAGAGGACTCAGGACCTGCCCCTGACTCCACAGCTAGTGCTCTTAGCACACATGCTATTACCTCACAGCCGCGGAGCACTTCACTGAGCACTTCTACGTGCGTGAGGAAGGGGGGCGGGCGCCCAGCAGTAACTCCCCCTGCAGAGGGCTGCAGAATTCAAGAGCTAGGGGGAGGACCTGAGGACGACAGGGGCTGGTCAGGGGCAGGCCAGAGGGAGGGTGACAAACCTTCTCCCACCTGCTCTGTCTCAGGTTGCAAAACCGTCACTCAGGACCATCTGTATTCCAAGGGTCCTATTTTTTTTTTAAGTATTTTTTAAAAGTAAATTTTTATTTAAAAGATGTCCAGCAAATATTTCCCCAACTAATTCTCCTAAAATGATTAAGAGATATAACCCAGATCCCCACCACCTGACGCCAAGGCAGGGGGAAGAAACCACGGGGCACGCGAGGTGCCCCAGGACCCTTCCTGAGCGTCCTCCCAGCTCCACCACCCTCGTGCTCTCTTTACTTGATGCTCAAAGACAACAGCGCCATCCTGTGCTGCCACCGCCTCTGTGAATTCGGACATGCAGTTCACTGTCCAGCTCACCCTTCCTTCCTCTGGCTAACTCTTCCCCACTCCTCAACAACTCAGCTCAGCCATGTCGGGAAGCCTCACTCAACACCCAGACTGAGCACCTCCTTGTGCTCTCCAGCCCTAAGCCCTGGGCCTCCAACCCTAACCTCTGTGCTCTCCAGCCCTAACCCCTGGGCCTCCAGCCCTAACCTCTGTGCTCTCCAGCACTAACCCTAGGCCTCCAGCCCTAACCCCTGTGCTCTCCAGCCCTAACCCCTGTGCTCTCCAGCCCTAACCCCTGTGCTCTCCAGCCCTAACCTCTGTGCTCTCCAGTCCTAATCCCTGTACTCTCTAGCCCTAACCTCTGTGCTCTCCAGCCCTAACCTCTGTGCTCTCCAGCCCTAACCTCTGTGCTCTCCAGTCCTAACCCCTGTGCTCTCCAGCCCTAACCTCTGTGCTCTCCAGTCCTAACCTCTGTGCCCTCCAGCCCTAACCCCTGTGCTCTCCAGCCCTAACCCCTGTACTCTCCAGCCCTAACCTCTGTGCTCTCCAGTCCTAATCTCTGTGCTCTCCAGCCCTAACCTCTGTGATCTCCAGCCCTAACCTCTGTGCTCTCCAGTCCCAACCTCTGTGCCCTCCAGTCCCAACCTCTGTGCTCTCCAGTCCCAACCTCTGTGCTCTCCAGCCCTAACCCCTGTGCCCTCCAGCCCTAACCTCTGTGCCCTCCAACCCTAATCTCTGTGCCCTCCAGCCCTAACCTCTGTGCTCTCCAGTCCCAACCTCTGTGATCTCCAGCCCTAACCTCTGTGCTCTCCAGCCCTAACCTCTGTGCCCTCCAGTCCTAACCTCTGTGCCCTCCAGTCCTAACATCTGTGCTCTCCAGTCCTAACCTCTGTGCCCTCCAACCCTAATCTCTGTGCCCTCCAGCCCTAACCTCTGTGCTCTCCAGTCCCAACCTCTGTGCTCTCCAGCCCTAACCTCTGTGCTCTCCAGCCCTAACCTCTGTGCCCTCCAGTCCCAACCTCTGTGCCCTCCAGTCCTAACATCTGTGCTCTCCAGTCCTAACCCCTGTGCTCTCCAGCCCTAACCTCTGTGCTCTCCAGTCCCAACCTCTGTGCTCTCCAGCCCTAACCTCTGTGCTCTCCAGCCCTAACCTCTGTGCCCTCCAGTCCCAACCTCTGTGCCCTCCAGTCCTAACATCTGTGCTCTCCAGTCCTAACCCCTGTGCTCTCCAGCCCTAACCTCTGTGCCCTCCAGTCCCAACCTCTGTGCTCTCCAGTCCCAACCTCTGTGCTCTCCAGCCCTAACCCCTGTGCCCTCCAGCCCTAACCTCTGTGCCCTCCAACCCTAACCTCTGTGCTCTCCAGTCCCAACCTCTGTGATCTCCAGCCCTAACCTCTGTGCTCTCCAGTCCTGACCTCTGTGCCCTCCAGTCCTGACCTCTGTGCTCTCCAGTCCTAACCCCTGTGCTCTCCAGCCCTAACCTCTGTGCTCTCCAGCCCTAACCTCTGTGCTCTCCAGCCCTAACCCCTGTGCTCTCCAGCTTTAACCCCTGTGCCCTGCAGCCCTAACCTCTGTGCCCTCCAGCCCTAACCTCTGTGCTCTCCAGCCCCAACCTCTGTGCTCTCCAGTCCCAACCTCTGTGCTCTCCAGCCCTAACCTCTGTGCTCTCGAGTCCTAACCCCTGTGCTCTCCAGTCCTAACCTCTGTGCTCTCCAGCCCTAACCTCTGTGCCCTCCAGCCCTAACCCCTGTGCCCTCCAGCCCTAACCCCTGTGCTCTCCAGCTTTAACCCCAGGGCCTCCAACCCTAACCGCAGGGCCCACCTCACCTCTACATCTCCCTTGCTGTGATGAGATTATCTCACAATGGACACACAAACAGAAATGTCTTCTTGAAACATCATCCATACCACATCACTCTGGCCCATACATTGCATCCAGAGGCAGCCCACGGAAGGTCAGAGGACCCACGTTCCATGCTTTGGCCTTGCAGGCTCTAAATCGCCCGGTACCTGACTTCTCTGCAAACTCCCCCTTTTGCCCTTGTTTACCATCACTGCCGGTGTCCAGATCCACTGCCATGCCAAACCCCTTCTTGCCTTCACACTCAGTTCCTCGCTCTTGGCAGAGTTGTTCCCGTTTGCTCCCCAGACCTTCGCTTGAGCGCTGCCCACTGAGAGCGCCTCCCATCCCACTCCAGAGCTGCCAGCACTCTCGCCCACTCTTCCCTGGCCCTTTCTCCATGGCAACCTCAGAACTTCATAGTTAGCCTATTTATTAATGTACTCATTTGTTTGTTATTTAAATCTTGATTTCAGTAGAAAGTACATCCTCAACAACTTACGCTGTTCAAGAGCCAGGATCCAGGATTATTAAATCGTATCGCTCCAGGGTGTTTGGTTCACGAGTGTGTCCTCAAATGTGCTGCATAAACGAACGAACAAGCAAACTTCAGGGAGGATAAGAAGGGAGTAGGAATTACAAAACAGCAGAGATTTGCAGAAATTACACATTACTGTTAGTTTCCATAATGATCTGAGCTAAGGAAACTCTAAGTGCTTTATGTTAATTTAGAGACCCTAGTCACAGAAAGAACTTATTAGCTCTAACTAACTTACAGGCAAAGAAAGTAAAGCCAAATGAAGTGATGTTTTCAAAAGCAACATAATGAGTTAAATAGGGAGCTCAGTCTTGACTTTGAATAGCTTTATTTTATACCCTGTCTTGTTCCCAAAGGACTTGAGGTGGCTTTGAAAGACACAGACAGTTACACAATGTAGAGTGTCCACAAAAACAAAACAAGCCAGTTGCTCAGGAGAAGCACGACTGTTGCTGGTACGAGATCTGAAAGAAAGTTCTCCCGTGGGCCCTCAGAAAGGGTAGCAAACCACATCCTCACTCCCATCCTCTGGGACACGCAACTCCGGGGCTCTCGGGGCTGTTTGCAAGCATTCCTGCTGGTGGCACAAGGCCAAGGCTTAGATCCACAGAACAATTCTCCGAGGAGCCAAATCAAGACAGCCCAGGTGTGCGGTGCTCTGATGGTCTGTCTTAATCCAGAAAGGACATCTGGAGATTCTGAAGGAATCGTTTAACAGCACACCCTTCACGTGCTGGGCTCTGTGGATTTTACTCCTGGCCCAAAAACTTGACTATTCAGTAGTAATGGATTGAAAGTGACAAGCGCTGGAACACAGTCAACATTGTAGAACTACGCAGAGTTCCATATGATTTATCTGTCAGATGACCTGGGGAAGGGTCTATTAGCTGAATTGTAGAGTAAGCTGCTGTCACAAAGAGACCCCAAAATACAGAGACCTACATAAAACTAAAGTTGATTTCTGCTCGTCTCACAGTCCAGGTGAAGGAGGGTTGTTCCAGGCAGGTGGCAGTGCTGCTCCACAGGTGGCGGTGCTGCTCCACAAGGCCACAGAGGGACCCAGGCTGGAGGAGGCCCTGCCGACCTCACAAGCAGCTTCCTCTGACTCCAGCAGCTCTCTGATCATCCCCATTTCACAGCCAAAGGAAAGAAATACAGAAAGAAGACAAACAGCCTCCTTGTAAAAATGTGATCTAGAAGTCGTACATATCAATTCTGTCCACATCCCATTGCCCAAGACTTAGTAATACAAACACACCCACCTGGGAGGAACATTGGGGAATGAAATCTCTACCTGGAAGCGGCATCGCTACCTAAAACTCAAGATTATATTGCTTTCAGGAAAAATGGAACCATGGGTAAAGGAAACTGTGAGAATCTGTCATGCGGAACTGACATTTGCTTAAACAGAATTACTCCTGAATTAAAGGCCCACCCACTCCTAGCCAGGGGTAGACAAAGGTGGATGCATTAACACAGGTTCAAGTTTTCTGCATTCATGTGCTCTGTTTAGTGTGCAATGAAGAATCAAGACACCCAAGTTCTATACTGGATGCATGATTCTGCTCCTTTTAGCCAGGAAAAGTTGTACAACTGGTGTTTCTAAATGCCAACTATGGCCACGGAAGAATCAATAGAGCTTCCAAATACAGTACTATCAGCTATTAAGAAGTCTCCTTTCCCTTTAAACCCTCTAAGATGAACTATATAGTTGCAAGATGTAAGTGGAGGTAACCAAATAAGATGACAACTGTATAAGAGTCTTAATTCTAAGACAGTTAACTGTGAGAGGACTCTTACCCCAATTCAGGAAACTGGTTTTGGAATCATTGTCTGAGACGACCCCTTTCTGGCAGCCATTAGATAATAGCACCAGTTTGTCTATTGGGGTATTCTTAGTTTGAAACAATAAAACTCATGATGAGGTCAGCATATTGTTACTCTCTCTGACAAGGGACATAGAAAGCATATGCCCATCTCGTCCAAATGCAATGTCACGTTATCACCATTCAAGTTTATAAAAATAGGCCAGTGGGATACATCACTTACCCCACTGAAAATCATCTCATCTGCCCTCAGATTCTTCATGAGCATTAGTCTACATGGAACATAGATTTTCTCCCATAAGCCATTCCTTCCCATGGAGTGAAAGTATAAGAAAAAGTTAATGAAAGCTAAAACTCTTAGTTTCTTCTTCCTAATTTTCCCCAAAAGCTGATAAAGAATATAACAATGGCTGACAGTGCTTAAAGATGATCTACTCATGTAATTGACTTGGTCTAACAGGTCCACGTGTGTTCTTGGTCAGAAGCCAGCAGAGACTTCGTCTAGACATTAGGTTGGTAAGTGTTTAGGTCTGTACTTTGGGAGGAATCAGTCGTTGCTCTATTAAACACGAATGGGACTACACAGTATTAGTAGGCATGCCTCCAACTGTGCGCTCATTAATAGAATGAACAGGGAACATCAAGCCTGAGTAATTTGCCTTAAGCATCAATCTATGTTCTTCTGGCTGTGATTGTCCCAAATGTGATTGATGTGATCATACACACACACACACACACACACACACACACAACTGAGCAAGTAGCTCAGTTGGTTGGAGTGTCATCCTGATTCTCCAAGTTTGTGGGTTTGATCCTGATCAGGGCATATACAAGAATCAACCAATGAGTGCATAAATAAGTGAAACAACAAATTGGTGTCTCTCTCTCTCTTGCTCTCAAATAAATTTTTTTAAATATTTTTTAAAATATAATGTACTCAACAGAGCTAGTGACATACAACTTGACAAGCAGAGAAGGAAAAGGGAACTGACATCTGTTGAGCATCCCCAAAGTTCCAGGGACAATACTCTGTCCTTTATCCTTGTTTCTGCATTTATTTCTCACTAGAACCCTGTGAGGCAGATATTGTCATCATCATTTTAGAGATGGAAAACCTAAATCATAGAGACAATTGTCTGCTGATCTGGGATTCCACTTATTCCCCCACTCCCTCTCAGCACCATCGTGCTGCCCATAAGTGGAGCTTGGGTCTGCACAGTTCAAGCGGTGGTACCTCACGGGGCTTCTGATTCCACTAAAATTCCACTGGCAGGCTCCTTGAGAATAAACATCTGGTAGGTCTTATTTGCTGCTCTCTACATCACTTAAAATGGTACCTATGCCCTCTCCCACCAAAAAAAAAAAAATTTTAATGAATAAATGAATGAGACTAGTCACTTCCTTGTAACAAGAATGGTGTACTCTTTCCAGAGAATTCTTAATGTCTTTAATTGTTTGGATGTCAGCTTGGATCTCTATAATATATAAATCCTGCCTGCAATGTATTTCATAGAATTCAACAACTATTTCTAGTATTATTATTAAACTGCCATTTCTTGAGAATTTACTATGTTCCCAATATTGTAATAGGCACACATATGCATATCTCACTACTCTCACAATAACTCTACAAAGGAGATACTTATTGTATTCACGAGAAAGCCGAGGTTGAGATGATTCAGTAACTCAGGGGATTTGACTCAAACCAAGCTACCTAACTGCAAAGACCAGTGGTGGAACTAGAAAATTTCACATTCGAAACATCATTTCTTTTTAAATTTTCACTTCTATACAACAGAATTACTTCAAGTAAGTATCATAAAATAATCATTATTGTCTTTATTCTTTAGTTTTAAACAAATAATTCAAAGAAGAATAAATTTCTATTTTAAATATATCATTCAAGGTCAGTAGAATGTTTCACATGCACTAAAAGCTATACTCAGCAATGAAAACATTGCACCTCACAGTTTGTATGTGGTCTCATTGTTTTAAATTTCAAAAACAAATAAAAACTCTAAGTGGTCATATGGACTAACAGAATGATTTAACTTAATTCTGTTTCTTTGTATGCATAATCAAAGTGCTATCATTGTTTATTTCAAATCTTCAGTTTAAACACAGGAATAGATGTGTACGAGAATTAGAGAAAAAGGCACATATAAAATGAGAAGTAAAGATTTCAAATCATTATGAATTTACTCTCAAAACCAACACCGTAGCTGAGTCCTTGTGTACAGAGCACTAACCACATAACTTGAAGTTTTCTAAATTAACTTCTATGTAGAGGACAATAGTCATTAAAAAGTAAAATATAGGCCCTGGCCGGTTGGCTCAGTGGTAGAGTGTCAGCCTGGCGTGCAGGAGTCCCAGGTTCGATTCCCAGCCAGGGCACACAAGAGAAGCGCCCATCTGCTTCTCCACCCCTCCCCCTCTACTTCCTCTCTGTCTCTCTCTTCCCCTCCTGCAGCCAAGGCTCCACCAGAGCAAAGTTTGCCTGGGCGCTGAGGATGGCTCTGTGGCCTCTGCCTCAGGCGCTAGAATGGCTCTGATTGCAGCAGAGCGATGCCCCAAGATGGGTAGAGCATCGCCCCCTGGTGGGCATGCCAGGTGGATCCCGGTTGGGTGCATGCGGGAGTCTGCCTGACTGCCTCCCTGTTTCCAGCTTTGGAAAAATACAAAAAAAAAACAAAAAAGTAAAATATAAAATATGAAGCTTACATGTATATTATCAATAGTTCCCCTAGTAATTATTTAAAAGTTATAACAAAAAAATCTCAAGATGTCACTGACATTGTTGAGAACTGGGAGCGCATGTGACAATAAAATGCAAAGCAACTTTTAGTTATTTTTATTACTGTTTTTTTAATTTTTTATAGACATCTCCTATCACCTCCCAAAATTGTCCACCTTGGCAAGTCACTGCCAAACAGGGCTCTCAATCTCCAGTCACCTTTGTGTTGCTATTTATTTATTTATTTATTTATTTATTTTATTTGAAAGAGAGAGAGAGAGAGGAGGAGCATCAACTTTTAGCTGTGGCACTTTAGTTGTTCATTGGTTGCTTCTCAGTATGCTCGCTATTTATTACATAAGCTCAATTACTCTTCCCTCGCTCTTTAAATCTGTGCAAATCCAACATGGTAGAAAAAGCAGTTCTTCACCAGCATGGAGTCCCATAAAGACCTCCCTGCTTGCAGAAGGTAAGAGGCACTCCCAGCCTCGGGTATCTTGAAGACTCACCTGTTAGACAGTAAACCTCCCTTTAAGGTTGCTCCCTGTGCACTACTGAGAAGATGCGACCTCACTGTAAACGCTGGAGTGACAGCTTGTCTTCTTCCGGTCTTTGTTAGTGCTCTGTGATTTGTTTCATGCCCTCCTATTTTTACAGTATGTGCATAATCTAGCGTAATCTGGAAAAGTGGGGAAATCATTAGTCACTGTTGATTTAGTGAAAAGCAAAGTCATCATCTTTAACGTCCTTTTCCAACTGCTGAACATCTCCAAGAATCCCTCTGAAAATACAGCCTAAAATAAAATATTAAGTGGACAATAAATTGCAGATGAGATGGGGAAAACGGGAATAAGAAGAGATTGAAAATCATTCTGATTAAGTCAGGAAGATGTTTGAGGGGAAAAACAATTGTGCTTAAATTATTTTTGTGTATATGTATGCCATGTAAGGTGGAGAAAATGTCTAGTGTTTATATGGTCTCAATAAATATTTCATGAATGAATGTGTTTGTAAAATAAATATTATTTATACTGAGTCAGAGTATTTTGTCATCTGTAGCTCTTTCACCTAAAATGATTCACCTAAATTGCAGCCAAATTATAATATTTGTTCTTAGGGAAATTTAATCTCATGGCAATTCTTTACTAATGTTTATTAATCCCTAAGGTAAACTGAGTTGATAGGTCATTAACTTCATCTCTTTAGAAGTGGTGACAAAAAGTAATTCCCCTGAGTGCCTCAGGATGATGACAAGAAAGGAGGTGAGGGTGGGTCCTTGAGACTTGCTGTCACCAGCTAGGAACAGAGCTCCAGGAAGTGTCACAGACTCTCAAGCATAAAAGACAACTCAAAGACTCTCTTCCTTTCCTTACCAGCCCCAGTCTATGCTGAAGCCTTTAGCCTTCGTCGGCAATACCTCCAAGAAGGAGAGTTCGCCACCTCCTGAGCCAAACCATCCTGCTTGGGACATCTGTGGTTATTAAAAAAAAATTCTTCCTCGTGTTGAACTGAACTCTGTCACTTGACATGTTCTACTTATCATTCTGAGGCTGAATAGAACAAGTCTAGTCTCTCTTTCACCTGATCTACCTTCAAAACTATGCAGCAAGCATTTTGCTGTCGACTGACCCAGTTCTTAACCAGTCCTCATGTGACGTCATTCCTCACCACCCTAGTCACCGCCTTGTAATATAACTTGTCCGTGCAGAAGGTAAGGCTTTGTGGTCAAAGGCCTATCTCCTATAGCGCTGGACTTGGCTAGTTCATCCTTGCTCTTTCTTTGCTTATTTCTCTGCTCAGAAGCAAAGAATACACAAAGCAGAATTTCTGCTCTTGATCTTCCCAAATATGCCAACTTTCAAATCTTTTTTTTTTTTTTTTTTTTGTATTTTTCTGAAGCTGGAAACGGGGAGAGACAGTCAGACAGACTCCCGCATGCGCCCGACCGGGATCCACCTGGCACGCCCACCAGGGGCGATGCTCTGCCCACCAGGGGGCGATGCTCTGCCCCTCCGGGGCGTCGCTCTGCCTCGACCAGAGCCACTCCAGTGCCTGGGGCAGAGGCCAAGGAGCCATCCCCAGTGCCTGGGCCATCTTTGCTCCAATGGAGCCTTGGCTGCGGGAGGGGAAGAGAGAGACAGAGAGGAAGGAGGGGGGGTGGAGAAGCAGATGGGCGCCTCTCCTGTGTGCCCTGGCCGGGAATCGAACCCGGGTCCCCCGCACGCCAGGCTGATGCTCTACCGCTGAGCCAACCGGCCAGGGCCTCAAATCATTTTTTAACAACCAAATTGACCTTGTTAAGGTGGTACTGATTGGGCCCTGGCCAGGTAGCTCAGTTGGTTAGAACATCATCCCAGTACACCAAGGTTGTGGGTTCAATCCCTGGCCAAGACACATACAAGAATCAACCAGTGAGTACATAAATAAGTGGAACAACAAACTGATGGTTTTCTCTCTCTTTCTCTCTCTCTCCCTGTCCCTCTCATCTATTCTCTCTCAAAAATCAATAAATTTTTTAAATGTTTTTAATCTTAAAAAAGAAAAGGTAGAACTGATTTAGACAATGCTCTGCAGAGCATAAATATGAGGTGGTAAGGGTGAAGCTGCAGTGAGAGCTCACCACATTATTGAAGAGAAGAGATTGTCTTTCTTTACAAAAAAACTGTTATGCCTGGCCTGTGGTGGCACAGTGGATAGAGCATTGACCTGGAACGCTGAGGTCACTGGTTTCAAACCCCGGGCTTGCCCGGTCAATGCACATATGACAAGCAAGCAATGAACAACTAAGTAGAGCAACTATGAATTGATGCTTTTAGCTCTCCCCTACCTCCTCTTTCTGTAAAATCAATAAATAAAATCTTTCCCCCAAACCCCACATATTATGTGATTATTTTTTACATAAATAATCCAAGTGATGGTAAAAGAAATTAAAATTAAGAAAATACACCCAGCATTCCATCAGTCACCAAAAAAGTCTTTTTCATTTTTCTGTTTTGCCAATCAATTCTTTCCCAGATAAATAAATATGTTTACATTTTTATAATCATGATGCAAATGTAATTTTAGATTCATTGCGTTAAGTCTAACATTATACTATAAGTTTTATTCATCTTCTTTCATGGTTTTTACTGTTTTTGTTATAATGAATATATAATATTCCTCAGAATAGATGGATAATAATTTACTTTTTAATGGATTTCCAAAATGGTCTTATTATAAACAGTAATGCCAAAATTTAATGTATATAGCTTTCTTGCTTTGTAGACAAAGTCCCATTATCTCCATTTTACAGATTACTAAGTCAAAGGGGATAAGTATTTTTATGGCTCCAAAAAAAATTCTGACAATGAAAACTATTTCTTTTAAATGGACAGGTATCTTTCCTTTACTGGAGGCATGAAATGCACAGACTCCACTCTGAAGGATTTAAGAGTAGTGTTCAGTTTAACCCTCATAGGAACTCAAGAAGAAAGCATTGTTTTATCCTGGTGGTAGAGCCCAGGAGGCAGAAGTTTACAGAGTTTTACCCAGGCATCTATAAATACTACTTGGAATTTATTCTTGAATCATTGGAAAAATAATCTATAAGGTGATCTTTGTTTTGCTAGGTGCAACCTACAATCATGGATTATATGGTTTGCGACTTGAGTTGTGGCCAACCATTCACCCAATTTCACACATCCCATGTATTTTCCACACTCTATGCTTTCTTCACATGCTATTCCAAGAGAAAAGGAAGGAAGGAAAGAAGGAAGGAAGGAAAGAAGGAAGGAAGGAAGGAAGGAGGGAGGGAGGGAGGGAGGGAGGGAGGGAGGGAGGGAGGGAGGGAGGGAGGGAGGAGGAGGGGAGGAGGAGAAGGGGATGGGAAGGGGGGAGGAGAGGAGGGGGAGTGGGAGGGGATTGGAGGGAGAGAAAGAAAGAAACCATGCCCTTAAGTACCATCCTGAACTCTCTTCCTGAGTAAGATACCACTCACAGATATATTTGTATCCAGAAATGGTACAAATGGTATCAGTCCAGCAAGCCAGAGAGCAAATAGCAGGACAAGGAATTCATACATCAAAGCACTCAATAAACATTGGTTAAACTGAGAAAGACAGGAGTTCCATCTATTTAGACCTCTTTGGACCCTTTCAACTGGAAGCTTCTCTAGTCCTTGCTACTTGTACTTTAAATATATAATTAATAATACTGCCTTTTTGAAAATTCTACATGTAGCAGGCTAGACTTAAATCTGGTGTTTTGTAACTGAGATGCAGGGAAGATGTATGACCAGGGGAGATGGAGACGGGACCGGGAGTGACATTGCCATCCTACCTTTCAGCTGGCTTCTACCTGTTTTCATTCCCCACAGAGCCCACTGGTGACCCTGAAGGTGTTCAGATTGTGAGTAGAGAGGGGCAGGGAATGAAGTTTGGGAGAGAGAAATGAAAAGTGGCTTTGCATTTGCTTAAGCAGAACATATGTTGCTAACGAACACTTAAACTGACTGCATCTGGAATTTTGCAAATAAAATAGACAGTCCCAGCCCTCAAGGGGCTGCTGATCTGAAGTCCACAAAGCAATGCAAAACTGGGCTGGAGAGGCAAGCCTAGCAGGCAGGCAAGGGGAGGTGTCCCTGACCAGAGAAACTCCCTCAGGAAGCTCAGGATCTGCTCCTGAAAGTTTGGGAATCTCCACTCCTAAATCTGGGGCCTGCCTCTGACTCCCATCGGTGAAACAGGACTAACTGTTACCACTAGACAAGGTTATGCTGAGTGAGAATTAGGTGAAAGCAAGTACGGAGAAAAAGCTCCCTAAACCATGAGGAAATATGCAAGTATAAATTGAAATAAAACTTGAGGCAGAATTCCTATGAGAATGCTATGTTCACTCTATGGACTGATAATCCTCACACTTTCCTCTGCCTCCAGTTAACTCATTGAGCATCAACCTTCACACTACGCACATGAATAAACTTTAATCCTCCCAAACACCTGCTGGGTAACTGATAAGGAGACATGGCTCTTATGAAGATCACAAAAGATTTAGAATTCATTTTGCTCATTTAATCATCTTTCCATAATGCTCTTGGTCTGTTTTTAGTATATTTTCAATATTATCTCTACCAGAATATTGAGTTCGGGTATCAAGATCCCAGTCCCATCCAATAACTTACTTGATTTTATTTGTTCATTCATTCAACCAATATCTATCGAGTCTGTGCCAGGTGCCAGGGACTCTCACAGGTGCTGTGAACACTGTTATATAGAAAAGAGAACAGATAAAATAATATAATTTATGGCTCTTAAAAAAGAAAAGAAAAGAACGATTCTGCTCTTTTGGAGTTCACATTGCAGATGGAGATAATAGAGAGCTAGACAAATACATCTGCATGATAGTATTCCACGTACTACACGTACTACACTAGGAAGAACATTTAAAATACATTTGAATGATGACTAAGTGAACAAATGAAACTGCTATGTGTGTTATTTCAAAGTTTACATTTCTCTCAACAAAACATAAAATGGAACCTGTATAATGCCATCCGTCTTTTTCATCCACCAAAGACAAATGACCCACGAGCCAAAGGTAAATGCTTCCTGTTAACAAGGTGAAGTTATTCATGTCAAGGAACCGTGCGCATCGGAGGAGTGCAATTTCCTCCAATGGTCCTCTTTAAAACATTCTTAGTTATTTACACCTCCTCTTAAGCTGGCCACCTCCCTAAAGCTATGGAAGAAAAGCAGGAGAGTTCTGAGGAAATTCCTGTCTGCAAATTCCAGAGCGCCACTGTGATAAAAGCCCATTGTTATTAGGCACGAAGGGATCCAGAATCTGCACGTTTCCCACAAGGAGCAGAGATGTGGGTACTGCGAACGTCAGAAACAAAGCAGCCCCGGCTGGTTGGCTCAGCAGTAGAGCGTCGGCCTGGCATGTGGAAGTCCCAGGTTCAATTCCCAGTCAAGGCACACAGGAGATGTGACCATCTGCTTCTCTACCCTTCCCCCATTTCTCTCTCTCTCTCTTTCTTCCCTTCCTCACGCAGCCATAGCTCAAAGGGTTCTAGCAAAGTTGGCCCCACATGCTGAGGATGGTTCCATGGCCTCACCTCAGGTGCTAAAAATAGCTTGGTTGGCGAAGCAACAGAGCAGTGACCCCAGACGGGCAGAACATCACCTGTTAAGGGGCTTGCCAGGTGGATCCCAGTCAGAGCACATGTGGGAGTCTGTCTCTGCCTCCCTGCTTCTCACTTAAAGAAAAAAAAAAGAAAGAAAGCTAGGGGCACTTTGAGCCAATCTGAGAGGGAGACAAATACATCTTGGGGAAGTGTCCTACAAAATTCATGTGGATTATTGGCCAAGGCTTCTTGGCTTATTACCACCAAAATTTAGTTTGGTTTGGTCGATGGCATTGCAAATCATAATATGTACTACAATTTTCTATGGTTTTCTGATGACCAAAGTAAATTCCAAAACATCAAGCATACTTCCTGCGCTACGACATACGTAAATCCTTCTGGTACGTTGCCAATAAAGTGCCCAAGATAATGTGATTAGTGCCTTCTACAAGAATAATTTAACTTCCTCATTTAAAAAGGCACCCTTGATAAATAACCCTCCTTGACAGTTTACTGCTCCCTGGGTGGAGAAGTAAACAGCAGCACAGTATTTGGAGATCAGGACCTAGTTTGAGACATATCTCTGCTATTTCCGGGTGAGTCATTTTCTATAAGCTACTTATCCTCTTTGAGATTTTGTTTCCTCATCTGTAAAATGGGGAGAGTAATAGCTATTAATCAGCATTTTTGTGAGGATTAAGGAATATGTATTTGCACACATCTAAAGGGCAAAACATCATATACCCAGAAACATCTCTTCCTGGGGAGCCCCTGCTACAATCAGGGTAAGACATTTGTCAATGATACATTCATTTTCCACTCATCATTAAACATCATATGCTCACTCACGAGGTCAAGTCTGAGCCCAGTGCTGTGCAGGGCACTGTCGGAAGGCTGGGGTCATAGTGCAGGAGGGGAGGCAGGTAAGTAAGTCACTGATAGCCGTGTATGGTGACAAGGACAATAACACCAACAAGAAAAGTTGCCGCTGCTGATCAGGCCTCTGGTTTTAAGCAGCAGGTGCCAACTCGCTTATTTAAGCAGAAAAGGAATTTATTGGGGGGAAACAATTGCTCACAGAATTTCTGGGAAGTTTGGAGAACTAGATGTCAGAAATGGGCAGAAACTAAGAGAGGCCACACAACAAGACCACAGCCAAAATCCCACCACAGAGAAGATCTGGTGAGGACATGTCGAGTGATCCTGTTTCCACAGCTACTATAGAACACAGGCTGTTCGTGCTGCTGCCAAGTTCAACAGGATCAAGCCCTACGACCATCCCCCCACATAGTACAGGGACATGGAACACTGACTCTGAGGCTGGCGCACCTGATAAGCCATGTCCAAGCCCCACGTCTCAGTGGGGAGGCGAGAGCAGCAGCTGGCCTTTCGGCTCTGAAGGTGGGTGCAGTCGTCCAGGACTCATCCTGAGGGACTTCTCCAAACATAGGACGATGATAGGCAGCCATTTGTTTACTCGGTACTTCCCATGTTCCAGACACTGTGCTAAGCAACTGACCTGCAATGTCTCATTTGATCCTCACAGCAGTCCTGTAGGACGGCTACTTTTACTGATAAACTAAGATTTGCCAAGAGGAAGAAATTTGCTAAGATTGTTCGGCTAGTAAGTGGCAAAGCCCTGACTCAGACTGGGTTTTTGAAGACTGCACTATACTACAAAGGAAGAAAGAAGTACAGAGGTTCTCAGAATCATAGGCAAGAGGCCCCTGCATCAGACTGGGAAGTGAGGGAAGGCACCCCACAGAGGAAGAGAGCTTGCAAAGAGATTTAACAGATGAGAAGTCAGTTAGATATTGCAGGGAGACAGGTTGGAACCTAAGGTCAGGGCAGTGGGGGGTCAGAGACCCCAAGTAGAGGGAACAAATAGAACATGAAAAAGTGGCAGGAGGCCCTGGCCGGTTGGCTCAGCGGTAGAGCGTCGGCCTAGCGTGCGGAGGACCCGGGTTTGATTCCCGGCCAGGGCACACAGGAGAAGCGCCCATTTGCTTCTCCACCCCTCCACCGCGCTTTCCTCTCTGTCTCTCTCTTCCCCTCCCGCAGCCAAGGCTCCAATGGAGCAAAGATGGCCCGGGCGCTGGGGATGGCTCTGTGGCCTCTGCCTCAGGCGCTAGAGTGGCTCTGGTCGCAACATGGCAACGCTCAGGATGGGCAGAGCATCACCCCCTGGTGGGCAGAGCATCGCCCCCTGGTGGGCAGAGCGTCGCCCCTGGTGGGCGTGCCGGGTGGACCCCGGTCGGGCGCATGCGGGAGTCTGTCTGACTGTCTCTCCCTGTTTCCAGCTTCAGAAAAATGAAAAAAAAGAAAAGAAAAAGTGGCAGGAAACAAGCTGAGGGTTCTTGGAAGCGAAGGTGGTTTGCTCGTGCAGTACTGCAGGAGGGAGAGTGCAGAAGGGCGTGCGAGGGGAAATGCGGTCCCCAACCTCAGGCACGGGCTTCTTCCTGGAATAGACGCACAGAAGAGATTCCAGGTCATTCCATCATTAAAGAGCACCCATATCTAATCTCAGACATTAGACTGTGATACTGGTATTAGTTAATTCCTTCGTCTTCACTGAGGAAAGTTATAAGGAATGAAGCAAGCAGAATATCCAAACAACTTTCAGCACCATTTTCCTAAGCTGATGCCACCATCCTGACCTGAGAATCCGTAGAGTGAGAGCCTTCCCAGGAGCAGTAGGAATTCCAGAAAGTGTTCAACTTTGAGTGACCCTGAGCACTACTGAGTGATGATCCAGGCATTTGCTGAGAGTGACCAGTGACCAGCTCCTGGCAAATCTGGCCATGGTCAGGGTTTGTTTACTGAGAACTTCCCCCAGGCAGGGTCAGAAGGAGAAATGCTGAATGTCTCATTCCCTCAGCCCAGGCCATTGCCCCCAAGTCTCACATCACATTGGCACTAGCACCAACTCAGTGAGTAAGCATGCTGGGTCAAGGGTGCCCTGTCAGATTGAATTTTTAAGCATTTCACTTTTTTCTAAAGAGAAAAAGATGTTTTAAATGTTATGTAGGGGTGTATACACAGCAACTGTCAAATGTCCCCAAAAATTCATTCTCCTTTTCCTACTTAGTATTAGAATACATACACCTCTGCTGAAACCCTGAGTTTGGGCAGAACATATGCCCACTTTACCAGAAACACATTTCCCATTCTGCTTTGCAGCTAGCTGTGCCCATGTGAGTATGTTTCCTCAATGTTCTGAACATAGGAAGTGATGCATACAAATTCTGGTCATTTCTTCAAAATAAAGTACTTGCCTTCCAGTCATTTTCTTTCTCCCTTCCAAGGGGTTAGAACATGGACATGTTGTTGGCAAGAAACCACCTATGCAGATGAGATAAACATCTGGGAGGAGACGGTGGGACAACAATAAAGAGCTAGGCCCCTGAATGACCTCACACAGCCGCCCAGCTGTCCCAGGCCATCCGTCTACACTAGATTGTGATGTGAAAGAGAAATAAGCTTCTAGTTTATGTAATCCACTTCATAGCTGGGACACTGTGTTACAGCCTAGCCTTTTCCTAACTATATCGGTGTCATCTGAAGGTAGACAGAAAGCATGTTTGTTTGTTTTTAAGACATACAGACGTGAGTTCTAATTCTGGCTTTATCACTAACTAATCAACTCAGTCAGCTACCCTAGGTCTCATTTTTCTAACACAAAAAAAGGACAAATATAGGGGTCCTTGGATTATGACAGTTTCGACATATGATGTTTTAAGTTTACGACACTCACTTACATAAAAACTAGAAAACTGAGATGTGTTTAGCTTATGCCATTAGCATCATACTTACAGACGGTGTGGGTGAACTAGTCCAGTGGCCATGTGGTGGAAGGAGAAGCAGTACACTGTACAGTACAGTATATTAATGTCTTTTTCCTTTTCTGTGGCTTAGTTGTGTTTTTATGTTCTATATTATGATTTTACAGTTTTGTTAGGATAGGTAAGTGACTTAGGCTAGAATCTGTTTTGACTTACACTAAAATTCGGGTTACATCACTGTCGTAGGAATGAAACTGTGTCATAACCCGAGGACCCCTGTAATATCACATTTTCAGTTTGTTAAAAAGATCATCAAGACCCTTGTATGATGCTGGCACACAATGATTATTACTGTTTTATTGTTATCTTATTTCAGGCCACTGATAAGACCCACTGCAAATACCACAGCACCCTGATGCACCCAACATGGAGCACTCTATGTTTTGTTTATTATTATTCAGTGAGAGAAGGAAAGGCAGAAAGACAGACTCCCACATGCACCCCAACTGGTCCATCTGACAAGCCCACTAGGGGACGATGCTCTGCTCGTCTGGGGCGTTGCTCCATTGCTGAGCAACCTAGCTCTTCTTAGAGCCTGAGGCGGAGGCCTTGGAGCCATTCTCAGCACCCGGGACTAAATTGCTCCAATCAAGCCATGGCTGCAGGAGGGGGATGGGGGGGAGGGAGAGAGAGAGAGAGAGAGAGAGAGAGAGAAAGAGGGGGGAGAATGGGAGGGTGGAGAAGCAGATGGGTGCTTCTCCTGTGTGCCCTGACCAGGAATCAAACCCAGGATATCCATAAGCGGGCCGACGCTCTATCACTGAGCCAACCGACCAGGGTCATGGAGCACTCTAAATATAGGAAAAGGCTCAGGCTCCAAGTCCTACAAACAGTCAAGTTCATCTGATGGAACATGATACAAATTCTACAAGCTGGGCCTGGACTTCTCCCCTTTGAACATCTACAGCCTTTCAGTTTCACCCTCTGGGTGCCAGCCCTGCAGCTGGAACGTGTAGGGAGGCCTGCACACCTGTGAGAGTGGAGGGTTCTGCACCCCGCAGACCCCTGCAGATGGCCAGGTGCTCTCTGCCTGCAGTCTGTGCTTCAGTTAGAGGCTGCTCCTGTCACTTTCATGGTCTGAATGATATCA
The DNA here is from genome assembly GCF_036850765.1 of Saccopteryx bilineata. Lineage (NCBI taxonomy): Eukaryota > Metazoa > Chordata > Mammalia > Chiroptera > Emballonuridae > Saccopteryx > Saccopteryx bilineata. The sequence goes on along the minus strand of NC_089491.1, from coordinate 25,851,863 downwards.
CCTCACCAGATATGGCTTTTTGGAGCCAATGTAGGTGACAAACCTGGTTCAGAAAAGGAGGCCCATGTAAGGACTTTATTTAGCATTGGCTCTACTGCCCTCTTACATTTTACCCAAGAAGTTTTCGTATTTGAAGGGCGGAGACAACAATCACACCTGCAACTCGGTTCATGCAGCTCAAAGCTCTGAACCACGTCAGCGCTGCTGAGAAACGTACAATGCCAACTCTCCTGAGTTCTTCAGATGTCCTCATGCTGTGTGAAGTCTGGACACTGAGAGTCACCAACCCGCCCTCAGAGAGGCAGCCGACTCTCCCATCTGGAGCCCCCCGTCAGCTTTTTGTATTGGCCACTTTATCAAGGTATGATTGACATACAAAAACTCGTACATATTTAATACATACAACTTGATGAGTTTGGAGATAAGTACACATGCATGATGTCAGCTTTAAGGAGGAACCAATTCTCCTCAGCTCATAAATCCCAGGTAACATCCTAACTGAAATTAACTTTTCCTCTGGAGCCGGGAGAAGCCGACTGCTCCTGTTCCCGTGCCAGAGGGGCTGTAATCGCTCACGGCTGCCCTGGGTTCTCCAGGGGCGACTGCTCTCGGCCAATATTTTAAGTAAAACTTGAGCTCATGGCTAGAAAATGTTGTCCTGGGTATCAAGACCCAGGCAAGGCTGTGAGCAAGCTTTCAACAAAAACTCCACAGACCTTTTCTGCTGCAAACACTGTTTTAACTTAACTCTACTCCGCGTTGCTGAAGCATGAAAGAACATGGATTTACACGGACTCCAACCCTGAAATGCTAAACCGCAGCACCCTCTGCCATCACCCTGCTGTGCTTAGTTCCCTTTTCTACAAAAAGAGATCCCTGGTGGCAGCTTTCCCAAAGCTCATCCCATGGTGCTTTAAGGCGGCAAGGCGGCCCTCGGGCCAACAGTGAAAGAAGTCAGTTCCAAGCACTTGCCCAAGGTCACCTAGTCAGTGGGTCAGGCTAGAATCCTGGTATCCCAGCTTCCCATCCAACGTGCCAGCATGCAGTGTTTCCACGGCTTCAGCTGACAGGCCATCTGTCGTGTTTCTCCTCAGCTCATTCATTTTCAAGGGCCAGACCATGCCAACATTCATGCAGAGACTTCATTGATGGCAGCAAGCACCCAACAAGACTTCCATGAAAGGAAACTTAATGCTCAAAACCCAGCTCTCCCCAGAGTAATGCACGCCATGAGGTCAGAGGCCAGGAGGGTTCCCGCGAAGGTGTGCATTCTGCATGGAATGCCTCAGCTTGCCAGATCTCGGGGATGTTGGACTTCTCCCAAGGAGAGTTTTGCCCTGACTCTTGATAACTGTCAGCACGTTTCACAGAGACAGGAACTCCCGAGATCGAGATGCCAAGCAGCCGGGAACCATTAAGAATAAAACTTGAGCTGCTGAAGGGAACTGGAGACTGAGTGATTCATCTTCTCTGGGCTGTAACCTGTGACCTTGGAGAATGAAGCACCATTTGTCGTGGGCCTGCTCTGGACCTGGCTCTCAGCATGCTGCCTTTCAGTGAGGGAGAACAGTGCAGTGTGAGGTTTCTGCACCGAGGCACTGCTGACATCCTGACTCACTCATCTGTCACAGGGCTGGCCAGGGCATTGCAGGGGCTCAGCAGCGCCCTGGCCTTCACGCACGGGATGCCAACAGCACCTCCTCTCGCCATTTGTGACACCCCAGACATTGCCAAATGTCCCTCAGGAGGCTGAGTCACCCCAAGTTAAAAACCATGACTCTTGTGGCTAACTTTGGAGGTTCTGGAATCAGATGGCCAGAATCTAAACCCTGACCCCTTTATCCCATGTATCAGGTCGCCTAAGAAAATTCCTTAATTCTTCTGTTCTTTGCTTTTCATACCTGAAAATATAGATAACCACGCGCAGGGTGGTTATGACGATTAAACGAGGCGTTGCATGTGAAGCACGCAGAACCCAGCCTGGCTCAGAGAATGCCAGTGTCCGGATACCTACTATCACCCTCAGTTTTCAGAAAAGGAAAGTGAGGCTCAGAGAAGTGACTGAGAGGTCACACCACCAGCAAGGAGCCCGGCTAGCACATAAACAGAGGGCTGCACGGCTCCTCGTGCATTTAACAGCCACCGAGCGGGCTGCAGTCATGCAGTGGGCCTTGTCCTGGGCACGATGGCTGAAGAGGAAGCAGGAGACATCCCTGTGCTCAAGGAACTCCCAGTCCGGTGCAGGAGGCAGCCACACGGCCCTGCCATATCGGTGACGCCCACTGCGGGCCGTGGCAGCAGTCCTGGGCTGTGCATGCGCAGAGGTGATGGAGGCCCACGTCGCAGGGAAGGCAACTCCCAGACGGATTGTGAGAGACTCCAAAGCCCTTCCCACTTCACTACACTGTTACTGCGTCAAACAAAAGACAGGCAGCTTTTGACAGGACTGCAGATGCCCCTCTGAAATGTGAGGTCTGCAGGAAGACTGGGCAGACCCCACGGTCTCCAACCCAGCATGGGAAGGGGAGAAACCATACAGTCCCGCTGGGACCGAGTTCAACCTCTTCATTCAGAAGCACCCAGCAGGTTAGTGGAAGGCTGCTCCTTGCCTGGAGTCAGTGGCTTCTTTAGCAATTAGGCAAGAGAGGTTAGCACATCCTGCTAACCGGCTCAGGGCTCTTTGCTCAGTTTCAAAGACAATGAAAACTTACTCAGCATGAAGAGGCAGTGATGATGAATAAGTAAAAACCCAAATTGCCACAAGAGCAGGTCCTTTTTCTTGAAGAAGCTGATTGCATAAGAAAAAGTCCGTGATCCTCAGGACAAAAGGTTTCACAAGCAGATATAGTTTAATAGTCTGTATTTTACTTAATGAGCTGACTGCTGAGGGCACACATTCATATGCCCACTGGCTGGCTTAGCACCTGCGTCAGGGTGGTGTCATCGTGCACCTGCACAGAACCCCAGCGGCTTGGGCCTGTCCTGTGTGGAGAGCCCCGGGCCCCTGCTGAGAAGGTGGGGAGGATCGAACCCATGGCAACCTTTGGAATGGCACCCAACACCACTTCCTGTCATCAATCTCTGAGAGAAAAGAATGCCCCGCAGGCCAGTGCTGTACAGTCTGGCACTTAGACCAATAGCACCAGCGTCACATGGGAGCATGTTAGAAATACAAATTCTCTTGCCTTGGCCATGTAGCTCAGTTGGATAGAGCATCATCGCAGTACACCAAGGTGTGGGTTCAATCCCCAGCCAGGGAACATACAAGAATTAACTAATGAATGCATAAATAAGGAGAACAAATAGACTACTTTCTCTCAAATCAATACATTTTTTAAAAAAATAAAGAAATGCAAATTCACAGGCTCTACCCCAGCCCTACTACACCTGTAGCGGTGGGAATCTATATTTTAACCAGCTCTTCACATGATTCTAAGGTAAAGTTTGGGAACCAATGTCATACACCATCGTCCCTTCCCCATGCATTTTATTAAATCATTCAATAAGTATTTATTTTTAATAACCTTGCTACTAATGCTGGGTGTAAGGTAGTGAATAAAATTGATTTTGCTCTTGGAGAATTCAAGTTCTCTTCTGGGGAGCAATGGGAATGGGCGCCACTTTTGCTGAGAAGCCCATGATGGAATTAAAAGCAAACTCCGAACCCTGACATATATGTAAGTAGAGTCATATCATGTTATAAATGTGAGACTGCTAACTCAGAATGAACACAGAGTAGGTGTCGAGTGAAAAGTGACAGAAACAATGAAAGAATGAAGCAGCTCCTACTGTCTTCGCAGCCCCTGCCCTGGACTCTGCACTAGGTTCTGTTTCTATGTCCTCTTCCTGAGTGTGAACCCGTGAGGAGGGCCAATGTCCCATTCACCCTGGCTTCCCAGGGCTCAGCAAGGGACCTGGAACTCACTCAATATTGGAGAAGTGAATAAGAAAAGGGCTAAATTGCAATTAGCCGGATGGTTTCCCAATGCCCTGTGTGTCCTAGGAACCCTCCAGAGAGCCTACCGGGTGCCCCCAGACTAGGAAGGGGCCCCTGCACATCAGTAACTTGCATGTCTGCAGAGCTTCTACAAACAGGACCCTGCTGTCTTTACAATAAGTTAGGTCCCCACCTGGAGGGCTATGGAGCACGCTTCCTTCACAGAAATCAATCTTTCTGGAGGCCCCTCGCTTTGTGCTGGAGGAAGACAGCAGAGGCACAGAAGAGGAGCAAGGGAGATGGGCCTCCCTGCAGAGCTTCCCTGAGGGCACAACTGGAAGTAAGTGGGGCGGGTGAGGGCACACAGGGAAGCGCTGTCCCCTGCCCGCCTCATGTAAGAACTGGAAGGACACACATCTACGAGGTAGTCTACGAGGTGGGTGTTAGCCCTGCCCTCCAAGGTGAGACTCTACAGCACGTCCCTGAGATACGCAACCCAGAGGAAATTCAGTGACTCTTCATATCTTTTCAACTCCCTTCAGCAGCACGTGGCCTCATGCTGACCCCAGGCCAGGCCCAGCACAGGGGAATGAAGGGGGCACTGGCTCTCCAGTGGCTCGACAGCCGTCTCCACAGTCCTCGGTCAATGCAGTGGGTCCGCTACCCGCAGTAGGAAAAAGCCCACAGGAGTATGGAGAGCAATCAGTTTTGCCTGGCTGTTTGAGGAATGTGGCATTTGAGCTAGAGCTGGAAGGATGAGCTAAAGATTCCCTAGCAGGGAGGAGGACAGCATGCAGGACCAGCAAAGGAAACCCCGTGAGTGCAGGCCTGGCGGGACGAGAATGCAAGGAGCCTTCCAGAAGGCTGTTAGAAGTTCAGAGCAACAGAACTGTACAGAGAAGTGGCAAGAAATGACCCCGATGAGAAATGTGAAGATGTGACGGTGATGGGTCTCAACAGCCTCTCTAAGGCATGTGCCCTGCTAGCCTCTGAGGTCAGGGACTCGGAGAGGCACGCCAAGCTCTGGACCTGGTCCTGTACACACACAGAAACTTTTGCTTTTGGTTTCAGGATGTTTAGATCTCCAGGTACCAATATAAGTGCCCTCACTGGAGGCAATAGGGAGCTATAGATTGTGTTTAATGAGAGTGATATGATCAGATCTATGCCTGACAAGATGGCCAGAGAGCAGAAGGTAAAAGGCCTCACTTTAGGGTCAAACAGCTCCGAATTTGGATTTAAGACCCTGCTCCACCCTTACTAACTGTAAGACCTCAGGCAAGCTGGTAAAGATTCAGCAACTCCCGGTTCTCATTATAAAATGGTCATAACAATAGTTCTTACCTTATAAGGTGGTAGCCAAGATTAAATGGGACAAAGCATTTCAGGTTCATAGCACAGAGCCCAGAGCACAGGGTGAGCAATGGCTCCGTGGAAGCTTTCTGAACAATGAACATGGTTACAGTGGTCACGGTGAGGGAAGAGGGAGGCCCCAGAGAATGATCCCAGGAGACCTGGCTCACCTATCACCCCAGGAGGTGCACAGTCCCTGCTCTGTGGATACCTGGCTATGTTATTGTAGTTTAGAATAGGGAAAATGATGAAAAATATTGTAATAACTATGTACAGCTCCAAGTGGTTACTTGAAACACCAAGGCAGGGGTGGGGAGCACTTTGTAAGGTATGTGATTATCTAACCACTATGCTGTGCATCTGAAACTAATGCAAAAGAATACAGCATGCAAACTATAACTGAAAAATAAAATATTAAAAAATAGAATAAGGCTCAGTGATGAATAAAGCAGGCCTGCCCCATGGGAGGTGTGTGCTACTACTTCCTTTACAAATAGATGGCACCTGCACCTCACGAAGCCACAAAGCAGGGCTGGAGAATGACAGAGCAAAATAGCTTACTCAGAGTATTTCCAAACAGATTTCATAACCAGATTATGCCTAAGATTTAAACTTGGCAACCACAGACCTATTCTTCAGGTTGTGAAACCAATAGTCAAATAGCTGATAAGACAGATTTCCAATCAAATGACACAGGTTCCATTGAAGATGCCGACCGTAGATATATCATGGACACTTCACTATGTCTCATTCAGCAGGAAGGGCACAAACCATTTGAGAGAACTCTGCTTAGGGAACACAAATCAATAAATTGTTAAACAAGTGAATGAAAAGAAAGTTACCCCTGGGCTTTCCAAAGTGAAAAAGGCACAAATTATAATGGGGGCCTCAGGGTTCATCCACCTAGTCCAGGCCCCCATTCTACAGGTGTGGAAAGGGATGAGCAGGAGGTCAAGTCTTCTTCCCAAGGACTTGGTACTTGTTATGGGTTGAATTGTGTCACACAAAATATCGTATGTTGAAGTCCTAACCCTCAATACCTGGGTGTGACCTCACGGGTCTTTACAGAGGTAATCAAGTTAAAATAAGGTTGTTAGAGGGTGGGGGTGTGCCGTAGTCCAACATGACTAGCATCCTTATAAAAAGAAAAAACTTGGACACGGATGCACAGAGGACGAACACCACGTGAGAACGAAGGTGATGCGTCTACAAGCCAAGGAACTCAGAGGTTGCAGAAAGCCACCAGAAACCAGGAGAGAGGCCTGAAACAGATTCTCTCTGACAGCCCTTAGAAACAACCCACCCTGCCAACACCCTCATCCTGGACTTCTCATCTCCAGAATCACGAGGCAATACATTTCTGTTGTTTCAGCCATCCAGTATGTGACATTTTGTTACAGCAGTCCTAGCAAACTAATACAGTACTCCCTCTGCTACACACCCAATAGCTCTGAAATAAAAAAAAAGAATGGAGGCTATTTCAGCTGACTTTTAACTGGCTCTTTATAGGATGGTCAAGTCAATGAACTGTAGGCTAAGAATAGGAGAGCTCACTGAGGGCAAATGGTGACGTGGGAGTCATTTCCCTCTAAGGCTTGCACACACCTAGATAAGTCTGCCTCAGCCTTGATACGTGGTGGTTCACCCAGGGCTCCCTGACCGGCACATGGGCTCCAAATCAACCTACCCTGTTAGGCCTTGACCTTGCGAGAGGAGGCAGCCCCATGACGACAGGAAGACACAGGGTGTCAGAATTCTAGGCAAGGGAACCAGGGCCTTGAAGGAGTCACTGGGGATCAAGTGGAACTGGAGTCCTCCCAGTCATGCAACACTCTGTCACAAAGCTCAGAATGCTGGGGTTCACGGGGGCTCAGCAGCTGTCTAACCTCATGGCCTCTATAGCCTTCCATCAGCTGCTTTCCCAGCTCTCGTTTAAACTCCACCCGGAATGGGGCAGCCTGGTTCTCACAGCCCAGCTGGTCTTTAGACAGCTCTGACCTTTAAAAAGTCTTCCTTACAGCCCTGGCCGGTTGGCTCAGTGGTAGAGCATCGGCCTGGCGTGCAGAAGTCCCAGGTTCGATTCCCAGCCAGGGCACACAGGAGAAGCGCCCATCTGCTTCTCCACCCCCCCCCCTCCTTCCTCTCTGTCTCTCTCCTCCCCTCCCGCAGTGAGGCTCCATTGGAGCAAAAATGGCCGGGGCACTAGGGATGGCTCCTTGGCCTCTGCCCCAGGCGCTAGAGTGGCTCTGGTCGCAGCAGAGCGACGCCCCGGAGGGGCAGAGCATCACCCCCTGGTGGGCAGAGTGTCGCTCCCTGGTGGGCGTGCCAGGTGGATCCCTGTCGGGCGCATGCGGGTGTCTGTCTGACTGTCTCTCCCTGTTTCCAGCTTCAGAAAAATACAAAAAAAAAAAAAAAAAAGTTTTCCTTACAGTGAGCCCACTCGGTCCCCCTGGTCAACACCTCGGTGCCCCAGGAAAAGTCTTAATGCCGCTTCTGGACTCTTTTCAAGCATCTGAGGATAACAGTCGTGTACCACCCCTCCTCTCCTGGTTAAAGCCCTCCAGTGGCTCCAACCTCTCCCCACGGAAAGACTTACACCCACCCGCACTGTTCCTGCTCCTTGGAACTCATGCCAAGGATAAATCGCTTCCAGCTTATCGCTTGAGATTTTCGCGTTGGAAGGAACCTTATGCCAAAGATTTCTCGTCTCTTCTCTGGCACCCAGAATCACAATGAACTCTTTAGCATGTCACCATTCTGAAGACATCTCTTGTCTTTTTGGATAAAGTGCACAAAGAATACTGAGTGTGAGACAGAGGCGGCCATGGGGAAAGAAAAGGTGGGAAATATGTGTTGAGAGAGCAAGACCAGGGACAAGGGTGGGGAATGCGGGTTGGGGGGGTGAAGGTGACCCCCTTTCCTTTCATGCCGACTCTTCTGAGTGCGTACCCAGGACGGTTACTCTCACTGCCCAGACGTATGGAAAACAGTGAATTAGAGCACAGTACCAAGTGACCACAATTGGGGGTTCTTTCATCCAGAGATTTGCTTTGTTTAGCAGGAGGACATTGATTGTTCTGAATCCTGGGGTGAATATCCCCAAGAGGTGTGCAAGGCAATCCAATAAGGTGTGAGGAAATATACTAGAATTTCAATTTCTGATCAATTTATCTCATACTTTTAAGTCTGATTTTTACGTGCAGTCCATGTATGAATCCATTATATAATTTGTAAGTAAATACATATATATTAGAGATGCATGTTCAATATACTTTTACTGAGATGCTTATATAATCAAAAAGATTTAAAGAATGCTGCTCAGAATGGCAGCCAATTAGCCAACACAAGTCTCCAACAAGCTTCAGGGTGAGGGAGACAGGACTGGGACTACTCGTAGCGAGGCACCTGCACTGCTGTGAGAACAGTCACATTGCCCAGGCCCCCCTGATCTCTGGTAGGTGTGTTATTAAGAGGGCTATTTAAGCTGCATTAATAGTGATAGCACGTCTAGAATGAGGGAGGGGATGGTCACGTTTAACCCTGCTTGTTCAGACCATATGTAGAGGATTGTGTTCCATGCAGGAAGTTATATTTTAAGAGAGAACTCCAAAACTGGAGTCTTTTCAGAGAACAGTGACAAAAGGTGTCAAGGACACTTGAAGCCATGTCATCACAGGAACACTGGATGGAACTGGGGTATCACACACCTGAGAGCCACCTTCAGGTTTCTGACTGACTGTCTTGGGAAGTGAAAATAGACAAAGTCTATGTGAACCAAGAGCTAAAGCCAATGGGTAAAATTACAGGTAAGAAAATTTGGGCACAATCTATAAAGGAATTTCTAGCATTGTTGCCTCAAGAGAAGGAGTGAGCCCCCCATCACTAGAGATGTGTAAACAGATGCAGGGTGACTACTTGTTTGTGTTGCAGAGTCAACTCCATCCACAGAGGGGCAGCCCAGCTGGAACACAGGTATCCAACAACGTTAGTGCATAGATAACTAGTGGTCCACAGGGTGATTTCAGGGGGCACATACACGGATATTTTTTTATTATAATAGTTACGAGGCAATCTCACAAATATCTTTGAGTCAGATGAGGCTAAATTCTCTTAAGTCAGTCGATGTCAAGAGAACGATCGAGTAAAAGACAAGGAAGCAGTGCAGATGACTAGAGGACCAAGAACGCGCCTCCCTCTCCCTGCCTCAAGACCCCAAGATTCTCTGGTCTGCGCCTCCCACCCTCCAGCCAAGGTCACCTGACATCTGCCTTTCTCCTTCCGGCAACGTGCAGGCCCATGGCTGGAATCCCCAGAGCCCTGGTGTCCACCTGGCCATCCAGAACAGCCAGCCCGGGCCCCTTTCCCTTCCATCTCTCCAGCTAAACACACCTGTCCTGGACCCTGAACACCTGCTTTCTTGCTACAGAACAAGATGAAACTGATAAATGTATCCCCCATTTACACCTGGGCCAACCCTCCCCACTTCCATCTCAGGGCATATGTGTTTATTTGAGCAATGGTCTCCTGTAAGGTGTATTTTAACCCCAAGGGGAAACTTGAGAGTCAGGAGAGCAATGATTTTTAGTCAGAAAGGGCCTTACAACACACACACACCCCTGACTACATTTACAACATTAGAATCATGCATTCAGTTTTTCACGGTTTACAAAGCATTTCCCACACCCATGTTTCATCTGATGCTCACAGTGAGGTGGGTATTACAGAGATTATCCCTATTTCTGGACAAAGAAATTGGGACTCAGAGAGGTTGCATAACTTGCTCAAGGGCACACAGCTTTCAAACCTACATCCAAATCCACTTAACCAAATTCCCATTTCAAACCATTGTACCACACTGCCCCCCAGTGTCCCAGAGGAAGGACTTTAGTCGATGTATGAAGGCAGCAAGAGCAGCTGCTGTCCCCATATGCTTAACAAACAAGTGCTCTTTTTTTTTTTTTAGTTTTTATTGGCTGTCTGGACTGTGATGTGAGTAGTTAGCCTCAGAATGATTCTCACATAGCTCATGTCTGCCCCCAAGAAGTCAAGCAGTTTCCTCACATGCTTAATTTGCACGGCTGACACCTACCTGTCTCCTAGGATAGTCCTAAATGGAAAAACATAAGCAAAGGGGTCTGGTGTGCAGGAGGGACTCGCCGGTTGAGCACTGGGTCTGCTGGCACACCTCACTTTTCTATCAGAAAGCCTGGTTAGAAAAGGTGGTTTGAAACAACTAGTTGAACCTATAAACAAAACTGGAACCAAACCCAGATTTCCAGATCATGTGTTTCCATTTGAAACCTAAGTGCATGCCTCTTCTTGTTTGGGGCCCACAGGAATTTTATAAAATGAATCATTTCAGCAAAATGCATTTTCATATTAGGGAAGGCAGAACCCGGGGAGTCGGGGTAACGCAATAAAAAGCACACTATTACATGCACTGACTCTTGGCACACCAGGGCCTTACACACCTTTTCACCATGTGCACCTGGTCTTCCAAGATGGTCCTGACGTCAGATGCTCGGTCCCTTGCTCAGACCATGTGGTGGACACTGTGGAGGACACCTGACTCTATTTGGGGTTAGGGCAAGGCGGTCAGTGTAAGTGTGTGCCAGCCCGCAGCCCAGCGGGTGCTCACATCAGGAAGAGCGGGCAATAGAGAAAGAATGTGATATGCAATGGTGGACGAGGAGCACAGCAGCAAAGTCAGAGAACGTGTCTCAAGGGCAGGGTATTCAAGGTGGACACTGACAGCTGACCAGGAACTTCCCCTGGAGAGGAAGTGAAATGCACTCTCTATCCCCCCTTTCTGTGCAATCCCTCGCCCACCTGCTGCAACCTTCCCTTCCTCATGTGACCCTGGTGGCTCCCCTTTCCCACCCATCCCCGTACGACGGCAAAACTCCCTCTCTTCCCCTCCGATTCCCACCCAACCCATGCCTCCTCCCTCCTCCGCATCCTCCTCTCCCCATGATTCATGAGGCCCATTCAGACTTTCCTTCGCTCTGAAAGACTCAAAACGGCTTATTTATCTAAGACTCTCCCTCCACCCCCAGTCCTCTGTCCTCACAGTGAAGGAAACGCCAGACCCAACAGAGGGCAGAGAGTGGAGGTGCTGCTGGCTCGTGATTCATCGTTCAACAGAGACAAGTGAGAGTCAGTGGTGGGTGTGGGAGCCACGAAGCCACAAAGAGAAGGAGAAGGATTAATTGAACTAAGCCAAGCTCAACCTTAAAGATCCTGGTTTGGTTTGTTCCTGAAATAAAATTGAGCTTATGGCTGGTTCTTACTTGTTAGTAACCAGTTCACCCATCCCTTCTCTTAAGTCCTTGTTCATTAATCTTCTTAAAGACAGCAACCTGACTCTGTCAGGTTTGCTGGCTGTGTGTCAGAAACCTGTTCTTCCACTAGGAGATTTCAGAGGTGAAGTACATATATAGAAATCTTCACAGAGAACTTCCATATAGAATAGGGAAATCATTCTCCCAACCCACTGTTGTGAGCTATCTACTGGCAAAGATCCACAGATTTAAGCACTTGGAAGCTGCATTTACTTAACCATTCACTCACTCATTTATTTATTCATTTATTTTAAAATATATATATTGACTGGGATCCAGACATGAGCTAGGTATTGCAAACATGAGCAACAATGAACAAGTCAGGTGTGGTCTCTGCCCTCACAGAATGATGCGAAACTTAGACACACATACACATACACACACATATATACACACACACACACCTGAAATGTATTGTAATCAGTGGAATAATAGAGACCCTAAGAGCATGCTTTGGGAATTACCAAAGGGATTAAAGATATTTTCACAGAGAAAGTAATACTTGTGGTCTCTTTGAGGTCAGGGACTGTGCCCTATTCATCACCGCGTCCCCCAGGCATACGGCTCAGGGTTTTGCTCATTGGAGGTGCTCACAGATATGTGCCAAAGAAATAATCAAGACCTCAAAGGATGAGTAGGAGTCATAGACAAAAAAGAGAAAGGAGGTGCATTACAGGAACAGGGCACCGTGATGACAGGCTCAGTGAATAGGCCTCTGGGGGAAGGACAAGTATTTCAGAACAGGTGTGGCATTACTAACAGCAAGGATGAGGCTGGAGAAGGAAGCTGGGTTCACATTGGGAAACGCTCAGTATACCGTGCAAAGAAGTTGGAACTGCATCCTGGGAACAAAGGGTAGATTTATTAATGTGGGCTTGCCATGGTCAGATCTGCACAGACACACTTTCTCACGTAAAAACATTGTCTGTCTGCGCCGGCCAGGAAGCTTAGTTAGTTAGAGCATCATCCTGATATGCGAAGGATGCAGGTTTGGTTCCTGGTCAGGGCACATACAGGAATCAGCCAATGGACGCACGTGTAAGTGGAACAAGAAATCGATGTCTGTCTCTCTCTCTCTCTCTTTCTTTCCCAGCCCCTTTCTCTCTCTCTCTCAAAATCAATAAATACATTTAAAAAGTTTTTTTAAAAAACCCACAACATTCTTAGACTTCAGTAAGTTGGAGACCTTTCTTTTTAACAACAAAGTATTCATCTTGGTGGCTTATGGTTTAGCCCAGAATGTGAAAGCATAAGGACATCAATCAAAGTCTAGCCAGGTACCTATCTGCCCCGAGTCCTGATCTCACCTACCCAGAAGCCCCCTTTACACCGATAGCCCAAATCCTCCATCTCACACCTCAAATATATGTATTAGAAGTGTCCCTGCTGACTGGCTGCTGCTCCTCTGAATCTTAGAGTGAGTGGCGGGTGCACAGAGCAGGAAGAGAAGGCTCTAGTACCAGGGGGACATGTGGACATCCACAGACACGCAATAGAGCTTCAGCACACTGAAACAATAACTGAAGTCAACATTTTCCAAAACTACAGCCATAAAACAAAAAACCCACAGGGTTACTCAGTTTTCTCTTTCCCTCTTTCACTCTTTCTTTTCAGGCAACGTTTAACATCTACGTATGTCCATCTGAAACCTTTGCTCTCCAACTCACTATGAGACTTTGATCAACTCACTTAAAGTCTGTGGCTCTCAGTGAAATCATCTTCAACTGACAAAGCATCCACACAGCTCTTATGGAAACTGAGGGACAGAAGGTCTCCAGAGTCCCTGTCAAAGAGCCTGGTGCTTAGAAGGCACCTGACTCACCCGACGCTGCCCCTTCTGGTAGAGAATCACGTCACACCGGGCTCACAGTGCTCAGTTCTGCCTCTAGTAACCTCAGGCTGCCAGTGCCCTAAAAGTAGGCTCACTGCTATCTGCCTAACAAGACAGTGACGTGTCCTAGTAAATCAATAACCGGGAAACAGATCCGGCATCAAGCCTCCACTCTTTATCCTGGTCCTCTTCCTCTGGGCAAGAGCAGCTCCCACCACCCCAGCCCACTTTAGCCTGGTCCTCTTCCTCTGGGCAACAGCAGCTCCCACCACCCCAGCCCACTTTAGCCTGGTCCTCTTCCTCTGGGCAACAGCAGCTCCCACCACCCCAGCCCACTTTAGCCTGGTCCTCTTCCTCTGGGCAACAGCAGCTCCCACCACCCCAGCCCTCTTTAGCCTGGTCCTCTTCCTCTGAGCAACAGCAGCTCCCACCACCCCAGCCCTCTTTAGCCTGGTCCTCTTCCTCTGGGCAACAGCAGCTCCCACCACCCCAGCCCTCTTTAGCCTGGTCCTCTTCCTCTGGGCAACAGCAGCTCCCACCACCCCAGCCCACTCTTCCACACCGGGCTTGCAGGTCCAGTGCCCTGCTGGCCCCTTGTACTGTGCTTTCTCCCAGGAGTGCCTCTCCCACATCGCCTCAGCTGACTGATCCATTCATCCTTCCAGTCTTGATTCTGGTGTCCTTTCCTCCAGGAAGCTGGGTGTGAACCCCCGTATTAGAACAAGCACCCCTGCCCCATGCTTCTTGTACCCTTTGCTCCCTGTTGCTCATCATAGACCACATCACATCAAAAACCTCTGGTTTTGAACCCACCTCCCCAATGGCCTCCAGGATCCTCAAGAGCAGGAGCCACGATTCGGGTGTCCTTTTATTCAGTGCTCCTTACAGAAATGGGGACAACGTGGGCATGTAGCAGAGAGGTACTGAAAGGCGCTGACAACAAGCATGGAAAGAGTCCCAGAGCATTGTTTCGTGAGTAATCTGCTCACAAACCCTTAGCCCCAAAGGTGACCCCCACACACACACCAATGAGCCATATCTCTCCATAGTCACATCCTTGAATAGTCTTCTCCCCTTGAACCCGGCGGCCCTGGGGCTCGCTGCACACCAGCAGGACACAGGGGCAGTGACTCCGCCCAGCTCCCAGGGCTAGGTCATAAGGAGCCTTGCAGCTTCCACCCGGGTTTCTTGCAATACTCTAAGGCAGTGGTTCTCAGCCCAAAGCAAGTTTACTGGCTAGGAGATATCTGGGAATGTCTGGAGACATTTTTGGTTGTCACTATTGGAGGGGGGTATGAGGAGGGGCTATTAGCACCTAATGGATAGAGGTGGGGGTGATAAACATCCTACAGTGCACAGGACAGCCCCCCACAAAGAAATGGCCCAAAGTGTCAATAGTACTGAGGCTGAGAAACCCTGCTCTAAGGGAAGCCAGATGCCGTGTAAGAAGTCTACTCCTGTCAGACCACCAAGTGAGGAGGAAGTCCAAGCGAGTCCTGTGGAGAGGAACCCGGCCAGCCTCTGCTCCAGCCCTGCAGCCGAGGTGCCTGGCATACCGCACATGCACGTGAGGAGTCATCTCAGAGGCCAAGCCACTCAAGCATGGAGGTCACTCCAGCCTCAGTGCTCTCAGACAACAGTCATGTGAGGCCCCAAGTGAAAAGCCCCCGGTTGAGTCAAGGCAACCAACCTACAGACTGAGAAAGATAATAATATTCTCTTGTTTTAAACCACTAAGTTTGGGGGCGGTTTGTTACAATGTAATACATAACCACAGCCCCTGGATGCTGATGTTTCTGGGGTCTTGCCTTTCCCAGGTCTCTCCTTGATCTTGCTCTAGTCCTAAAGTCTAGAACAGCAAGGCTTCTATGCCAATTAATGCAGCTGCTTCTGCAGATTTTTAGACATATGCAAATTCCCCCAAGAGTTGCTTTGACCTTACCAGTTAGGGCAGCAGGAATCTTATAGCTCTTTGTAAATGAGAGGCTAGCTAGGGCCATTTTCATTTTATTGCTGGGAAAAGTCAGACTGTTGCTATAGCATATCCGTGTGACAAGTCTCGGGGACCATGCTGGTCAAGGTGAAGAGGGTCTACCAGAAAAACACGGAGAATCAGAGTCAGCACAAGGGGCTCCACACCATGTCGAGATACCCTGCAGTATCCTCGGCTTCCAAACCCCACTAATTTGTCACCAAACTCAACTCAATTCAGTAAACATTTATTGAATACCTGCTGTGTGCAGAAATTAAGCTTATCCCCACTGAAAGACTCAGAGATAAAATGATCTAGATTTTACATAAAGGGGTTAATACAGAGTGGGGCAAAAGTAGGGTTACAGTTGTTCATATGGAAAATGATACAATCATTAATAAATAATCCAAGAATAAACTCTGTGTTTCGCGCACTCACAGCATTTAACCTACTTTTGCACCCCCCTGTATTTTAGTCAGGGACTGGCATATCAACAGCAAGCTATAAAGAAAAACAATAAAAAATCAATGTTCAAATGAGATGCATGCAGGTGAACAGTCTGTGAGTTCTCACTATTATGTTAACAGAGGAAATTACCAAGCACGCACTACATTCTGGGCACCCCATCACAACCAAAATCCAGTGGTCAGACGTTTATGATTCAGTGCCAACTTATCATTCACACTTTGAGACACAGTATATAGTCCCAGACATTTCGTGAATATAAAACTGTTAAGAGTGATACAGTGCAAGAATTAACAAATGACCAGTTGATTTTAGTCTGAGGATTCACAAATCTCACATTATTTGCTGTGTTCTAAAGATTAAGAATAATAATTTTTATTGAATTTATTGGGGTGACGTTGGTTAATAAAACTATACAGGTTTCAGGTATACAATTCTGTAACACATCTCAGTGTATCGCATTGTGTGTTCACCACCTAAAGTCAAGAAGAAGAATCTTTCTGGAAAAGTAGAAGAAATCCAGCATTTAACATTTTTTGTTTCTCATCTGTGTTCCTCATCATCCAAAATGTGTGGTTCTCAACAAGACACCTGAGGCCACATTTCAAAACACAGTACGAGCTTCGCTTGGGAAACTTGATGCACTAAAGAGGATGAGGAGTCAGGCAGGACAGGCTGCGTCACACGCCGATGACAAACAGCCCTGAGCTCTCGGGAGCTATGAACAACAGCATTTCCTTCTGTTTACCCAGCCTGTCCCACCCAGACCAGTAGAAGAACCAGGCTCACAGTCACGTGAGTGGGGACCCAGCTGATGGAGGCTTCTGCTCAGCCCACGCTTCTGCCTCTCCACAGCAAGGCAGTGTAGGGGACTGCGGGCTGGCCAGGACTGAGAGCTTCCTTTGGCCACTCTAGTCACACGGTCACACCTGAGTCTAGTTGGACAGGGACATACAATCTCATTATGTGCCTAGAAGGGGAGAGGACCAGAAATACTTTATGAATAGCACTCGTCTATCGTAAGACATCATAAATTCAGAGCAGCTCTTGTCCCCAAACATCGGTTCTACTTGAAGATTGACAATTCAAATCACAAATTGAACATTAAACAAACATAGATATATAATGGGCTCAAGTTCAAAATCTGTATAAATTTTTAAGTTAAAATGGAAAATTTGAAAGGAAATTAAGGCTCCTATATTCCTGTGTGTGTGTGTGTGTGTGTGTGACAGAGACAGAGACAGAGAGACAGATAGGCAAAAAGGGAGAGAGATGAGAAGCATCAGTTCTTCACTGCGGCTCATTATCCTCCTTAGTTGTTCATTGATTACTTTCTCATATGTGCCTTGACCAGGGGGCTACAGCAGACTGAGTGACCCAGCGATGCTGGGCTTCAAGCCAGCAAACTTTGGGCTCAAGCCAGTGACCATGGGATCATGTCTATGATCCTACTCTCAAGCCAGCGACCCCACACTCAAGCTGAATGAGTCCACGCTCAAGCCGGTGACCTCAGGGTTTCAAACCTGAGTCCTTCATGTCCCAATCTGTTGCTCTATCCACTGCACCACCACCTGGTCAGGCCAAGCTCCTGTATTCTTAGACTATAGTCTCCAAATACCCTCAGTCACTATATACTTGGCTATTTCTAATGGCTCTATGAAAAAAATTAAATGCCAGTTTAGGAAAAATATTCCATTTTAAGGAAATAAAAGAAATAGATGCTTTGGGGCATTTAAAAGAAGCAATGGTTAATGTTCTAGATTTCCCAACATTTAAGGCAAAACAACAACAAAAAAGTTAACACTACTTACTTTCGGTCAACAGAATGCAAATATACTAATGGCCCGAGGTAGGTGATGTATCCAGATAGAGTGAGCTATATGGACAATGAAGCCATCTCCAAGGGCCATGAATAAAAGAATAGAAATGCTAGTCTTGCATCAACTGCTATCAACTAAAGGGATCGCATCAAAGCAGGGTCCCTGAGAAATGGTTGCTTTCTGTAGATCACACCTAATTCACAGGGTGGGGGACTTGAGGGGCACTTTAAAGAGTGATAATAGCAACACACACTAAGTGTTTATTTTGTGCCAGGCACTGATCTGAGCCATTTCCACAATTAGCTAATTAAATCCTCAAAATTACCCTATGTGGTGTTTTTAATATCCCCATTTTACAGTTAAGGAAACTAAAGGGCAGAGACAGTAACATGCCCAAAGTCTTAGAGTTTACAAGTGTGGAACCAGGATTCTAACCCAGGCAGACTGACTTCAAATCTTCACTCACACACATCGGGCTATTCTACCTTAACATGATCAATTACGACACATTGGGCATCTTACTTATTCAATGAGCTCTGAACAAGTGCTAGAACCTACTCACCTCCTTCCTAAGTCATCCAAGCAGGAGGAGGGCAGACAGGCTGTGCCATCATTACTGCACAGTCAATGGGCCTTCTTCCCCACGATCCCAGGGAGGCCCTGCCTCCTGCAAGGACCCTCCAGGCCAGACTCCACCCCTGCCCACATCCGAGGCAGCCCGCATCAGGTCCAGCATGGGTACCCAAGGCCAGCGTGGTTTTCTGGAAGGAGATCTGCATTCATTTTCTCCAGCTCACTCCCCAGTGATTGATGGCGACCCCAAAGCTCCACATCCTACATTAAATGGAGATGACCTCAGCACGGAAACATTTTAGGGGATGTAATACCAGCTGCCTGCCCTTTCCATGAGAAAACTGAGGAAAGGAACTGAATATAGCTCTAGGAATGCTCCTCAGTTTGAAAAGAAGGAAAGAAACCCCTTTTTAATTGGGGTTATTGGAAGGGGCTAGCTTCAGATTATTTTTTTGTTTATTTGGGAAACAATGACCAGGCATCTAGTCTGTGCTATCCAATGTCATCACCAGCACCATCATCCCTGTCCCCAAAGTCCAGGAACTATACCAGAATCTGTGCTTGCCCCAAGTAGTTGGGGTCTAATTCAACTCTAAGTGATAGTCACTCCATCAAGTTGAACCAACTGTAACACGACAGCAGTGACCATCAATGTTAAGTCAGAAAGACCCAGAGAGATCAGCAGCACAAGTGTCAGCTGTGCTGTAGCAGGGACTGGGTCCCTAAGGCCACTGGAAAGAGCACTCAGTGTGAAACAGTCCATCTGAGCTGGGAATACACACTCAGACACCCACCAGTTAGACCTCAGCAGCAGCGGGACCATAGTGAACTGCAAAGCATGTGCTTTATCTACCGGCATTCCCATTCCATATTTCTTCCTCTACAATCAAGAGGCAACCCAAGCAAAGCATGTGTGAGGCTAACTGTGCTGTGAGCCGGCCTCCAGTGCTGAGCTGGACCTGAGACACCAGTGCCTTGGGCTGTAAAACTGGGGGCTGGCCCTGGAGTGTCTCTGAAGTTCAATTTGTCATCACTCAAGAAGAAGGAAGAATCTCTGCACCAAAGAGTTATCTAGAGAATTCGATAATGATACCGAAGTGCCCATATCACCTCAGCTTTGAGCTCCTGAAGGGTAGTGGCTTTTCCACCGCTAGTTTTTGAACATTGGCACATTGTAGGTTGCTGCATAAATTTTGAACGAATGTAATGTATGCCTACTATGTGCTCTGGGTGCTCTACAACTATCTCATTAGAAAAGAAAGGGACTCACACACAATCCCACTGGCCATAACCCAAGTCTTGCAATTCATTCCTTGTCCCTTTTTTCACCACACATGCAGCTGATTCTTTAAAACAGTGGTGGCTTTTTAGGCAAAAGTTGGCTGGGAAGGTGGTGGGGCAGGAATCATGGCTTGTTCTAATTAGGTTCATCTACAGGGACATTTCTCTCCTTGTACCAATTTAATTGCTAGCCTCCCTTGCTTATTTGATCATGTACCTCAAGCTCCCTGACCCCCTACTCTGTGCTGGGCCCCAGGCTGGGCCCTTGGTTCTGTCCTGGAGGAGCTCCCCTTTGAGGGCACTGCATTTGTAGGACTCTAGACAAGAACACTGCAGCCTACGCCAAGCTTCCAAATTACAGCAACGTTCTAAGGAGCAGCTGGGGTTTTATTTTTCATTTCCTCAGCAGACCCGTCTCTCCACATTTAGTTGATATGCTCTAAAGCACAGGCCCTGACACCTGGGGGTATATTTTCAAAAAATGTGTGGACCATATGCATACCTAACATGCAACAGGGCCATGGAGAAATTGGTACAACGCTGCTTGGCACCAGCCGGCTTTTTTTTTTTTAATTCCTTAACATCTTGCCTACAAATTGCATCCTCAAGCACTTCAGAGAGTTGAAGAACCCCCAAATGCTTAGAGCTTATTTCATTATGCTTTATTTGGGGCTTTAAAGGAGGGGGGACCAGAGGATTTCAGGAACAGTTTAGCAACATCAGGGCTGATCAGGTTGAAGAGCATTCAAAGAAATGTCTGTATTCCTTTTTGTTACTGAGATCATGTGTTTCGCTGAAAGCAATCTTGTGATGGCCTCACAAGTACGTTTCCTAACCTCTCACAAGCCCATTAGCCATTGCTTGGCTGCCTTTTGTTAATTTTTTTTAAAAGAAAAGGGGACAGAGGGCAGGACCAGAGAGCCCTGTTCTGAGAATGGGGAAGTCTTGCGTCTAGACCCCTCAGCTGCTTCTAAGCTGTGTGGGTTCAAGCAAACCATCACCCTTCTCTGGGCTTCCACTGCCCCCTTTGTTTAAACGCAGCAGAAGGAATGATATCCCTCTCCGTGAGATCACATTGCTTACAAAGCCCTTCCACATGTACTGTCGCAGGGCATCAGGTCAGGCCTGGCGTGGGATCTCAGCTGGCATGGAATGTAAGTTGTGCAGCCTGATGCAAGTTAACTGACCTTTCTGAATCTGTTTCCTTGTAAAATGGGGGAAGGGACTTGAAGAGTAGGTGTGAGGCTCCAGTGAAACACAGGATCCAAAGTTCCTGTTTAGAAGTTATATAAACATGAAGACTCACTCTCCCTGGCCCCACCTCACCCTCCGTCATCGTCACCAACATTTCCCTCAGCTGCCTCAAAGAACAAATGCCTGATCTAAGTAAAAACAGTGCGTGTGCCATGCAAGAACAGCTTCCAGACAAGCTCTCAGCATCCACTTCCAATTTCTTTCCTCAATTTCTCTTATATGGCAGCTGCCACTTTGAGTTGTGCAAATGTTGTCTTCCTCCTCCTCCTCGTCATCATGATCCACTACATGAGGCACCCAGTTATTCTGAATTCCCATGGCTTTCTGATTTAAAGATTGCCTTTCAATGATAACCACAGAGAGGCCCTATCCCAGGTGAGTATAGGACATAGTGATCCAATAAAGAGCTTACCTCTACACAGCCATTTACGAAGCTCTCGCTTGCACTCATTACCCTGATTGAGCCTCATAACAGTCCTAGACTATGATTTATTTTCTTATGTCCATGTTACAGCAATGAAACCAAGGTTGAGACAGATGAAGTGGCCGTCCCAGGCGTGCAGTGAGTGAGCTGGCAGTTGCAGATGGGAGCCCAGGTGGTCAGATCTGGTAACTCTCCACATCCCCACTCTGCCCCTGGCATGACACAGAGGGTCCTATTGTAAAGATACTAGCCGCAGCTCCGCCTCCAGTGTCTGCCCTGATTTGAGGAGAGGTTATCCCCTACAACTAGCACTTTGCTTCCTTTCCAGGCAAAGTAAAAGACGGAAGGAGGAGAGATGGTTCCAGCCAGGAGGCTTCAGCCTACTCTTCCCCCTTAATTTTTTTCCTGTGACCTCTTAAAAAAGCCTTTTGGCCTACACTGGCAAAATGGCCTGAACCTTCATACAAGTAAAGGCTTTCTGCTTCCTATGTGATTTCTTATGAGTGGTGTGTTTCGCTTTAGGCTAACTTCTGAGGTTAGGCCCAAAGCCGTTTACCCTTCACTGTCAGATACAGATTCATCTGCATTTCTCGCTATCCAGAACTCAACGGTCTCAGTGTGGGCAAACACGTGTAAACTCTCACGCACTTTTTTGTGTATTACTATCAGGAACCAGAATTGCTATAGGATGAGTGGCAAAGCCATTTTAAACAATGTTGTGGGCAAGGAAAGGAAGGAGCCAGTGTATGGGGACCATCCCATGTGCCAGCCCTGTAAGTCTCACAGCAAAAGGGAAAGAAAGAGATCATTGCCCCATTTTATAGATGAGGGGAATCAGACTCAGAGAGGGTGAGTGGCTTGCCCAGGGTCACACAAGAAGAGGAGCACAGAATTGGAAGCCAGACCTGCTTCCAAAACCTCAGCTTTCAGCTGCAGCACATGCACGGGAGCCTGGGTCATGGGCTGTCCCCAAAGCATCGCCGCTTGTATCTGGTTGTGACTACGGGTGGAAGAAAGAACTCTGCTTCCTGGTAGAGGCAGTTTAGGTGAGCTGAGAATTGGAGAGAGGAAAAGGTGAGGAAGTTCAAGGAAACCACAGAAATCTCATTAGATCTCACCCTAAATTCCACTGGGAAGGTACAAGAGAGGTTAAACTGGAGAAGGGAGTGAGGAGGAGGTACCAAGAATGGCTTCTCTCCAGACCCTCTAAGAAGCAGGGTCTTCACTCCTATTGAAACTTCTTTTGCTGAGCTGAAGTAGGGACAGTGCCAGCAGGCCCTGTGCCCCAAGTCTTCCCCAGGTTCTCCTCTCCGTCCCAATGCCCTGACTGTGCCCTCTGTCCACCTACATCCTCACCCAGCCTTCCATGGGCATGTGTCACAAGATGTTGACTCAGCTGATCTTTTTTAATGTTCTTGTCCATAGAGATGCCCTGAAAAAATCCTGTGCTCCCTTTATCCCTTGTACCTCTCAGTGATTACTTTGTAATCTCTAACAAGATTTAGGAATACATTCATCTCATGGTAGTGCAGCCTCTCAACTTGTACAAAGTATCACTTTTATTATGTCTTGCAAAATAACACAATACTTACTAATCACCTACTCTGTTGCAGGAATCACATTTTTAGACACAATTTTATTTTAACCCTACTATAAATGTATTATTAGTAGTATTATTCCCATTCTACAGATGAGGTAAATGAGCCTCAAATAAATTGTGACTTGCCCAAGGTCATCCAGATAATACCAAGGTCTTCCACATCTTTTGTCCATGTCCTTGCCAATCTCCCATGTTATTCCTGCAGTCAGCTGAGAGACAGACACCCTACTAAAAAATACCGCACTGCAGACAGGAGCAAACGATAGTGACTGTGTCATCTGAGAAGTGGATATCAAGATGGGATTAGATGTGCCAGAAATGTATTAAGAGAAGCAGCTTTAAGAATAAAATAATGGCAAAGGAGTCAGAAGAGGCAGGGAGAGCCATCTGACCACAATGTAAGTCCAACCCCGGGTGAGGGAGAGAGGACGGAGCAAACAAGAGGAGACTGACTAGAAGCATCTCAGACTGCCATTCAGGCTTAAGGAGAGGTTAGCGCAGGCCACTGCAGGGACGCCTCGGCCCAGTGCCCATCAGAGAGTCCCCCACCGGGCAGAAACAGGCCTCCAGCACGTCCACCAGGCTCCTCTCTGGCCAAGAGCACCCTGCGGGAAACCTTGCTTTGGCCTGAATGCGGGGATGACCTTCCGAGCAGCTGGAGCCTTGGTCAGTCACACTCCTCATAGTCAAAGAGGTGCATTCTTATGGCTTCCGTGGTAATTTTCAAATTCGGGTAAAAACATGTAAAACACTTCTAAAACAAGTGTTCCATTTAAAATCCCAGTTGGACATTCTACAACTTTGTTCTAAATACAAAAATGGCCGATATAATAAAACAAAGCCTTTTATAAGAGCTATGGACGAAGCATGGAGGATGCCTGCAAACTTATGTCATAAAAACTCAACTCTTACAAAAGTATAGACTACAGATGAAAAATAGTTCTGCAACAGGCAGGTGTCTCTGTTCCCATCCTAACAAACTCAAACGGGGTATTCATGTCTCTGGTGCACCTTAATGATTAGTTTATTGGACAAATTACAAAAGGTTATTATGGCAAACAGACCCAAAGTAATCCCCAACTCCTGGTGTTTGCTCTTGTATAATCCCCTTCCTGAGTGTGAAGAGGACCTGTGACTTGGTTCACAACGCCAGAACATAGCAAAGGTGATGAAATGTCACCCCCACAATTACACTGCATTACATAAAACAGTCTTTCTAGAGTCACTTGTTCTCCTATTGGCCTCGAAGAAGTAAGCTGCTATGCTGTAAAGGTCTTACAGAGAGGGCCATATCGTAGGGGACTACCGACAGCCTGTAGAACTGAGGCCTTCAGCTCATGTGGGACGCAAGAAAACATTCTGCCAATAACTTGATGATTTTGGAAGTAAATTCTTCTCCAGTTGAGCTACCAAGTAAGAAAGCAGCCCATCTGATACCTTGATTGCAGCTTTATGAGACCCTGAGCAAAGCAACCAGCTAAACCCAGGGCCAGACAAGTAAGATAATTACTGTGAGATAATAAATGTGTATTTTTTATGCCACTAAGATTGTGGTAATTTGTTACACAGCAATACCTGATTAATTCAGTCATGAATATGCTTTGTGTTGGACACTACTGTAGGCATAGTGGTCATATCAGTTTGGTTAGGCCACGGAACAAGTCCTGTGTGGGGGCAATGGGAGGGGAACTAGTTAGATGGAGATGATGGTTATACCTAACCTACACTAGAACTTACAAAATGTTATAATAGACTTATAAACAAATTTCTGAGTGCATGCAGCCACAGCAGCAGCTATTCCTGCCCTGAGAGCTGGAGAAAGCCTTACAGACACAACATGTGAACTGAGAAGGACGTTCTAACCCAGTAAAATCAATTCACATTCACTAAAAGCCCTAAACTTTGGGTTAAAATGACAGCATCCTTGACACCATGAATGTTCTTTTTTTTTTTTTTTCTAATGTACATTTAAACTCTGACCAAGAGAAATAATTTCTCCATCATGAAAGAATGCCATAATGGAGAGTATTTTTACACTGGACTTTCACCTCTGCTTCCCTAGCTTAACAAAAGACATACCTGTGCTTCCTTCCCCACATAGGGTATGAAAGAATTGCTTGTGTGCAAAGATCCAGAGGAATAAAACAGCTGGTGGCCATGTCACTGAGAAGGGTTTCCCTCACCCAACTGCCAGTCTCCATAGCAACTGCCAGCCACAACCTACAAACAGTTGCCTCGACTGCATTACACATCCCTGCGGAACTCCCAAGGAGGGAATCCTTGTTGATCTTTTGGTCGCCATGGTTTCGGTTCCCGCCGTCGTCTTAGATGTCCTCTAAACATGTGTGTGCATGCACATACGTATATTAATGTGTGTACTGACGCTTAACACATGCTGCCCTTCGCTCTTGGAAGTCAAAACATGCTTGAGGAGTGACTAGTATAATCTCCGTGATGAAAATGACACAGTAATCCTCGCCCCAGTGAAAGGTCTGTGGTTGCTCATAGGATCCGCTGAAATTCCTTCAGATTGACTGATGGGAATGCAGTATGATTGAGTCTCCCCAGAGAAGAGGACATCTGCAGGTTATAAAACTACTTTTGCACTTGTTAGAAAATAACTCACAATGGATGAGTCAGTTTTACTCAGGTTCCAAAGACAGTCAATTTTGGTTTGAAAATTAGTGTGCATATTCATGATATTTGCTCCAAATGACTAACAGTTACAGTCTCAAAGTACAGCCATCTCATCCAGAATGTCAGAAACATGAACAAGACAGTCCTTATTGAAATTATTTCTAGATGCTATCCTTATATTGCTATTCTGATGCTGAGGAATCTGCACTAATATGATGCGGGAGCCACCAGGGCTTCCCATACTTTGACATCAGTGTAAATCACCCTACAGGTGATTTCACCTGCAGGAAATGGATTCTGGTTCAGGGGCGAGGCTAGAGATTCCACACTTCTAACATGCCCTCTGATAACGCTGGTGACCTTGGACTACAGCCCACCACTACAAGGCCGTGAGGAGTGCTCACTGTGACTGGAGCATGTGAGGATTATAGTGAGGATTCTCAGTAATGACATTTATGTAAAATGCCAAATATAGTACCTTGCATGATGTGGTAAACTCTGTCCAAGTCTCTCTCCTCTGCAAAGTGTTTCAACTCTCATTAGCTCACTGGACTGTCACAACCCTGGAAGAAAATTGGGACAGAAACTGGGTGTAATCCAAATTTAAAGACAAGGAAACTGAAGTTTAGGGAGATAAAATACTTTTCCCAAATGTGTAGAGCTAATGGGGCAGAGGAAGGAATTGAACCGTGGTCTTGTAATTACCAGTCCTGTCTTCTTCCCATTATACCATCTTAATGGCCTAATATGTTCAGGTTAGAAATGCCCCTTAATTATTTCAAGATGAAAGCCATCTTATATTTTTGAAAGCTAGAAAAACCCTGAAATCAAAACCTGACACCGATACTCTTATCAAAAAAATTCCATAGGCCAATCTCAAAAGCATAGAAGCAAAACTCCTAAATAAAATGGGATCAAATCAAATCCAGCCGTATATTTGAAAAATAATACAGAATGACTAAGCAGCGTTTATTCCAGGAACATAGGATGGTTTTATATGAAGAAATCTATTAACATAATTCATCACATCAGTAGGTCAAAGGAGAAAAGCCATATGACCATGGTAAAAGATGCCAAAAAGACATTTGATAAAATTCAAGTCATTCAAGATTTTAAAAAAACAAACTGGGAATTGAAGCATACTTCTTAAACACAAGAAAGGAAACTATCTGAAAGCTAAAGCTAGTATTCTATTTACTGGGAAACACCTGAGAGAAGATAAAACGGCCATCCCTGGCTGGGTAGCCCCATGGATGAAGCATTGTCCTGGTATGCTGAGGTCGCAGGTTCCATCCCCAGTTAAAGCACAAATAAGAATGAACCAATGAGTGCATAAAAATAAACGGAACAACAAATCAATGTTCTCTCTTTCTCTCTCTCTCTAATCAATGGGAAAATTTTTTTTTAAAGGTAAAATTGCCAACCCTCACTCCTATTTTTAATCTTTTTTTCAAGTTTTAATCAAATGCAATAAGACAGGAAAAATAAGTAAGGGGTAGAAATAGTTGATAAGAGGAAATCATATTATAATTATTTTCAGATGATAAGATTTTTCTCCTAGAAAAATCCGAGGTAATTTATTTTAGAATCACTAAGAACAGTTCAATGTAATCAACAATGACCAGTTAGAAAGTAGACTTTTTTTAAAGATTTCATTTAAACTAAGAAACCAAAAAAATTAAAATACCAACTAACAAATTTAAGTAGTATTCATTAAACCTCATATTTTTACAATGAGGCCTAGAAAAAGATTTTAATAAAAGAAGAAAAATCCCATGTTCCTGGATGAGAAGTCAGACTTTGTAAAGATGGTAAAGCTCCTCTAATTTACAGATTTACTCCTATTTCAATCAAAATTACAAAAATAGTCTTGAAACCTTGGAAAGTAACTCCTAAATTCAGCTAAAAAGGTAAATGCATGAGAACCTTCAAGAAAATATTGAAAAAAAATAAGAATGTCGATAAACTAGCTCCACCAGGTTTTAAAATATACTATAAACCTATAATAAATAAAATGTTGCTATACAGGTACCAGGAGAGAACATAGATCAAAGAAGCAGAATAAAAAGCTCAGAAATGCTCCCAAGGTTAACTATATAAGAATTTTTTAATTGGCAAAAAGAGCATTTATGTCCAGAAGAAATTTTATAAAACTAATGTATTAACTATGCAAAAGTAAGCTAAGTCACAGTTGTACTTACATCAGTCCAAAATAAACTATGGTTGAATTCAAGAATGTTTTAAATCAATCATAAAAGAAATTTATATATATTCCTCTTAAATAGAACAACAAAATTAGAAAATTTAAAGAGAAATACTGATACATTGAATTATATAAAAATAAAGAACCTTCATAATGTAGAGAAAAAGAGCAAATAGCAAACTAGAAAACAAATAAAGCATATGATAGGTAAGGAATTAATATGTTTAATACATTAAAGAGATTTCATAATACAATGAAGAAAAGATTGGCCCTACATTATAAAAATGGGGACACTATATAGAGTCAATATATATATGAACACATATTGAACTTCACTATTAATCAAAACCACTCAAAATAAAAGTTCATGATGGGGTATGCTTCTCATAAAATTAGCAAACACTAACTAGCGGAGGATGTTTGGATACTGACACTCTTCTATACTGCTCAGAACATAAATTGGTACACACTCTTTGAAAGCCAATTAGCAGTATATCTCAGAAATCTTAAAATATGTGTAGTCTTCAACCAAACAATTTTACCTGTTACAGATTCATCACCCTCTTCCAAGACAGTATAAAATATATGTTTGTGCAAGACATATGATAGAAATATATTCCATAATGTTATTTATAATAGAAATTTATCAATGCTTTACAATATGCAATTAATAAGTCAATTATGGTAAGTCTATTCAATTGACTGTAATGAAGCCATTGATTCATTGAATTAGTCTAATTAATGACCTGAAAAACTATTCAGACTATATTAATAAGGGGGGGGGGACTAGATGTGAAAGAGTATGTACTGTTTGATAGCATTTTTATAAAATACAGAAAAATTCTTATAGCGATTATCTTAAGTGATGGGATAGCAATCTGTTTATTTTTTCCATTTCCTTTTCTGTGTTTTGCTGTTTTGACACAACAAGCATGAGCTGCTTTTGTAATCACCACCAAAACTGTGTGAGCACTCATGAGCATCTTATTTTAAAGAGGCGACTGGGAGCCAGTGCTTAATTCTGACCACTGGAGTGACGCAAGCTAAGTGAGGCTTAGGGAAATTCATTCTCACTGCCCGGAGTGAGTTAGGCCAAAGGAGAGAGAACTTAAAAAGGAAACAATGCGCGTCTGAAACAGGCTGCCGCAATTGCTGCGTAAGATCTCCGGGGCACGGCCTGGAGATGGCCAGGTTGAAACAAGTGAGATCCAGGAAGCCTGTTGAAGGTGAATCATCAGGAAAAAGTGATAGAGAAATAAAGTGGTGGCCAGCCGTGGGAGAGAGGGCGGGGTAAGCCCTGAGGACAAAAAGCTGGTGATGAAAACGCAGCCACAACAAAGTGGATGAGCACAAACGTTGAGGCGGGTCATCTGAATGAGGAGGCGGCCAGGGAAGGTGGGTCCGGAACATGAGGAAGTTCAGGGCAGACGCCTGCTGGGACAGGTCGGAGGAGCGGGGTCTCTCAAAACACTTCCTCCCCTGTGAAAAATTCTTTACAGTTTACAAAAGTTGCCCTCTCGTCCGATTCTCACAGGTGAACTGGTGAGACAGGCAGAGCAGTTACTATCACTCCAACTGTTACAGACGAGAACTGAGACTGAGCAAGCAGTTTACCCCCATCTCTGCGAGGGGCAGGGTCGGAATTGGAGCCCAGGCCTAGCCATCTTCAAGTCTAGCATTCTTTCACACACATCGAGCTGTTTGCTACAAATACAGGTACTAGCTGAAATCACATAAGCAGATGAATTTGCTTTAAAAAAAAAAAAAAACTGGAAGGTGGAAAAAATAGGGCCCTGGATGTACAAATGAATTATACAAATGAATAAGAACAGAAAAAAATTCAGTTAGAATTTACAATGAAGTAGAATTCATCAGGACTTACCACGGTGAGAACACTAGAAACTAAGAATGGATGTATGGATTCAGTAAACAATTCCTCTGTCTGTCAAGGTAGTCCAGATTGTATTCTGATAGCCAAAACACAAGATCTCAGTGTCTTAAAATAATAAGTGTTTCAGGCCCTGGCCAGTTGGCTCAGTGGTAGAGCGTCGGCCTGGCGTGCAGAAGTCCCGGGTTCGATTCCCAGCCAGGGCACACAGGAGAGGCGCCCATCTGCTTCTCCACCCCTCCCCCTCTCCTTCCTCTCTGTCTCTCTCTTCCCCTCCCGCAGCCGAGGCTCCATTGGATCAAAGATGGCCCGGGCCCTGGGGATGGCTCTATGGCC
The DNA here is from genome assembly GCF_036850765.1 of Saccopteryx bilineata. NCBI lineage: Eukaryota > Metazoa > Chordata > Mammalia > Chiroptera > Emballonuridae > Saccopteryx > Saccopteryx bilineata. The sequence continues at coordinate 25,821,948 of NC_089491.1, read as the reverse complement.
TCTGCTTCAGGCATTAGAGTGGCTCTGGTCACAACAGAGCGATGCCCCGGATGGGCAGAGCATCGCCCCCTGGTGGGCATGCTGGGTGGATCCCGGTCGGGTGCATGCGGGAGTCTGTCTGACTGCCTCCCCGTTTCCAGCTTCAGAAAAATACAAAAAAAAAAAAATTAAAATAATAAGTGTTTCGTTTTTGGTTCACAGTACAAGTTGATCACAGAATGTCAGAAAAGCTCTCTACTCAACTCAAGGACCCAAGCTGAAGCAAGAAGCTGGAATTTTCTAGAATACTGGCAGTCAATGCCCCAGAAAGAAGAGAAAGCTCTAGAGACTCTTAGCATCAGTAATTAAATGCTGAGATAGCAGTGACAAACATCATTCCACCACCAATCATTGGCCAGAACTGGTCACATGTCCCACCCAGCCACAGGGGCCAAGAAGTTGGAGGACCACAAAGCCGTGGTGAGGGGCACTCAGGAGCACCAGGGCTACTGCACATCTGTGCTCAGCACTGGGGAGAGTACTACAGTTTACAAGCAAAGGTACCCCAGTGAAGAAGTTGACAGGTGAATGTAGGCAGAAACATCAAGAATCCATCTAAAAAGAAAGAAATCATTTCATTAATTGTTAATAACATCTGAAAGAAGATAGCTTCTTAGTTAAATGGCAGGACTTTAAAAAGTCCTGGTTGGGGCCCTGGCCAGTTGGCTCAGCGGTAGAGCGTCGGCCTGGCGTTCGGGGGACCCGGGTTCGATTCCCGGCCAGGGCACATAGGAGAAGCGCCCATTTGCTTCTCCACCCCCACCCCCCTCCTTCCTCTCTGTCTCTCTCTTCCCCTCCCACAGCCAAGGCTCCACTGGAGCAGAGATGGCCCGGGCACTGGGGATGGCTCCTTGGCCTCTGCCCCAGGCGCTAGAGTGGCTCTGGTCATGGCGGAGCGATGCCCTGGAGGGGCAGAGCATCTCCCCCTGGTGGGCAGAGCATCGCCCCTGGTGGGCGTGCCGGGTGGATCCCGGTCGGGCGCATGGGGGAGTCTGTCTGACTGTCTCTCCTCGTTTCCAGCTTCAGAAAAATACAAAAAAAAAAAAAAAAAGTCCTGGTTGGCCCAAGCCGGAGGCACAATGGATGGAGCTTTGCCTTGGAGCGCCAATGTTACTGGTTTGATCCCAGGGTCGCCAGCTCAATCTCAAGGGCCCTGGCTCAACACCAAGGTCTCCAGTTCAAGACCCAGTCAGGGCACAGTGAGATGTAATCAATGACACGACTAAGTGGAACAACAAATTGATGCTTCTCTCCCTTCCTGTCTCCCCTCCCCTGAACCTTCCTCTCTCTCAAAAATAATCCTGGTTTTCTTCTTCCAGCACAAAAGTCAAAAAGGAGATTAGAAGAGAATTTAAAAGTCAAAACCCAAAACAATAGCTGAGTTATAAAGAGCCAGTCAGGCACCGTTCATTTTAAGTGGCCACTGAATGCAGAGCATTATGCTGAGACCCAGCTCCTGGCCTCAGCTCAGAGATCTCCACCAGTCCACCCACACAGAACAAACGGTTTTTCTCATGAACACTGAAGGACCAGAATCCTTCCTCTGCCCCAGGTGAAACTACTGTGTTCCTGCTCAATTCTCTGATGTGCTCGGCTTGGAGTGGCAGAAGATGCACTCAGAAAGTGATTAGATTCCGTGTCAGGAAGCTGAAGTTTGAATCTTCATTCAAGTTACTTTATTTAAACTGATGATAACGTTGGCTCACAAGGTTCCTGCAGTGGAACCCAGTGATTTTCAACTGAGGTGCCACAAGAATTTTTAAAACATGCCATACTTGACTGATTAGGCGGGGGCACTGACCTCTTTTCCCTTAGATTGTCAGATTAAAAAACAACAGCAAACACAATAGCCATCCAATGTGAGTGAATCAACAGAATACTTATTTTCTTAGATTGGCAAAAAAATATATTTTTTGGTGTGCCGCAGAACTTTAGTAATTAGTTTATGTGTGTCATGAGATGGAAAAGGTTGAAACTCGCTGCTGTAACGAGGTGCGGTGGGAAAAATTTAACACTTAGTAGGTATTCAACAAAAGCTCTTTCCTTGCTTTAATAGAGCATCTCAAGTTTTTGAATATCTGCCACATGCGAGATCCCAGATGTGCAAAGCATGTGTATGACCTTAGATTTCGTTTTACAAGATTTCTATCTGGACCTTGTGCAGTAACTCAGTAGAGAAGGTGTTAGATTTTTTTTCTCGCCTAATTTCTTCTGCATATTGTCCTTCCTTCAAAGGCCAAATTGCTAGTAATAAAGCAACTCCTTCTGGAAGTTTGCCTTGTATCATATGACAATTAGACGGCCCAAGCACAAAGTGCAGACATATTTCAGCTAGTGATGAGCATAAGGGATTTGTTGGCCGACCCAACATGAACACCAGGAAAGCTGACAGCCTGTCTGTGATGCTCAGGCCTCTCCTCCGAGCCAGGTGAGAAACAGAAGCATCTGCTGTGAGGACCTGATTTATCATTGGGAAAGATGACAAATATGTTATTAATGAGTGAATACATCACTCTCACGCAAGCAACGACTTTCCTTTTCTCTCTGGAGTGTCCAGCATAATATTTTTCCTACGTAGTACCCTTAGGCCAGCCCAAAGAGTCCTGAGGGAGAGGTTGGAATACATTTCTCTGCAGGGCCCAGGCACCATTCTGTAAGCACAACAGCAGATTAGCCAGTGCCCTGCAGTGCAGAGCCCCGTCCACTGGCAGAGAAGTCAATCTGCCATAGATGGAATGTGTGTGTCCCCCACAGATGCCCATGCTAAATCCTAATGCCCAGTGTGCTGTAATTTGGAGGTGAGGTCTTTGGTAGTTGATCAGGTCATGAAGATAGAACCATCATGGATGGGATTAGTGCCCTTATAAAAAGGACTGCAGAGAGCTTGACCAGGCAGTGGCTCAGTGGACAGAGCATCGGACTGGGACTCAGAGGACCCAGGTTCAAAACCCCGAGGTTGCCAGCCTAAGCGCAGGCTCATCTGGTTTGAGCACAGCTCACCAGCTTGAGCCCAAGGTCACTGGTTTGAGCAAGGGGTCACTCAGTCTGTTGTAGCCCCCCGGTCAAGGCACATAGGAGAAAGCAATCAATGAACAACTAAGGAGCCACAACGAAGAATTGATGCTTCTCATCTCTCTCCCTTTCTGTCTGTCTGTCCATCCCTATCTGTCCCTCTCTCTGTCTCTCTCTCTCTCCAAAAAAAAAAAAAAAGGACTGCAGTGAGCATCCTTGTCCCTTCCACCATGTGAAGACACATGAGAAAATGGCCCTCTATGAACCAGGAAGTACACCCTCACCTGACACCAAATCCACCGGTGCCTTGATCTTGAACTTCAAGCCTCCAAAACTGTGGGAAATAAAGTTTCTGTTGCTTAAAAGCCACCTAATCTGTGGTGTTCTGTTTCAGTAGCCCAAACAAAATAAGACACTGGTCATCCTAGTGGTACATGACCTGGAGAACAGCTCTTCTCCTGAACCTTTGAGCTCTTCTAACTATAAGAAGAATTAACCAAAATACAGATGACCACATACTGCATTGTGCATAAGCTTCCTAGGAAATGCACACTCAGTGATTGAGCCACAAATTGTACAGAGGGCAGGAGCAAGCAAGGAAAGGGAGGGAAAGGACTTGACAGAGGGTAAGGAATGCAGCTGGGAGAAGAAGGGGCCCCACAGGAAGATCCTCTAACAGCGGGAACTATGCAACTAACACATGAGTCACAGTGAAACTGCTATGAGGGCGATCCGGTGTGAGGCCAACGACATGAGACAGCCAAGGGCAATGGAACAAACATGGCAGATGGCAGAAGACCACCCCTAATCCTAACTGGCTGTGTTACTTTGGAAAAACCATTTGGCTTCCCTGAGCCTCGGCTTCTTCAGATGTAAATAGGGATATTGTTGGCCCATTGCAGAAAGCTAGAAAGAGGATAAAATGAGATGGTATATGTAAAACCATGAAGCCTATATAAATACCAGTCATTATTATTATTATTATGAAAGTTCCATTCATTCTTTCACTAAGCACTCACTGGGTGCCTTCTACATTCAAGCCCTGTGCTCAGTGCTGGTAACACAAAAGTGAACACATCAAAAATAACAAGATAAAAGCTATCTAGGAAATATATCTAGACAAAGAGATACTGTGGACCTATTTTAATGCAGGATTTTTATGTTTAGGGAACAATGTAAATATCTTAGGCTCGATCGCAACTACTCTGGAGTAGGCCAAGACGACAGACAACGTGAAATAAACAGATGGGTCTGCGTTCCCGCGAAAGGGTGGTAGAGGCAAAGTCAGAGAGGTGGGCAGAGGGGATTTGGTAGGGCCTTGGAGGCCATGCTAAGGCTTGGATTTTATCCCAGGGTTGGGATAAAACACCCCCCCCCCTCAACTGTGTATGTGGCATTGTCCTAAGACCGTTCTTGAGGAACTTAAGATGTCGAGGAGGCTCAGTGAAAGCGTCCCGGGCCCTGTGAATCACAGCCTGTTTTCTCGATACACATAGCATGTTAAAGACCCTCCGAGTTCTTGCAGAGAATAAATTCATTTAATTTTACTACAATTTTCACATTTACTTAGAGAAATCTTTTCCCCAAAGAACACCTGACAGAACCCCCTGGACCAGTGTTCCATGATGTAGATAGACACTTTGAGAAGCACTAGCCAATTGATCAAAAGCAGCCTCTTCAGCAGCACATTCACAGCCATGATCTGCCTCCAGGCTCCTTGTCTGACCTCACTGTCCATGGTTCCTAATACCCTGGACCCCACCAACACCTGTGACTTCCTAAATACACCATGCTATTCCATGCTCCCTTACATTTTACAGGTCCTATTCAATATGCCTGGAATGTTCTTCTCTTCCTTATTTTAAAACTTCCTTCTGGAGAACAGACTGAGCAGGCTGTATGTCTATGATGGCTGAGACCAGTGCTGCTGGAGCTGCACCAGGCATCAGAATCATGGGCAGGGCCCACTAAAACACAGATCGCGGGGCTCCACCCTACAGTGTCTGACTCAGCAGGTCTTGAGGGGGCCTGAGAATCTGCATGTCTAACAGTTCCCCGGAGATGCTGGTGGTGCTGGTCCAGGGACCACACTTTGAGAACTACTGACCCATGCCAATGCCAGTGACCACTTCCCAATGCCAGAACTGTACTAGCAATACAAGTGTGTGAGCTAGCTGACTGCTGCTCTCTGGGAGATGGCAAAGAAGACCAGCACTAAACACAACAATAGCCATTTGAATGAGTAAAAATTATACCTATTTCTTTTTTTGGCAGATCATCAAAAAAAATGTATTTTTAAATGATTTGACTTTGGGTGATGGGCACACAATACAGTCAACAGTCCAAATGCTATGAAAATGTTCATCTGAAACCTACATATTTTTATTAATCAATGTCACCCCATTAAATTTAATTTCTAAATTTAAAATAAATAAAGAAATATATCTTTGATGAAATTGCAGAATTTTAGTAATTAGTTTGTATGCCATGAGATGAAAAAGATTGAAAATTGCTGGGTTAGAGCAATGAGTTTATCTAGAACGGTAATTGGCAAACTTTTTCTGTAAAAGGCCATCTAGATAGTAAATCACGACCCTTTGGTTCTATTGCACAAAAGCTTCCATAGATAACATGTAAATAAATGGGCAAGACTCTGTCCCAATAAAACTTTATTTATAAAAAAGAGCCCTAGGACTTTGTCCTGATTTAGAGGAACAATAAAAGATAAAGTTGAATAGGTAGGTTGGGGTTCTGGAGAGCTTTGAATGCCAAGTCAATTAAATTAGACTTTGTTTAGTAAACATTGAAATATCCCCAGCGATTATTTGAGCAGCTATTGGTGGCAAAAGAAACATTTAAACCACATGAAAGTGAAACTGTTTGGAATATTATATCTGGAAGTGACAGGTAAAATGAATTCATGGTATTAGCAAGAAAAAATAAAGGAGAGAGATGAGTTAAATAACTACGGTGATTGTCCAAGCTAAAAATAAAAGACACCTAACGTAGGCTGTTATAATTGGACATAAAAGGATGGAGGTAAATTTAAAGCTGTGACCCTGAACTGGGACAATCGGGTTGGAAAATGATTATCGTACCTGTTTTCATTAAACTTCCTTAAGTGTATGTATAGCTCCCACATAGCTCAGTGCTGCACACTGGAAGTGTTTTGGGTCTTTATTTTTAAGTCTGATGATGTTTTTGTGACCTGAAATATGCCATAAAAACTTATCTCTTGTTTATATCAATTAGCCTATGATAAAAGTGGTTTCGTTATATGTCGTTTTGCTTAAAGTCGGTTTCCAAGGACCTATTGATGACGTTAAGTGAGGACTTCCTGTGCAGGCTTTGGAATGAAGCAGACCTGAGCCTAGATCGTTTCTTCTACCATCTCCTTGAAGAGGTTATGAAATCTCAGTTTCCTCATCTGAAGAAGCAGTAAAACAGCATGTTCCTTAGAGTGCAGGTGGGAAGATGGAATGAAATAACCCAGGTAAAGCCCTTGGCACGATAACTAGCATTTAGCAACTGGTCATTAAATGGTACTGATCATGATATTGATTATGCCAAACGATCCCTCTCCAATCCCCACCCCTGTTCTGTCAACAATTTTGCAATCTAATTTTTTTACTCTAAATACAATGAGCATTGCATGATATCCCATTGTGTGAAAATTCTCCAGTTTGACCACCATCCCCCCTTTGTTGGATATCTTGTTTGTTTCCAACATTTGCTATTTTTTAAATCACATATGAGATTTTCAGTTTCAAGTGAAAGAAAAATCTAACTTAAAAGTTTTCAAAATAAATTTGTTGAGAAAAAAATGAAGCTTGATTTTCCCAAATATTATCGATTCTCTCGTACTAATTCTCCCATGTCTCTACCTGGGTTAAAATAACTTTGGGATACAACTTTCAGCTGTTTTAATTGAAAAGACTCCAAATTATGGGACCATATTACAGGCCACAGGCACAAAGAAACCTTCAAGGAAGAAACCTGTAGTTTCTTCCCTTTCTTCATTCAAATGGGCCACCTTCAGCAAGACAGATAGAATTAGGCCACCCATGCCAACATCCTGAACTGTCCCTACCATTCCCCCAATACTGTACCTCCAAAGGCTTATAGTCAAGGTCCTAAGGTATCACAGAGGAGAGGTTAAGAAAAGTTCCACAGTGAGCCTGACCAGTGGTGGCACAGTGGGTAGAGTATCCACCTGGGATGCTAAGGTCCTCGGTTCAAAACGCTGAGGTGGACAGCTAGAGTGTGGCTAGTCAGCTTAGGAGCTCAGGGTTGTTGCTGAAGAGCGGGATCATTGTCATGATGCCAAGATCACTGGCTTGAGCCCAAAGGTTGCTGGCTTAAAGTCCAAGGTCACACTGCCTTGAGCAAGGGATCACTGGTTTGACTTGAGCCCCCTGGTCAAGGCACATATGAAAAGCAATCAGTGAACAATTAAAGTGAAGCAGCTACAAGTCAAATCTTCTCATTTCTCTCCTCTGTCTCTCTCTGTCCCTCTAAAAAACAACAACAACAAAAATTTAAAAAAAAAAACACTTTAAAAAAATAAAAAGAAAATTTCACAGTGATATAACAAGAGTCACCAACTCCTCAACCTGAAATGACTGAGCTATTTCAGACAAGGGCATTTCCTTTACTATTTAGCCACTTCTGCTCAGATTAATTACTTATAATAGTCCCTTTCTTGTACCAAATTGTGGATCAGAAAGGATTGCAAATATTAACAACAAAAACAAACAAAATCTCTACTCAAAATGACTTAAATAGGAATGTTTCAAATATTAGCATGAACCATATGAAATTGCCATTTTTCCAGGCCCAAAAGAAAAAGATCAAGTGTCAGCATTTCACATCTTCCAATCTATTATTTGACCACTAGGTAAAATGATGGAATTTTATTTCAAATAGGAATTATTAAACAATTATTTCTGAGTGCCTACAGTGTGACAGACATGGATATATAATTCTAAACAAGACAAGCACAGTTTCTGCGCCTTTGTATTTAACACTGTTGTGGCAAAAAGCAGATGATAGTTCGGCTAACAAAAAAAAAAAGTTAAGTAATTAAAATAGTGAAAAGAGGCCCTGGCCGGTTGGCTCAGCGGTAGAGCGTCGGCCTGGCGTGCGGGAGACCCAGGTTCGATTCCCGACCAGGGCACATAGGAGAAGCGCCCATTTGCTTCTCCACCCCCACCCCCCTCCTTCCTCTCTGTCTCTCTCTTCCCCTCCCACAGCCAAGGCTCCATTGGAGCAAAGATGGCCCGGGCGCTGGGGATGGCTCCTTGGCCTCTGCCCCAGGCGCTAAAGTGGCTCTGGTCAAGGCAGAGCAACGCCCGGGAGGGGCAGAGCATTGCCCCTGGTGGGCGTGCTGGGTGGATCCCGGTCGGGCGCATGCGGGAGTCTGTCTGACTGTCTCTCCCCGTTTCCGGCTTCAGAAAAATACAAAAATAAAAAAAAATTGTGAAAAGAGGAATTACTACATGTTAGAAGCTGAAGCAAGGGCACAGGACAGGGTGGTCAGGAATCACCCTTTAAGGGGAAACTGAGGCTGAGAGCGGAGACTGAGACAGAGCCAGCCACGTGGTGAGCTCTGAGGATGCCCTCCAAACATAGACAAGCTAGGAGCAAGTGCTGAAGTGAATTGTGGCTGCAGAGTTCTGGAATCTGTCAGGAGGCCAGTGTGGCGAGAGCACCTCAAAGTGGGTCCCCAAGCCGCAGGCCAAGCCTGAGTTGGTGGCTGTGGGAAGGAAGAGAGATGTTCCGAATGGGGTACGCATGCAGAGGTGGGTTTGGACTGGGCTTTCAGTCCTGGAAAACAAGACACACTGACGGCTGAAAAGTGACGAGCAAGCAACGGGACCTGCCTCACGTCACTGCACAGGTGGGAGACAGAGCACCCCACGTCACTGCACAGGTGGGAGACGGAGCGCCCCACGTCCCTGCGCTGGTGGGAGACGGAGCGCCCCATGTCACTGCGCGGGTGGGAGACAGAGCGCCCCACGTCCCTGCGCGGGTGGGAGACAGAGCGCCCCACGTCACTGCACGGGTGGGAGACGGAGCGCCCCACGTCACTGCGCGGGTGGGAGACGGAGCGCCCCACGTCACTGCGCGGGTGGGAGACAGAGCGCCCACGTCACTGCGCGGGTGGGAGACGGAGCGCGGACAGAGACACAGTTGGAAGAAAAAGCAACTATTTCCCGATTGTACCAAACTGCATTTGGTCATCCTGTAAACCAGGTCATGGGCTGGAGAGGAAGCTGAGGACAGATCTGGGGAGGTGTTCAACTTGATTTTAGAAACCAAAAGGAAGCAGTATGTTTTCAGGACAAACAATTCTCTGAAATCAGAGAAGGGGTCCTAGAACCCTAAGACAGAAGAGAGGGCAGGGATTTGCCTCCCTGTGGCTCCACCTGTGGCTGGGTCTGCATTAGCTGTGCATTCTTCTTTAAAAGCCAGCCAGAAACTTCCAAGGAAACGAGATAAACTTTCATAGCTGTCCCACTGGCCTGCTGTCATATTTCAGAAAAGATGAACAAGTTGTGCCTGATAACAGCTGAAAGACCAGGGGCAGAGAAAAGCCAGACCTGGGTTCCAGCCAAGCCCATCAGGACTGGGGAAGATTCTGCAGAGGAAAAGCTGCGATGACCGTGGGCATTCCAGCAGTCAGGGAAGACATAAGCAAATCACAGCTTCCAAGGGAGAAAGGCTCCGTAGACTGTACGAGTCCCAAGTGAATGCACATACAGTGTGCTAGTAAGGGGCAGAATGTGACATGGGGCAGGAGACACTGAAAGGCCAAGCTGGAGCAGTTGAGACTGGATGGCAGAAGTGGCAGTGAGAGTCATCGGTCACCGTCCCCAGGAGGAAACTGGATCAGCTTTCCCCTTGGAAAGATGGACCAAGGCTTCATTCAGACCTTGCAAAAGGCCTATAGGACGAGACATCTGATTGGAACCAGAGTGAAAGACAAAAGGCGATCTCAAAGGGATCTGACACCTGAGCAGAGAACAGCTGGGCCATCGGAAGTCAGTGAGTCTGGCCTGGGACAAGGGAGCAAAGCAGAGGCAGGGCAGGGACAGTGTCTCCTTGGTCTCCCAGGACATTTTTAGCCCGAAGACACAGCCATCCAACCTCACCCTCTCCCTGACTCTGTCTGGACATGTTCAAACTCTGACGTGAGCCGCTGGAAATGGAACCTGCTACCTGTATATAAAGAGAAGAACGAGGACATGCTGTAAGCGTCACACCAGAGACTCAGGACCAATGGGCTATTTGTCACCTTGGTAACTGCAATCAAAACAACAATTTCAGCTTTCCTGAAGCTGGAGTTTAATGACAGTTTTTAATGATGGTTGTGTTACATAGAGAGTAAGTAATTCCACAGTGCATTATAAACAGGATTGCTAGTATCCAACATCATCAATGACGGAGAGAAATAACTTGTAACTGGACAAAGTACATTTCTCAGGGTGCATGTGCAGTTCATGCCAAAAACATAAGGAAATCTTTTACCTCTGCTTGAAATCCCTGCTTTACCCCACCCTCCTTATGTTCCTCTCCACCCCAGTTTTTAGGGAGAGATAGCTTCATGAACTCTTAAAAAACAAGATAAATTTGTTTATAAAACCAGATAGGCATATTCCTAGCTCTACAGGTAAATCAGACAAAATGTAATGATTGTTAGGAAGTATTCATATGTAGAGTGGATCGAAGACCTTTCTTTTATGTGATCAGGGCAATCTACAATCTGGGTTTATCTCTTTGAAGCAGGGTGTTCCCTTCTAAATTCCTGATGCAAATATGAAACAGGACTTTCCTTCCTCTTTCCTAGTGGCCCACTCTCTGGCTGGGAAGTAGGACCTGGGCTCTGGTCCCATTGCTGCCACCCAGTGGTTGGGAAATCAAGTCATAGTTTCCCTGGGCTTGGGTTTCCCAAGTCCCTCCAAGGTCACCTGGCAAAATCATAACGACTCTGGGAAACAGTTCAAGTTTAACAATCTTTTTTCTCTGCTTCAAAGCCTATTTCCCTTTCGGTCCCCTAGCCAGGTCTCAGAACAAGACAGCAGTCTGGACAAGAAGGAAATAAGCACACAACAAAGCCAATTCCAGTTTTCTTCCCACTCTGACTCATCATGTGGGCCAAGGGCCCAAGACCTACTTACTCCAGTTCCCACATCTTATTTCAAATTTGCATGGAAAGTTTGATAAGTTGCTGGTTGGCAATGAACTGACCACCCCATGGTCAGGTGTCTACCTCTGGACCAATCAGCTCTGGCCAGGGGTGGGGGTTATCTGATACTAATACAACTGTCTAGTCTGTCCCCAAATGCCATTCCCAAAGAAAGAGGGGAACAGTAGGATTCTCAGCAAACCACTCTCTTCCTTGGGTGCTGACTCACACAACCTAACCTTCAGCTGTCACTTTCTTCCACAGGGTGTGCTATTTCCTTGATTTTAACATGGAAATGATGTTATACGTAAAGTTGTAATCAAGTGTCGTTCTTTGATGGGTACATCATTTTCGGGCTGTGTGACCACGACCAATGACATAGCCTCTCTGAGCTTCCTTTTTTTTTTCACCTATGAAATAAATCTGCTTCATAGAACTATATAAGGACTTTTTTTAAAAAAAAAAAGATCATGTATGTAAACCACTTAGCATGAAGTCTAATATATAATCAATGCAAAATTAATGTCAGTTGTTATAATCATCATCATCATCATCGTTTAGTCAGGAAGGCCATTTTCAGAGCTTCAAGTTGAGCGCCAAAATTTACTCCCAGCCAAGCTCAACCACCCTGTCCTATTTATTACCCCAAACATAATCAGCTGGCCATGAACTGAAGCTCTTGCTGTTAGCACTCAGGATCTGAGTCCACCCATCCAGCAAGGTGAGTGGAACAGGTGAAGTCGGTTCTGACCAACTTCCACAAGAAACTGGATAGGACAGAGATGCCAAAGGACATGATGTGAGATGAGGGGAAAGAGGCACCTTCACCAGCTTTATGATTCCTAGATGCTGAAGTAGGATTCCTCAGAATGATGGGAAAGCTAAATAAACCATCAGAGTTGCAATTCTAAAAGTAAATTTCATCCGTGTCAAGAAGTCTCTTTGGGCCTGACCTGTGGTAGAACAGTGGATAAAGCGCCAACCTGAATGCTGAGGTTGCCAGTTTGAAACCCTGGGATTGCCTGGTCAGGGCGCATATGAGAAGCAACTACTATGAGTTGATGCTTCTCATTCCTCCACCCCCACCTTTCTCTCTTTCTCTCTCTCACTCTTCTCTCTAAAATTCAGTAAATAAAATCTTAAAAAAGAAATAAGTCTCTTTGGGAGGAAAACATTCCCTGAGAGATGGAGAATGTTTCAAGGAGCTTATCAATAAATCCTCAAAATAAGAAAAGGTTCCCCGTTATGAGTTTGTGGGTTTTGGTGACAATCTAGCTACTGGGTCTCTCCCATCTTCACAATCGCAAAGCCCAGTAATTGGGAAAGAAATAGATGGTCAAGGATACTTGGCACCTTCCTTTAGTTGCTTCTTGTGGAAGAAGCTTTGCCTGAAGATGCAATTAAACAACAAGTCAAAGGAATTTACGATCTAAATCACAGCAGGAACACTGGGGGTGGGAATGGGAACATACGTAGGAAAGGGCACTACCCTGGATCTCAGAGAGCTAAGTCTACAATATACCAGCTCAGAAACCCTGGGCAAGCAACCCTACCTCTATTTAATGGGGGAGAATTTAATAAAATCAACTATTTTCAAGCATCTCCACCAAGACCTACAGTCCCTGTATAAATTCAGGCCACTGCAGATGTTCAGGAAAAGATATTAAGGACTACAAGTATGGGTGAGCCTCTGAGTCCCACCACTACCATAACTCCTTTAGCTAGACAACCTTTGCCCTCCTAATGTTTCAGATAAGATTTTAAGAAAAATCCTTTATATTTTTTAAGCAAGATAAAGAACCAAATGATATCCAAATCGATTCCAGCTCTGACCATCTAGATCAGGGGTAGTCAACCTTTTTATACCTACCGCCCACTTTTGTATCTCTGTTAGTAGTAAAATTTTCTAACTGCCACCCGGTTCCACAGTAATGGTGATTTATAAAGTAGGGAAGTAACTTTACTTTGTAAAATTTATAAAGCAGAGTTAAAGCATATAATAATAATTACTTACCAAGTACTTTATGACGGATTTTCGCTAAGTTTGTCAGAATAAATCTTTATAAAACAACTTACTATAGTTAAATCTATCTTTTTATTTATACTTTGGTTGCTCCGCTACCGCCCACCATGAAAGCTGGAGTGCCCACTAGGGGGTGGTAGGGACCAGGTTGACTACCGCTGCTCTAGACTCTAGATGGAGAGGATGGGATTACTTTTAGAAGAGGCTGGAAGAGAGGGTTGACCACAGACCACACACAGCCTTGAATGCTGTGCATCCTTCACTAGTAAGCAACCTCTCTATCCTGTTCTTTTGCTCATTCGTTTGCTTTTGCTTCTTTTTATTTTTTTTATTTTTCTTTTGCTGTTTCTTTGTTTTGTTTTGTTTTGCTTTGCTTTGTTTATTTATGGGAGATAGAGAAAGAAAAAATAGACAGGAAGGGAGAATGGTAAGAAGCAACAACTTGTAGTTGCAGCACTTTAGTTGTTCACTGATTGCTTCTTATACGTGCCTTGACCAGAGGGCTCCAGCCGAACCAGTGACCCCTGGCTCCAGCCAGCAACCATGAGCTTCAAGCCAGTGACCATGGGATCATGTGGATGAGCCCACGCTCAAGCCGGCGGCCTCGGGGTTTCAAACCCGGGACCTGGAGCCACTCCACCCGCGGCACCACCACCCGCCAGGCTGCTTTTGCTTTCTGTATCTTCTAACTCTGTTCTGTCCTCAAAAGGCAGAGTACTGACCAGGCGGTGGTGCAGTAGCTAGAGCATCGAACTGGGATGCAGAAAAGGCAGAGTAAATATGATTCTTTCCACTTGCAGTCAGTGTTACTCACCAGTTCACTTAAACCAGATGAGAACAATGACACCGTGGCAAAGGACATGTCTTCAGCTAATTAAGGAAGGCCAGGACTCTGCTCCCCAGCTGGGTCACGTCCCTGGCTGGCTGGCTGGCTGTCCTAGATGAACCCCCATGTCCCATGGCCCAGATGCTCCCAGGTTCCCACATACACAGCTGCACCTCCCTAACTGGCTTCAGAGAAGGACTTTCATTCCAACAGCTCCCTGGTCCACCAAACCTTCCACCATCTTCTGAGCCAGGGCAGGGAATTCCCACAGAAGTCCCAGTGAACTTGCTAAAGATGGAAAAGCCACATCTAGGCTTCTGATTTACGATGTGGCAGGAACTTGACATTTTTCTCATTTGTGTTGAGTCCAACACAAACGACCAAAAGGAGATACTTTCTTAAAGCTGGTGCTAACGCCCTGCTGGGCAAACAGCGGCTCGCGAGCCACCTGCGGCTCTTTGGCCCCTTGAGTGTGGCTCTTCCACAAAATACTACATGCGGGCGCTACCTCGAGAAGGAATGTACCTGCCTATATAGTTTAAGTTTAAAAAATTTGGCTCTCAAAAGAAATTTCAGTCGTTGTACTGTTGATATTTGGCTCTGCTGCCTAATGAGTTTGCCGACCACTGTGTTCACGGAACATGCCCTGCCTTTAAAAGCACCTCCGTACGACATTCCTCAGCTGTCTGGCAACCTGGTGCGGAGGGCTCCCCAGGAGGCAGGGCACCATTGCCTTGACCACGGCTATGAAGCTGGTTCTGGAAAGAGCGCCAGCCTATGCCCCAGCACTGGGTTCTCCTACTGCTCCCTCCGGCTGCCTGGCCCTTCCGAGGGGTGTGCACATGCTATTCTCTGCCAGGATTACCCTTCCCCCAGACACATTTCATGTACTTAAATCATTTTTTTTTTCAGCTAATGCAGCAGAGGAATGAATGGATGACAACTGCTTTTTGAAATCATAGCAACAAAATTTTGGACCCAGAGAACTGAAATGCAGAATTTTCAGTAATCATCCAGTCCAGCCTGTACACTTTGAATGTGAAGGAACAGACCCAAAGAGGGGAAATGCCTTCTCCGAAATCACCCAAGAACCAGTGCTAGCAGGCCGATATGAGGATCTAGGAGCCGCGCCCTGTGCTTCTCACACATTATCACTTTCAACCCCTCAATGACCTTCCGATGCGATTATTAGCCTCATTTTACGGTGAGAAAACTGAAAAGAGGTATGACCAGCTCGAGTTATATAGGCTTGATGGTGTCAGACAAAAACATAGACAGGTGACCCTGGGGCGTTTGGCAGGGAGAAGGAGGGAAGAGGTGCAGTTGGGGGAGGGGGGGTTCCCCAAGAATCAGCCAATCACTTCACCTCTCTGAGCCTCAGTTGCTACATCTGGGAATTGAGGATAATTATATAATACTTGGCTGCAAAGTACTATACAAAATAAAGAGAAAGGGGTTGTTTTTCAAAATGAAGAGGATGATTTATTAGTATTTTCTGTTTAAAAGAATAAGACATGCTTGTGTTAAAAAGGAATACTAAAGAAAAAATGAAGAAACTAAACACTATCCAAATTTCCACTATCCATAGTTTATTAGCATCTTAATGCTAATACTACAAGAAATCTATGTGTTTATATGTGTATGCATATAATTATTAATAGGTAGGATCACACTATGAATGCTGTTTTGTGATCTATTTTTTCCACTCGAGTTAAACACGGTGAAAAATCAAGAAATCTTTATTTTCAGGAGGCCAACTCTTCAAAGCTTAGCTCAGCCCTGTGAACAGAACCAGGTGGTTTATTCATCATCCCCTTTATGGCTCCTGAACCTGGTCCTCAGGGCAGCGTGGCCACTTCCAGTGGGACAGCGTGTGCCCTGCGCAGAGGCCAGGGAGACACGTGGGAGGAAAGGCCAGCCTGCTCCGAGCTCCGGGCCAGCCCCTGGCCCAGTTACAGCACCCAAGGAAGGGGGTCCCTGTGTGCTTCGCACAAAGGTGCCCCGTGTGCTGGCCTGTGGACAGGGCTGATGCTGGCCACAGGGACCCTCGAGCCAAAGAGCAGGCTTCGGAGCAGACTGGAGCCAGCAAGGGCGAGCGGGCAGCGCCGTCCATCTGTCACGTCGGTGCCAGATGTGTGCCCTGTGCCCCAGAGGGCCGGGTCACATGTGGCACACAAAGCGGGCTCTGAGAGTGTGTGCTAAGTCAGCTGTGCTCTGTGTATGGAGTGCTTGTGGTGGTTTCATTCTTTTCCTCTAAGCAAATTTTCGGAAAATATCCAAGTGATAGGAAGTTGAGCAGAGCTTTGGCCCAGACCCCGCTCCTGTGCTGCCCGTGCCTGGGGGACCGGAGGCTCCGGGTCCAGTTTCCCATCAGGCTGTCCCCGGGGGCTCTCTAGAATGTTCACTGCGTGCTTCTAAAGCAGATGCAGGGTGAAATCGTTTCCAGTTGCGGCATAACAAATGATCCCAAAATTTAGCAACTAAAAAAGAGAAGCGTTTCTTCCGTCGAAGTTTCTGGAGTCAGGAATCTTGAGTGCGGCTTAGCAGGATATATGGAGTTCAAGGTTGCTCATGGGGCAGTCGTTAAACTGCCAGCCAGGAGCCGGGACTGTGGTTGTCTCCAGGTGCAACTAGGGCTGGAGAATCTGCTGCCGAGCTCACCTGTACAGCCGCTGGCCAGTGTCAGTTCCTGGCCGTGTGAACCTCTCCGTGGGCTGCTTCAGAACATGGCAGCTCACTTGTCCCAGCACAGGGGACGCCCAGAGACAGGGAGCAGAGATAGGAAGCAGGAGGGGAGCGAGGAGAGGAGAATAGAAAGTGGGGAGGAGGGAAAGGCAGAAAAAGAGAAAAAAGGAAGAGGAAAGAATAGAAAGGAAGAGGAAGAAAAAAGGGGCTATAGTCCTTTTGTAACCTAACCTCAGGAATGACAGAACATCACTTTTACTGTGTTCTATTCATTAGAATAAGTTACTTAGTTCAGCCCACACTCAAGAGGAGGGGATTACAGAAATGCACCAACCTCCCCCCTCTTACCTAGAACATGGATATAGCAACCAGAGTCCTGCCAGCCACCTACCCAGTGGCGATGAGGCCACACCCTAGGAGTGGTGGTCAGAACACAGGAGGGAGGAGCCTGAGTGTCCATTTCACCACATCATCACTGCCTCTGTTGGGCAAATGAGTTCGTAAAATCTGTATTTTCTGGATTTGCTCACTTTTATTGTTAAAAATGGCCGCTTCCCAGGTAAATTGCACTGCCCAGGTGAGGCTACTGATTACCTTCCTGCTTGGGAAGGGGCTGTGTTATGCTAATGTGTGCTGGAGGAGCAGGTTTTCACGCCAAAAAGTTTTAAGAAGAAGAAGGAGGAGGAATAAGGAAGCCATGCTTTTGCAGAGTAAGAGCAGGGAGGAAGAGTGCTGGAGAGAAAGAAGCTATGTTGGCAAATGGGAACCAGAGGGGCGAAGGGCGAGGGGCTTTTGAGCTCTGCTGAGTGGGGCCTTTGATTCTAGGGAAAACCGGAAAAGATTCCCTGGTTGTGGAACCAGAGAATGTGTGAGTGGGTTTTGGAGCCCTCTATGTGCTTATTTGCCTGCCGTTTGCGAGGCTGGAATAAAGGAATGGCCCGCCAGTTCTTGGCTCCGCAGTTTAATTACCGTCTGTCCATATCTAATGGGAACCTGCACCTGCTGGGCAGCACCGGCGGCCTTGATGGCCATGACTACTGGCCGTACAGCCTCTTGCCTAAAAAATAAAACCTTACGCGTTAAAATTACTCCTGAGTTTCTTTCACACTCAGGTGAGTCTAATCTTAGCTGATAGAGGTTGTTAGCACTAAACTCAGTTAAGGGCTCAGATGCAACCAGCATTTCTCTCTGACAGATGGACCACCTAAACTCAGAGAGGTCAAGTCATTCACCCTACATCGCTCAGCTAGAGACTGGCAGTGCTGAGACCCAAACCCCTGGTCTCCGCATCTCCCCGGGCCGGTTCTGAGTGTCCCCAAAGTTTGCTGAACACTCAGGGCTCTGTTTGGGATGTTCCTGGCAGCTGGAAGAGTTCTGAGGCCCTCAGGCTATGTATTTGTGCCGGAACATTCCCTGCTCTGTTTCTCTGCTTACCAAGTAAACAAGTGAAATAGAAGAGGGAAAATATTTTGGATGAATTGATGCTTGCAGTTCAAAAACTTTTGTCTTATGCACACTCAAGTCAGTAGCCATGGAAACCGTCATTTCATTTCCTTGGCCGGTCTCTTTGCACACCATTCCTTCTTTTGGAGCCCAGAAGTTAGCAGCAGCTATAGATTAAGTAATATGTTCCGTAGAGCAGCGAGGAGACATGTTTTTCAAAGGACCTTGTACATGCGTCCATAACCTGGAAATGATCACGTTTTTATTACAGAGCTGTCTCAGATGGCTTATCTCTTTAGAAAAAGCTTTCCACCCCACTTGCCAGAAGCCTGGGCAGCAGAGCCATTCAAGGCAGAATCATCAGAACTGTGCTGCTGAACATGTGATGTTCAGAAGACATGCCTGGAGTCCTTGACCAGCTACATCCCTTGCTCCATGAACAGCTACCCAGAGCAGCTACAGCTGAACTATGCGATACTTCTTCCATGGTCTCAGGTAGTTGGACTTTGGCTTATCACCTGGCCCAGGAGTATTTTGCTCTGGAGTTTTTAAAGAAATGCAGAGACTGCCATTAATTGATGGTGGGCAGTTAAACAAAAGGTCATGTAGCATTAGGGCTGCAGCTACCTTCTCTGGGCCTTGTACATTATATTAAGAAGAAGAAAAAGAAAACAGTCTGCAAAGAAGAGAGTGACTGGCTCAGATAGAGAAGAAAATGAAAAGAACTCAAGTGGTCTCAGAGACAGAAAGAAAGCAAGAAGCCACCTCTGTGTCTCATGGCTCCCCAGTTCCCGGCTCCATTCCCCGGGAGGCTGAGCTCCACTCCTCCTTCACGCCTCGGGGCCCTCTCGGGGCCTAGAATCTGAATGGCTTTCTTACCTTGCCGTAATGATGTACCTTCACCTTGCAAATCTTTTCCACCTACATTATCTTGTTTGCTCTTTCCCAAATCCTGCAACATCAGTAGGCCAGGAAGGATTACTTTCACTCCTTTTTTTTTAAACAGGAAGGGAAACTGAGGCCCAGAAAAGGAAGGAAACTTTTCCAAGATTTACTCACCCAGCTAGCCATAAGGGGCAAAACCTGAACCAGGTCCTCTGACTCAAGGCCTGATGTTTCACCCACCACATCATGTGATCAAGAAAAACAGAAATTCAAAGTTAATTTGGGGTAGAACACCCATAATTCTCTTGGGCATTCAAGGTTTCAGGAATAGACGAATAGATGTGGATCCTCAATGGTGAGTGAAACAAGCCAAATTATAAAGCTCATTTTATTTTAATTATTTTATTTATTGGTTTCTCTCCTGGTAACTCAAATGCCTACAGGGGCCAAGAAGGTAAAGAAAAACAGGGAAACAATTTTTTTCTTGGAATAGTTCAGAACTCCAAGGGAGCTCTGGGTTTCACAAGCCATTACCAGTCCAGGAAGACAGTTTGCCAACGATAATGAGGCACAGCGTGGGGGAGTGGAAAGAACACTGAGGCAGAATTCTGGAGATCCAACCAGAGAAGAAAAGCCAAGTAATTTGGAGATGAGAGTGAATGGGAATCAATGGTGAAGAAAAAAATAAAGTTATTTTTTTAGCATGAATTTTAAAAAAAGAAAGAAAAGAAAAAAGAGCGAGGCCCTGGCCAGGTAACTCAGTTGGTTAGAGCATTGTCCCAGTGTGCCAAGGTTGCTGGTTCAATCCCCGGTCAGGGCACATACAAAAATCAACCAATGAACGCATAAATAAATGGAACAACCCATTGATCTCTCTCTTCCTCTCTCTCAAAAATCAATTAAAAAAGAAAAAGAAAAGAGAGGGAAACAAGCCAGTGGGAACAGTGGAGACTGGTGCAAACTGGAATGCTCCCAACCAACTTAAAGAAGTCGATTGCTATCCAGCTCCAGTCACGTGGAAACGAAGATCCTGTGTTACCAAATCTTGTTCTTCTTTTATTGAAATCTAGAAATCTGACTTTTTATGTGAAATTTCCTAATTGTTAAAACACATCAGCCGAACAAACTCCACCTGCTGATTAGGCAGGCACTGCCCTCATCCACCCATTTGCCACTGCTGCTCTGGAGAGCAAGCATTGAGGACGAGACCATGTATTATTATTCATCTTTATCTCCAATACCAAGCACAGAGAGGAAGACACTATGGTGATTTGATTAATTAAATGAATTAGATGAAAACCTAGTCATTCTGGTTTCCATTCAAATGATGCTGACTCCGAGAGGTCTTCTCTCACAAACTATGGTTATCCTCTAATATCAAATTCTATTTTCTCTATAAAAAATACCTGTGATTTTTAGCCAAGTATGCAGCTACCTGGAATAGAGAAAACATTTCCTTGAGCTCTCCTGAAGCGAGGTGTGGCCCTGTGACTAAGACCTGGCTGAAAAGATGAAAACAGAGGTTATGTATGCAGCTTCCAGAAACTATCTTCCAAGAGTGGGCTGGGCCCTTTCCTTTCCTTTCTTTCTTCCTGCTAGAATGCAGATGTGATGGCTGGAGCTAAGGCAGCCATATAGGGCCATGATATACAAGCCACACATATTGAGGACGGTGGAATAAGAGAATAAAAGGAGCTAGGTCTTTAATGATTTGAAAGCTATCTTAACAGCAATGGATTGTTTGATTCTGCATGAGAAAAATTAAATCTTTATATATATATATACACACACACACACACACTTCTACCTTGTTCAATGTACTGTTTGGGCATTTCTAAAAGAACAAATCCTCGTTCTCTATCTTCTCATCCAGCTTTATTTTTATTTGACATTTAACACACCTAACATAGTAGCATGTATTTCATTGGTCTACTTCCCACCTTTGTGCCCTACTGGACTGTAAGCTCCATGAGAGGGGTGCTGTTTGTGCACAGTCTTTTCCCCAGTGTTTACCGACAGTGCCTGGACTGTGGCCGGTGCTCAGACAGCAATTGCTGAAGTAGACTAGACCGGGTTAAAAGTGAAATTGAATTAAAAAGCCTAAACCTAGTTTCATACCAGCCTCCATCAGCTAAATCTGTCCAATTCCTTTAACAAATTACCCTAAAGGTTTTGGTCAGATGAAAAAGAGGGGAAAAAACTTCAGCAATCCAAAGGACTTGTCCCAAATTTACAAAGATAATGGAAAAGGGAAGAAAATTCCAAAACCACGATTCCACTTTGAAAAGCAGCACTTTCACAACGGCTGCCCCACTTTTATACGAGGTCGGCCAGACGCAGGCCAGGCAGCGCTCCAGGACGGCGGCGTGGGAAAGCACACCACACAGCCGCTCAGTGGGCTGGGCTCCGGGCTGGCCTCCGAGAGTCTACATAATACATATTTTTATTTTTATTTTGATTGATTTCAGTGAGAGAGGAAGGGAGGGAGAGAAAGAGAGACAGAAACATGGAGCTGTTCCTGTATGTGTCCTGCTCAGGGCTCGAACTGGCCAACCCTGCACTTCAGAATGATGCTCTAACCAACTAAGCTATCCGGGCCAGCGCTAAATAATATAGTTTTACATTGTTCAAGCCACATCCCATCAGGGGAGTGCTGCCTCCCTCACAGGACGATAAGCCTCTGCTCTGAAAGTGAAGCCACCCAACAAGGCCTGGTCCAGCCAAGTGAGAGCCCAGAAGACTCGACCCAGAGCTTAGCAGAACACGGCAAGCCCCGAGGCAGTGCCTGGCTCCTGCTTGAAGGGATACCAGTGGCCTTCCTAATTAACAGAGCACGTCTCCAGGGAGCTGCAGAACCCCAGAAGCAGTAGAAAGCCCAGGTAAAAGGACTACAAACTCACAACGCGAGCTCAGGAGCCCAGGCCTGAAGCTGGGGGCCAGAGTCTCGCCCGTTCCTGAAAGAACATTTGGGGTGAAGCAGGGAGGGGACGGGAGAGGAAAAGACTGCGTGTGCTAAAATGCCATATTATATCCTCAAAATAAACACCTGGCAGAACACCTCCACATCTGGAGCACGTCACAGGACTCAATTACATTCGGTCGGGCCAAGTGCCCCACAGCTGTTACAGGGTAAAGGCAGATAATTAAAAACAGCAGGTTGCCATGGTGCAAAATTGGTCGCTGCTGGACAATTTGTGTGTTTGTCTTGGAGCTAAAGCACACAGAAGTGAGTTATGTCTGGGGGGACAGGAAGGTGATTTCTCGGGACACCCAAATGAGAGGAACTAAAGGATAAAAGGAACTAACTTATTAAGCACCTCCCCTGGGCCAGCCGCCACCCGTGTATTTCTTTCCTTTAATCCTCACCACTATCCTATAAATAGGAATTCGTATCCCTTTCCTCCAGACAACGAGACGGGGCTCAGTGACATGCCCAGAGTCCCACAGCAGAGCTAAGTTGCCCGGCCAACATTCAACCCAGGTCTGACTCCAGAGCTGTCCTCTGATCCTTCTACCACCATCTTCCTGGTCTATGCTTGAAAATGCAAATATTGCCCAAGGATGCCCAGGCACAGGGAAGAGAATGCCAATGAGCTGGTAGACCTGGAGAAAGTGCTACTCCCCCAAGTCATTTGCTACAAGAGGACCATCTTTGAACACAAACACAAGTATTGATTATACGTTAACTGTCCGTAAAGCTGGGCAGGCCTCAGGGGTTCCTGAGAATCAGCAAATGGTGAGGAAAGGCTTCAGAAAGATCATTGCACACTGGTGTGAGAAGGGCCGCGCCAAGAAGAGGCTCCAGCGTTTAGGATGAAGGTGGCTGTCTGGGTGAAGAAGGGGATAATGCACGCGGCCATATGAAGTGCACGGGGTGAAAGAGAAGGACCGTCCTCGCTCAGTTCTCTCCAGCTGCACCCCCTGGCCAGGTCATTCACCCTCTGACCTGACCCTCTTCAGCGGGTTGGATTGGTAGTCCACAGAAAGCTCTGGCCACAAGAAATCCCTGGAACCTGGAAATGTTGCCTTATTTGGGAAAGGGGACTTCGCAGCTATAATTACATTAAGAACCTTGAGATGAGGTCATCCTCAAAGATTCTCTGGGTGGGCCCAAGATCCAATGACAATTGTCCTTATAAGAAAAAGGCAAAGGGAGATCTGAACACACAAAGGAGACGCCAACGTGAGGATGGAGGCAGGAACTGCAGTGTGGCAGCCACAACGCACGCCAGCAAGCCACCACAGGCTGGACGAAGGAAAGAACAGCTTGTCCCCTAGAGCCTTTGGAGCAAGGGCAGCTCTGCCAGCACCTTGACTTCACACTTCTGGGCTCCATAACTGTAAGAAAATAATCCTCTGGTGCTTTAAGCCTCCCTGTTGTGGTCATTTATATCATCCCTAGAGAATTAATGGACCATCTTTCCTAAGTTCCCACTCTGCCTTCGTGGGGCAGGCTGACCACACATGGTCAAACCACCATATGATGTACATGGTTTCCTTTCTCCTGCTGTATCATCCCTTGTCAGCTCTTGGGCCTCTGCTGGGTGGCAAGTCATGTAACTGTGCCTCCTGCCACCACGCTGCCGGCACCCGCCAGCAAACACAGCGAATCATGGCAGAGGCTGTGCCCCTCGATGCTCTCACAAAGCCAGCAGCCCTGTTCATGCTACTGCTAATACTACTGCCACTGTCAGCCCCTATTAAATCCCCGAATGCTACCACCTAATAAAGCTTCTGGAACCATCTCTGCCACAGGAGAGCCTCAGGAAAATTCCCCAATGGGGCCAAAAACACCTGGTACCAGCCTTGACAAGATTGTGCCCCCTAGCGGCACCAGGGTGACTAATAAATCCAAGGTAAGCCCCCTTCCTCTAAAATACCTGCATTCTGCATTGAAGAAAAGAGGGCGTTGCCCACTAGACCCGCACACAGACTTCCTCTGGTGTCAGAAGTGTGTCTGCTCATCTCAAATTTTCACCTCCATTCATAGAGCAATGCTAGTCCCTATGTCCCAAATGAAGCAAAACAGTCTAATTGCATTTCATCTTGAGCCCACAATTTCAGCACCAAAGCAAATACTGAAAAAGGACAGAGGAGGCCCCTCTCTTTATTGGAAGGCAGCCCAGGCCATCAACGCTGGGACCCAGGACCCTTCAGGCCAGTGAACACCTCCACTGTCAAGCAAGATATTGCTTGAGCATGAATTTGATAGTGAATAAAACCTGAGTGAGACTTTTTACCAATCTCTGTCCCTAGAGGCCCAAACTTTCCATCCCATTAATTTTAATAAAAATAGAAGATCAAGCCCAGTGAAAGAAGGTGTCCCTAAGTTGGGAAGCCACTGAAAAGACACTACAGAGTTCCAGGTGAAGATTCTGACTCTACCCACTGATGTCAGCCCCTGGGACCCTTGCTAAGAGAGCTAGGTCCCCTGCTGGTCCCTGACAAGTGGGAGGAATCTCTCCCATGCTCCTGCCACACTGATCCTAAAGGTGCATGGCCTTGGACTGAGTATCACAGACTCACTGTATTTTATCTTAATAGACTTACTGAAGTATAACTGATATACAAAAAACCTGCATGCTTACTTGTACTATTAGATGAGTTTGGACAGGT
Source organism: Saccopteryx bilineata (assembly GCF_036850765.1). Classification (NCBI taxonomy): domain Eukaryota; kingdom Metazoa; phylum Chordata; class Mammalia; order Chiroptera; family Emballonuridae; genus Saccopteryx; species Saccopteryx bilineata. Next base: position 25,797,231 of record NC_089491.1, on the reverse strand, counting down.
GCATGCACCTGCAATGCAATCAACACATCAAGGTGACAAACATCCATAACCTCTAAATGTTTCCTGTGTCCCTTTTCATGTGTGTCTGGTAAGAATGCTTAACATAAGAATGCTTAACTCTTGCCTGACCAGGCAGTGGCGCAGTGGATAGAGCGTCGGACTGGGATGCCGAGGACCAGGTTCGAGACCCCGAGGTTGCCAGCTTGAGCACAGGCTCATCTGGTTTGAGCAAAAGCTCACCAGCTTGAACCCAAGGTTGCTGGCTCGAGCAAGGGGTTACTCGATCTGCTGAAGGCCAGCGATCAAGGCACATATGAGAAAGCAATCAATGAACAACTAAGGTGTCGCAATGCGCAACGAAAAACTAATGATCGATGCTTTCCATCTCTCCATTCCTGTCTGTCCCTGTCTATCCCTCTCTCTGACTCTCTCTCTGTCTCTGTAAAAAAAAAAAAAAAAAAAAAAAAGAATGCTTAACTCTTATGTTAATTTTAATGCCCTGTGCTTGTTAACTATAGACACTATGTCACACAACAGATCTCTACAAATTATTCATCCTGCTCAACTGAAACTGTATGGAGCAACAACTGATGATTTCCTTCTCTCCTCTGCCCCTGGCTACCACCATGCTACTCTGTGCTTCTGTGACTCTAAGAGTCATATAAATGGAATCATGCAATAACTGTCCTTCTGTGACCGGCTTATTTCACCCAGCATAAATTCTTCCAGATTCACCCATGTTGTCAAAAACGTTAGGATTTCCTTCTTTTCTAAGGCTGAATAATAATCCATTGTTTACATATATACCACATTTTCTTTATCCATTCATCTTTTGATGGACACTTAGGTTGTTTCCATATCTTGACTATCATGAATAAATGCGGCAATGAATATGGGATATAGGTATCTCTTTGAGATCCTGATTCCACACAAAAGGAAAAAGAGCCCTTTTTACACACAGTACCCTCTCCTCTCAGGATGAAGGCAGGGACCCCTGAGGGTCAAAGCAGAAGGAAAATCTAAGCGGGAGCAGGGATAGAGCTGCCCCGGCCCTGGAGGCCTGGACAAGCTCAGATGCCTGACGCCCTCTTCCCTCAGATGAGCTGTTCACAAGAGGCTCCACAGTGGATGGTGAAAATAGGTGGCTGTTGGGCACACCCTACCAGCTCTCTCTCCAGGTTTGGATGTAGGTGGGCGAGGTTTAAACTGGGTTACTAGCTATACAAGTTCTGAACAGGCCCTACAGTCTCTACATGAAAACAGGAAACTCCTCCTCGATTCTGACAGCCCCTTTCTTCTAACTAAAGGTAATAAGAGGTTGTCTTTATTAAGCATGTACTAGGTACATGCCATTCGTGCCATAGACATTACTTCATTTTGTCCTTACCAGCTCTGTAGGATAGGTTTTATTATTCCCCGTTTACCCACTTCTGCTGTGACCCATCCCCTTATTGGGGACGAGATTGCAGGCAGCCTGCAACAGGACATGAAAAATATTGTGACTGATAAACATTAGCTGCTCTAACAAGTCCTGGGCAGGGTGTGGCACAGGCTGGAAGTTGTCATTCTTTCTCAAAACATGAAGCCCACAAATTAGAGGGCACCTGGTCCTGACCATCACGTCAGCATCCGCTCTCCTGGGCTCTTTTCTTTAATAACTAAAGTATTTTTCCTGAGGAGAGAACGCTTTGAATCCAACACAAAAGCTGAGTCTGGCATGTCCTACGAGCATAATAGGCAGCAACTGAGCGAGTGATGGGTGGGAAGGAGGTGTGGAGGATGGCAAGTGAAAGCTCACCAAAGCTGATGAAAGTTTAGGACTTTGCAGCAAGAACTCAACCAAAATATTAATGCTCATGGTTCTGGGTATTTGTTTAAAAGTTAATGCATTCCAGTAAAGATACAGAGAGTCAGAAAAGACTTGTTTCCGTTGTAACAGTAAGACCAAAACAGGTATACTACTAAATCATAGTTTCTTAGAAACACATTAGAGAGGTGATGACATAAAGAAGCCCAAATGAACTAAACTCCAGAAAGTGGCCAAGTCTTCCTAAGCAGAAATGATTCACCATAAATAGAGAAAAGAGAAACCAGCTGAATTTTAATGAACTGTTCATGTCTTGGTTTAGGGAGGAGCAATGGATCACAATTCCAAGGGTCCCAGTAACAGGGTAAGTCTGACTTCACCAACCAACTCTTCACCAAGGTCTTTACCAAGGGTATAAAAATGGAACTCAAAAGGCTTGGAGTGGAGCATAAGAGCTTAGAGAGATCCCTCTGAGATACATGGAGACCAGCCTAGTCCAAGGCAGCGGCCTACTGACAGCTGAGGGCGTCGAGACAGGGCAACTGAGGAAAATCCCTCTGAGCCACAACAGAACTTCACAGAGTGCTCAGCAGTGGCCTTCCAGAAAGTGGGGACAAGCACCTGAGCTGAGAGAGCTCCCTCCAAACCCTCCAGGCACTGCCCTGTGCACTGCAGTGGGCATCTGAGCCTGAGGGTGAGGCAGCTAGATACCTCAAGGGGCAAAGACCAAAGCAGAAGAGATGAAGGAATGCATATTAAAGGCAACAAGTAAAACAAAACAATTACCTATAATACACGTTTTTTTAAAAAAAAACTATTGACTACACAAGGCAAAAACAATAACAATAATGTATTATTAGATTTATAGCATAATTAAAACTAGTCTGACCTGTAGTGGTGCAGTGGATAGAGCATCCACCTGGAGTGCTGAGGTCGCCAGTTCGAAACCCTGCGTTTGCCTAGTCAAGGCACATATGGAAGTTGCTGTTTCCTGCTCCTCCTCCCCTGCATTCTCTCTATCTTTCTCTCTCCCGCTCCTCTCTAAAATGAATAAATTTTAAAAATAATTAAAAAAAACTAAAGTTGACGATAATAAAAGCACAAAGGGTAAATTGTATTACATTGTTGGGAAGTTCTTATGTTGGTTATGAAGAAGCATAAAGATAAACTATTGTAAGGTAAAGATTCTGTTCTTGCCAGAGCAATCATTCTCCATCAGAGACCATGTTGCCACCAGGGGACACCTGGCAATGTCTGGCGGTATTTTTGTCTGTCACACTGGGGGAAGTGGGTGCTGCTGGCGTCCAGTGAGTAGAATGGCCACAATCCAGAACACTGACAACAGCAAATGCTGGTGAGAGTGTGGAGCAAGGGGAACCCGAACACATGGCTGGTGGGAATGAAAATGGTACAGCCACTTCAGAAGACGTGTGGTGGTTTCTTACCAAACTCAACATACTCTTACATTACGATCCAGCAATTGCCCTACTGAGTATTTATACAAGTGAGCTGAAAACTTACATCCACACTAAAACCAGTACACAGATATTTGTAGTAGATTTATTCATAAATTGCCAAAACTTAGAAGCAACCAATGTCCTTCAGTAGGTGAATAAATAAACCGTGGTACATCTAGACAATGGAATATTTCTCAGTGCTAAAAAGCAATGAGGTATTGAGCCATGAAAAGAAATGGGAAAGCCTTAAATGCATATTCCTAGTGAAGGAAGCCAGACTAGCAGCGATACATGCTGTGTGATTCCCACTGTACAACATTCTGGGGAAGGTAGAACTATGGAGGCGATGAAGAGCTAGGGGCTGCCAGGGACGGGCTGGGGCAGAGTTAAATAGGCAGAGCCCAAAAGACTTTCAGGGCTGAAAATAACTCCGTATGATACTAGTATGATGGATATAGGTCATTATATATTTGTCCAAACCCATAAAATGTACAACACCAACAACAAAAATCCTAAGGTAAACTCCGGCTTATGATATGTCCATGTAAGCACATCCTTGATTTAAAAAAAAATTACCGTTCTATCCTTTCCAATTGTTATGGAGGCGTTATAACAGGCAAAATCAATAAACTCGCTGGCCACTGGCAATGTAGTCGATCTCCAGCCCCGCTCCCCTCCCTGTAGGTCGGGGAATGGTTGGGTCTCACGGCAATCAGCCCCCATCCTTAGGTGCTTTCCAAAAGTCACCTCATTAACAAACTCACAGGTGTGTAAAAGGAGTTTGTTATGAATATCAAGATATCTTTATTACTCATCACTTAGAAAATTCCAAGGGCTTTCAGAGCTCTGTACCAGAAATGAGGACAAAGACCAAATATATATTTCTTTATTTATTTTTTTATTAAATTTAATGCAGTGACATTGATAAATCAGGGTACATATGTTGAGAGAAAATATCTCTAGATTATTTTGACATTTGATTGTGCTGTATACCCCTCCCCCAAAGTTAAATTGTCTTCTGTCACCTTCTATCTGGTTTCTTTCTGCCCCTCCCCTCCCCTAACCCGTCTCTCTTTCTTCACCCCCTCCCCCCTTCCCCAACCTCCCGCCCCTGTTGCCATCACATTCTTGTTCATGTCTCTGAGTCTCATTTTTATGTCCCTTCTATGTATGGATTCATCTTAGTTGTTTTTTTTTCTGATTTACTTATTTCACTCCGTATAATGTTGTCAAGGTCCATCCATGTTATTGTAAATGATCCGATGTCATCATTTCTTATGGCTGAGTAGTATTCCATAGTATATATGTACCAAAGCTTTTTAATCCACTCATCCTCTGACGGACACTTGGGCTGTTTCCAGATCTTCGCTATTGTGAACAATGCTGCCACAAACATGCGGGTGCATTTCTCCTTTTCGAGCCGTTCTATGGTGTCCTTGGGGTATATTCCTAAAAGTGGGATAGCTGGGTCAAAAGGCAGTTCGATTTTCAGATTTTTGAGGAATCTCCATACTGTTTTCCACAGTGGCTGCACCAGTCTGCATTCCCACCAGCAGTGCAGGAGGGTTCCCTTTTCTCCACATCCTCGCCAGCACTTATTCTGTGTTGTTTTGTTGATAAGCGCCATTCTGACTGGTGTGAGGTGATATCTCATTATGGTTTTAATTTGCATTTCTCTAATGATTAGTGATGTTGAGCATTTTTTCATATGCCTATTGGCCATCTGTATGTCCTCTTTGGAGAAGTGTCTATTCATCTCTTTTGCCCATTTTTGGATTGGGTTGTTTGTCTTCCTGGTGTTGAGTTTTACAAGTTCTTTATAAATTTTGGTTATTAACCCCTTATCAGACATATTGTCAAATATGTTCTCCCATTGTGTAGTTTGTCTTTTTATTCTGTTCTTGTTGTCTTTAGCTGTGCAAAAGCTTTTTAGTTTGATATAGTCCCATTTGTTTATCCTGTCTTTTATTTCACTTCCCCGTGGAGATAAATCAGCAAATATATTGCTCCGAGAGATGTCGGAGAGCTTACTGCCTATGTTTTCTTCTAAGATGCTTATGGTTTCACGGCCTACATTTAAGTCTTTTATCCATTTTGAGTTTATTTTTGTGAGTGGTGTAAGCTGGTGATCTAGTTTCATTTTTTTGCAGGTAGCTGTCCAATTTTCCCAACACCATTTGTTAAAGAGGCTGTCTTTACTCCATTGTATTTCCTTACCTCCTTTGTCAAATATCAGTTGTCCATAGAACTGTGGGTTTATTTCTGGGTTCTCTGTTCTGTTCCATTGATCTATATGCCTGTTCTTATGCCAGTACCAGGCTGTTTTGAGTACAACGGCCCTGTAGTATAACTTGATATCAGGAAGTGTGATACCTCCCACTTTATTCTTCTTTTTTAAGATTGCTGAGGCTATTCGTGTCCTCTTTTGGTTCCATATAAATTTTTGGAATATGTGTTCTATATCTTTGAAGTATGTCATTGGTATTTTAATTGGTATTGCATTGAATTTATAGATTGCTTTGGGTAATATAGACATTTTAATGATGTTGATTCTTCCTAACCATGAGCACGGTATATGCTTCCACTTGTTTGTATCTTCCTTGATTTCTTTTATCAATGCTTTGTAATTTTCCGAGTACAAGTCTTTAGTCTCCTTGGTTAAGTTTACTCCTAGGTACTTTATTTTTTTGGTTGTAATTATGAAGGGAATTGTTTCCTTAATTTCTCTTTCTGATTGTTCATTGTTGGTGTATAAAAATGCTGCTGATTTCTGAGTATTGATTTTATATCCTGCCACTTTGCTGAATTTATTTATCAGGTCCAGTAGTTTTTTGACTGAGACTTTAGGGTTTTCTATATACAATATCATATCATCTGCAAATAATGATAGTTTTACTTCTTCTTTTCCAACTTGAATGCCTTTTATTTCTTCTTCTTGTCTGATTGCTGTGGCTAGGACTTCCAGGACTATGTTAAATAAGAGTGGTGAAAGGGGGCACCCCTGCCTTGTTCCTGATCTTAAGGGTATTGCTTTTAATTTTTGCCCATTGAATATGATGTTGGCTGTGGGTTTCTCATAGATGGCTTTTATCATGTTGAGGTATGTTCCCTGTATTCCCACTTTGCTGAGAGTTTTGATCATGAATGGGTGCTGGATTTTATCAAATGCTTTTTCTGCATCTATTGAAATTATCATATGGTTTTTCTCTTTCTTTTTGTTTATGTGATGAATCACATTGATTGATTTACGAATATTGTACCAGCCTTGCCTCCCCAGAATAAATCCCACTTGATCATGGTGTATGATTTTTTCCATATATTGTTGGATCCGGTTTGCTAATATTTTGTTGAGGATTTTAGCATCTATATTCATCAGAGATATTGGCCTATAATTTTCTTTCTTTGTGTTGTCTTTGCCTGGTTTTGGAATCAGAATTATGCTCGCCTCATAAAAGGAGCTTGGAAGTCTTCCTTCCTCTTGAATTTTTTGAAATAGTTTGAGAAGGATAGGATTTAGTTCTTCTTTGAATATTTGGTAGAATTCCGTTGTGAAGCCATCGGGCCCCGGACTTTTCTTTGTTGGGAGTTTTTTGATAACTGTTTCGATCTCATTTGGTGTAATCGGTCTGTTTAGGTTTTCTGATTCTTCCAGATTAATTTTTGGAAGATTGTATGTTTCAAGGAATTTGTCCATTTCATCTAGGTTGTCTAGTTTTTTGGCATACAGTTCTTCATAGTATTTTCTTACAATATTTTGTATTTCTGTTTTGTCAGTTGTTATTTCTCCTCTCTCATTTCTAATTTTATTTATTTGAGTCCTCTCTCTCTTTTTCTTGGTGAGTCTACTTAAAGGTTCATCAATCTTGTTTACCTTTTCAAAGAACCAGCTCCTAGTTTCATTGATCCTCTGTATTGTTTCTTTAGCCTCTATGTCATTTATTTCTGCTCTGATCTTTATTATTTCCTTCCTTCTACTACATTTGGGCTTTACTAGCTGTTCTTTTTCTAATTCTTTTAGATGCAGGGTTAAGTTGTTTATTTGAGCTTTTTCTAGCTTCTGAAAGTGTGCCTGTAGTGCTATAAACTTCCCTCTCAGCACTGCTTTCGCTGTGTCCCATAAATTTTGAGTTGTTGTATGCTCATTGTCATTTGTTTCTAGGAATTTTTTTTTTTTTTTTCATTTTTCTGAAGCTGGAAACGGGGAGAGACAGTCAGACAGACTCCCGCATGCGCCCGACCTGGATCCACCCGGCACGCCCACCAGGGGCGAAGCTCTGCCCACCAGGGGGCGATGCTCTGCCCATCCTGGGCGTCGCCATATTGCGACCAGAGCCACTCTAGCGCCTGAGGCAGAGGCCACAGAGCCATCCCCAGCGCCCGGGCCATCTCTGCTCCAATGGAGCCTTGGCTGCGGGAGGGGAAGAGAGAGACAGAGAGGAAAGCGCGGCGGAGGGGTGGAGAAGCAAATGGGCGCTTCTCCTGTGTGCCCTGGCCGGGAATCGAACCCGGGTCCTCCGCACGCTAGGCCGACGCTCTACCGCTGAGCCAACCGGCCAGGGCTCTAGGAATTTTTTTTATTTCTTCTTTGATCTCATTCTTAATCCATTCATTATTTAACACCCTGCTATTTAGTTTCCATGTGTTTGAGAATTTTTGAGCTTTTCTGCTGTGATTCATTTCTAGTTTCATGCCGTTGTGATCGGAGAAAGTGCTTGATATGATTTCAGTCTTCTTAAATTTGTTGAGAGCACTTTTGTGCCCTAACATGTGGTCTATCCTAGAGAATGTACCATGAGCGCTTGAAAAGAATGTATATTCTGCTGCTTTGGGGTGAAAGGATCTGAAGATATCTATTAAATCGAGTTGATCTAGTGTTTCCAATAAGTCTGCTGTTTCTTTGTTAATTTTCTTTCTTGAGGATCTATTTAGTGATGTTAGTGGGGTATTGAAATCCCCTACTATTATAGTATTGCTGTTGATCTCGCCCTTTAAATCCATCAAAGTCTGCTTTATATATTTGGGTGCTCCTATATTAGGTGCATAGATATTTATAATAGTTATATCTTCCTGTTGGATTACTCCCTTTATCATTATGTAGTGGCCTTCTTTATTTCTTACTATATCCTTTGTTTTAAAAGTCCAATTTGTCTGATATAAGTATTGCTACCCTAGCTTTTTTTTCATTTCCGTTTGCATGAAATGTTTTTTCCATCCTTTTACCTTCAATCTATGTGTGTCTTTTGTTCTAAGGTGTGTCTCTTGTAGACAACATATGTATGGGCCCTGTTTTCTTATCCACGCAGCTACCCTATGTCTTTTGATTGGATCATTTAATCCATTTACATTTAAGGTTATTATTGATATGTAGTTGTTTATTGCCATTTTCTTCTTTAAAGGTGTATTCCTTTTTTTGCTATATTTTTTTCCAACTTTGATCTGTTTACAACAGGCCCCTTAACATTTCTTGCAGCGTTGGTTTGGTTGTAATGAATTCCTTGAGTTGTTTTTTGTCTGGGAAGCTTTTTATTTCTCCTTCGATTTTAAACGATAGCCTTGCTGGATAAAGTAGTCTTGGTTGTAGGTTCTTGTTCTGCATTACTTTGAATATTTCTTGCCATTCCCTTCTGGCCTCAAGTGTTTCTGTTGAGAAGTCGGATATCATCCTTATGGGGGCTCCTTTGTAGGTGATGACTTTTTTTTCTCTTGCAGCTTTTAATATTTTCTGTTTATTGCTTAGCTTTGGTATTTTAATTATGATGTGTCTTGGTGTAGGTTTCTTTGGGTTTCTCTTTAATGGAGTTCTCTGTGCTTCTTGGACTTGTGAGAGTTTCTCTTGCATTAATTTAGGGAAGTTTTCAGTTATGATATGATTGAACAAAGTCTCTATCCCTTGTTCTTTTTCTTCTCCTTCAGGAACCCCTATGATGCGGATGTTATTTCTCTTCATGTTGTCACAGAGCTCTCTAAGTGTTTCCTCTGACTTTTGAGTCTCTTTTCTCTTTTCTTCTCTGCTTTCATGCCTTCATTCCAGTTGTCCTCCAACTCGCTGATTTGATCCTCAGCTGTATCCATCCTGTTTTTAATTCCTTCCATTGTGGTCTTCATTTCTGATATTGTATTTGTCATCTCTGACTGATTCTTTTTTAATATTTCAATATCCTTTTTTATACTTGCTATTTCTTTATTTAGGTTTTCAAACTGCCCCTCCATTGTTGTTCTAAGATCCCTAAGCATCCTTACAATCATTATTTTGAACTCTGCATCTGGAAGTTTGATTATTTCCATATCACTCAGCTCATCTCTCAAAGGTGTCTCTTGTGGTTTCATTTGGGTTGCACTCCTTTGTCTTCTCATAATGGTGTTTTATTTGTAGAGTTGGTTGAGTCTAGGCTTGGTGTTGTCTGCCTCCAGTTTTCAGTTGTGTTATTTCTAGGTCTTCTTGGGTTGGTATCGGCTATTATTTGTAATCCACTTTCGGATTTGGGCAGCTTTGAAGTCTTGATTTGTTTGTTTTCTTAACAGGTGATAGTCTTGTTAACTGATCTCAGCAGGGGGCTTCCTTGAAACTGTAACCAGGAATGCTGTGGGTGTAACCTGAGACGCTGAAGGTCTCTTCCACCAACTAATCTCACTGGGGGCAGGGTTTTTTCTCAGCTTCAGTAGGGGGAGGTGTATCTCAGATCTCCATGGAGACCTGAGTTACTGCCCCTCCTCCCCACTTCTTGTTTTCCGCTGTGTCTTGTTGCGCTGATTGGAGCTGGATAGATGTCCGGAGATCTCTGATCCGGAAGCACTTCAGCTCTGTTTTGTGAAAGGTTCAGTCCCTCCCCCAGCTATGACCGCCTCCAGCACAAATGAGTCAGCTTTTTTATTTCATTTCTTGCATACCTTAGCCCCTCACAGTCTGTTCCTCTCCTTGTCCTTTCCACTTGGGAGATAAGCTGGTCTTTTCAACCCACCTTGCTCCCTGGTCGCCAGGTAAGTGGCTGTGAGCAGTAGTTTCTGCTCTTTTTCCTCTGTGAAATCTTCTCTGGGCTCTCAGCCTCACCCCCCCCCCTCTGCCGTTCCTGTAAGCAGAGGAGATTCAGGCACTCCTTACCAGGATTATTGTGGCTTCCTCTTTGCTCCTTGGTTTTTGAGAGCTGTTCTTGCAGTTCAGTGTTGGTTTTTCATGCTGACTTTTCCTAAATTGATTTGTGTTCCAGTTTGGTGTTGAGAGCTGGGTGTCTGGGCGTCCACCTACTCCGCTGCCATCTTCAAAAGCCCTATATTTCTTAACATAAGTCAAAATATCACAGGGGACTTTATGCGCTCCATGAACTCCCTGAAACTGCATGCAGAATTGTGTGTGTGTGTGTGTGCGCGCTCCTCTACCCCCACAGCCCACTTCTCTCCCCCCCCACCACTGCCCTCCTCTCCCCCTACAGCCCCCTTCTCTCCCCCCCACCCTCCTCTCCCTTCCACCATCCACCTCTCCCCCCACAGCCCCCTTCTCTCCCCCCCCTCTTCCTTCTACCATCCACCTCTTAAGCAGCTGCTAAACTCTTACTTATCCTTCAAGACCCAGGTCAAATGTTCCCACTTCTCAATGTATGTTCCAACTTCCACCCCACTGCCCACAATAGCAACTTAGGGAGATGATTGTGCCTTGTGCACATGTATGTACTACATTCCTGTATGGTGTGTGTTACTGTGATTTCTGCACATAGCCACCTCCCTCACTGGAACATAAGTTCCATGAGGGCAGTATTTTTTTGTCAATATTAATGCAGAAATTAATTAAATTAATGGAAATGTAATATGACTGGGCCGGTGTTACAGAGAGGCCATTGAGACGTCATACAAGTTTGAGGTCAGATCCTATCTTTAGTTAAAATTGAGTTTTTAAAATATTGCATTGAAATATTATTTACCTTGATTGCTGAGTTTGTTGGTGACCCTTTAAAACTGCACCCAAAGCAAATGCCTTACTCTCCTCACCGTGGGCCGGGCCCTGCATTAATAACTAGCAGCTCTGGGATTCAAATCTGCGTTTGTCTGATTCCAAAGTCACACTGCTCCTAAAAGTCAAAAAGATCAGACAGTATTCAACTTCTCAAGGAGTTCACAGTCTGATGCCAGATTGTGACAAGTATGGGCACAGTTATAATGGAAGTGACATCCTTCACCATGGGTGTGACTGCAAGGGACAGTGTACAGAAGAGTAAGTAGCTAACCTTGCCTGAGCCTGTCAGGAAAGAATCCACAGAAGAGGAAAGGCTTGAACTTACAGGATTTCCCTGACAAGGATTACCTCACTCACCTGAGGAGACAGCAGCAGCTCCAGGAAGTTGGGGGCCACTGTCCACCTCGCTGTGGACTAGATGACAGTGCTCTTTCGCCTTCGTGCCCCCTAGTGGGCTCTGAGCTCCTAAGGGACGAGGCCGAGGGACACACAGCAGATGCTCAGTAAGTGGGGGTGGAATTTCTGAGTGAGTGGCCAGTGGGTGAATGGCACCACCATTCAGGGCACACGGATGGGGCGGCAGGGCTGCGAGCCTCAGGGCACTGCACAGGGAGACTTCGGGACCAGTGACAGGGGCAGCCACGCCCGCCTCTCCCCTGAGAGGCCTTCTGGCAGACTGTCTGATGCCAGGGGCCTCGCCGGGGGCTGGGGTGTCAGGGCAAGTGTGCATACGTGGGCCCACACAACGCCGCCTTTGAGTGGTGTGTGCATTGTGCCCTTGGACGGTATGTGCTGGAAGGAGCCTCCAGTGTCCACTGGGCAGGCAGATGGCACTGCCTGAGAAGAGCCCAGTTCTGTGTCCACGGCAATAAAAATACCATCCACAGCCACCCTGGGCAGGGCTGGAGACACACCACGGGAGGAGGCGGCACGTGAGGACTGAATAAGCCACTGTCAGCCAGACCACCGCAGAGGACAGACGCACGAGCCACCACTCCTTCCTCGAAGAAGGCAGCCCAGCTCTGAAGAGACCTGGAGGCTCCACATAATAAGTGTGCGACCTGAGCAACTAGCTCACCTTCCTCATCTATCAAATGGGAGTGCAATTTCCCGTTTATGTAACGGGGGTGGAAGAGTTTAGGTATAAAAATGCCTCCCCCAGTGATACACACTAGGTACCCTTCCCAACAGATGTATATGGCTCCGATATAATGTAATGCTCACCGGGGTTTCATCAGAGCTGAGAGTCATGGCCACAGGGAAAGAGAGCAAACCCCATTGCACTTCTTCTCGGGGAAGCCCCAGGGTAGGTTCCGGGCCTGCCTTTTACTGACGGCTGCCTGCTGCGAGGGGCCAGCTCGCTCGGCTGTTTCTGCACCTGTGCAGTGGGGCTGATAATAATGGGCAGCTCTCTGAAACGCACAAAACTCACCGCAAGTTGCTTGTTCACTTACTGGTTGCGTCCACCCTTCAGAGTCTCCTGTGGGCCAGGTGCCAGGTACCCACGGCGCCTGCGGTGCCACAATTCTGGGAGGCAGCAGCTGAGCTCAGGGAGGTAAAATGATGCTCAAGGTACCAAAAGCAGTGAGGGGCCCAGCTAGATTTGAACCCCAGGTGTAGCTGGCTCCAATACCTCAGTTCATTCCATGACTGGCAAGTAACTCATGTGTTGAACGAGGCAGCAAGCTGATTCTGTAATGGCAGAAGGCGATCCCTGGTGAAGGCCTGCCCCGTGAGCCACAGAGCAGAGACTTGAGCTTGGTCTTTCCAGAAGCTGCTGTTGGTGCCCCGGGTCCCATGCCCATTCCCCGCAGAAGCTGTGCTGGCCACTGCGTGCTCACAGCTGCACCCTTTTCCAGAGAATTTCCTGTAGAAACAGAATCCACTGGCCTGAGAGGTTATGTGCCTCTTTTACCCACCGCCTCCCAAAAAAACCCACACAGGAGCAACTGTCAGCCAATGCCTAACTGATTCGGAGGAGAAAAGGCCTGCGCCCTGCCTCAAGGGTCCTCTTCACTCTCCAGAGCTCCCTGTGGGATCAGGCTGAGACGAGACTTCAGCTAAGAGCTCCTCTGACTTCATCTCTGCCTCAGCCTCTTCCCTCACTTCCTCCCAGGTGCATCTTCTGAGAGCATCCCCTCAATAAGCCGTATGCAAACCAAGGATCCTGACCCAAGACAGTCTCAGGAAAGGCTGGGAGCGTGTGTGTGTGTGTGTGTGTGTGTGTGTGTGTGTGTGTGTGTGTGTGGTTCTTTTGTTTGTTTGATTTTTAAGGGAAGGACATTTCAGTAAGGAGGAATGCCTTCAGTAGAGAGCTGTCATGCCCTACTTGGTGTCAGCACAGCAGCAAGCTCTAGAGAGAGAATAAGCAATCACAAATGCTCCCTGCTTCCACAGGCAGAGGGGTTTTGTGAGAAGGGGTATGATCGGGATCGCATTTGGGAAAGAAGCCCCTGTCCTAGCAGGATGGTGAGAGATTAACTGGATTGAAAGGGGGAGAGACGAGAAGCAGAGAGACCGGATGGAACATGATGTCACCCTCCAAATGACTTAGTTAAGACTCATTGGAAAGGAGCATAACATTAGGGGGAAAAAAAACAAGTAGTATCTCAAAGTGTGACACATTAATAACATTTTTCAAACATTAATATAATCTGTTCCTGATGACTTTCCCTCTCTTCAATGACTGTTCCTTCCAGGGCTCAGTGATATAAATAATTCTAAATCTAATTCAACTGGGGACCCCCCGAGTGCCAGGCCCTGCACCGGGCACTGGTCCCTAGCCTTCAGGCACCCACAATGCTGACCGAGGCCATGGGACAGCTGCCGTGAGGGCTTAAAAACAAGCCTGTAATAATCTGTTCCTTCCAACGTTAGTCCTCCCCTGGCCCCATCAGTAATAGTGCTCACTTAATGGACTCTAATCAAACGTGGCATTGATGAATAATATAAAAGTATAATTTGGGCAAGACCAGAAAGTCCTGATAGTCTAGTGTTTTTATAAAGGCTGCTGTAGTTTGAAAAGACGATGGGCTCCAACATCAGAAAGACCTGGGATCAAACCCCAGCTCTGCTTCTTGCTACTTGCCCTGGGCATATCCTTCAACTTCTCTGAGCCTTGTTTTTTCACCTAAAAGTGAGAATTACAGTATATGTCTTTAAAAGTGTTTGAGAGAATTCAATAGGACAAAAGAAATGGAGTGCTTAGGCTAGGGCCTGGCACAGAGAAGATGCTCAAGAAGAGGTACGAAGTTTACTATAACCTAAACCCTCTCCAGCCATTCCCAGATGTGGACCTGGCTTCCTCCTCCGGCCTTTCATCTCTGCACTTGCCAATCACTGTGCTATTTAAAGGGCTACTGTTGAAAACCAATGTCATCACGTGCCGTAAGAGCTTGGTATGCAGTTTCGGGACAATTACTGGCTCGGGTAGGTCGAGTGGCATCTGAAAAATGCATAGGAATTATGTACTCTGGCACAGTACTCTGAGAAGTGAGCTTTGTTCCCTCCACCACTTTAGTTTCAAAGCAAGGAGGTGACATCTGTCCCTGGTTCCACATGCTTGGGATGCCAGCGAGACACAGCCAATGAAAAGGGCCCCGCCTTGGAAGGGCACGGTGTCTCAGTTGCAGCCGGGGACCAGGAGCTCGGGGGCTCTGCGGGCAACCACCTCCCGATCGCTCTGCAAGGCTGCCTGCAGGCCTGCTGCCAGGAGAGACAGAGACTGACTCACAGCCCCTTCCTGCAGCCCACTACCCCCACCCAGACTCCAAGATCTGAGGACTTAGCGGTTCTGCTAGTCTGGCTCTAAGGAAATGGGCATCTGAAATCTCTGGGCAAGAGGCCATTCCCCTCAGCCCCAGAAGATCCTTAGGATTGCTTTCACCACCATTAATGGACCAGACCACATGATTAAGAAGTGAATACCCCACTGAGAGGGGAATACAAATATTTCTTGGGATATTATTAAGATAATGACCACATTTCTTCTCGAAGAGATGACATATTGTGGCCTCTTAATGCTGGGTGAGGAAATTCACAGAAAGAATTAGAACCACAGTGGAGTGTGGGCAGCATACTTTTCTTCAATACCACGGGGCAGGCCGGTTTGAGGCAAACATTTTGATGCAGGGTGGATCGGTGAAAAGTACTTCACGTTCAGAGAACAAGCTCATATGCCCAAACATTTACTTATACCTGGGCAGGAACACCCAAATGGGTGCAAAGTGGTAGTGTCAAGTGGCAGAAAGAGTGTGAACTGAGAGTCATGGGGCTTTTCATGGTCTCGGCTGTGTGACCCTAGCCTATCTCTAGCCCTCTCAGGGCATCTGCCATTAAAGAAGGCAAACTTTTATCATGTCAGCCCATCCTCACTATGGTTTCCATATCATCATACACCACACTAGGATTTCTGTCGTGTCTACAAATCATCGGCACTGTCTACATAACACATTTGGTTCAAACTGCCTCGCTTCCTCACTTTTCTCCCCCCCCCTCTGAAATTGATTTTAAAAGGAAACTTGATAGAATTACCGTGAGTGGAAACCGCAGTCACTTGCCAGAACAGAAGGCAGCCGTAAAAGTAAGCACAATGAAAACAGAACAATGCTTTTAATTATCTCCGAGAAGCGCGCTGCCTGTGAAGAGCGGGCTCCCGCGGCCTGCTCTCTGTTTCCCACGCGAGGAGATGAGTGAGGGGTCAAGAGGGGTCAAGGGCCTTCCGGAATGCATCTGAGACTCTCCCCTAGTCAAAAAGATTGGAAGAGAAGCTAGAAGAGAATAACTGCTCACTACAGGACTGAATATCTCCATGTTCCTCCGGTTCAGAAAGCAATCGATCGTTTCTAATGTCTTCTCCCACATGGATATTCCATTTGAACCCTATAGTCGTGAATGGATGATCACAATTAGTGGAAAATTTGCGTTACCGACTAATTCTGAGAGAAATGACTTTCAAAATCCAAACAGAAACGTTGTCAGAACGTTTTCCAATTAGAAGGACCTTGACCATGCATTAACGAGATAAAAGTGACCTGTGATTTGCCCCGTCATCATTTATTTCAAATAAACACTTCTAAATAATTTGGCAGTGCTAAAAAAATCATTTATCCTCCTGAGCATTTTTAAAACACCGCTCCCCCAAAATCTTGTCTACACTATCAATTTGCTTAATAAAGCATCTTGTCAGGCAGTAGGCAAAGATGAATTTAACCAGAGCTTTCATCATCAAATTAACACAACTTCCAAATGAGTGAAGTCCAGATGAATCACGACCTCAGAGAGATCACTGCAAAAACAAAACGCCAGTGGATGTGTTGGCTGTACATTCATTATGGTGAACGTTTTGGGATCATACTGAAAAGCCTTCATTATAAGACTCTCCAAGTCACTTATTTCCTTGGGGCCACTTAAATGCAATAATACTTGTCTTATTTAGACAAAAAGAAAATGAGGGAGGGCAAAGCCCCTCAAATCGTAATGATCTAAAATAATTGATACATCTAGCCTCTGGACTAGGGCAGAATATTCACTAACATCAGCTCTTTTCTTTCCTAAGTTTTTGTCTTTTTGATTCTCCTAATTATTTATGTGATCTTGGGCAAGTTCCTTTCTCTTTCTGGACTTAATTTTCCATACTTAAAAAGGAAGGGGGAGGGGAGGGTGTTGGACTAGAGCAGGAGTCAGAAAACATTTTCTGAAACAGCCAGATAATAAATTTTTTCAGCTGCATACGCCATATGGTCTCCATTGCAACTACTTACTCAGTCTTTGTAGCAAAAAAGCAACCACAGGCAATCTGTAGACAAATAAGCCTGGCTGTGTCCCAATAAAACTTTATTTACAAAAATAGGTGGTGGGCTTAACCTGGCCCACTGACCTGTAGTTTGCCTTTCCTGGACTATAGGATCTCTAACTTCCAGCCCTGATATTGTCTCTACTGAAGGGAAGGAAGTTGCCCAAGGTCTGTCATCTGACGGGACCAGGAATGAAACCTGGGTCTCTGAATTTTAATTTCAGTCATCATTCCTCCTTAGCAGCCTGTTTAATCAATCAAGAAACCCACAGCCAAAAGAGAGAGCATTGAGTGCTTTTATAGAGAGAGGGAAGAATTTCTGTTACCGTTTCAGGCACAATCACCTCAGAGTTACTTTACTTTAGCAGTGTGCCATTAGGTTCCATAATTACGGTGGCATTAAGTTTCCCCATGGCCAAAACATATCAGCTAGGAAAAGAAAATTTCAAGAAGGCTGGGTGGGAGCCGGGGAGCTGATTTGGGTACGCATCCAAGTCCCGCTGTGAAAAGGAAACTGCTTCCTCTTGGCCTCACATGTGCACAGCATTATGTGCTTTATAACAGAGCATTTTCGTATGTGTTAGTATTTGATTTCATCTCTACAATATCTCTGTGAGGTGGGATTCATTGCTCTATGTTTATGGCTAAGGAAATTGAATCTCTGAGTCACTACAGTCCCTAGTAAGTGAGAGCAGTGGCAGGAAGCAATGGTCCACACAACAGCTGCCACTCATTCATTCAACCAGTCTTTGCCAGACAATTGATGAGGCAGGGGATAGGTTCTTTAAAAAGCAATGTCGCCCCTGCCCTCATGGATCTAACAGCCCAGTAGGGGTAAGAGACAGTGAACCAATGAGGTAAGACACTGTGAACAGCATAGGTGCTATGAAGAAAACCCACACGGAGTAGTGAGGACGGGGGGTGGGGAGCCTCCTCAGGTACAGCGTCAGGGGGGCCTCGGAAGACAGGTCGTAGCCAAGCCTGGATGGATATATAGTATAATGGAATATTACTTGGCCATAAAATAGAATGAAATCTTCCCATTTGTGACAGCATAGATGACCTAGAGCATTTTATGCTCAGGGAAATAAGTCAGTCAGAGAAAGACAAATAGCATGATTTCACTGATATGTGGAATGTAAAGAACAGAACAAACAAAATTAAAACAGACTCATAGAAAGAGCAAGCTGGTGGATGCCAGAGGGGAGAGGGGCACGGGGGACTGGGCGAAGAGGTGAAGGGACTACGGAGCACAGATGGGCAGCTACAAAATGGTCACAGGGATGTAAGTGAAG
This sequence comes from Saccopteryx bilineata, assembly GCF_036850765.1. Classification (NCBI taxonomy): domain Eukaryota; kingdom Metazoa; phylum Chordata; class Mammalia; order Chiroptera; family Emballonuridae; genus Saccopteryx; species Saccopteryx bilineata. Next base: position 25,778,933 of record NC_089491.1, on the reverse strand, counting down.
CATAGGGAATGTCGTCAGTAATAGCAACAACTGTGTGTGGTGCCAGGTGGGTACTGGCAATGTGGAGGGGACACCATTTAAAGTATATGACTGTCTAACCACTAAGTTGTACACCTGAAACCCATACAAAATAAAATTTACAGAATAAAAAATGTGAAGTCCCTAGCATGCCATGCACGACACCAAGTGCTTTCTGTCCTTAAGGAGGAGCAGCGGAGAGATGCCGGCATGGCGGGTGTTTGCGTTTGGACTCTGCTACCTCCCCGTTGTTTGATCTCCTACCTGGTCACCGCAGTCCTCTGAGCCTCAGAGGCCTTGTTTCTGAAACAGAGAAGATAACACAGGAACCCCTGGGAGGAACGGTGCGGGGCTTACATCAATGATCGGGGTCACCAGATGGAGGCTGTGATGGAGACTGGGTGGACAGCTGGAAACGGTGACAGACAGATGAAGCCTGGAGCCATCCGGCACGGGGCCCTCCCTGCTAGCCTGGATGACTGCCGTGTGCATTCTGAACAGGATCTTAGCTCCCAAGGGGCCAGGGCCTGTAGCACAGAAGTGGGACTCTGCTTTCCATTAGGATGACAGGGAGAGGCCGGGTAAACTGCAGCCCGCGGATCACTCAGACCCGAGTTCTAATCCTGACCCCACTCTTTATGATGAGTGTGACTGTGGGCAAGGACATAATTTATTCCCCACCTGTAAAACAGGACTGAGGATAAGGAAAGCACTGCTTAATACAGTGCGCGCATAAAGTTTATCTTCTTTCTTTATTTCTTTTTTTCTTTTTTTTTTTCCTTTGGTATTTTTCTGAAGTGAGAAGTGGGCAGGCAGAGAGACAAACTCCCACATGCACCCAACCGGGATCCACTCTGCAAGCCGGCTAGGGGACAATGCTCTTCCCCTCTGGGGCGTCGCTCTGTTGCACCCAGAGCTGTTCTATCACCTGAGGAAGAAGCCATGGAGCCATCCTCAGTGCCCGGGCCAACTCTGCTCCAATGGAGCCTTGGCTGTGGGAGGGGAAGAGAGAGACAGAGAGGAAGGAGAGGGGAAGGGGTGGAGAAGCAGATGGGCGCCTCTCCTGTGTGCCCTGGCCGGGAATAGAACTTGGGACATCCACACATCAGGCAAATGCTCTACCATTGAGCCAACCAGCCAGGGCCTAAAGTTTATCTTCTTAGAAGTTCCCTTTCATCTTCCCAATGCTCGCAACAGTCCATGCTTACTGAGTACAGGCCCTGCGCTTATTACCTCACAGGACAATCTCATTAAACCTCACTACAGCCTACCTACAAGTAGGTACTATTATCATCACCCCAGTTTTCAGGCAAGGTATCTGATTCATAAGATGGTTAAGTAACTTGCTCCTGACTTTAAATCCAATTTAAAAGAAAAGAGAGGAGCCTGAACCCAACGGAACCCCATCAGCCTGACTGCATGCACACCTGAGCGGAGTTGGTCATTTATCCCGCTGACGGTGGCCCTGGGACTCCAAGCGGTGGAATGTCACGGGGATGTCCCTCTGGAGCACCATCTGGTGCCCACCTGGGAAAGCTATACGCCAGAGCTACTCAAAGTGTGCCCAGCCCCCCGGGCCCCCGGCCTGCAGCACCACCGCCACCTGGGGGCTGGTTGGAGACCACATTCTTCAGCCCCACCCAGACTACTGAGTCGGAAGTGAGAACGTGTGTTACCAAGCTTTCCAGGCCATTCTGGTGCCCAACAAACACTGAGGACTTGTGTACACAGCACCTCTGTGCCATCAGCAGCAACTCACGCCGCTGGCCAGCCAGAGGCCAGAGAGGGCAGCCATGGACAAAAAGGCCTCCTCCACCATGATGCAGAGTCCCCTGTGGATGGGGGGAGTGAACTCAGAAAGCTCCGCTTCGGGCTCCCTGGCCGCAGTGAGACACGCACCCACCCTCTGCAGCGAGGAGTGGAGGCGGAAGCTGAAACAAGCAAAGTGACAGGAACGTTCTGTGGCAAAGCGGACTCTGGCTTAGGAACCCTCGGGCCTTATCCTGCTCACCCTCCCTGTAGCCTCTGTGCACTGGGGTAATTCTATCTCTGGTCAACTGGCGAGTGTAAGCCCTCCAGCAGAACAGGGCCTGCTTTTCCCCCGTGGCCCCTTACTGTTCACTTGCGTGCGTTCCCACAGCAGATCGCTGGAAACCAAAGCGCTCCTCGGTTTCCATCCTGGCAGGCCTTCTGCTTTCCAGCTGGTCGGCTGCCCCGGGACCGGCGCTACGGAGCCTGGGTTACAGATGCCTGAAGAGTATTTATTAACTCCAAGGGAGAAAAAAAGTTGTGAAATAAAGTAGTTATATAAATCCAATTCTACTACGAATAATGTCTTGCTTTTGTTTTTCTTAAACCGACCTTAAATGTGTGGTCAAACAAACACCTGACTTCACTTTATTTTGAAAACATCTTAAAACTGCAGAGCAATGGCCCATAGTCTCAGCACGCTAATGTCACTGTTCTTATTGGCGCTCCTTCCATTTCAGGCCTTGTTTCCCTACTCATACACAATTTTGCGTGCTGGTAATTATATCATGGAAGTAATATTTTAGTCTTGTCTCTCTTTCCCCCTAAAGTTTCAGCATAAGTGAGTTTACGTATTATCATCATGATGGATCATTTTAAATTTCTGGACAATGGACTCATGAGTTGGCAGGCCACTTAAGCATAGCCCAGTGAGCCAGGACGCACTTATGAAGTGCTGATGGTGCTCCAGATGCCATCCTGGCCCCCAGGCATCTAGTAGGGAACAACAAAGGCCCTGCACTCAGCCTGCGGCAGGGTACCGCTCCAGGGGATGCCATTTTTGCCCTCATGTATGTAAATGATGTCCTTGGAGCACAGTGCACACCGCCAAGGGGCCCGTCCTCGGGGCACGGTGCACCCCATCCACGGGGCCCGTCCTCAGGGCCCGTCCTCGGGGCGCGGTGCACCCCGTCCACGGGGCCCGTCCTCGGGGCATGGGGCACACTGCCAAGGGGCCCGTCCTCGGGGCGCAGTGCACCCCATCCACGGGGCCCGTCCTCAGGGCCCGTCCTCGGGGCGCGGTGCACCCCGTCCACGGGGCCCGTCCTCGGGGCACGGGGCACACTGCCAAGGGGCCCGTCCTCGGGGCGCAGTGCACCCCATCCACGGGGCCCGTCCTCAGGGCCCGTCCTCGGGGCGCGGTGCACCCCGTCCATGGGGCTCACACAGGGGAGCTGCTTCCTTGGAGCAGGCTCCTTTGGGCCCTTCAGTGAGCAGGCCAACGGAACTCAGGCCCAGAAGCAGGCCTAAGGACACACACATCTCCATGGCTGTTGCTACATATCACCATATTGTTCTCCTAAGGCATTATATCGATTTTCACTACTACTAGAGATGGCAAGTATGTCATTTTCAACAGAAACTCATCAGCATTGAGTGTTAACATTTTTCTCAAACACTTGCCAATTCAGGTATTCACAGCAGTCCGTTAGGGAAGCAGTAGACGTAAATGCGCATGCTGCCTGCCGGTCTCATCCTTCCTGCGGACACTTCCTTTGGGGTCCGAGATGATGCTGTCAGACAGTGAAAGTCAGCCTTAACAGGGGACACTGACATGGTTAAATGGTCTTCCTGAACCTAAGGCTTCAGAAGAAGGCTCTTCCACCAGGGTTTCGGTTTGCTCTGTGGGGTCACCTGGACCCTGGCCTCAGGCAGTGAACCGTAAGGAGAAAGGGAGAACAGCCTCCTCCAACAATCCTTACCATCGCCTGCTCCCCAACGCTGAGAGGCGCTCACTGCTCCTCAGGGGCTCTCCCCTCTCTCATCACTGCCCCTCGTGACCTTCTCTGTGCTCATTAGCCCCCAGCCCCAGCCCGGCACTTCCTCCTTAGCCGGGTCTCCTCTGACCCCCGTCTGGAAGACAACACCAGGTGCTCCCCATGACCCCGCCTTGAATGAGGCCTTTTGCTCTAGGGACAATGAACTTGCCTTTTCACCTGGGTCTTCCCTCTCGGTCCACTGAGGCCAGGACTGCCCTTGGCCTCCTAGTGTCCCCAGCCATGACATAAGCCTGGCTCACGACAGGGGCTCAAGAGATGTTTGCCTGGCCCCCTGAGGCAGAAGGGTCAGGAATAGGACCAACCTTCCAGCGGCTGATAGTAGAAGACAGGAAGCCGTGGTCACCCAGTTGACGTGGTCCTTGGCACTCTGGCCCTTCAGGGATCCCCGATGAATCCAGATGCCCCTTCTTGCAGAAGCTCAGGGGCATTAGCAGGTCTTGTGTATTTTTCCAATCACTATTTCCTTTTTATTTTCAGTTGTCCCTAATCCAGACTCTGCTGCTGCAACTGAAGTTCTTCAAGTTATTTTGTCTCAATTTAAACCCTACCTGAACTCCCACTTCAGGAGAGAAAAGCATGTTTCATTGCTTTTGTGCTTCAGAATGAAAAAAATACATAAATAATCTCTTATTTCATGGGTAGCTTACAATAATACTCTCTTCTCAATCCTTAAAAGCAACCCTACGCAGTGGGTGGTCTTCCACCATTTTACAGGTGGGGAAGTGAGCCTCGGAGAAGTTTAGCTGGCTGTCTGAAGTCACACAGCCAGAAGATCGCGGCAGGACCTAAACCCAGGCAGGCTCTGTTCTGAGGCGCTGCTCCTTCCTCTGTATTCTGGCAAATACCAAACACCTAACATATGTCAGAAAACAGGATTCTCCTCCTAGCTCAGCCACTTACTTCCATGAGAATATTTATAACCATTGCCTTCTAGTGGCTCATTGTCTTGCTTAGCTAATGGAAGTAACTGTCAGTGCTGTCCCAACATCACAGGGCTATAAGACGAACAGTCATGGGCCCCAAAGCCAAGCAGGGGAGCTGGAGTCTTTGATGTGCCCTTGTGTTGCTCATCAGAACAGCCTGTTCCAAGGCATAATTTCTACTATGAGAAAGCCCCAACATGGCTCCAAGGGCCAGGCTGCCTGCCACGACATCTATGAATCTAGGGTTTATGACATCTCTCTCTGTTCTTCATAACCAGAATTCACACACCTCAGGTCAGTTGGAGAACCGGGCTTGTGACCATGGCCTCTGGGACTTGAACATGTGAAATGTCAGAGTTAGAACGGTCTTAGAAAAGACTCGGCCCTATCCTCTGGCTAGACCCATGAAGAAACTGAGATGCAAGGTCCCACCGAGTGCAGCTTGGGCTCACTCCTCCCTGAAGGCTCTTCCTAGTCCAAACTTCAGTGAGGCTAAGAGGCCCCATCAAGGCTCCAACCCAGCTCGTCAGACCGGAAGTACACTGCTAGAGTTCAGGGAACACAATTAGAGGCAATAAACAAAAACAGAGCTGAGGATTTCTTCTAAAACAGAAAGCAGAAGGAGCCACCGCTCAGCTGGGCCGGAAATGGCCCTCCTTGGTTCCGGAGAAGATGAGGGAGCGAGCCAGGTTTCACCACCCTTCCCACAAATAGTTCAAACCTTCGGACCAAGAAACCAGGTGTCAGCCAGGGTATTAAGTATACGCAGAACAAAATGAAAGCCTTGCTTTAGGTACCCAAGAAACAGGGCTGGTATCCCAAATGGAGATCAGGAAAAAAAAAGAGAGACAAAAAGAAGTCAGCGTTATACTAGCCAGCTACACTGTCTTAATTTTAATGACAATAATTTGAATAGAAACGGAATACAGCAGCAGGCAATTCAACAACTCATAAATGATAGATCAAACATAGCTGCTGAGGTTGAATTGCGCAGACTAACTTTGAAAATAAATGGAAAAAAAATTAATCATGGAGCTCTCCCGCCCCCTAATGGCCAGGCTAGATTACTACAGGGGAGGATTCATCTTCACCCACTTGGAGCCATTAGTTAGCCCTGTCTGCCAGTCAAAGGACAACAGTTAAAGCCTCCCATGTACCAGGCTCTGAGATACATGCCTTCACATACATAGTTTCACTAATGCTCATATTGGGTGACTATCATTAGACACATTTTATGTGGTAAAGGAGAGACTTAAAAGAGTAAATCAGAGTTACCAAGCTAGTAAGAATTCCAGCCCATCTGGGGAATTCCCAGAGTTGAGGTCTCCTTCCTCAACATCATGCTGAGGACAAAGTGGTGAGGACACAGAGATGAATAACACCTCGCCTCTGTTGGGCCAGCTGATCTTACTGTGTTCACGTATTTCAACTGGGCAGGCCGACACATATTAACTAACCAGAACACAGAGTCCGAAGTGCTGTTTGCAGGGAGGTAGAAACAGTGTCATTAGAGTCATCCCCCCCTCCACCCCTAGGGTGGCCCTTACCAGAGGCCCAGGTAGAGCAGGAGCTGGTGCCTGACCCTCTCTGCTCATCAGAGGCCATGGCTTGAAGAAGGGTCTCCCTTCGGCCTGACACCTGGGTATAAAATAAGGCCCTGGGTTGAGTAACTGTAAAAATACACATCATTAACTAGCCTAAACCTTCAAACACTCCAAGTCAAGGCAGAGTCAAAAGAGAGTTAACAAGGCTTCCAATTTGTCTTTTACAGGGTTTGACATGTCAGGTCAAGGAAGACGGGAAACCTGTGGGAAGTCTGAGCGAAGAAAGCCAGGCTGCTGTTTTGGCTTGTGGATAACAGCGACAGGTTAAGAAATGCCTGTGGCCAAGGAAGACCTGGGCATCTGTTTTGCAAGATACCAGGGTGCCATTTCTGTCTGGTACTGGTAGCAAACCATCCCACATTAAAGAAAACGGTCAGATTTCTTCCAAGGCTAATGTTCTTTTATAAATGCACAACTTATACAGGGTGAGCAAAAGGAGGTTTACAGTTGTTCATATGGAAAAATACACAATAATTAACAAATAATTATACAAGAATAAACTGTGTGTTCTAAGTACTCACAGCCATAAACATATTTTTGCCCCACCCTGTATGCAGAGGGGGGGAGGATTCTTCCTTCTTCTTTTGTTGATGCTTATAAATACACTTTTTAAAAAATTATTTTTATTTTGGTAAAAACACATAACATGAAATCTACCATTGTAACTATTTTTTATTTTTGTGGCAGAGACAGAGAAAGGGAAAGACAAAGCAGGAAGGGAGAGATATGAGAAGCATCAATTCTTCATTGCGGCTCCTTAACTGTTCATCGATTGCTTTCTCATTTGTGCCTTGACCCGGGGGGGGGGGGGCTACAGCAGAGCAAGTGACACCTTCCTCAAGCCAGCGACCTTGAGCTCAAGCCAGCAACCTTGGGGTCATGTCTGTGATCTCATGCTCAAACTGGTAGCTGGTAATCCCCCGCTCAAGCCGAATGAGCCTGCGCTCAAGTCAGTGATCCCGGGGCTTCGAACCTGGGTCCTCTGTGTCCCAGTCTGATGCTCTATCCGCTGCGCCACTGCCTGGTCAGGCTGTAACTATTTCTAAGTGTACAGTTAAGTAATGTTAAGTATATTCACACTGTTGTGCAATCTGCAGAACTTTTTCACTTTTATAGAAATAACATTGACCCTGGCCAGTTGGCTCAGTGGTAGAGTGTCAACTCGGCATGTGGATGTCCTGGGTTCAATTCCTGGTCAGGATACACAGGAGAAACAACCATCTGCTTCTTCACCTCTCCACCTCCCCTTTCCCTTTCTCTTTCTCTCTCTCTCTCTTTCCATCCTGCAGCCATGGCTCAATTGGTTTGAGCACATCAACCCTGGGTGCTGAGGATGGCTTTATGCAGCCTCTGCCTCAGGCACTTAAAAATAGCTTGGTTGTGAACATGGCCCCAGATGGTCAGAGCATCGGCCCTACATGGGGGCTGTCAGGTGGATGCTGGTTGGGGCATATGCGGGAGACTGTCTCTCTATCTCCCCCCTCCTCTCACTTGGAAAAGAAGAAAAAATAATAATAATAAAAATAAATATTTACAAATAAATAACATCATACTATATATACTATTTTGCAAAATATTTTTCACCCAAATTATGAATAAGCTCTAACATACTTTAATATTCTTCTTGCCACATTTTTTGATAATTTTATAGAATTCTAATTTGTAGATGTATCTAATCTCAAAACATATTATTATTTTAAAATAGAAAATAAAATTCATGTGGCTTCAAATCTTTAACAGAAAAACACTTTTGTAAAAATATTTAAAGCTAAGTCTTTGCTATAATTTCATTTAAACCTGTGTGGCATTTTTCCAAATATTTAGCCAGCATCTCAGCATCTTTTACTCATGAAAGGTAAAGGTGAAGGTTATGAACTTTGGTGTCAGGTGTGGGCTCTAATCCCGACTCTACAATGTCAGAACCAGGTGACTTCGAGCTCGGTGGTGACTGCACCTAAACTTCATCCCCTTGTCCGTAATAAGTGAGTAACGACAGTCCGTGTCTTCTAGGGATCATGAAAGAAGTAAATAAAATAAACAGCAGCTAATGCTCAGTAAACAGGAGTTATTTGTACTTTGTCCTATTAATTCTAAATACTATCACTATCCTAGTCTCTAGAGCTATACGTATATATATATTTGCGTTTTTCTCTGAGTTTTATGCTGCTCCATTACTCTGTCTGATGACTGTCACACCAGCAGGGCACTGTTTTAACAATTTACTTTTATAATTGGCTTCACAAGCTGAGCTGTGTTTGTCCTTATTAATCTTTTTTGTTTGTCTTAGTTTTTCTATTATTTATTCTCCAAAAAAATTTTTGAAACTATTTTTGTCAAGTTTAAAAAGTCTCAGGAGAATCTTTACTGAAATTTTATTAAAGTTATAAAAATTATTTATATATTTATTTATTTATTTATTTATTTATTTATTTATTTATTTATTTTGTATTTTTCTGAAGTGAGAAGGGTAGCAGAACCGGGTGGGTAGATTCCCACATGCGCCCAACCAGGATCTACCCCACATGCCCACCAGGGGGCAATGCTCGGGCCCTAAGGGCCATTGCTCTGCTGCAATTGGAGCCATTCTAGCACCTGAGGTCAAAGCCATGGAGCCATCCTCAGCACCCAGGCCAACTTTGCTCCCATGGAGCCTTGGCTGCAGGAAGGAAAGAGAGAGACAGAGAGAAAGGAGAGGGGGAAGGATGGAGAAGCAGATGGGTGCTTCTCCTGTGCGCCCTGGCCAGAAATCAAACCTGGGACTTCCACACCGGCCAGGGCCAGATAGATTTCTTTCAAATACAAAATCTGTCAATCAAGAACCACAACATACCTCTTCATTTAATGCAGTCTTCTTTCATGCTTCTCTGGAACATAGTAACAGTTTTCTTCACACAGGCCCCACATATTTCTCAAATTTTATTCCTTTTTACAATCTTTTTCAACTGCTTTATGTTTGGGACCTTCTAACTCCATAAGCTTTTCTAGCTCTTACTGCTGAAATTCATTCTCTCAACAGCCACTGTGGAAAACAGTATGGTGATTCCTCAAAAAATTAAAAATCAAACTGCCTTTTGACTCAGCTATCCTACTTTTAGGAATATACCCCAAGAATCATAGCACTGTTTCAAAAGGAGAAATGCACCCCCGTTTTTATGGCAGCATTGTTCACAATAGCAAAGATCTAGAAACAGCCCAAGTGTCCATCAGTGGATGAGTGGATTAAAAAGCTGTGATACATATATACAATAGAATACTATGGGGCCATGAAAAAGAAGGAAATCTTACCTTTTGCGACAACATGGATGGACATGGAAACTATTATGTTAAGTGAAATAAGCCAGGCAGAAAAGGAAAAATAACATATGACCTCACTCATTTGAGGAATCCAATGAACAATGTGAACTGAGGAACGGAATTGAGACAGAGGAGAGATCAAAGGGACCAGAGGAAAAGAGGACAGAGGGAAAAGGGATGACAGGATGGGATAAACCTGAAGGGAAGGGGGAGGGCCCTATAGGGAAGGGGACAAGGGAGGTGTTGAGGGGAATACAGGGGAGGGGGATGCATTTGGGGCAACACTAGAATCTATGTAAACACAGTAAATTAAAATCAATTAAAAAAAAACAAACAAATATCCATGAGCAACTATACTACGTGCCAGGCACTGGCCTGAGGGCTTAGAACATTCCTGAATTAAACTCTCTCTCTTCCTGTCTCTCTCTCTCACACACACACACACACACACCACTGCCCTTGGGGAATGTACATTCTAGTAGAGACAAAAAATAAGTATGACCAATATACAGATAATAAATACATAGATAATATTTTAGAAGATGATAAGTATGGGGGGAGTAAAAAAAACAGAAATAGAGGAGGTGCAATTTTAAATACCATGGTCACAGCAAGCCTCACTGAGAGACCGTTAAGAAACGACATGAAGAAAGTGAGGGAAAGCATTCAGGGGAGCATTCTAGCAGAACTCGCAGCCAGTGCACCGCCCTGCAGGGAGCACGGCCAGTATGGAAAAGCAAGAAGCCATGGAAGTAGGAAAGCTAGTGGTGTGTGTTTAGCACTTTAAGGATAAGACTCAGGACCCATGCTGGTAGTGAAGTCTTGGAAAAGGTGGCACCCACAAAGATGTCCTCAAGTGAGTCAGCAGTCTCATAGGAGATAGCACCACACACACCTGGACTGAACCCTGTGGTGCTGAACTAGAGACCCCTCTCATAGCCCGTGAGTCCAGCATTTCTCAATGTGGATGCCATGGTATTTGGTGCAGGACAATGTCCCACTGTGCAAGACTATCTCATGCCCTGAGGGACGATTAGAATCTCTGCTTTCTGCCTGCTAATTACTGGCAACATCTCCTGTCACTGTGACAATCAAAACAAAGGCAAATGTTTTCTAAACACCTCCCAGCTGAGAACCCCATGTGTGGCCAGCAGGAACCATTATCCTAAGCAAGAGTTGCTATCAGAGCCTGGCTTGCGTCTTCGCAGAGAGGTAGACTATGTTGGTGAAGGGATGGAGAGCCCTGTGCTCCATCTGCCAGCCAGGATGGCAGGAACACTTGCCACGTGCTTTCAGAACGAAGTTCAGAGAGGTGGAGAGGTGTGCTCAGCATACCCCGGCTGAGAAGGAGAGGAACCAGAACACAAGCCCTGTCTTCATGCTCCTTTTACACCGACAGGCGCTCCTCGTGTCGTGGCACTTCACGGACAATGTGCTGAATGCGCTCACAGATAACAGAGGCTTCCAGCAACCCGGCGCCAAGCGCGTCTATCAACGCCATACGCTCACTTCCTGCTGGGTCACATTCTGTTAACTCTTGTAGGATTTCAAAATTTGTCATTATTCTCTTATCTGTCATAGTGGTCTATGACCAGTGGTCTTTGATGTTACTGTTGTAATTGTTTGGGGGTACCACAAACCATGCCCGTCTAAGACAGCGAACCTAATCGATAAACGCTCTATGTTCTGACTGCTCCACTAACCAGCCTTTCCCCCATCTACCTCCCTTTGTCCCTCAGGCATCCCTTTTCCCTGAGACACCACAATATTGACATTAGGCCAGTTAATAACCCTACAACAACCTCTCAGTGTTCCAGTGTAAGGAAGAGTCACATGTCTCTCACTTTAAACCAAAAGCTAGAAACGGTTAAACTCAGTGAGCAAGTCATGTCCAAAGCTCAGACAGGCCCAAAGTTAGGCCTCTTGCGCCAAATGGTTAGGCAAGCTGTGAATGCAAAGGAAAAGTTCTTGATGGAAATTAAACGTGAACACGTGAATAATCAGAACACAGAACAGCCTGATTGCAAATATGGAAAAAGTTTTAGTGGTCTGGATGGAAGATCAAACCAGACACAATATTCCTTTAAGCCAAAACCTACTCCAGAGCAAGGCCCTAACTCTCTTCAATTCTATAAAGGCTCAGACAGGTGAGGAAGCCACAGAAAAAGAAGTCTCAAGCTAGCAGAGGTTGGTTCATGAGGTCGAAGGAAAGACGCTGTCTCTGTAACATAAAGTACAAGGTGAAGCAGCAAGTACCCGTGTAGATGCTACAAGCAGTTATCCAGGAGATCTAGCTAAGATAACCAATGAAGGTGGCTACACTAAACAACAATTTTCAACGTAGATGAAACAGCTTTACCTTGCAAGAAGATGCCAACAAGGACTGTCATAGCTAGAGAGGAGAAGTCAAAGACTGGCTTCAAAGCTTCAAAGGACAGGCTGTACTCTTTTGGTAGACGCTAATGCAGCTGGTGACTTTAAGTTAAAGCCAATGCCCATTACCCATTCCAAAAATCCCAGGGCCCTTAAGAATCATGCTAAATCTAATTTGCCTGTGCTCTATAAATGGACAACAAAGCCTGGATGACAGCACATCTGTTTACAACATGGTTTACTGAATATTTCTAGCCCACCCTTGAGACTTACTGCTCAAAAAAGATTCCTTTCCAAAAATTACTGCTTATAGACCATGCATATGGTCACCCAAGTTTTAATGGATATGTACGATGAGGTTAATGTAGTTTTCATGCCGGCTAACCCAACATCCATTCTGCGCCTCATGGAGCAAGAAGTAATTTTGACTTTCAGGTCTTATTATTTAAGAAATATATTACATAAGACTATAGCTGTCATACTGATTCCTTGGACGAATCTGGATAAAGTGAACTGAAAGCCTTCTGGAAAGGGTTCACCATTCTAGCGGCCATTAAGGACATTTACAATTCGTGGGAAGAAGTCAGAATAGCAACATTAACAGGATTTTGGAACAATTTGATCCCAACCCTCATGGATGACTTTAAAGGGCTCAAGGATTTGGTGGAGGAAGTAACTACAGATGGGGTGGAAACTGCAAGAGAACTGGGACTAGAAGTGGAGCCTGAGATGGGACTGAGTTGCTGCCATCTCATGACAAAACTTGAACAGAGGAGAAGTTGCTTCTCATGGACGAGGAAAGAAGGTGACTTCTTGAGCTGAAACTACTTCTGGTGAAGATGCTGTGAAGATTATCAAAATGACAATAAAGGATTTAGAATACTACTTAAACTTAGTTGACAAAGTAGTGGCCGAGTTTGAGAGGGCCAACTCCAATTTTGATAGAAGTTGTACTGTGGGTAAACGCTATCAAACGGGATCACATGCTATAGAGAAAACGTTCATGAAAGGAAGAGTAGATCAATGTGGCAAACTTCACTGTTGTCTTATTTTTAAAAATTGCCAGAGCCACCCCAAACTTCAGCAACCACCATCCTGATCAGTCATCAGCCATCAACACAGAGGCAAGACCCGCCCCCACAAGCAAAAAGATTATGTCTTGTTGAAGGCTCAGGTGATAATTAGCATTTTTTAACAATTAAGTATTTTTTAATTAAGTTATGTACATTGTTTTTTAGACCCAATGCTATGGTGCATTTAATAGACTACAATTAGTGTAAATATAGCTTTTATATGCAATGGGAAATGAACAAATTCATGTCACTCACTTTATTATAATTTTTGTCATTTATTGTGTTGGTCTGGAACCAAACCTGTCAATGTAATATCACTAAGGTATATGCCTGTTTGTGACAGCATATTACTCCTAAGACAGCAATTAAACTATCAGCAATTCTAAATTCACTCAGCTCATTTTCATCTCAGTAGAAGCAATTTACATAAAAGGGGGCAAATGAAACAAATGGGCCTAATCCTATATAATTTAACATTAAAAAAAAGCAGCATTAATAATAGTAAATGATTAATAAGTATATAGAATGTACCAGGTACTGTGCTAACTAGCTTACCTGTATTTCCTACTTACACTTCTTCACTATAACTATAGTTATGACCACCTTTTTAAAATTTAGAGAACTAAGCTTAGAGAAGTAGCCTGCTAGGGTCACACAGAGAGAGGGGGGGGGGGTCTGATATTCACAGCTAACAACTTAACTGTTAGGCTATCCCACCTTCAAATAGTCATTCTTCCTTATGCTTCTACAGTAATAATTAGTCAATCACATAGGAATAACCCCATATATTTTACATCGGGCTTCCATACAAAACTCTAATCCAGGGGTCCCCAAACTTTTTACACAAGGGGCCAGTTCACTGTCCCTCAGATGGTTGGAGGGCCGCCACATACAGTGCTCCTCTCACTGACCACCAATGAAAGAGGTGCCCCTTCTGGAAGTGCGGCGGGGGGCCGGATAAATGGCCTCAGGGGGCCACATGTGGCCCGCGGGCCATAGTTTGGAGATGCCTGCATCCAATGTCCCTTTTTTAAGAGTTTTCTATATGGCAAATCAGCCAGTTTAACAGAATCCTAGAGTGACATCTACAAGCTAAATGACCCCCCTAATGCCATTAGGGAAGTATTTGGCTGAATTTAGGAACACTTGGGAGTCAATGGGTACCTTCTGGTTAACTTTTAGCATCTCAGCTTTTTTTGGGGGGGGTTGATTTTTTTAGAGAAAGACAGGAAGAAAGGGAGAGAGATGAGAAGCATCAACTCATAGTTGCAGCACTTTAGTTATTCATTGATTGCCCTCTCATACGTGCCTTGACCAGGGCGCTCCAGCTGAGCCAGTGACCCCTTGCTAAGGCCAGCAACCTTGAGCTTCAAGCCAGCAACCTTTGGGTTCAAGCCAGAGACCATAGGGTTACATCAATGATGCCACATTCAAGCCGGCAACCTACACTCAAGCTGGTGAGCCCACGCTCAAGTCAGTGACATTGAGGTTTCAAACCTGGAATCTGTGTCCCAGGTTGACATTCTATCCATTGCATCACCACTGGTCAGGCAGCATCTCAGTTATTTTTTAAAAGCAAATCAAACTTAAAGCTTTTTACACGTCAGGCCCGCGAGGTTGCGTGGGTGTCAGATGGTTTGATGAACACTGCGGGTGAGGAGTGCCTGAACGAATGCTGTATGCTTTACATTTCCCTGGAACTACTATACACCCAGGTGTTATCAACAGAGACAAAGGCTTGCCAATGTAATTCACTTTTTGCTAACCATAGAATAATTGAAAATATCTTATACCACACTGACACAGGCCTGAATTTACCTCTTTTTCTACTAAGCCATTCATGGCATTTAATAGCTGGAAAACTCATAAAGTATAAACTGTTCAAGTGGGAGAGTCACAGGAGGAACAGTTTGGGGTTTGTTAAGAGCCAAAGGAATGCCCTGGCCAGTTGGCTCAGCGGTAGAGCATCAGCCCAGCATGTGGAAGTCCCGGGTTCGATTCCTGGCCAGGGCACATAGGAGAAGCACCTATCTGCTTCTCCACCCTCCCCCCTCTCCTTTCTCTCTGTCTCTCTCTTCCCCTCCCGCAGCCAAGGCTCCATTGGAGCAAAGTTGGCCCGGGCGCTGAGAATGGCTCTGTAGCCTCCGCCTCAGGCACTAGAATGGCTCAGGTTGTAACAGAGCAACGCCCCAGATGGGCAGAGCATCGTCCCCTAGTGGGCATGCCGGGTGGATCCCAGTCGGGTGCATGCAGGAGTCTCTCTGCTTCCCTGCTTCTCACTTCAGAAAAATACAAAAAATAAAATAAAATAACAAATTTAAAAAGAGCCAAAGGAACTTTAGAGATGACTTAGTCCAACCTTATCTCAACATCTTTGTACATAAGGGAAAAATTATTTTTTATTTTTTAAATGATTACACAACTTATGTATAATTGGTTTTTAAATAATTACACAACTTGTTTGTAGCAGAACTGAGACTGCTTAATATGTTTTTTGGTTTTTTCATAGATTCATTGTTTAACCCCCTCAATACTTCCCAAAAATTAAGATCAAAACAGAAATATATCCTATGGTAAAGAGAGAAAAATAAATGTATCCAAAGCTACAACTAACAGGGTAACTGAGTTACTATAACAAAACATAAAGTTTAACTTTGTATTTCTAGAATCCATTGTAGGGAGAAGAGGGAAAATGGTGGGGAAAGAGAAGGGGAGAGATTCTTTTTTTTTTTTTTTTTTTTCATTTTTCCGAAGCTGGAAACGTGGAGGCAGTCAGACAGACTCCCACATGCGCCCGACTGGGATCCACCCGGCATGCCCACCAGGGGGCGATGTTCTGCTCCTCTGGGGCGTCATTCTGTTGCATCCAGAGCCATTCTAGCACCTGAGGCAGAGGCCACAGAGCCATCCCCAGTGCCCGGGCCATCTTTGCTCCAATGGAGCCTCGGCTGCAGGAGGGGAAGAGAGAGACAGAAAGGAAGGAGAGGGGGAGGGGTGGAGAAGCAGATGGGCACTTCTCTTGTGTGCCCTGGCTGGGAATCGAACCCGGGACTCCTGCACGCCAGGCCGACGCTCTACCACTGAGCCAACCAGCCAGGGCCGGGAGAGATTCTTAATGCCTTACAAAGGAAGATTTTTGACTGTCCTTTGTCAGACAAAACAGCCATTCTCCTGATATTAATTTTGGAAGAGATTTATTGTTGGGCACTTTATTCAAGGGACACTGAAAATAATTCTAAATAATATTCTCCAAAATGATTCTACAAAGGTATACAGATTTCTTTCCACGATAATTTCTTATATTGATCATGGATAAAAGTTAAGGGCATGACATGAAACTGTTATTCGGGGATGCTTTGTTCTTGCACGTGGCTGAGTTGATGCAGCCCAGGTATGTGTGTTGATGCTGGTCAGTCCTAACTGCTGTGAGGATAGTTTTAACTATAGGGACAAATAGTTAAAATGTCACTCAAATTCTCTTCCGCAAATAGCAACAGCCCTAGCCTCACTTTGAAGAAGGGCTGGAGCAGTCTTGAGATATCCTTCCTGGTGAGAACCAAAAGTATAGCTACTCTTTTACTGGTTGACAAGATTCGTACCCTTTGGTGGCTATGCTACACAAAACAGTCTAGAACAAGAAAGTGACAAAACATCTTGAAAACTTTAGGACAGTGTGTTAGTAATGCTCACTAATGACCCCTAGTGAATCAGGACTCCCTTCGGTAGTCTCCTCCCATACTGACTCCAGACTTGATCATGCAACTTGCACTGACCAACGAGATCTGTCCTCAGACCACTATGTGCAGAAGCCCAGGCTAGCTTACTGGGGGGGGAAAGACTGCATGGAACATAGAGGAGCTGTCCCAACTGAAAATCCAGTTTGCTATCCACCAGACATGTGAGTAAAGTCATCCTAGACCAGTGGTTGGCAAACTGATGCTCGTGAGCCACATGCGGCTCTTTGGCTCCTTGAGTGTGGCTCTTCCACAAAATACCACGTGCGGACGCAAAGGCCAGCTTAGGAACACCCTAATTAAGTTAATAACAATGTACCTACCTATATAGTTTAAGTTTAAAAACTTTGGCTCTCAAAAGAAATTTCTATCGTTGTACTGTTGACATTTGGCTCTGTTGACTAATGAGTTTGCCGACCACTGGCCTACCATTCAGCCCCACCCGACTAGTCAGCTGACTACAGAACCGCCCAGTTAACCATCTTCCCATGAACAATAATAAAATGGTTATTTTAAGCCATTAAGTTTTGCGGTGGTATTTACACAGCAATGCTAACCCTGAAGTGACAAAGAGATGTGATGATATACTGGTCATTTTCATCTCTAGAATGAGTGTTCATGGACCTCAGTTTATAAGCAAGTGATGTTCTCATGATCTGGGGAGGTACTATAACTATACAGAATTCAAAATGCATTTTCCCATAGAAACTCTGACCTACATGATAATTGAGTTCCTAGGCTGGTCACAAAGGGGTATTTAACCAATATGAGATACTGTTTAAGAAATACATTAAGGCGTAAAAATATTTAAGTAATTATTATAATTAAAGTTGAAAGTGAATTGAATAAGCACATTTAAAATGGAATGATGGTGCTTGACAAAAACAAGTTTATTTTTAGACTTTTTTCTTAATTGCCTAAGCCAATAGTTTCTGTGGTAAGCAGCATCTGACATGGCTCCCAATGATCCCCCCTCCCACTTTCATGCCATTGTGTAATCCCCTCTGCCTTAAGTGTTGACTAGATCTAGCGACCTGCTTCTAATAACAGAATATGGCGAAGTAATGGCGTGTTATTCCAAGACTGGGTTACAGAAGACTGACTTGCATCTTGCTGACGTTCTCTCTCTATCGCCCTTTCAGCTGGCACTCTTTGATGAAGCCGGCTGCCATGCTGGAAAGGCCCACATGGCAAGAAACTGAGGATCGCTTATGGCAGTGGTTCCCAAACTTTTTGAAGTCGGGGCACATTTAAAATACTACAAATAATTGTAGGCGCACTATATACAAATTTCTGAGAAATATGTTATAATAATTAAGTCAAATATTAAAGAAAAAAATATAAAGTCCAAGTCTGCTTTTATGGTAATTAAACAAAATAAATATGAAAAAATTAAATTTATTCTGACATTAAAAAACATTTTTAGGGCACATAGGAGAAGCGCCCATTTGCTTCTCCACCCCCCCAGTCCCTTCTTCCTCTCTGTCTCTCTCTTCCCTCCCGCAGCCAAGGCTCCATTGGAGCAAAGATGGCCCGGGCGCTGGGGATGGCTCCTTGGCCTCTGCCCCAGGTGCTAGAGTGGCTCTGGTCGCAGCAGAGCGATGCCCCAGAGGGGCAGAGCATCGCCCCCTGGTGGGCAGAGCCTCGCCCCTGGTGGGCGTGCCGGGTGGATCCCGGTCAGGCGCATGCGGGAGTCTGTCTGACTGTCTCGCCCAGTTTCCAGCTTCAGAAAAATACAAAAAAAAAAAAAAAAACATTTTTATGTTACAGTTTTTGAGTTATGCTTTTTAGCATTTGTAAAAAAGAGGGGTTAAAAATTTTAAAAAATTTCTTTTTATATATATAGATACATTCTTAGTAAGATTTAGTAAGTTCGGCAGGTCCCGGTGCAAATGTGTTAAGTTTTTTCATTCTTGTGTTTATGAGAAACATGAACCTGATGTGTCCTAGCGATTTCTTCAATGTTTGAGCATATATTTGAAAGGCAAACTCTCATTTCCTCGTCAATGCATTGAAGAATTCCTCTCTTTTTCTCTTAATTGTGTTGAGTGAAGAAACCCCCCACCATACATATTATCTTAACTTTACACCAAACAAAAGATAGAAGGAACTTGTCTCCAGTCTTTCTGGGGAACATGGGGGGTAGTGTAAACCACAGCTTAATAGCCTTTTGCAACCTAACCAGGCAAGTGAGGTGGGGGGTTGGGCAGACTGTCAGCTTACAGCTAATTCCCCACACCTCTGTCCCCAAAAAATCTAAACTCCAAAAACCCTGTTGTCTTTTTGGTCCCCAACAGGCACATATTTCTCTGGAATACCATAGGGTGCACCTGGAAATTTTATAGGGCGCACCAGTGTACCCTGGTGCATACTTTGAGAACCACTGGCCTATGGTAACAGCCATAAGAAACTGAAGCCCTCAGTCCAATAGCATAGGAGTGACTGAATCCTGCCATCAACCAGGTGAGTGAGCCTAAAAGCAGATCCTTCCTCATTTGAGCCCTGAGGTGAGACCACAGGCCCAGTGAACACCCCAGCTGCATTGTTTTGAGAAATCCTAAAGCAGAGGACATAGGTAAGTCACGCCTTGACCCCTGACCCACAGAAAATGTGACACGACAAATCAGTGTTTTCTTCACTGTGCAGCGCACAGATGGTGTCTTACGGAACGGCGCACCTGAAACCTGTGTGATTTTATTAACCAGTCACCCCAATCAATTCAATTCAAAAACGTATGTTGTTTTAAGCTACTAAGTTTTGAGGTTGTCACACAGCAACAGAGTACATAGTATGGTCTCTAAAGCAACATGGACCCCAAAATCACATGAGGAGATTTATGCTTTTTATGGCATAGTGTTAAAACATTGTTTTAATTTTATAAGTAAAAATATCCTAATTATTTTTTTAATTTTTCAAAAAATACTCACTTTCTTCTTCAAAAATAACCACTCTATTCATTTGGAGTCTATCCTTCCACACCATCCTACATAATGACATGTTACATAATGGTATCACACCACACATATTATTCATCAACTTGCTCTTTTCACAGAACAGTATGTCTTAGAGACCATTCTATGTTCGCAAACGCAGGTCTGTTTTTAACTGCTTCAGAGTATTCCATAAAATGGATGACCCCTAATTCATTCAATCCTTTCCCTACCAAGAAATATTTCATTGGCTTCTAATTTTTAATAGCACAAATAATACTTTAGTAAATATTTTTGGACATGCCTCTTTGTCCATGTATACAAATAAAGAATAAACATATTTTTAAATTTTGCAGATACAGTCAAAGTGTTCTACCAAAAGGCTGCATCAGTAATCACTTCTTTTTTTTTTTTTTTTTTTTTAATTTTTATTAATGGTAATGGGATGACATTAATAAATCAGGGTACATATATTCAAAGAAAACATGTCTAGGTTATTTTGTCATCAAATTATGTTGCAAACCCCTCGCCCAAAGTCAGATTGTCCTCCGTCACCCTCTATCTAGTTCTCTGTGCCCCTCCCCCTCCCCCTAACTCTCTCCCTCCCTCCCTCACATGTCCTCCCTCCCCCCCCCACCCATGGTAACCACCACACTCTTGTCCATGTCTCTTAGTCTCATTTTTATGTTCCACCAATGTATGGAATCATGTAGTTCTTGTTTTTTTCTGATTTGCTTATTTCACTCCTTATAATGTTATCAAGATCCCACCATTTTGCTGTAAATGATCTGATGTCATCATTTCTTATGGCTGAGTAGTATTCCATAGTGTATATGTGCCACATCTTCTTTATCCAGTCTTCTATTGAAGGGCTTTTTGGTTGTTTCCATGTCTTGGCCACTGTGAACAGTGCTGCAATGAACATGGGGCTACATGTGTCTTCACGTATCAATGTTTCTGAGGTTTTGGGGTATATACCCAGTAGAGGGATTGCTGGGTCATAAGGTAGTTCTATTTGCAGTTTTTTGAGGAACCACCATACTTTCCTCCATAATGGTTGTACTACTTTACAGTCCCACCAACAGTGAATGAGGGTTCCTTTTTCTCCACAGCCTCTCCAACATTTGCTATTACCTGTCTTGTTGATAATAGCTAATCTAACAGGAGTGAGGTGGTATCTCATTGTAGTTTTGATTTGCATTTCTCTAATAACTAATGAAGCTGAGCATCTTTTCATATATCTGTTGGCCATTTGTATCTCTTCCTGGGAGAAGTGTCTGTTCATGTCCTCTTCCCATTTTTTTATTGGATTGTTTGTTTGTTTGTTGTTGAGTTTTATGAGTTCTTTGTAAATTTTGGATATTAGGCCCTTATCTGAGCTGTCGTTTGAAAATATCAGTTCCCATATAGTTGGCTGTTTATTTTGATATCAGTTTCTCTTGCTGAGCAAAAACTTTTAATTCTGATGTAGTCCCATTCATTTATCTTTGCCTTCACTTCTCTTGCCATTGGAGTCAAGTTCATAAAATGTTCTTTAAAACCCAGGTCCATGATTTTAGTACCTATGTCTTCTTCTATGTACTTTATTGTTTCAGGTCTTATATTTAGGTCTTTGATCCATTTTGAATTAATTTTAGTACACGGGGACAGGCTGTAGTCGAGTTTCATTCTTTTGCATGTGGCTTTCCAGTTTTCCCAACACCATTTGTTGAAGAGGCTTTCTTTTCTCCATTGTGTGTTGTTGGCCCCTTTATCAAAGATTATTTGACCATATATATGTGGTTTTATTTCTGGACTTTCTATTCTGTTCCATTGGTCTGAGTGACTATTTCTTTGCCAATACCATGCTGTTTTGATTATCGTGGCCCTATAATATAGTTTAAAGTCAGGTATTGTAATGCCCCCAGCTTCATTCTTTTTCCTTAGGATTGTTTTGGCTATTCGGGGTTTTTTATAGTTCCATATAAATCTGATGATTTTTTCTTCCATTTCTTTAAAAAATCTCATAGGGATTTTGATGGGAATTGCATTAAATTTGTATATTGCTTTGGGTAATATGGCCATTTTGATTATATTTATTCTTCCTATCCAAGAACAAGGAATATTTTTCCACCTCATTGTATCTTTTTCGATTTCCCTTAACAATGCTTTCTAATTTTCATTATATAGGTCCTTTACATTCTTTGTTATGTTTATTCCTAGGTATTTTGTTGTTGTTGTTGCAATCGTGAAGGGGATTATTTTTTTGAGTTCGTTTTCTAATATTTCATTGTTGGCATATAGAAAGGCTATGGACTTTTGTATGTTAATTTTGTATCCTGCAACCTTACTGTATTGGTTTATTGTTTCTAATAATCTTTTTGTGGAGTCCTTCGGGTTTTCGATGTATAGGATCATATCATCAGCAAAAAGTGATAGCTTTACTTCTTCTTTTCCGATATGGATGCCTTTTATTTCTTTGTCTTGTCTGATTGCTCTGGCCAGAACTTCTAGCACCACGTTGAATAAGAGTGGAGAGAGTGGACAACCCTGTCTTGTTCCAGATTTAAGGTAGAAAGTCCTCAGTTTTATGCCGTTTAATAGGATGTTGGCTGATGGTTTATCATATATGGCCTTTATCATGTTGAGATATTTTGCTTCTATACCCATTTTGTTGAGAGTCTTAAACATAAAATTGTGTTGTATTTTATCAAAAGCCTTTTCTGCATCTATTGATAAGATCATGTGGTTTTTGTTCTTTGTTTTGTTGATATGGTGTATTACGTTAACCGTTTTGCGTATGTTGAACCATCCTTGAGATTCTGGGATGAATCCCACTTGATCATGATGTATTATTTTTTTAATATGTTGTTGTATTCGGTTTGCCAGTATTTTGTTTAGTATTTTAGCATCTGTATTCATTAGAGATATTGGTCTGTAGTTTTCTTTCTTTGTGCCATCCTTGCCAGGTTTTGGTATGAGGGTTATGTTGGCCTCATAAAATGTGTTTGGAAGTATTGCTTCTTCTTCAATTTTTTGGAAGACTTTGAGTAGAATAGGAACCAAGTCTTCTTTGAATGTTTGATAGAATTCACTAGTATAACCGTCTGGGCCTGGACTTTTATTTTTGGGGAGGTTTTTCATAGTTTTTTCTATTTCCTCCCTGCTGATTGGTCTGTTTAGGCTTTCTGCTTCTTCATGACTCAGTCTAGGAAGGTTGTATTGATCTAGGAATTTATCCATTTCTTCTAGATTGTTGTATTTGGTGGCATATAATTTTTCATAGTATTCTACAATAATTCTTTGTATTTCTATGATGTCTGTGGTGATCTCTCCTCTTTCATTTTGGATTTTATTTATTTGAGTCCTGTGTCTTTTTTCCTTGGTGAGTCTTGCCAAGGGTTTGTCAATTTTGTTGATCTTTTCAAAGAACCAGCTCCTTGTTTTATTGATTTTTTCTATAGTTTTTCTGTTCTCTATTTCATTTATTTCTGCTCTGATTTTTATTATCTCCTTTCTTCGGCTGGTTTTGGGTTGTCTTTGTTCTTCTTTTTCTAGTTCCTTAAGGTGTGAAGTTAAGTGGTTTACTTCGGCTCTCTCTTGTTTGTTCATATAGCCTGAAGTGATATGAACTTTCCTCTTATTACTGCTTTTGCTGCATCCCAGAGATTCTGATATGTCGTATTTTCATTTTCATTTGTCTGTATATATCTTTTGATCTCTGCGCTTATTTCTTCTTTGACCCATTCATTTTTTAGAAGTATGTTGTTTAGTTTCCACATTTTTGTGGGTTTTTCCCCCTCTTTTTGGCAGTTGAATTCTAGTTTCAAGGCTTTATGATCAGAAAATATGCTTGGTACAATTTCAATTTTTCTAAATTTGCTGATATTGTCTTTGTGGCCCAACATATGGTCAATTCTTGAGAATGTTCCATGTACACTAGAGAAAAATGTATACTCTGTCGCTTTGGGATGAAGTGTCCTGTAGATGTCTATCATATCCAGATGTTCTAGTATTTTGTTTAAGGCCACTATATCTTTATTGATTCTCTGTTTGGATGACCGATCTAGAGCCGTCAGCAGTGTATTGAGGTCTCCAAGTATGATTGTATTTTTGTTAGTTTTTGTTTTAAGGTCAATAAGTAGCTGTCTTATATATTTTGGTGCTCCTTGGTTTGGTGCATATATATTAAGGATTGTTATGTCTTCTTGATTCAACTTCCCCTTAATCATTATGAAATGACCGTTTTTGTCTCTGAGTACTTTTTCTGTCTTGTAGTCAGCATTATTAGATATGAGTATTGCTACGCCTGCTTTTTTTTGGGTGTTGTTTGCTTGGAGTATTGTTTTCCAGCCTTTCACTTTGAATTTGTTTTTATCCTTGTTGCTTAGATGTGTTTCTTGTAGGCAGCATATAGTTGGATTTTCTTTTTTAATCCATTCTGCTACTCTTTGTCTTTTTATTGGTAAGTTTAATCCATTTACATTTAGTGTAATTATTGACACTTGTGGGTTCCCTACTGCCATTTTATAAATTGCTTTCTGTTAGTTTTGTATCTAGTTTGATTCTTCTCTTTTGTTTTTCTATCATTTGTTTTTGTTTGTTTGTTTTCCATACTTCTTTCCTCTGTTGCTACCTTTTTTAAGTCAAGTGTTTTTGTGGTGGTTTTTTCAAGGGTGGTTACCATTAAGTAATGAAAAGGGTACCTACCATATTCATTGTAGTACCCTATCTTATGAGTATTTCTGCACTTCATCGTCCTTTGCTACTGTTAATCTCCATCCTCTCCCCCCTTTTTTTCCTTTGTTGTCACAGTTTAAGTTTGGTTTTATTGTGTTCTTGGTGGAGCTGTTACTTGTGGTGTTGTTTTCTTTTGTTCTTTGAATCTGGTTGGAAAACCCCCTTTAGTATTTCCTGGAGTGGGGGCTTTCTGTTGATAAATTCTCTCATCTTTTCTGTATTTGTGAATGTTTTTATATCTCCTTCATACTTGAAGGATAGCTTTGATGGGTATAGTATTCTTGGCTGAAAGTTCTTCTCTTTCAGGGCTTTAAATATTGGAGTCCACTCTCTTCTAGCTTGTAGAGTTTCTGCTGAGAAATCTGATGATAATCTAATAGGCCTTCCTTTATATGTTGTACTCTTCTTTTCCCTGGCTGCCTTGAGAATTTTTTCTTTGTCATTGGTTTGTGTCATCTTTATTATGATGTGCCTTGGAGTGGGTTTGTTGGGGTTAAGAAAACTCGGTGTTCT
The DNA here is from genome assembly GCF_036850765.1 of Saccopteryx bilineata. NCBI lineage: Eukaryota > Metazoa > Chordata > Mammalia > Chiroptera > Emballonuridae > Saccopteryx > Saccopteryx bilineata. Next base: position 25,753,943 of record NC_089491.1, on the reverse strand, counting down.
GTTTGCTTCTTGAATTTGAGGCTTTAGTTCCTTCCACAGGCTTGGGAAGTTCTCATCTATTATTTGTTTGAGTATATTCTCCATTCCATTTTCTTTCTCTTCTCCCTCTGATATACCTATTATTCTTATGTTATTCTTTCTGATGGAGTCAGACAATTCCTGTAGGGCTTTCTCATTTTTTATTATTTTTGAGTCTCTTTCTTCTTCTCTCTGTTGTGCCTCAAGTTGTTTGTCTTCTATTTCACTAATCCTATCTTCAATCTGGGCTGTTCTGTTAGCTAAGCTTGTTACCTCGTTTTTCAGCTCGTGAATTGAGTTTTTCATTTCTGTTTGATTTGTTTTAATAGTTTCAATTTCCTTGGTAATATATTCTTTGTGTTCATTGAGTTGTTTTCTGATCTCCCTATATTGCCTTTCTGTATTTTCTTGTATATCTCTGAGTATTTTTAAGATTTCTATTTTAAATTCTCTGTCATTTAGCTCCAAGGCTTCCAATATGTTAAGTCTTTTCTCCATAGATTTTTCCACATCTATTTGTGTTACCTCTCTTTCTTTTGTATCCATAATATTCGATTTCCTCTTTCTTATTGGCATCTGAAGGTGGTCTTGTTGATAGCACTAATTAGAATTAATAAAGAGTAAAAAGTAAAAAAAAAAAAAAAAAAAGGTAAAACACCCCACAAAAAAAAACAGTAATAATTTATTATTTCCCCCTTTTTTTATTTCTTCTCTTTCCCTCCTCTCCCCTCCTCAGGGAAATATCGTGCCTATAATGGAGGGCCTGATTTGGGGTGAAGAGTTCAAGGGGCAAAAAAAAGGGAGTAGGGACCTACTAAATGCAAAAAAAATAAAAAAGGAAGAAAATCTTAGACAAGCATAAGATGATTTGCTTGTAAGTGATGGTCAACTAAGAGATATAATGAGAGGGATAAGAGGGAATCAGAAAAAAGGACCAAAAAAGAATAATAAAGAAGAAAAAATAAAAATAATAAGTAAAAATCTGTTGTATTAAGTGGAGTGAAGACTAAATACAATGGAGACCTTGGGTTGGGAGGACCCAAAATGCCACAAAAATAAACAAACAAGAGAAAAAAAAATAAAAACAAAAGCAAAAAAGAGAAATAAAGCCAAAAAAAAGCCTTGAGTCCCAAATTGACTAATTTGTTCGTGATTGAGGATTATATGGGAGGAAAGTAAAATGAGAAAAGAAAAAACGAATAGAAAGGAAAAAATAAGAAAAAGAGAAAAACGAAGGAAGAAATAAAATAGGAGGAGAAAAAAAACAAAATAAAGCAAGACAAAAAAAAAAAAAAAAAGAGGAGAGAGTGAGAGTTAAGTGTTTTGGAGTATAACCTTAAAGGAGGGTGAGGATGAAGAAGAAAAATAAAATGCAACACTCATGGGTAGTGTAGTTCAAGAAAGGGGAAGCATAAGATGGGCAGAGAATAGAAGGACCGAGGTGGAGGAAATAAAGGCAAAAAGATAGAAGAAACAAACAACAACAACAACAACAACAACAAAAAAAATTAGTGGATCAAGTTGTAAAGTCTGTGGGTTTTTCTTGATTTTGAGAGGTTAACTTCTTCCTTTTTTTTTCTCTCCCTCTTCCTAGTTGGTGACTCTGTACCCCAGGCTCTGCCCCTGTGTCACTCTTAGGTAGGGATTTGCAGTTGATGGGATTCTATGGCAATGTCATATAATTGGCTTTAGTCTTGCTGGAAGTAAAGGCTTGTTGGCGTTTGCAGGGTCCAACGATGAGAGAGTTTGCTTTCCTGGATTCTCTCTCCTAGTCCCCCCTTTCTGAATTAGCAGCCTCGTGATCCAGCTATAAGGCTGCAACTGCTTCTGCCTGGGGAGTAAGAGGCTCAAAGAGCTGGGAAATCCCCACTCTATCCCCACTCAGTGCAAGGCTTTGGGAAAGGCTCTGAGAGTCAGGGCCTCCAGTGTAATCAGGCGGGGGTGGGAGTCAATTGTTGTCAAGGTGACTGTTCAGCGCCTAGCATTTAGTTGGACCTCTCAACCCAGGCTTTCCACACTTTGTAGCCTGTTTTTGCAGGGAAGAAGAGGCACTAGTCTCTGCTTACGACTAGTGTAGTATAGACCTTATTATCTGCCAAGTCCTTCTTGTTAGCATTTATCCCTTAATATGGAGGCTCTATCAATCAGAAGTTGCCCCCGCCCCTTTAGCGAGAGGCACTAAAAAATATCACGCCTCTTGTCTTGGATCGCTGAACTGAGAGAGATCTTATCAATTAGAACCGAGGGTGCGCAGATTTTATGGGTTAAGCTAATTTCAGTGATTGGGTTGCAGCTGTGTTTCCGAAGGTATTTTAGGCTGCCTGTGCGCGCCCCTCCCCCAATGCTTGATTGTTAGCTTGAATGGCTGGGTGAGGTGCCCCGCCCACGAAGAGAATCTCCCAAGCCTCTCCCGCTCGCCGCTGGCGGCTGGACCGCACCAGGCGCAGGATAATGGAGCCCCCTGGGTGTGCGGGCCAGCAGGGCGCCCTGGGCGCGTGGAATGCCCAAGGCACGCGCGCGAATGGGGCGCTCAGGGCACCGGTGGCCGGCGACCCCCATTCGCAGTGTGCGGGCCGCTGGGAACGTCAGCGGTGCTCAACCCGACCGGGCGCTTGCGCGGCGGCTCGTGGCGGCCGCTCGCGGTGGCAGTTCGCGGCGGCCGCTCGCGGCGGCGGCTTGCGGGGGCTCGCGGCGGCTCGCGGTTCCCAAGTATATGGGCTGACTCACCGCAGGCGCACTCCCTCGCGGCTTGAATGAGCGTTGCTGCGGTAGCTTCCTCCACACCCTCGTCTCTCAGATTCAAGTGATAACAGTCCTTTTGCTTTCAGTTTGTGTGGAACTCCGGAATGCTCCGAGGATAAATTTTTCTGTTTCTAGTTGATAAATTTGTTGTGATTTAGGGGAGAGCTGTCGGACGCGCTTCTCACGGCGCCATTTCCGTGACGTCACTCCAGTAATCACTTCTTGATGCAAATACAGTGTATAATACATATTATATAGAAATAGTGATGAACATAATGGTATATAATCAGACAAACTTCCTCTCACCCTTATCAATAATGAATATTAATGTCATTATTCTTGCGAATTCGATGGATAAAATGTGTTATTTCACGTTTAATCATATTTTATTACAATCAAGTAACACTAAAGAAGCATGTGGATTTCGTTTTCCTGCATACAACTGAACCATGACCATAAGCTTCATTATACACGTCCTCCAGGACCTGAAGAATCTTAAAATTTATGGCTAATATAAAATGAAGAGAGTTTCCTGAGGCAATTCACATATGTTGGAAGATACAGAAGAAGGAAAGGAATTATTTTAAAAGATGGGTGCAAAAGTAAAGTAAACCGTGGGTAGAGGGAGGGAACAGGGCGTTGAGCCAGGCAGTGAACAAGAGGAAGGGGCAGTGGGAAGAGGTGAAGTGGAAGGGCTGGGAGGAGGGTGGCATGGACCTTGAAAGGTAGTTGTCAATGCAGGTGTTTAAAACTCTGGACCTTGACAATGCCAATATTTGTGTTTCAAGTGTAGCAGTTGTCTGCATCAATGATCCTCAAATTGATTCTTCTGAAAAAATTATGTGCTCAAAAAGAACTCAGCAAGAATGACTTTTCCTTTACTCATTAGAAAGGAAGATGAAATATAGTATTTCTAATATCACATTTCTTCAAAAGACATACTATTCTCATTTTCCAGATGGAGAAACTGAGGCTTGGAGAAATTAAGTAACTGCCCAATTTTACAAAGTCAATAACTGGCAGAGCAGGGACTTGAACCAAAGAATGTCTAGTACCAACACCACCCTTACTATTTCCACCAACTCTGCTGCCTCCAGTCAGAAAACTCAGCCCCAGCACTAGTTTCTTATCGTTCTTACAGTGTTCTTGGGAATGCCATTTAAACACTTCAGATCTTGAGTAACTTCACTTGGAAGGAAGGAATAGAATTGGATAATCTTTGGGGTATCTTCCAAATCTAACATTCTTGGACTCCACTTACATCTCCTAGTTTACAAAGTTGAGTTAGAGCTGTACAGAGAGAGAGAAAGAGAAAGCCTTTGTCTGGAGGTTAATTTAGCATAGTGTATGTGCCTTTTGGAGACAGTTCCTGAAAGATATTTATTGCTCCTAAGGGAATAGAAATCATAAGTTCAGGAATGGAAATCAGAGCAAGACAAGGAAGCAGGTCCAGGGAACTGTTCCAGAAAGCATGAAGTTTCAAGAAGCCTTTGACACTCAATGGGATGAAATATGGTTCAGAGACAAGCTTATATAAGAAGAAAATGAGAGAGAAGGGAGGTCTGAAAGAACTTTTTGAAAGTCTAAAGCTCATTTAATTTATATTTGTTTTGATAAAGCCAGTTTTTTCAATGACTGTTATCTATTTAGAACTGTTTTCTGGAGAGAATCTGAAATCTCCCCTTATGCAGAGTTGGAAACTGGAAATTACAGATAAGAAAATGACACTATGTATACTGTGAGACAAGTAGAGGCTAGATCATCTTTGTTAGTGTACAATTTTTTCTCATTATTAAAATAATATACACATATTGTAGAAAATTTGAAATGGACAGAATTTATTTTTTAAAATCTCCTATAATCCTACCTCTTCATCATAAAGGTGTGTTTCCTTTTAGTTCTTTTCTCATGCACATGTTTCTAAAACAAAACAGGTCCTGTCATATTGGTAGTGCTTAGCTTCTATTTTTTTAATTCAACACTATAAACAGAGTATTCCTCAAGTTAGTAGAAAGTCTTCGTCTACGGACATACCATCCTGAAAGCGCCAGATCTCATCTGTTCTTAGAAATTCTTCAAAAACAGCATTTTTAACGGCTTCATGTCATTCCACATTTTGGGTGGGCCATGATTTCCTGAACCACTCTCTGGCTGGGGGACAGAAGGCAGTAAACCATGTGACACAGCACTGTGAGAGGGCTGGGATTTGTCATTCTAGTTACCTACGGCTATGTAACAAGCTACTCCAAAACTTGGTGACTTGAAACACCGCCACATTTATTTTGTTCATGAATCTGCGCTTTGGAAGGGGCTCAGGAGTGGAGAGTAGTAGCATCAGCGGGGCGGGCCAATGGCTGGGGGCTAGGAGCCTCTGAAGAAAGCTCTCTCCATGTCCATCAGCTGAAGCTGGCTGTGGGCTACGATCTTAGCTGGCACTGTTGGCAGCAACACCCACATGTGGCTTCTTGTGGCCTGGGTCTCCCGATACCATGATGGCTTGGGTTCTAGAGGGCTCTACTGCCTTTTCATCCTAGCCTCTAGGGTCATGGAACATCCCTTCTTCCACATCCTATTAGTTAGAAGTGAATCACTAAAGCCAGCCCATATTCGAGAGGAGCCACCTTTTAATGGGTAGAGTGTCAAAGAGATTGCAGACCTGTTTTAAAACCACTGCATTTGAGGACTACCAAACAAGGGCCCCTCCCCTTGGAGCCCTTTCTTGAAGCCACGCTTTCTAGCCCAGGGGTTGTTGCGTTCCTTTCCCTCTCACCCAGGCCGACTTAAGGCTCCCTGCAGGAGAGGACTCTGCAGACGGGGCTATCTTGAAGTTAACTGTGGTTCTTGAATCCAGAACCACAAAGCAGGGAGGGTCCTCACTGCAGATGCACAAGCTTCTCCCTTTTTTGGCCCCCACCAAGCCTGCCATCCCATGAGGCTCCAGAGTTTTAGTTCCTCCTCCTCTAGAAGCTTTCCCCGTCCTATCAGGTTAGGTTCATGGGCCACCTGCTAGTGCAGCCACGTGAACCATAAGATCATTGCCCCCACCAAGCTGAGCACTGCCCTTCACCCACAGACCTTCCTAAAGCCCCAGCCTCACCACACCTGTTGTCCCAGCAGAGACACAGGTTGGCAGAGCTGTCTTCTGCACCCTGTCCTCTCTCCTCCACTGGGGACCAGTGAGGTTGGCTGAACTGAGTAAGACCCCAGGACGGGCTTTGCATATGCAGCTCTTCCTTCTAGAGCAGTGGTAGTCAACCTGGTCCCTACCGCCCACTAGTGGGCATTCCAGCTTTCATGGTGGGCAGTAGCAGAGCAACCAAAGTATAAATAAAAAGATAGATTTAACTATAGTAAGTTGTTTTATAAAAATTTATTCTGCCAAACTTAGTGAAAATCTGACATAAACTACTTGGTAAGTAATTATTATTATATGCTTTAACTGGCTGTGACTCTGCTTTATAAATTTTATAAAGTAAAGTTACTTCCCTACTTTATAAATCACCATTACTGTGGAACCGGTGGGTGGTTAGAAAATTTTACTACTAACAGAGATACAAAAGTGGGCGGTAGGTATGAAAAGGTTGACTACCCTGTTCTAGAGCCTTAGGGCTCTTTTCATAGCCAATGACCCCTCGCAGGGATCTGGACAGGAATTACACCCTTTCTCTGTCTCATCTTCCCTGCAAGCAGGCAGGTGAACTACGACACCCCTCTGTCCCAGAGTGTTTCCTAGAGGGAAATGGCTGTGGCCTTGAACCAGCCAGTGTTCCGCAACCAGCACTCTTTCCTGAAAGATGGCAGACACATAAAGGGCCGAGGTGTGGGTCCTGAAGGCAGCAGATTGGGGAAGGGCCATGAGCAGCATCTTTGGAGGTGGGCGAAGACCACAAACCTGAGGCAGGAGGCAGCTGGCCGAAACAAGGAGGGAAATGGGCCAGGGAAAGTGAACGGACATAGGCCGAGGGGGGAAAGAAGAGAAACAGCTTACAGAGAAGCCAAAATCTTAGGTGCATCCTGAAGGAGGGGTAGGAAATAGTGCATCAGCATAACTTCCATAATCCCAGTTTGTTCACGATCAGCCAAATCTGCCTGAAACTATGCCAACAGTCTTGGTCCAACTCATTTTAAGGGTTCCCCACCCCCCGGAGAGGATAATTGTGAACTTCATCTTTAAAAAGTAAGCAACATAAATGGGATTCACACTGACAAATCCATTAGCCACAGAAGACCTTTCCTGGTTAAAAAAAAAAAAGAATATTTTATTTTCTCTGGGCAGATGACATCACAAAACAATTCCCAGCTGAATGTTACAGATAGTAGACCTGTTCCCCAAATCAAGCTTTTTATATCTCTTAGTTAAAAAGAAAGTTTTACCCATAGATATCTAATTTTTCCAAAGGAAGTCTTCAGAATATTATTTTTGGGTGATTCTATTTTGGATCAACTCCTTCATTCTGGAGCCCGGTGAAGGTTTTTCTTTGAAACTGAAAATTTCTTCTTCTTCTTCCTTTTTTTTTTTTTTTTTTTTTAAGTTTCAAAAGTTCAAGACTCCATTGTTTGGATTTCGTTCCAAGTGCAGACTTCTCGAAAGCCTGGTGGGAACACAACTTGGCGAAATATATCCCTGTTCCTAAAATTAAGTGACTGTTACAAACATCTGAGCTTCCACAAGGGTGCTGCTGAAAGGGACATTTTCATATCACAAGATATGACTTCCTGCTGGGCTGTGGGTGGAGGGAGTGATGAGGGAGGGAGGGCAGACCCTGCTGAAAAACTTTTCATCTCCAGCATCTTTTTATAGTCACTTCTGCCCCCCCACGCCACCTCCCCAGATTTGTTGGGCCTGTCATTTGAAGCTAAGTCATATAGACAAATTCAAGTTCCCTCAGGGACATAGGCAAGAAAAGACATCAAAACACACATTCTTCTCACCAAAATCTTTTCCCAGACTCTGGGATAGTGCCTGGCATACAGCAGACACCCAGTAAAGTTTATTAAATACAAGAAAAAGAAAGAGAAAGAGAAAGGGGAGGGGAACAGAAGGGAGGGGAGGGGAACAGAAGGGAGAGGGGGAGGGCAAAAGAAAAGAAGATAAAAGAGGAAGAGAGTAGGGGGTAGAAAGAGAAAAGGAGAGGGGGAAAAAGATTCTGAAGTGATTTTAAATAAATGCTTATTTATATATTTACATACACCATGGTTTTTAATAAGGTAATTATATACAAAGTTGAGCACTTAACATGCAGCAAGCATTGTACTAAGCTATATTACACACATTAATACAAACCTCATGATAACACCATGAGACAAGAACCATTATTAACCCCATTTAGAAGATGAAGAAACTAAAGTTAGAGGTTAAGTAACTTGCCCCAAATCCCAAAACGAAAAATGTGGGTGAGAATTTAAAGTAGCATCTGAGAAAAGATTTACTTTCTTTCTTCTCTTTCCTCTGCTAGTTTTCAGGGCTCCAGCACCCTGTGCCTCTGTCCCTCCCATTCTCTCTAAGGGCACAGTCCGTGCAGATCAGGGACTCAGAGGCGTAAGCTGAGCAGTGAGCAGTGGCATGGCCTGGAGAGTTCATTCCTCAGAATCTGGGTTTGCCACCTCGCCGGGCTGGCTCTCCCGTGACAAAAATGATGGAGCAGCACTCTAGACAGAAGAAACAGCAATGCAATCAATGGTCTTGAGGAGCATGCCAGGAACTGAGAGGGCCCAGTGTGGCTCCGGCATATTTTTCCTGAGGGAATAGGTAGCCATGAGAAATTATTGAGCAGGAGGATTTTAAAATAATCACCCTCAATGAGGGGCATAGAATGGCCTGGAAGGGGGCCACAGGGACTATCTGTCTCTAACCGAGGCCACCTGAGACCCACTGGCCACGCCAATGCAGTCTTGAGCAGCTGCCTATCCGTGGTTTCCCACAGCCACGCCCACAACAGGAGCCCTGGGCATGCACACTCAGAGCAGCCTCCCCACCTCCCCAGAAGCCGAAGGAGCCCGGGAAGTGGAAGTACTGCAGGAAACCACGAAGAGCTCGAGCGTGATCCAAATTCAGAAGAAATCCAAGAGTCCTGTGTGGCTTCCTCGCCATCAGCTCTGCCCCAGGTAGCTCTGCTGTTGGCAGGGCACCCCCGGGCTCAACCCTGGGTTTCTACTTTCCTGGGGTGACTCATTGCTGCCCCCTCTCCACTCTTTTTACTAAGCTTTGTGTGGCAGGGGGGAAAATACAACTTTGCCCAGGAATCGATGACCTAGATCCCAAAGTCTCAGTTCCCATGCAGAGTAACCACTCTCCATCCAAGGGCCTCGGTTGCCCATTGGTAGTTCCGCCTTCCCTCACAGAGAATGGATGAGAGTGAGTTTTGATGGAATGGCAAATACATTACCGGGGAAGAAATCCTCCTCGCACCTCAGCACATCTTTTGTACTTGATTTTAAAACAACCACCTGATGCAGTGTTGGGACTCAGTACAGACCATTGCTGTAGAGACCATGGAAGTTTCCAGAAGAGAAGTTCTGGAATATGGAGCTCTCCAGAGTTGTTCTGATGCTTCCAGTTATGTTCATGACCAAGACCTCTTACGCCTCCTGAGAAGAAGGTGACGATAAGGCAGACCCAGGTCACTTCACCAGGTCCCTAGCATTTAGGGGGCTGCCCCCTCTTCCAGGGCCAAGGCCCCCACTCTGGAGACTGCACCCCTCCTTCCTGAGGCAGCGCCAGGCAAAGGCAGCTCTGGGAAGGGCGCTGGGCTGCCCTGCCAGGAGGACAATGGTGCCTGAGCACAGCAGGCGCTGTTCCCCCCTGGGGTCTGGCAGGGCTGGGCCTGAGCGGGCAGAGAAGCCGGCTGGAGGCCCTGGCAGCATGGGGGGTAGACTCTGCGGTGGAGCGGGGAGCCAGGAGTTCTATGTGACAGCTGGGCTCACAATGTGGGCATTGTTCCCTCCCTGCGTCACATCTGCTCCCCTAAGGGTGGAGGGCAGAAAAGAACCGTGTCGAGAGCATCTGCCAGGGCCCGGCAGCGCTGTGCACTGCGTCCAGAAGAAAGGGAAAAGCTGAGTGCCCCGTGGCGGCCCACCCATAGGCCACCCTGACAGAGGTTGGAGATGCAGCGGAAAGGCACCGACGCCCTAAACACAGCCTCTCCCCTCCCTGTCCCTTTGATTCTTTCTCTTATTTCAGTCATTTCATGCCATGCTGTGCTTTGCCTGCTACTGTAATTCTTTTTTCATTTTTTACTACCTAAGCATTTCTTTTGCACATTCAGAATGTCCCTAAGTGCCTTTTTATAGCATTAATGTGTATTACATTGACCTTTAAAATCATACACTACAATTCTAGTGAGTTTGCCCTGAAACCTGTATATACTCATTACATCACTTAATATTTCTATCTTCTGAAAAGGAATTTGGTGAAATGAATTAATTGGAATAAAAATGTCTATCCTCTTTCAATGAAAACTAACTCAGTTGAGTATACTATGTGCTACTATTTACATGAGATCTCATTAATCTTCATTAAACACCTACAAGGTATGAAATTTTGTAAATCAAGTTTATAGGTGAGAGAAGGAGACTTCACTTGGGGTGGTGAACACATAATACAATATAACAGATGGTGTGTTATAGAATGTTACTCCTGAAACATAATTTTATTAACCAGTGTCACCCCAATAAATTTAATTTTTAAAAACATTTATAGGTGAGAAAGTTGTAGCTCAATGACAGTTTTTTGTAACTTGCCTAAGATCACTCAGGTAATAGATCAAAACACTATCCCAGTTTTCCAATTCTAAATCAGTGTTCCTGCCAGGAAGCCAGCCTTCCCTGGTCACCCAGTGATCGCAGGAATTGTACCTTTTAATCTTAAAATCAGAAATAAGGGTTCATTTCATTGTAGACCATGATAACAAATATTGGAAGCAATCTAAATATCCAATTATAGAAGAATAATTAGGTGAACTGTGGTAAGCTAATGGAATCGTATTTCTCAATCATTAGAAATGAAAAATTTATAGCTTACAGCAACACAGAAACTCATCATAACTCAAAAATGTGTAAGTATATTATGAAGACACCTAGGTAAAAGTGCACCTAGGTAAATAAAGACAAGAGAAAGTCAGGCAAAATGAAAGTTCTATTTACAGGGAAGTGGAATTCTGAGTAAATTTTTCTTTCCAAGTACTTCTTGGTGCCATGCTGATGTCCTAAAAGCAGACAGATGAACAATATCCCTGCTGGGTTTTCCATGCAAGACGCCTGTGCTTTCTCAACAATCTGCCATCTTGTCCCAAAGTGGCATGTGCTGACTCAGATAAAGTCAGTTTTGCTTTACAGAAACAGACATAAAATGATAACTTTCTTCAAATATTTTTTACTTCCATATTTTATATCAGATATTTTATAATTTCTCACTCTCTGGGGGCCTTATATCAAAATCTGTCCAGTCCCTGTCACTACCCCGCCTTTGTTTACATTAACTGTAATCACTACCCCTGCCTTTGATTACATTAACTGTGCTCTAACCAGTGTTGAGTTTTCAGCCACTCTGAGACAAGAGGACTAGCAAGCAGCACACAGCAAGGGGGGCCTGGGCACAGCTCTGCAGCGGCCGGGGGACTCTGAAGGAATGGTGCCCACTCATTCACAGGGTCACTTTCAGTGCCCTAGCTGCTCCAGGTCTATAGAGAGTTTGAGGTTTCCAGTATTTTGATCAGAGACGATTTGGTCACAAGGGGTGGAGTCCACTTAGACTAGCTCAAATTATGTGGGAGTTGATAATAATCTTATCAGAGATATCCATAGTACCTCCAAAGCATAGGAAGTTAACCAGCTGTAGGACTAGGGAAGCCATGGAACCCAGAGCTGTCTCTCCTTCCTCCCCTCCTCCCTCCCTTCTTCCTTCTCTCCTTCTTCCCCTCCTTCCTTTCCTCCTTCCTTCCCTCCTTCCTTCTCTCCTTCCTTCCCTCCTTCCTCCCCTCCTTCTTTCCCTCCTTCCTCCCCTCCTTCTTCCTCTCCTTCCTCCCCTCCTCCCTCCCTTCTTCCTTCTCTCCTTCTTCCCCTCCTTCCTTTCCTCCTTCCTTCCCTCCTTCCTTCTCTCCTTCCTTCCCTCCTTCCTCCCCTCCTTCTTTCCCTCCTTCCTCCCCTCCTTCTTCCTCTCCTTCCTCCCCTCCTCCCTCCCTTCTTCCTTCTCTCCTTCTTCCCCTCCTTCCTTCCCTCCTTCCTCCCCTTCTTCTTCCTCTCTTTCCTCCCCTCCTCCTTCCCCTTCTTCCTTCTCTCCTTCCTCCCCTCCTTCCTTTCTTCCTTCCTTCCCTCCTTCCTTCTCTCCTTCCTCCCCTCCTTCCTCCCCTCCTTCCTTCCCTTTTTCCTTTTTTCCGCCCTTCCTTCCTCTCCCCCTTTCCCTCTCCCCCCACTACCCCTTCCCTTCTTTCTCTTGCTCCAGGATCCTGCTCTTCACTCAGAAACTCAGAGAGCAGCCCTTCACTAGGGCCTGACACCAGCCCTTTCCTCACTTTCTCAGGCATAGCTTCCTCTGCTCCCTCCCTCCCCCCACCCCCTCTCCTCAGAAAACATCAGGTTCTTTCAAAATAAACCAAGTCCCAGTCCAACCAGACCAAGGATTTAGCACAAAGAGTGTTCAGCACAAACCCTAAAGAAACACTGGTGTTCGAGAAGACTGATACAAGGAACCCCATCCTGTCAGAACAAGCCAAACCTGGGTAAAAAGTCAGGGGTTGGTAAAATACCCAGGACAACAATCTAGGAGACAGAAAAAGACTATTTAAGAGACAGAAAAACAAATGTCAGTAAGCTGAACAGGGTCCAAGTTAAGTCAGCGGGGTAGGCTGTTCGTACCATGTGTGGGCTGAAGGCAGCCTAGTGCTGGGGTCACCAGCCTAGTCCCAACTGTGCTGGCTCGGACTTCAGGAGAAATCAGGGAACAAACAAGTGAAAGTAGCAGAAAGGGAACCATGGCTATTTATTGGGCAGCATCAAATGAGCAAAGCCAACAGAATTGGGGGTTGAAAACTTGGCTCTGCCATTAATTTGCCCAATTCGAGTGCGTCATTCCCCTCTCTGGGCATCGGAGATGGACAAGGTGGAGAGACTGGGCTGAGGACACTGAGGTCCTTCCAACGACCCTGAGGCAGCGGTGGGCTCACGGCAGCTCTTACCAGATCATGAAAACTGTTAAATTTGGGGAAGGTTTTTGTGACCTTGTTGTTAAACACAGCTGTTATCAAAAAATAAATAAATAAATGATATACATTTATAATTAAATAAATTGCATTTAACCCAAGAATAAAAATACTCAAAACTCATTATTTCCTAGTTATTTTACCACATTGTGCCATTACCTATGCCAAGGGTCAGCAAATTGTTCTGTAATGGGAAAAATACTATTTTAGACTTTGAGGGCCAGACAGTTTCTGTCACATATTGTTCTTTTTTACTTTTCTATAACCCTTTAAAATTGTAAAAAAACCCATCTTAGCTCATGGGCTGCATAATACAGGCCATGTGACAGATATGGCCTACAGACCATACTCTGCTAACCACGGGTCTGTGCTCTTGGGTTATTTATAGCTATTTTACTTATATAGTAGAAATACTATATAATTGTGTGCTGCTGAGTATCTCTCTCCAACTTCATGGGCAGTGATATCACATGGGCAGCTTCAGCGGGCTGCGGGGGCGTGTTTACACTCTGGAAATGGGCAGGCGCTGCACACCAGGCTGTCCCCCTGGAGAGTTAGTGGCTCAGCATTCCCAGCACCCAAGGTCTCAATGCGAGAGAAGCACAGAAAACTAATGTGCTTCGCCAACACACTCGGAAACCCGGGCCGAGAAGCAGAGTGAGAAGGATGCTGTGCACGGAGTCAAGGGAAAGAAGGACGTAGGGACACCCAGCCCTGCACACCTGGACATGTAGAATCAACAGGTGGCTGATGAACCTTCAGGGCTCAGGCTCGCTGTTCTGTGCCAGAGACGTATCCGATCTTCCTCACGTCTCACTTGGCAAAGCTGTTTCCATCCTCGCTGCAGTCTAGACAGTAACAAAACAGCGGCCGTCACCCAGAAGCTGCCAGGGACAGACACGGTCCCAAGGGCTGAGGAGGGGACAAGCAGACACTGCAGGGAAAGGCCGTCTCACATGGAGCCACCACCTCTGCCGGGCTGCTGTGGACTCGGGGCTGCTCTTAAAATAGAACGATGAACGTGCAGGTCTAGACAAAGCAGCAATTTTGGTTTTAGGGAAAGCTGATACCCAACAGGATGAGGATCACCCCCCCACACACCCTGAGAAAGTTTGTTTTCAGCAATTTGGGCTCAATTAGGCAGGAACAGTGCCCGGCAAGGAACAGAGACAACCCAAACCAGAATGAGCCCTCGGGGCGTTTGTAAGGAGACCCTACTACCAATTCCCAGACTGTAAAACACTGCCTTGGGGAAATGAGGTGCAGCCCTAATGGTCTTGGAAGAAACTCTCTCCAGCCCGCTCTCCAAGCCCCAAGGAAAAGCCACCCTGGGCACGTCCGCCACCCTCTCCCTGCCTGCTCTGCCCGCCTACTCTCCTCCCAGTCACTGTAGGGAAAGCTGATGGAAATCAGAAGAAAAGGTATCTTTTCTCAATTCCTAGTTGCTCAATCCAAGTAGTACCAAATGCTAGGGAAGTAGAGAGCAGGAAAGAGTGAGGGTTAGGGCTGGGTAGGGGCGGCAGCTGAAGACAGAGGTGGTTAGAGCCTGCCGAACAGACAAAGAGACCCTTGAATTGACCCTTGAAGGAGCAGGCAGGGAATAAAAGGAAAGGGCATTACGGAGTAAAACAGTGGGACACAAAAACGCAATATATGGTCATTATATTGAAATGTGCTCAAATTCATTTCTCATGAGAGAAATTCAAATTAAAAACCACAGTGAGAGGTAGAAAGCCACAAAAGAACGTTACTCCCACCCCAACAATGAGAGAAAGAAACCCAGACGATCCAGAAAATCCTTTCTTCCCTTGCGCCTTTCAGAGAGCTGAGCTACAGGAAGCCAGAAGTGAGTTCCGAAGAACAACAAGCCAGCCACAGAGAGGACCCTGGAGTCGCGCCACCTTCGCCAGAGCCTCTTTGGAGGAAGAGGATGAGAAAAGAGCTAACAGTATAATAAATTCTTAAAAATCAAGTGAGGATGACATGCAGCTAAGATCCCTGGGAGCCCGACACACAAGAGTGGTCCATACTCTCCACCTGTTTTCCATTCATTTCTACCAGGTACTCAGAAGACTTTGGCAGGTAGGAGAGGTAAGAGAGCCCAAAACAGGTACAAAACCCTGCCCATTAACCAGAATCTTTTCTTATAAGAAGCCAAAGCCTTACACCACTAAAGGAATAGTAGACAACCCTCCCCACTCCTGAGGCCTAGGCCCCTGGTCGCCAAACTGCGGCTCGCAAGCCACATGAGGATCTTCGGCCGCTTGAGTGTGGCTCTTCCACAAAATACCACATGCAGGCGCTACCTCGATAAGGAATGTACCTACCTATATAGTTTAAGTTTAAAACTTTTTGCTCTCAAAAGAAACTTCAGGCCCTGGCCGGTTGGCTCAGTGGTAGAGCGTCGGCCTGGGGTGCGGGAGTCCCGGGTTCAATTCCCCGCCAGGGCACACAGAAGAAGCGCCTATCTGCTTCTCCACCCCTCCCCCTCTCCTTCCTCTCTGTCTCTCTCTTCCCCTCCCGCAGCCAAGGCTCCACTGGAGTAAAGTTTGCCCGGGCGCCGAGGATGGCTCTGTGGCCTCTGCCTCAGGCGCTAGAATAACTCTGATTGTGACAGAGCAACACCCCGGATGGGCAGAGCATCACCCCCTGGTGGGCATGCCAGGTGGATCCCGGTCAGGCACATGCGGGAGTCTGTCTGACTGCCTCCCCATTTCCAACTTCGGAAAAATACAAAAAAAAAAAAAAAAGAAACTTCAGTTGTTGTACTGTTGATATTTGGCTCTGTTGACTAATGAGTTTGCCAACCACTGGCCTAGGGAAAGATCCACTGTCTATAAAAAGGGTTGAAAAACAGCTGTCTATGTGCCTCTGGGCAGGAAGAAGGAAACCTCTCTGTCCCCATGGTAACCCTTACACTGTGTAAGAAGCAATAGCATTCTCCTGCTGGGGAAGAGCAGAAAATCCTCCCCAACTGGTCCTTGATAATAGGCTACCACTACACATCCCACTAGATAGAATCACCAAAACTAATAAGACTAATGAAGCTGAGAACTAGCAAGGATGCAGAACAACAAGAACTCTCACACACTCCTTGTAAGAGTGTAAATTGGTCCAACCACTTTGAAAACTATTTGGCAGTACTTACTGAAGCTAAACTTGTGTATGTCCTCTGACCCAGCAGTTCTACTTCGAGGTATTTGTGCAAGTGAAATGAGTACACACATGAGCCAAAAGGCAGGTAAAAGCACAATCATGGAAGAACTATTCAAAACAGCCCAAAACTCTAAGCAGCCCGATAATCACCAACAGTATATGTATCAATTACATCATTGCGGTTTGTTCACACCATGGCATGAACACTATACAGCAATGAACATGAACAAACTAATGCTACCTGCAGCGGGAATAAAGCAAATGGACATGTTGAGCAAAAGAAACCAGCAAAAATACAAACCCATGAATTCATTTATGGGAAGTTTAAAAACTGGCAACGCTAATACATGGGATGAACACCAGACAGTGATTACCCTTTGGAGGGTAGTGAGAGGATGGAGGTGAGGGGGACACATCTGGGGTCTGGCAATGTTCTACTTATCAATCAGATTCTGGTTGCACAGGTGGGTTCACACTGAAAATTCATTGACCTCTGCATTTAGGATTTGAGCCCTTTTTTTATATATAAATAAATTTTTATTTTAATGGGGTGACATCAATAAATCAGGGTACATATCAATATATTCAAAGAAAACATTTCCAGGTTATCTTGTCATTTAGTTCTGTTGCATACCCATCACCCAAAGAGAGATCGTCCTCCATCTCCCTCTATCCAGTTTTCTTTGTACCCCTCCCCCTTCCCCTCCCCCTCTCCCTCCTTCCCTCCCCCCACCCCCCGTAACCACCACACTCCTGTCCATGTCTCTTAGTCTCACTTTTATGTCCCACCAATGTATGGAATCCTGCAGTTCTTGTTTTTTTCTGATTCGCTTATTTCACTCTGCATAACGTTATCAAGATTCCACCATTCTGCTGTAAGTGAGCCGATATCATCATTTCTTCTTCCTGACTAGTATACCATGGTGTATATGTGCCCCATCTTCTTTATCCAGCCTTCTATTTTTTTTACAGTGATTAAAAGCCTTTAAGCAAACTCTTGGCCAATACAGCAAGAATCTATAAAAGATTCATGTTAAGTGTCCTTAACATGTTCACCAAGTCCAAGTTGGCCCCATCACCATGCCAAATCCCTGAAAAATGCAACCCAGCCACAGTTCAGTCTGTTAGGAGGATTTGAGCCCTTCTTTATTTGAAGGTTACACTTCAAACAGGAAAGTTTATTTTAAAGAAAAGTGCCTGTTATGATGGGACACAGTGAACAAGTTAGCCTAGCTGGTTCATGAGAGAGAAGACTAAGGCAGGTGAGGGCAGAGCCAGGTCATGGAAGGGCCTGGAGTTCCAGACAAAGGAGTTCAGCCTTGTCCCAGGGTCAAAGGAGAGCGAGCAAACATTTTTTGTTTTGTTTTTAATGTAATTGTAGAGGCATATGCCAACATAACAAGCAACGCAGATAAATCCAATGTACCTTCCATCTAGTATCCTCAGTGCTGACAGCTTCCAGACCTGTAGCACAGCATCCCAACTAGGACATTGATGCCAATACGATCCACCCACCCTCTTCAGGTTTCTCGGTGTTATACGCACTTGGGTGTGTACGTGGTCAGTTCTGTGCAGTTTTTATCACGTGGATGGTCGTCTGACTTCCACCACAATCAAAATACAGAATAGTTCTATCACAAAGACCTCTCATGTTACCCTTTTATGGAACAATTAAACAAAAGGTGACAACAGTTCCCCCTAATCTATGGGGGATATGCTCAAAACCGCCCAGTGAATGCCTAACACTACAGGTAGTGCCAATCCCTACTTAAACCACATTTGTCTATACATACATACCTATGACAAAGTTTTACCTGTAAATTAGGCACAGTAAGAGGTTAATAATTAGATAATAATATAGAACAATTATAACAATATACTGTAGTAAAAGTTATGTGAATAGCTGATATCTCTCTCTCTCAAAACATCTTATTATTCTCAAAACATCTTATTATACAATACTCACCCTTATTTTTGTGATGATGTGAGATGATAAAATGCTTTATTAAGTCAAGAACTTACTTATTAAGTCAAGAACTTTTACCTTTTCACTGAAAGGAAGCAATTTCTGGCTTCTCTCTGGCATATCTGAACTGCCGCATCACTGGTCTCATGCTCAGAGCAAGTACCATAAAGGTGACTTGACCACAAGCACTGCAATGCTGTGACAGCTGATCTAGTAACCGAGACAGCTACTGCATGACTAAAAGGTGGGAAGCTTACACAGATTGGGTCCACTGGATGAAGAGATGATTCACACCTCAGGTGGGACAGAGCAGGATGGTGCAAGATGTCATCACACTACTCAGAATGGCACAAAATTTAAACAAATGAATTATTTCTGGAATTTTCCATTTAGAATTTACAGATGGTGGTTGACCATGGAGAATTGAAGCCACAAAAAACAAAAAAGCAGCCTGACCAGGCGGTGACGCAGTGGATAGAGCCTCGGACTGGGATGCAGAGGACCTAGGTTCGAGACCCCGAGGTCTCCAGCTTGAGTGCGGCTTATCTGGTTTGAGCAAAAGCCCACCAGCTTGAACCCAAGGTCGCTGGCTCCAGCAAGGGGTTGCTCCGTTTGCTGAAGGCCCGCGGTCAAGGCACATATGAGAAAGCAATCAATGAACAACTAAGGTGTTGCAACGTGCAATGAAAAACTAATGATTGATGCTTCTCATCTCTCTCCGTTCCTGTCTGTCTGTCCCTGTCTATCCCTCTCTCTGACTCATTGTCTCTGTAAAAAAAAAAAAAAAAAAGAGCAGAAGAGGGGGGTGGGACAACTATCCATCTGTACCATGGAAAACTACTAAGCAATAAAAGGGAAACAACTACTGATGCACACAACTAAGAAATGCTGAGTGAGTTGCCCTGGCCGGTTGGTTCAGTGGATAAAGCATTGACCAGGTGTATGGATGTCCCAGGTTTAATTCCCAGTCAAAGCACACAAGAGAAGTGACCATCTGCTTCTCTCCCCCTTCCTCTGCCCCTTCTCTCTCTTCCCCTCCTACAGCCAATGGCTCAACTGGTTCAAGCATCACCCCAACCACTGAGGATGGCTCAGTGGTTCGAGCATTGCCCCAGTCACTGAGGATAGCTCAGCTGATTCCAGCACTGGTCCCAGGTGGGGGGAGGAGGCCACCGGGTGGATCCCAGTCAGGTTCATGCGGGAATCTATCTTCTCTCCTTTTGCTTATAAAAAAAGGGAAGGGAGGGAGGGAAGAAGGAAGACTAAGTGGAAAAGCCTACCTCAAAACGTTATATACTACGATTTCATCTACAGAGCATCCTTGAAATGATAAGACTGTAGAGATGGAAAGAGATTGGTGACTGCCTGGGGTCAGGGGATGGGGAGAGAGGGAAGCAACTGTGGCCATGAAAGAGTAGCACCAATGGCTTTTGAGCAGAAGGGGGACACGGATAGCACAGGCCAGACAGTCTGGCTCATTCTAAGCGCCTCCGCTCTGACTTCCCCAGATGCTTTAGTCCTCTCATCCTCACCGGAGCACCCCTACCCCATGCCACTGCCGCCACCACGGTATCACCTTTTGCTGCTTTAAACCTAGTGAATCGGCAATGGCTTGGGACTTGATGAAAGGGTCCCATTGATAATGAGCCCTCCCCTCTGGCAGCCCACTACAGGGTCATCTGTCCGGTGGAGGAGGGCGCTGGCCCTTCTGCGCTGACTCCGTCTGGCTGCCCCATAGACTCCTGCAGGAGCTGACGGCCCTACCATCATTAGCTGCCTTGTGACTTTAGAGCACTTTTTTCTCGTTTCCTCTTGCTCCTGTTTCTTCCTGTATGTTACTCTATTAAACTGTTTCAAAAACAAATACATTGTTGTGGGAGTTGGGGGGAGGTTAGTGTGACATTTCTCTGTTATTGTGAAATTAGACCCATAGGAAGCCTCCAGGCGCACTTTAAAGTCTGACATAATCCAGGTACAAAGGAGGATTAAGGGGGCTAATGATCTCGCACGAACAGGCAACTCCCTGATGTAGTCATGGATGGCAGGCACACTGGGCCCCAGAAGCCAAATAAGGAAAGTGCATTACACAGACACCCCAGGGAAGAAACCCATGCCCTGTAGAAAGGCACGCCAGGCCGCAGGAACAACCAACTCCTGTGTAGAACTTCCACTCTGCTTTAAAGCCGCATGCCACGCCCTGCTCGTCCTGCTGGGGACACATGCTCTGCAGTACAGACACAACCTAAGGGGCTCTTTGGAGGGAAACAGGTGAGCTGGGATAAAGGATGAATTATTTCCCTGGTAGAAAAGTGGAGCGAAGAGTGGTACCCCCGAGAAGGGAACAGCATGAGGAAAGGTACAGACCTGGAGTGCACCCATGGGAGTGCCATGTGCAGAGGGAAGCAGGCAAAGTACGGGGCTCTTATCTGTCGTGATGAGGAACTTGGCCTTTACGCAATGAGCAAGCATTAACTGTTTTGAAAGGAGTGTGACTCGGTATTTCAGAAAGAATACTCAAGTGGCCCAGTGCAAGCAGAAAAATTACAGGTGGTGACTCTGGTCAAAAACATCAGTTAGGAAGGAACCCGATGCTTTCTTCTTCACTAAGACTGAGTCAGAAAAAAGAATCCAACTTCCCAGGACATTTACATGTCAAGGTAGCTTGAGTCCAAGTGCTGCTCTCTTGTTGGGACATGACTCACCAAAACAAGGATCAGGCTTTTGCTGACTGAAAAAGAAAACAGCATTGAGCACTGCTTGAAAAGAGCTGAAGGCTCCCAGCTCCAGGCTGCAAGATCCCTGAGCCTGTACCTGGAACCGGAACCGGGAACGGGGAACCGTCAGTGGGCCACAGAGCCCCCTTGAGAAAGAGCCGGCACTGTGCCAGGCTGGGGAGTCGGGACATCTGGCACATCTGGAGGGGAGTGAAGGCGCCTACTGAGAAGGGGCATACCCTAAAGCAGTGGTCCCCAACCCCAGGCCGCAGACCGGTACCGGTCCATGGGCCATTTGGTACCAGTCCACAGAGAAAGAATAAATAACTTACATTATTTCTGTTTTATATATATTTAAGTCTGAACGATGTTTTATTTTTTAAAAATGACCAGATTCCCTCTGTTACATCGGTCTAAGACTCACTCTTAACGCTTGTCTCGGTCACGTGATACATTTATCCGTCCCACCCTAAAGGCCGGTCCATGAAAATATTTTCTGACATTAAACCAGTCTGTGGCCCAAAAAAGGTTGGGGACCACTGCCCTAAAGGAAGAAGGACCCTGTTAAGCTGTAAGAAAGTCCTAAGGATGAGGAAATGCTGAGCTCAGCCAAGGGTCTGCCCCTCGGATTTGTCTCTTGATTCAGCCCCATTAGGTTTGTGTCAGAGTCCTCCACTGAGCACAGGGCTGTAAGCAGAGATGGAAGCTCCCTGGAACTTGTGCAGCACCTGAGGGCTCAGTGTGGCAGCCAGTGAAGACCTACGGGAGAGGTCACAGCCATTTACAGACTGACACAGAACAGTGTCCCCGGCCATGCCTACCTTAAAACAGTAATGTCCACCACAGGAGTGGGCACACGCAACAGAGCCCTCCGTGGTGGCACAGCATGGACAGACATGACAGCAGTGGGCATGCTCCGAGCTCGTGGGAAACACCCTAAAGTGCTGCAGGGGCCCAGATGGAGCCCCTGCCCAGGCCATCAGGGGCCAGAGTCAGTTCATTTGTGTCCCAGTATGAAGGCAGGACTGTTTCGTCACTGTTCTCATTTGTCAAATTCTGAATGTTGTTCATACAAGAAAGTATTAAAAACTGTGGGACTGTCTGCTGTTAAAGTAGAATTAGAATCTAACTCAGGCAGGCAGAAAACTTTTAAGACCACCCCACTGCCACAATTTGACATCTCTGAGCATAATGTGATAGCTTTCAGCAGATCTTTGTGTAATGACTCTCCCAGTGTTCCTATAGTCCCCAGTTCTGTAAGCGCCTCCCAATACCTCTGTTAATTCCCTACATCCCTTCTTAAGAATCAACCCGACCTATATTCAATTGTTTAAGTAACGTGGGATGTTCAAGCACATGGTCATGATGAAATCACGGGATATCATATGTCAGGACCAGGCCCTGGACAAGAGAGCAGAAGGAACTCTTATGTGTAATGGGTTCCCATGGTGAAGGGAGTTCGATGGGGCTGAAAGGCATCTAGGAGAATTATCGTAATGTGATAGATTGCAAAGTCCTTCTGATAGTCTCTGTATCTGAGTTGGCCATGGACCAGGATACTGCCCTCCTTAGATATGGTGGACCCTGGGGTCAACAAAATCACCAAAGACTTTCCTGCTGAGACTCTCTGCTCCCAGTTACTTGGGGGTCCTAAGAGCCCAACTTACTGACAGATGGGGCCTGAAGAGCAGTTGTAATGAAAGTGGTGCTTCCCTTCCAGTCCCAAGCTGAGAATCATATTACAAACACATAACAAAAATATTGCTGTGCTAAATCAACAGTCTGGTACAAACTGGCCTTCTTTCTGTTCCTCCAACATGCCAAGTTCTCCCCCTTGCCTCGCAATTGTAGTCCTCTTTCACTGGAACACTCTGGACCTGCATCTTTGTACAGCCATCTACTTAGCATGCAGGTCTCAACTCAAATGTCATCTCCCCAGGGCATGCGGGAACCTCTGGGGTGCTGGCAATGTTCTGCGTCTTGGCCTGCGTGGTGGTTACCAGGGTATGTTTACTTTATAGGAATTCATCAAGACGTACACTTCTGACTTGTGCGTTTTTTGTATGTATAGTATGTTATACTTCAACAAAAAAAGTTTATTTCACAAAATAAGTTACCTCCCCAGAAAGCCTTCCCTGACCATTCCATGCTCCCCACCCTCTGATTCTTCTGTTAGTTACTGTTTTCATGGCACTAGAATTATTTAAACAAACTTGTCGATGTTTGTGTTTACTTACGTATGGTAATTTGTGTCCTTCTCTAGAATATAAGCAAGAGAGAACAAGGACAGTATCTGTCTTGTTGCATGCTGTATCCCTGTAGCAATGACTGGCAGGGGTAATCAAGGAAGAATGAATTAATGAATAAATGGATAGCAACTCTCCCCCAGCCCTGTTCTGAATTATCTGCATACTTAGAATGTCTTTGAATGATGGATGAAGACGTCTCCTTTTGTGAGTCACATAAACCAGGGATTCTCAAGGTCTTTGAGCCCACAATACAGTCTGGTCAGTGAAGGATCATACATTTTTTTCTACTTCTGATGGAACAGCAAAGGCTCCTCCCCGGAGTCAGCCAGTCTTGGGATCCCTTGAATGCGGTGTGACCTCCCTAACCTCCCTTCTTCAGGTATAAAGTGGTAAAAATAATCCCTATACCTCAGTGGCGGTTGTAAACACTCAATGAGAAAATAAATGTAAAACTGCTTTTAAAGTAATACAAATGAAAATATAAAACTACTATTAAACTATTATATTTTTGGGAAAATTCAAGGACTGGGTTGTCATTAGTAGAATTCATTTGCTTTTGGATATTAAGAATAGAAACAAAGAATCATTTATTTCCTTCTGTGCCTAAGAAAATGGTGCACTTGGAAAAAAAAAACAGTAGCCAACTGCAAGGAGCATGAGTGAATTTCCTACAGGACTAGCCATGTTCTATTTCTTAATCTGAGCACTAATTACATGAATGGGTTCTATTTGTAAAAACTCAAGCTATATACTTATGATTCTTATGGTTTTTTCTGTATGTAATTATATTTTAATAAATTAGTTTTTCAAACATGTGGCAATTTGAGCTATTATCTCCATAGGCTACTGTGAAGAAAACTGACCCTACCCCTGTGTTTCCCCTGTCCTCTCATACTACTCTTGCACTCACAACACTTCTGACACCAAACGTGTGGGAGTTTTTCCCACACCAACCAATTCCATGACACCAGCTAGGTGTCCTACAATATAACTCAGTTCTAACACAATCTGCCTAGAGATAGCATCAAATCCCACAGGTCAAGGGTTCAGTCCTAAAAGACTGTCACTCAATCCCTACTTCAGAAGGACCATTAACTTCATTTCCAGTGCCTCTTCCCTCACCAGAGACTGGGGGGTCGGGGCAAGGTCAGGAGCAGGGGAGTGGCTCAAATTTCCAAACTTCTAATCACGGCCTAGTATTTCTGATGACCATGCAGGAGCCATCCAAGAGTCATCTCACTAAAAGAAAAGACACTGGCAGCACCCAGGAAATTCCAAGGGATTTAGAGCTCTGTGTCAGGAATAAGGGTCAAAGATAAAATATTAGAACAAAAGATGGTCCTAGTGCTCCTATCACTTAGGAAATTACAACAGTTTTAGGAGTTCTGTGCCAAGAACTACAGGCAAAGGCCAATATTTTTTTTCTAATATTTCAAGCTTAACTAATATAAAATACATGAGCCAGACTTCTACAAGGTCTGTCTAATTTCTGATATTTTTAACTGAATAGTAGAAAAGGTTGCCCTGTTGGTTATAACAGTAGTCTCCAACCTCCAGGCCGCGGACCGGTACCGGTTCATGGGCTATTTGGTACCGGTCCGCAGAGAAAGAATAACTTACATTATTTTCATTTTATTTATATTTAAGTCTGAAGGATGTTTTATTTTTAAAAAATGACCAGATTCCCTTTGTTACATCCATCTAAGACTCACTCTTGACGCCTGTCTCAGTCACGTGATACATTTATCTGTCCCACCTAAAAGCTGGTCCGTGAAAATATTTTCTGACATTAAACCAGTCCATGGCCCAAAAAAGGTTGGGGGACCACTGAGTTATAAGACTGACCTGATGGAAATGACCCATTTTGCCAATTAACAAATTCAAAATTCTATTTATACTACCACGGTGGAAGACCATTCATATGTTTACTTAGGTACAAAGTACCTGATTACAATTCCTTGTGTCAAAATAATTTATTGACCTTGGCTTCTGCTATAATATACATGATAGAGACACACAGAGTACAGAAAAGTCAAACATTTTCATTTATTTATGGGCACTGAGTCTCGCATTCAGAGCAAAACCATCTGCTAAAAGCTTACAAACAATTAGAATTGAACACAAAAATACATGTGAGGCTAATTAACTAACTTGCAAACTGATCTCCCACAGACTAGCCAGAAATCTGCAATGTTCCCAAACTCTTTTTTAATTTATTCATTTTTAGAGAGACAGGGGAGAGAGAGAGAGAGAGAGAGAGAGAAAAGAGAAGAGGAAGGAGCAGGAAGCATCAACTCCCATATGTGCCTTGACCAGGCAAGCCCAGGGTTTCGAACCAGCAATTTCAGTGTTCTAAGTTAACACTTTATCCACTGCGCCACCACAAGTCAAGCTGTTTCCAAACTTTTAACACACAAATCAACTAGGTCCATTAAGGAAAGTCTACTGATGGTGTCTGTTCAATTCAACACATATGTCCTGGGTCCCTTGACATGCTTATCTCTGTGCTGGTTACTAACAGGATTGAGATGAATCAAATGCCATAGCCTTACCCTACAGAGCCAGGCGACTGACCAAGCAATCCTGACCTCCAAAGGACAGACAGTTGAACTTCAAATAATGATAGGCATGATTAGTATTAACTGTGTTTCAGTAAAACAACATGAAATGATTCATTTCCTGATTCAAAATTTTAACTATTTACTTACTTATTTATACATTTTTCCCTATTTCCACATCAGATCTGTTTTTCTAAAATATTTTAAAATGGGTAATATTAAACGTGTGCATTTGCATTTCCTGTGGAAAGCAACTAAAGAAGTCTTTGGAAATAATTGGAATGGTGAAGAAAGGAGGATGCTGCCTCCACAGAGATTTCTGCCAGGTTCTAAATGCAGTGCCCATGGGTAACACAAATGTGTGGATTGAGTCAAGTTAAAGGGACACAGGAGTAGAAAGAGTTCTGAAAAATGTGCTTTCCAGAGGGTGGCAGTAAGATGGCGATGGAATAGGCGGATGTACCAACTTCCACCTCCCAGAACCAAAGTGGATTACAACTTAATTTTAAGAACCATCATCTGTATAAACCAACTTTGGACTAAACTAAGAGGACTCTTTAACCAAGGAACACCGAAGAAGCCACACTGAGACTGGTAGGAAAAGTGGAAATGTGGAGAGGGCTGTCCAGCTCCCCAGAGCGAACAGCAGCTCGGAGGGACTTGCATGGCAGGAAGTGAGTTTAGCGGAGAGGGGAGGGCCCTGGACAAAGCCCCAGCCCACAGCCCGAGAGCATATGGACAGTATTTAGCTGTGAAAAAAGTCAGGATACTGTTTGTGAGAAAGAGACTGATTTCTCAGACCCAGGATTCTTCTTAAAGAAACCACGCAGAACACCTCTCTCACAACCACTCACTCGGGGCTCCCGGGGACGGGAGAGAGGAGAGGACCAGAGTAGCAGGAAAAGAGTGTAATCTAGGAGGCACAGGGAGAAACACTTTGAGGGACAACCACTCTAACCCCTGGGCTGAGTCACTCCCCAAATCTGAAGTGAATATTTCTCCTGGAACCAGCAATACCAGCAAAGGGAAGCCGGACACCAGCCAAACAAGCTCTTCCACGGCAATCAGAGCAGAGTCACTTAGAAGGAGGGAGCCTTAAGGAATATAGGATTGAGTCTAGGGTCTGAGGTGCAGTACACCCAACCACACTGCTGAGGGATAGCCGGAGGGCGAGAAACAGCTGGACGCAGAAGCACGGTCCTGTCAGCGGAGGCAGAAGTCAGGCTGGCCATGACTGAGGCCCACCATGAGCTCAGTCTCGCCCAGTGGGGACGGAAGGGGTGCACAAAGCGATCTGGCCAGCTGCAGGCCACCTTCAATCCCGCCCGCAGGAGAAAGGTGAAAGCCTGGGATCTGCAGAGACCCACAGCTGAGCGCTGGCATGCAGCCCCTCCCAGCCCACAGAACCAGGGCTTGTGGCCTCATGCATAAGCACAACTCCACCTGCATGGGCAGGGCAAAAGCCTGGGAACAGGCAGAGAACAGCAGCTATGCCCAGGTGTGTAGCCCCACCCCGCCCCACCCCACCAGTGGAACCAGGGCTTGCAGTCCAACTCCCAAGCACAGCTCTGCCCCTGGAGGCAAGGCAAAAGCCCAGGTGTAGGTAGAGACCCGTGGCTGAGCAAAGGTACTCACCCCTGCCTATGGTGCCGAGCTTGCGGGGTGCTGTGCGCAGCCCCACCTGCAGCTGTGGGGCGAAAGCCAATGCTTGTACACCCAGGCATGTGAACACAGCCCCTCCTGTAGAAGAATGGCAGAAACAGCAGCGACAGCCACAGTCAGCTGTCGCCGGCAATGCCCATACCTGAATGCCTGAGGCAGTGGCAGAGTGGGTGGCGGGCCTGCAGACAGACCACACTAGGGAACACAGAGGTCACACCCATTGGACTCCAGTGGCCACACCCTTCTTATACACAAACAAAATGAGAAGGCAGAGGAATGCAACCCAATTGAATCAAGAGAAATCCCAAAAAAGGACTTGAATGAGTCAGATATAACCAATTTACCAGGTGCCGAGTTTAAAATAATGATTGTTAGGATGCCCAAAGATCTTTTTTTTTTTTTTTTTTTTCATTTTTCTGAAGTTGGAAAAGGGGAGGCAGTCAGACAGACTCCCGCATGCGCCCGACTGGGATCCACCCGGCATGCCCACCAGGGGGCGATGCTTTGCCCCTCTGGGGCGTCGCTCTGTTGCATCCAGAGCCATTCTAGTGCCTGAGGCAGAGGCCACAGAGCCATCCCCAGCACCCGGGCCATCTTTGCTCCAATGGAGCCTCGCTGCAGGAGGGGAAGAGAGAGACAGAGAGGAAGGAGAGGGGGAGGGGTGGAGAAGCAAATGGGCGCCTCTCCTGTGTGCCCTGGCCAGGAATCAAACCTGGGACTCCCGCATGCCAGGCCGACGCTCTACTGCTGAGCCAACTGGCCAGGGCCCCAAATATCTTAGAACAATAGATGATCATAACGAACAACTAAATAAAGAGATAGCAAGTATAAAAAAAGGACATCGAAATAAAAAAAGAATCAGTCAGTAATGACAAATACAATATCAGAAATGACCACAATGGAAGGATTTAAAAGCAGAATGGATGAAGCTGAGGATCAAATCAGCAAATTAGAGCAGTGGTCCCCAACCCCCAGGCCATGGACCAGTACTGTTCCATGGGCCATTTGGTACTGGTCCGCAGAGAAACAATAAATGACTTATATTATTTCCGTTTTATTTATATTTAAGTCTGACCAATGTTTTATTTTTTAAAAATGACCAGATTTCCTCTGTTACATCCATCTAAGATTCACTCTTGATATTTGTCTCAGTCACATGATACATTTATCTGTCCCACCCTAAAGGCCGGTCCGTGAAAATATTTTCTGACATTAAACTGATCCATGGCCCAAAAAAGGTTGGGGACCACTGAGTTAGAGGACAAGATAAAAGAAGGCATGGAAGCCGAGCAGCAAAAAGAAAAGAGACTCAAAAAGTCTGAGGAAACTCTTAGAGAGCTCTGTGACAACATGAAAAGAAATAACATCCGCATCATAGGGGTTCCTGAAGAAGAAAAAGAACAAGGAATAGAGACTTTGTTCAATCATATCATAGCTGAAAACTTCCCAAAATTGACGCAGGAAAAAGTCACACAAGTTCAAGAACCACAGAGAATTCCATTAAAGAGAAACCCAAAGAAATCTACACAAAGACACATTATAATTAAAATACCAAAGCTAAGTGATAAAAAGAAAATATTAAAAGCTGCTAAAGAAAAAAAAGCTATCACCTACAAAGGAACCCCCATAAGAATGACATCTGACTTCTCAACAGAAACACTTGAGGCCAGAAAGGAATGGCAACAAATATTCAAAGTAATGCAGAACAAGAGCCTACAACCAAGACTACTTTATCCAGCAAGGCTATCGTTTAAAATTGAAGGATAAATATAAAGCTTCCCAGACCAAAAAAAAAAAAAAAAAAAAAACCTCAAGGAATTCATTACAACCAAACCAAAGCTACAAGAAATGTTAAGGGGCCTGTTGTAAACAGATCAAAGGGGGAAAAGAATATAGCAAAAAGGGAATACAGTTTTAAAGAATAAAATGGCAATAAACAACTACATATCAATAATAACCTTAAAAGTAAATAAATTAAATGATCCGATCAAAAGACATTGGGTAGCTGCATGAATAAAAAAACAGGATCCAGCCTGACCAGGCGGTGGCATAGTGGATACAGTGTCAGACTGGGATGCAGAGGACCCGGGATCATCTGGTTTGAGGAAAAGCCCACCAGCTTGAACCCAAGGTCGCTGGCTCCAGCAAGGGGTTACTTGGTCTGCTGAAGGTCTGCAGTCAAGGCACGTATGAGAGAGCAATCAATGAACAACTAAGGTGTTGCAATGCGCAATGAAAAACTAATGATTGATGCTTCTCATCTCTCTCCATTCCTGTCTGTCTGTCCCTGTCTATCCCTCTCTCTGACTCTCTCTCTGTCTCTGTAAAAAAATAAATAAATAAATAAAAATTAAAAAAAAAAAAACAGGATCCATACATATGCTGTCTACAATAGAGACACCTTAAAACAAAGATGCACATGGACTGAAGGTAAAAGGATGGAAAAATATATTTCATGCAAATGGAAATGAAAAAAAAGCTGGGGTAGCAATACTTACATCAGACAAAATGGACTTTAAAACAAAGGCTAAGTAAGAGATAAAGAAGGTCACTACATAATGATAAAGGGAGCAATCCAACAGGAAGACATAACCATTATAAATATCTACGCACCTAACATAGGAGCACCTAAATATATAAAACAAACTTTAATGGATATAAAGGGCGAGATCAACAGCAATACTATAATAGAAGGGGATTTCAATACCCTACTAATATCACTAGATAGATCCTCAAGAAAGAAAATTAACAAAGAAACAGCAGACTTAAAGGACACACTAGATCAACTCGATTTAGTAGATATCTTCAGAACCTTTCATCCTAAAGCAGCAGTATATACATTCTTTTCAAGTGCTCATGGTATATTCTCTAGGATAGACTACATGTTAGGGCACAAAAGCAGTCTCAACAAATTTTAAAAGATTGAAATCATATCAAGCATCTTCTCTGACCACAATGGCATGAAACTAGAAATCAACCACAACAGAAAAACAGAAAAATACTCAAACACTTGGAAACTAAATAGCATGTTAGTAAATAATGAATGAGTTAACAATGAGATCAAAGAAGAAATTTTAAAATGCCTAGAAACGAATGACAACAAGCATACAACAACTTAAAATTTATGGAACACAGCAAAAGCAGTACTGAGAGGGAAGTCCATAGCATTACATGCATACCTTAAGAAGCTAGAAAAAGATCAAATAAACAACTTAACCCTGCATCTAAAAGAACTAGAAAAAGAAGAGCAAGTAAAGCCCAGAGGTAGTAGAAGGAAGGAAATAATAAAGACCAGACTGGAAATAAATGACATAGAGGCTAAAGAAATAAAACAGAGGATCAATGAAACAAGGAGCTGGTTCTCTGAAAAGGTAAATAATATCAATGAACATTTAACCAGACTCAACAAGAAAAAAAGAGAGAAGACTCAAATAAATAATATTAGAAATGAGAGTGGAGAGCCTGAATGAGATTGGTGGCACAGTGGATAAAGTGTTAGACTGGGATGCTGAGGTTCAAGACCCTGAGGTCACCAGCTTGAGCGTGGGCTTATCTGCTTTGAGCAAAGCTCACCAGCTTGGACCCAAGGTCGCTGGATCAAGCAAGGGGGTACTCAGTCTGCAGTAGCCCCACAGTCAAGGCATATATAAGAAAGCAATCAATGAACAGCTAAGGTGTCGCAACAAAAAACTAATGATTGATGCTTCTCATCTCTCTCCGTTCCTGTCTGTCCCTGTCTGTCCCTCTCTCTGACTCTCTCTCTGTCTCTGAAAAAAAAAAAAAAGAAAGAAATGAGAGTGGAGAAATAACAACTGACACAACATAAATACAAAGGATTGTAAGAAAATACTATGAAGAACTGTATGCCAAAAATTAGACAACCTAGATGAAATTGAAACATATAATATTTTAAAAATGAATCAGGAAGAATCAGAAAATCTAACAAACTGATTATAACAAATGAGATCGAAACAGTTATCAAAAAACTCCCAACAAACAAAAGCCCAGGGCCCGATGGCTTCACAAGTGAATTCTACCAAATATTCAAAGAAGAACTAACTCCTATCCTTCTCAAGCTATTTCAGAAAATTCAAGAGGAAGGAAGACTTCCAAGTCCTTTTATGAGGCAAGCATAATTCTGATTCCAAAAACAGGTAAAGACAACACAAAGAAAGAAAATTATAGGCCAATATCCCTGATGAATCTAGATGCTAAAATCCTGAACAAAATATTAGCCAACTGAATCCAGCAATATATGAAAAAAATCATAGACCATGATCAAGTGGGACTTATTCTGGGAAGGCAAGGCTGGGTACAATATTCGCAAATCAATCAATGTGATTCATCACATAAACAAAAGGAAGGAGAAAAACCACATGATAATTTTAATAGATGCAGAAAAAGCATTTGATAAAATCCAGCACCCATTCATGATCAAAACTCTCAGCAAAGTGGGAATACAGGGAACATACCTCAACATGATAAAGGCCATCTATGACAAACCCACATCATACTCAATGGGAAAAAATTAAAAGCAATCCCCTTAAGATCAGGAACAAAGCAAGGGTGCCCTCTTTCACCACTCTTATTCAACATAGTTCTGGAAGTCCTAGCCACAGAAATCAGACAAGAAGAAGAAAAAAAAAAGGCATCCAAATTGGAAAAGAAGAAGTAAAACTATCATTATTTGCAGATGATATGATATTGTATATAGAAAACCCTAAAGTCTCAGTCAAAAAACTGGACCTGATAAATGAATTCAGCAATGTGGCAGGATATAAAATTAATACTCAGAAATCAGAGGCATTTTTATACACCAACAAAGAAATTTCAGAAAGAGAAATTAAGGAAACAATCCCCCTCACTATTGCAACCAAAAATATAAAATACCTAGGAGTAAATTTAGCCAAGGAGGTTAGACTTGTACTCGGAAAATTATAAAACATTGATAAAAGAAATCAAGGAAGATACAAACAAGTGGAAGCGTAAACCGTGCTCATAGTTAGAAAGAATAAACATCATTAAAATGTCTATGTTACCCAGAGCAATTTATAAATTCAATGCAATACCAATTAAAATACCAATGACACACTTCAAAGATGTAGAACACATATTCCAAAAATTTATATGGAACCAAAAAAGAATGTGAATAGCCTCAACAATCTTGAAAAGGAAGAATAAAGTGGAAGGTATCAGACTTCCTGATATCAAGTTATACTACAAGGCCATCGTACTCTAAACAGCTTGGTTCTGGCATAAGAACAGGCATATAGATCAATGGAACAGAACAGAGAACCCAGAAATAAACCCACACCTTTATGAACAACTGATATTTGACAGAGAAGGTAAGAGCATACAATGGAGTAAAGACAGCCTCTTCAATAAATAGTGTTGGGAAAATTGGACAGCTATCTGCAAAAAAAAATGAAACTAGACCACCTACTTACACCATTCACAAAAATAAACTCAAAATGGATAAAAGACTTAAACGTAAGCCATGAAACCATAAGCATCTTAGAAGAAAACATAGACAGTAAGCTCTCCGACATCTCTTGCAGCATTATATTTGCTGATTTATCTCCACCGGCAAGGGAAATAAAAGACAGGATAAAAAAATGGGTCTATATCAAACTAAAAAGCTTTTAAACAGCTAAAGACAATAAGAACAGAATAAAAAGACAAACTATACAATGGGAGAACATATTCGACAATACATCTGATAAGGGGTTAATAACCAAAATATATAAAGAACTTGTAAAATTCAACACCAGGAAGACAAACAACCCAATCCAAAAATGGGCAAAAGAAATGAATAGACACTTCTCCAAAGAGGACATACAGATGGCCAATAGGCATATGAAAAAATGCTCAACATCACTAATCATTAGAGAAATGCAGATTAAAACCACAATGAGATATCACCTCACACCAGTCAGAATGGCGCTCATCAACAAAACAACACAGAATAAGTGCTGGCGAGGATATGAAGAAAAGGAAACCCTCTTGCACTGCTGGTGGGAATGCAGACTGGTGCAGCCACTGTGGAAAACAGTATGGAAATTCCTCAAAAAATTAAAAATCGAACTGCCTTTTGACCCAGCTATCCCACTTTTAGGAATATACCCCAAGAATACCATAGCACTGTTTCAAAAGGAGGAATGTACCCCCATGTTTATGGCAGCATTGTTCACAATAGTGAAGATCTGGAAACAGCCCAAGTGTCCGTCAGTGGACAAATGGATTAAAAAGCAGTGGTACATATATACAATGGAATACTATGGGGCCATGAAAAAGAAGGAAATCTTACCTTTTGCGACAACATGGATGGACATGGAAACTATTATGTTAAGCGATATAAGCCAGGCAGAAAAGGAAAAATATCATATGACCTCACTCATTTGAGGAATCCAATGAATAATGTGAACTGAGGAACAGAATTGAGACAGAGGAGAGATCAAAGGGACCAGAGGAAAAGAGAACAGAGGGAAAGGGGATAATAGAATGGGATAAAGCTGAAGGGAAGGGGGGAGGACGCTATGGGGAGTGGGACATGGGAGATGTTGAGGGGAATATGGGGGAGGAGGGATGCATTTGGGGCAACACTAGAATCTATGTAGACACAATAAATTAAAATCGATTTTAAAAAATAGAAAAAAAAATGTGATCTTTCTAAAGACCTTATGCAGGAACTCCTAGTGTACCACCCCTTATCCAAATGCCCTTTCTTTCTTACCAAGAGAACCCAATCTTTATGAAGGCAGAAATGGCCCGCTAAAAGACTACATTTTCCAGCCACCTTTGCAGCTAAGTGTGGTTATGTGACTATATTCTGGTCAATGAGATAAGTTTTATTGGAAAGAAAGAAAAAAGAAGAAAGAAAGAAAAAGAAAGAAAGAAAGGAGGGAGGGAGGGAGAAAGGGAGAGAGGGAAGAAACAGAAGGGAAGGAAGGAAGGAAGGAAGGAAGGAAGGAAGGAAGGAAGGAAGGGAGGGAGGGAGGGAGGGAGGGAGGGAGGGAGGGAGGGAGGGAGGGAGGGAGGGAGGGAGGGAGGGAGGGAGGAGAAGAGGAGGAGGAGGAGGGGAAGGAGAAGGAGAAAAGAAGAAAAGAAAGAAGAAGAGGAAGAGGAAGAGGAAGAAGAAGAAGAAGAAGAAGAAGAAGAAGAAGAAGAAGAAGAAGAAAAAGAGGAGGAGGAGAAGGAGAAGGAGGAAAAGGAGGATAAGAAGGAGAAAAGAAGAAAAGAAAGAAGAAGAAGAAAAAAAGGAGGAGGAGGAAGAAGAGGAGAGGGAGGGGAGAGGAAGAGGAAGAGGAAGAGGAGGAAGAGGAAGAGGAAGAGGAAGAGGAAGAGGAAGAGGAAGAAGAAGAAGAAGAAGAAGAAGAAGAAGAAGAAGAAGAAGAAGAAGAAGAAGAAGAAAGGAGTGGCTAATGGGAAGAGAACCAAAAGTACTTACTTACCCCAGGCCCTAAGTGAGGAATATAGTCGGGTGCAGTAACAGGAGTCATGGTGTATGTGATATTCCCTTGTGTACAAAAGGTTACAGGATATTATGCAGTAATTATAGTTCTAATGTTGAAAGTGTTTTCCTTGTGTTAAAGAAGCAAATGAATTTCAGAGTAATGCCTAGTTATGACTCTCAGCAAGTACTCCACCTCCTCTGAGCTTGCATTTTCTCATATTTGAATAGAAAAAAAATAGAACCCACCTCAGAGAACTACTGTGGGAATTCAGTGTGGTTAACTGATGAAAGCATACAGCAGGAATCATATAGTAACTACTCTAAACCTGAAATCCCCCTTCCCACCTTTTTCTCATGTTCCTTGAGAACTAAAGGCCATTGTGCAGAACCAAAGATGTTGAATGCTGAGAAGGATAGGGTCCAATAAACTGTTTACCTGCCTTCACTAACAGGACAATTTGATAAAGTATTCATTTGCGCAGGAATCTTAGTTTCTGCCCTATCAGTGAAACTTGATCTTGTTTGGAAAAGCAGTAATTTCTTTACCACTAATAGAATACACATTTATTAACATGGTGCCACTCTGAGGTGCTGGAGCCGCCCCCTCCCCCACCATGCCAAATACACCAAGTGAGAACAGAGTGGGGAGCAGGAAAAGAGGGCATTCAAGAGCTTTATAGCCTGTTTTTGCATGTTTGGCAAGTGTCTCATACACTTCATTATCTTGGTTTATGAGGCAAATCTCAGCCAGGAAAATCATCCATGATCTTCAGGGACTTGCATGTTTAGGGAATAAAACCAGACTTTTGAGCATGGAGCAAAGTGTCTTTATCTGCACTTAGTTCTCCTCCTCCACCCTCAAATTATAGACATATTCTCATAGGAAACACACACGGCCTCCCTCCAGGACCGCCCAGTACAGGATTCACAAATCCAGAAGGGACCAATCAAGCCTCAACAATGCCCATTTTTGTACATTACACTGTGACAATCCTAAACCAACTTTCAACCACCAATTTCAGGCTCTTGGACATCAGCTCAGACACGTCATGGAGGAACCATCTGGCAGACGACAAGTTTCAGCAGCATCACCTTTGCCCTAAAGACAGGTCTTTGCCTTGTGTAGACAGTGTATTGCAGCGACTTTGTGATCTTTTATTACATGTTGAGTTGGCAGCAATCCGCCCCTCCACTCAGAGCCTCAATGCTCTGCTCTACTTATTGGGCTTGCACATAAGGTTTCATTTGAAAACAGCCAAAAAATCCAAGACTAAAATTCTTTGGAAAGCACTGTTTTCTTTACCCTTAATATTTTTTAAAATGGACAATGGAAAAAATGAATATATTAATACTACTAAGAAATGTGGAATATATAAATCTAATATATTTGAAAAAGCGGCAAACTTATTAGGGGTGTTAAAAGTGGTAAATCTTCAGCCTTAGTGGTACATTTAGCTAGTTAATTGTGTTTTCGATGGTGAATACAATCACAAAATTACAGAGGGTTATAAAATTTTGGAAAGATAGCATTAAAGATTGTGGCTAAAAGACAGGGCATTATTTGACACTTATTTCAGCTGTTAGGTTTACAGTCCTCATCTCATAGCTCACGTGTCTACTTTGGGGTGTGTCAGACTTCCACATGAGCTTTCAGGAATGTGGATATGATGAAAGTAAGGAATCTCCTACCATCCAGCTTTTTCCACAGTGGTGTCCAGTCATGTCCAGCAGTGGGGCCCTCCAAGGAAACACCCCAAGCACTACGGACCCAGAAGCACCAAAGCCAAGCACGTACAAAGTCAGACAGAACCGGTAGGGAGTAAGATTGAAGTGGGGCTAAGTCCACACACCCAGGGAGTCTTGCAGGTGGGAAGGACAGCTGGGAGGCCGCTCCTCCCAGATTGGCCGCTGGAACTGCGCACAGATGTGGAACTAGGAAGCATCCTCACAGAAGATCCAAACAAACCTCAGTGAGCACCCACGGAGTCTCAACATGATTTGAAGGAGAAATAATTAACCGGTATCTAATATACAGAATAAGTTGCTCCAGAAATTCTTTATTTGAGAGAAAATGGGAATTCAAAGTATTATTTGCACTGGTCCCAGTCTGGAAATCCCCAGTCAAGAAACCATAAATGTTCATTCAGAGCTAATTCTAGAGCAGTGCTGTCCAAGAGAAATATGATGGAAGCCACATATCTAATTTTAAATATCCTAGTAGCCACATTTAAAAGAGAAACAGATAAAATTAAGTTTAATAACATATTTTATTTAACCCAATATATCCAAAGTATTATTTCCAAATGTAACCCATATAAAAATTATTGGTGAGTTATTTCACATTCATTACACTGGGTCATCAAAATCCAGTGTGTTTTTATACTCAGCATATCTCAATATGAATGCTAAATTTTCAGTGGAAATACTTTTTAGTATTTGGATCATCAAATTTATAGTTGAAAAAAACAGTCACAAACCCAAACTATTTTGCATATATTTAAAAGTTTTCCAGTAACTGAATTGAGTAACAATTTCTAAATTTAAATTATTAAAATTAAACAAAATTTCAAAGTTCAGTTCCCCAGTAAGATCAGCCACCCTTCACGCACCTCGTAGCTACACCTGTGCCTAGCGGCTCCCACAATGCACAGCACAGTTCTAGGTCGTCAGACCACATATCTGACTAGTTTCACAACAGAACCACTTCTGAATGTCCACTCAGGAATGGACAGCAACATAATAAAAATAACCCTTCCCTTTGCAGAATGCTTTGAGAGTTATAAAGTACCATATAAACCCAATACAATACGGCAGATGGTATAGGGGCTTTGATAGGAAAAATATTTCAGCTCAAATTCCAGCTCTGACACCTCCTATTTGCCCTTTCACATTAGCCTTGCTCAGTCTCTGTCTTTTATAGAAGAATATTGATAGTATATGCGCCACCAAGCTCATGGGATTGATCTGAGGATCAAATAAGATAATATACAGAAAATGATTGAAAATTATAGAGATGTTATTTGGCATTATTATTGCAACTATATGATGTGGGTATCACGCTTGTTTTATAATAAGGAAATGCGGTATCAGAAAGTCTCACAGCCAGGACATGGCAGACCCAAAACCGTATCATCTAGCTCCCAATCAAATATTATTTCCCCTACTGGTATCACAGATACCTTATATATAAAATCTAAACACTCAACTCCAATTTGAGAATATTTAGAGCTTAAGTAAAGAAATTTGAATCAAGAAATTAGAATTCAGCCTGACCAGGCAGTGGCACAGTGGATAGAGCATCAGACTGGAACACAGAGGACCCAAGTTCAAAACCCTGAGGTCGCCAGCTTGAGCGTGGGATCATAGATATGCTCCCATTGTCGCTGGCTTGAGTCCAAAGGTCGCTGACTTGAGCCCAAGGTTGCTGGCTCGAGCAAGGGGTCACTCGGTCTGCTGTAGCCCCCCAGTCAAGACACATATGAGAAAGCAGTCAATGAACAACTAAGGTGCTGCAACAAAAAATTGATGCTTCTCATCTCTCTCCCTTCCTGTCTGTCTCTATCTGTACCTCTCTCTGTCTCTGTCACAATAAAAAAAAAGAAGAAATTAGAATTCAGTATAATAAAAGATAATGGAAAAAATTAAAAACCCCAACATGCCCTAAAAAGCAATATTGGCTATGTAAAAAACAACCAGTTTTATCACACTAATTTTTAAGTTTCAAGACAAGTTTATCAAGACTATCAGAAAAATACCAGACATTTCTCAAGTGTTTTCAAATACAGCTGGCTATTGTCCCTTCAGGAAACAGTATCAGATTTTGAAGAGACAATTATTTTTTGAAGAGGTACAGAACCTGTGGGGATAGTTCAGAATCAGAAAACATTTCTAAACCTTCAACCTTTCAAAGACAACTACTGTTTGAAAACTGAGGTTTAAATATAAAAAAAGATTGCTTCTTTTAACAGTGTGAGATTCTCCTTGCTTTAGTTTACTGAACTTATTTATTTTGAAGTCATGAGTAATGCCTGTTGGTAATTCTTTCTGTGAAAGCAGAGAATTGTTCAGTTAACAACTAGCTGGCTGTCTTCTCGGAGCCAGGCATTGCTCAGAGTCCTAGCAAAGATGAAGCAACACACGATCAACAGTAAATCCCAGCTCCTCCTCCCCAAATCCCCTAATCACGGTTAATGTCCTTTCTTCTTAGTTCATGAGAAAAGGGAAAACAATGAGAGACAGCCTGCCAATGCTCCCACCACCAAGTCGACCACCGTTCCCACAGCTGGGCACAGCCATCCCTCAGTTGCAATGGATGCAGAAACAGCCAAGGCAAGGTCTCTCCTTCAACTCTGCCTTCCAAATCTCATGAGTGCGTCTCACAGACAGAAGCTGAAGTACATCCAGAACTCTAGCGACAAGGGAGTCAGGGATCATTTTCCTCGCATCCCATATACAATCCAGCAGCAAACTCTGATGACTCAAAATGTATTCTTCATCCAGCTATCACTCACCTCTTCTACTAACAAGCACCATCCTAGTCCAGACCACCAACATCTTCACCCAGACAGAAGAGATTCCTAACGGACTGCTGATTCCAATTACACCACTTTACAATCTAGTCTCCGCACAACAGCAAGGGATTTAAAAACTAAATCAGACCATGCCGTGCCTCTGCCCTCAACACTCCAATGGTTTTTCATAGCCTCTCCTAACACTGCAGAAAAAATGAGAATAAAATGCCATGCTTGCTGTGGTAGGCAGGTAGACAGACATGAGCAGAACAAGGACGCTGGATCAGGTACAGAAGGTCATCAGGGCAGAGAGC
Organism: Saccopteryx bilineata; assembly: GCF_036850765.1. Lineage (NCBI taxonomy): Eukaryota > Metazoa > Chordata > Mammalia > Chiroptera > Emballonuridae > Saccopteryx > Saccopteryx bilineata. Next base: position 25,714,404 of record NC_089491.1, on the reverse strand, counting down.
CCCGGGTGCCTGGCAATGGGCAAAACTGGGAACACAAGGACCCACCCCAGGATGGCCTTTCCCCCCCTAGGATATTGTTGGTCATGCGGTTCCAGTTTAGAACCCCCAACCTTCCCTCCTCTGACCTTCCCTCCCCTGCATGTCATTAGTCACGCGGTAGACCCCCTTGAAGAAGGAACAAGGGGCCAGAGTGGCCTTGTGCAACTCCTACGTGGGCCCTTGCGTGACCCCTTCCTTACGCATTAACCTCTAGAGGAGACATCTAGGCCTCAATTTCCTTTCAGTTCCAGGCCCAGGAAAGCAGCAAAACCAGACAAGCGACACCGTGGTTGACATCAGGCCCAGTCTCCCTGCCCCCACCCCTGCCCCACGCACCTTTATCTCTCTCTTTCCTACACTGCAAGAGACCTTCTTTCGCCTCTCTAACTTGTTTCCTGAGCCCATTTCTTTTGCAGCTCATTTCTTCTACCTTGTGACTTTCTAAATAAACGTTCTCTTACAGTTTGAGTCTTGCCTCTGAATTCTTCCTGAGCCAGAACTCAAGGACCAAGGTTGCTGAACCGAGGTCTGGTCTTACTCCACTGGTCTAACACCCGGTGCCGTTCTCGCAGCTGCTAACATTTCCAGGAGAAATACAAGAGCAGCAAAAGCTTTTGCCTTCCAAATCTTAGGAGAGTGCAAGTGATTGGTGAAACCTAAATTACATCTAGAATTCAGCTGTATGACAGGCTGGGGAAAATGTAGTTTCTTGGTACAGGAAGGCCCTCCAAAAAGTTTGGAATATATATCATATTAAAGCCAATCCACCATGTGCCCACAATGTTCACTGCAGCAGCATTTACAAGAGCAACCAAAAGAGAGAAAACGACCTGACCAGGCGGTGGCACAGTGGATAGAGCGTCGGACTGGGATGCGGAAGGATCCAGGTTCGAGACACCGAGGTTGCCAGCTTGAGCGCGGGCTCATCTGGCTTGAACAATAACAACAAAAGAAAAGCTCACCAGCTTGGACCCAAGGCCCCTAGCTTGAGCAAGGGGTTACTCAGTCTGCTGAAGGCCCGTGGTCAAGGCACATATGAGAAAGCAATCAATTAACAACTAAGGTGTTGCAATGAAAAACTGATAATTGATGCTTCTCGTCTCTCTCCGTTCCTGTCTGTCCCTATCTATCCCTCTCTCTGACTCTCTCTCTGTCCCTGTATAAATAAATAAATAAAAATTAAAATTAAAAAAAATCTTTAAAAAAAAAAAAAGAGAAAACAGACTTAAATGCCCAAAAGTACAGAGCTAGTAAAATCCAGGTAGTAAATAACATGCTTATTTTTGAAGGACATTTTATCAATGAGGTGAAAAGTCTTACAATAAATCATTTACCAAAATAAAGGAGTCAAAAGCAGTACATTCAGTCTGATCCCACTTTTAGGGGCAACTATGGAAATTTAAATATGACCTGTATGTTATTTTTGCGGGTATGATAATGGCATTATGATTATGTAGGAGACTGTCTTTGTTCTTAAGAGATGAAGGCTTTGGTATCATGAATTTTTTAATTACTTTCAAATAATTCAGAATAAAAGCAGAGAGAGAGAATGTTAACAATGGATGAACCTAGGAAAACAATATATGGGCACTCATTGTACTTGTCTTATAACTTTTCTGTTGGTTTGCAATCTCTCGAATAAAATTCTGAAAGAGAACGGCTGGAGAACAGTGGCTGCTCTGAGTTCAGGATGTTTCCTTTGCTCTCGCCACATCTTAAAAAGTCTGTGCTCTCAGAATATATGTATACAGTATTGTCATCTCCAGTAACCCCATGTGGGTTTAGGCCACTCTTTTTTCTTTTCCCATTCTTTTAATGTGTTCTGAGAAGATATAACTCTTCCAGGGAACAACATAAACACACAAAGAAACACACACAGAGCAGAAATAATTAAATCACTAATGTCAAATGCATGGCATAGAGGCCACCAGAACCCCTCCCACACCAGTGACAATAATCACCAATACGTCAAGGTACACTTTCCTGCTGAACCTCATTATGCCTCAGAATCCTGCTCAACACAGCTCTCCAGGTAGCCTTAATTAATGCATGGAAGCTGGCACGGAAGATGAAACCTTAGCCTCCCTTTTTGTTAAATAGTCTACTTCAGCAAAACCTAAGGAAACTATGATTGTCATGAGCGTCTCTGAGAAAATGAGGTGACTAAGAAAACGAGCTCAGAACCTGCAGCCAAAGACCTGAATTCAAATCCACCCTCTAACTGTTGTTGAGCCCTAGGAAAGCCACTTAAAGTTCTTTGACCCTCAGTTTCCCCACCTGTAATGAACCTGCCTCACAGGAGTACAGGGTTGTTGAAATGAGATAAAGGGACACTTTCTAAATGCCAAAGACATTGACATGTGAAGACTGACATGAAGAAGGAACTTCTCTCTGGGGAAAGACAATTGTCACAGTAGTGATTATAATTCAGAATAGAGGACGAGTTCTAAAAGCCTGAAGTGAAGTGTTTTTTGTTTTCGTTTTGTTTTGGTTTGGTTTGGTTTTTATCAATCTAGAAAGGGAAAATTCTGAATGCTCCTTCTGTGTCTTTTATTCTACTTATGAAAGTCCCAGAACTCAGTCCTTAGACTTTTTTGCTGTTCATGCCGTAAGTGATTTCCTCTAATCTCATGGCTTTTAAGTACGATTCATATGCAGCTGACTCTCAAATTTTCAGAGTGTAACAAGGCTCCAACACAGTAGTATCAAATACTAAAGGAAGGGGATGATACAAATCAATATTTTCAAGGTGGGGTATCTGAGAACAGTTTAATTTGGACCCTTCACTGTAATCAAAGTCATAAATTGGTCGGGTTACTAGAGATTGAAGAAAGGGAGGATGTGTATATATAAGGTTTTCTTTGAAGGAAACTGTGCTGTGAGTAGCTCCTCTCCATGGAAAATAGAAAAGCTAGAGGAAGTCCTCCCTCCACTCAGATCTAAAGACAGAGCGTGACATGGAGAGCTGATATGTGTTCCCTGCAGTTTGGAGCAAGTGGATGCGAAGAGCTGCCTAATTAACTAACGTCTGACTTTCCCCCTGGGGAACCTGATGGTGAGAGACAGACTGCTAAAGTAGGGGGTGGGATACCGCAGAGAGATGATTCCGTTGGCATCAGCCAAGGCACAGGTGTGTTTCCTGAGGACAAGAGGTGAGCCCCGCAGGAGGGCCAGCCAAGAGCCACACCGTTCTTGCTCAGGTGTCCTCCTGGTGCAGAGATGGGCCTGGAAAGGGAAAGTCCCTGTGGACTGGCTGCAGGAAAACCAGTGGCAGCTGGAGGAACAGGATGCCTCACCCACACCAGGGCTGTCTCAGAAAGCAGAGCCACAGCAGGGAGGCAGCCGCAGAACCCACAAGAGAGCCAAAGGAGACACAGTTTTAAATATTAGCCAGCCCCAGAGAAAACAAAATCAGGTTGGGACAGTCCCAGCCTAGTAAGAACTTTCTGATCTCTTTTCCCTCTCCAACTCTGGAATGGCTGAAACTGTAGCTAATGAGAAGACGAGTATGAAAAAGAAAAAAGCCCACCATAACTTCTTCCCCAACAGGGATGGCTTACCTGTTGCACTCGAGCTTGAGAGGTTTGATGTATTAATTAATGAACAGAATGGGACATTCTTATTACTCAACCGAGACTATGGTTTCCTACTGAAAGAGAACGGTGGTACCTTGATACCTAAGAATGACTGGAGCCTGACCAGGTGGTGGCGCAGTGGATAGAGCGTCGGACTGGGATGCGGAGGACCCAGGTTCAAGACTCTGAGGTCACCAGCTTGAGCGCGGGCTCATCTGGTTTGAGCAAAGCTCATCAGCTTGGACCCAAGGTCACTGGCTCGAGCAAGGGGTTACTCGGTCTGCTATAGCCCCACTGTCAAGGCACATATGAGAAAGCAATCAATGAGCAACTAAGGTGTCGCAACAAAAAACTAATGATTGATGCTTCTCATCTCTCTCCATTCCTGTCTGTCTGTCCCTATCTATCCCTCTCTCCAACTCTGTCTCTGCAAAAAAACAAAACAAAACAAAAAAAAGAATAACTGGAAAAATCACGGTGCCTTCCAGAGTTTTCACTGAATAGCAAGGAAAACTGTTTCTCCACCAGATAAAGGTTAAAGGGACATTAGGAGGCAAAACCAAACTGCCTTCTGAAGGATTTCCAGAGGTGTGCTTCTACACTATGCCCACGATAGCTGTTAAAGTGGTATAACTGGCACTTCAGAATCACCACACCCAAAGATGAATTCTTGATTTCCATCCCCCGGACCTACTCTTCCCAGTCTTCTGATCTCATTTAATAAGAACTCCATCGTTCCACATAGTCAGGCCATAATCTTTAGTCACCCTTGGATCCTTTCTTCCTCCTACATCCCAGATCAAACGATCAGCAAATCCTATGAGCTCTGCCTTCAGAAGTTATTCTGAATCTAACCACCTTTTACCACCATCTGATCTAAGCTCAAGTTCTGTCTGCCCTGAATTATTGCACAAGCCTCGCAACAGGCCTACTGTTTACTCTTGTCTCTCGACAGTCTGCTCCCAACACAGCAGCTCTGTGGCCCTTCCAAATCAAGTAAGATCTGCTCAGACTCCCTCGATGCCTTCGCTTTTCATTTAAAATACAGGCCACTGGCCTGACCTGTGGTGGCGCAGTGGATAAAGTGTCAACCTGGAAACGCTGAGGTTGCCAGTTCAAAACCCTGGGCTTACCTGGTCAAGGCACATATGGGAGTTGATGCTTCCTGCTCCTCTCTCTCTCTCTCTCTCCTCTCTATAATAAATAAATAAAATCTAAATAAATAAATAAATAAATAAATAAAATACAGGTCACTATACCTAGAACGCCTCCATGATCTAGCCCCTGATCTTTTTAAACACCACCTCCTACCACTCCCCAGCCCCTCACTCGCCCTGATCCAGCCACACTGGGCTCCTCGCTTGTCCTCAAACATGGTGAGCACTTTTCCAACTCAGGACCTTTACACCTACTGTCCCTCCTGCCTGGCATTCTCTTCCCCTTTTAGTGTCTGCTCGATATGAGCTTGGGAAAGTCTCCCCTGAATGCCTAGTAGAAATAGCAACTCAGTCCTCTCCTCCTCCCACACTTCGTTCTTTCCTACTTACTCCTGAACTCCCTGTCCTCCTCCTCTCACTATAGTTATTTTACGTTCAGATCACTAACAGCCGCCTGAAACCCAACCCATTGATTTGCTCGTTTATTATCTGCCTTCCCCTCCTGCATCAGCGGTCCGGGGCTAGGACTTGGCTTTGTCCATGCTGCCGGCACTCAATATTTTCTGAGGGAAAGAATAATTTATATTAAAAAATACTTAAAAGAGCTTTTGAGATACAATCACTTTATATATTTTAAAAATCTTCCATGGCCTCTTATAACATTTCAAACCAGATACTGAGATGGAGAGGAACTGCCCAATCAGCCTCTTGCTGACTCCTGATCGGCCTACCCTCCCCCATCCCGCCACTCAGCAGTAACACACCCTCTTCCCACCCTGGGAGCCTTTCCAGGAAGACGGACAGGGTGGGGGGAGCCCAGGGGGTCTCTCCTTGGCAGCTGTGGCTGCCCATCAGGACTGGACTCTGACACATGCAGGCCCAGGGCCAGAGCCAGGGTTCTCCAGGCCTCTGTTCTGACCGCCAGACAAGAATGTCTGTCTCTGTTAATTTGACTTAAGCTCTGTTTAATTACTAACTTGGTAGTTTCTGCTCTCTGCTAAGCTGCTTGTCAAGTATGTGGCACTTTTGATAATTTAAGGGTTGGAATTTAGTCTATTTTTGCAATTGAGAATCAGCCTGGAGCCAGAGTTTCCCTTTTATTCAAAAAGACGAAACAGACGGTACATCAAAGGCAGGCATACTGTAATTTTGTCTTTTCTGATACATTAAAAGCAGGCCTTTGCGCACTGGCTGCTTGGTGTCATTTGGAAACCTCTTCTGGGCCTGTAAATATGAAGTCCCATGCTTTCCTATCATTTGTTTTTGTCTTTTGGGACCCAACTTGATCAGAAAACTTACCCGGTGATGTCAGGAGGCCACACTGAGGGGCACCTTGAGAAGCGCCCAGACAGCGTGGGAACCGGGACCTGGAGCCTGGGTTCCACCACTGGCTCCACAGCCACCGGGCTCAATGGCCTGAGTGTTCACCTACGAACATGTTAGCTAGAATGATGACTTATACAACAGTTGTTCATTCAAACCAACATTTACTTGGTACCTCATGGATATCAGGCACAGGGTTCCTCGAGTAAGACCCGGTCCCTGATCCCAGGGCGTACACAGTCTGTGAGAAGACACATAGGGAAAGAGATACTCTCGGTGCCCAGAACTGCTGTAACCATGGTGCGCAGAAAGCAGACTGGTAGCCTCGGGAAGAGAGGAAGTCAGTCTACTTGAAGGATGGGTAGGTATTTACCAGGCTTCAGGAAGCATGTACAGGACAGAGAAAACATGCAAAGGCCTGAGACAACCTGTACCAAACAAGTTCAGAGATGGTAAGTTCCTTGCCCAAGTTCATCCAGCCGGCAAGCGGGTAAGATGGGAATTTGAAGGCAATATTCAGACTCCAGTGCCCAGCCCTTAACCATCACACCACCTCGCCAGGGCTTTGCAAATATGAAATAAGCAAGTGGATATAAAAGTACTCTGTGAACTGTAAAGTGCCACCCAAATGCAGCCACTGGTGTTTATTAGTTTTGTTACAATGACCCCCCAAACAGGAGGTCTTTCTTCATCACTGACATTTGATAGTGCAAGACTGCGCATTTTCTCCCGGGCTCAGAGCAGTGCAACAAAGGCTGTGAGAGACAGAAATCAGTCTGGATGAAAGGAAAGGAAGTCTGGGCTCTCATGAGTCACAGTGAAAGATGCAAGAAAGATAAAAGCAAATGAAGCAGCTCTTCTGAAAGCTTAGCCTGTGCTGGCACCTACTGGTGCCCTTGGTAGATGTATCAACTTCATCAGGAAATTTTCGCCCAGCAGGTAGAATGCCCCGTGGGGCAGCTGCATGTGTGAAGGGGATGTGGATGGTGGAGGGGAGGAGTTCCAACCGGTCTAAAAGGTGCTGGGAGAACTTTTTTTTTCTCAACTGAAAGGTTGTTGTGCATCTGTGGAGAAAAACTTCAGCCGAGAATTCACTAATCATAAGCATTACTAAGCACTTCCTATGGGCGTGCATTGCACTGAGGGTCTCACACACTTTCCCTGAAAACAGTACCCCATCCCACCAGCTCTGCAAGATGTCATCTTCTTTGTTTTAGAGATGAAATAGCTTGAAGAGGTTACTTGATTTGACTAGGATCACATAACAAACCAGTTTGTGACAATCCCAATTTAGGGGCAAATTTAAATTAATCCATACTCTTTTTTTTTTTTTTTTTTCTGAAGCTGGAAACGGGGAGAGACAGTCAGACAGACTCCCGCATGCGCCTGACCGGGATCCACCCGGCACGCCCACCAGGGGGCGACGCTCTGCCCACCAGGGGGCGACGCTCTGCCCACCAGGGGGCGATGCTCTGCCCCTTCGGACCAGAGCCACTCTAGCGCCTGGGGCAGAGGCCAAGGAGCCATCCCCAGCGCCCAGGCCATCCCCGCTCCAATGGAGCCTTGGCTGCGGGAGGGGAAGAGAGAGACAGAGAGGAAGGAGGGGGGGGGTGGAGAAGCAAATGGGCGCCTCTCCTATGTGCCCTGGCCGGGAATCGAACCCGGGTCCCCCGCACGCCAGGCCGACGCTCCACCGCTGAGCCAACCGGCCAGGGCCAATCCATACTCTTATCAGAACCAGGTTGCTTCCAAAAGACGTAAGTTGAAAGTCCAGTTCTCCTATTTGCTGTCTGTGATGCCAGCCCAATCAGTTCACCACGGGTGGTTTTGTCTTGGTGAACTGCTGGGCTGATACCCTCACCTTATTCCAGAGGAGGTTTTACATGGCTGCCTATGTCCTTATCTGTACTTTGAGGGGAAATCTTCCCAAAGTGTTTGTAGAGATCCTGAAAGGGATTAGGTCTGAAACATAAATAACAATGTCACTTTAAAACCCAAGCACCTGTCCTGGCCAAATAGCTCAGTTGGTTAGACCATCGTCCCAAAGCACAGAGGTTGCCAGTTCAATCCCCAGTCAGGGCACATAAAGGAACAGACTAATGTTCCTGTCTCTCCCTTCCTCTCTCTAAATTCAATAAAATAAACATTAAAAAAAAACAACAACAGGGACCTGCTACCTCATAAAATATGTCTTTGAACTTCCTGGCTCCAAATACAAACAAGAATTTTAAAATGCCTCCTAAATTGACTTCTGAACTTAACCAATATAGAAACCTCTGCCCTATGTGACTTGCTTGATAACGTTCACACCCAGGAAAATTCTCTTCACCATGATTGTGTGCAATCAAAAGATCTAGAAAACTCAGTTTCTAAAACTCAGTTGAAATGTAAAGAAAACAAAGATACTAGGTTGAACCATGTGAAATTAACAAATGGATTCAAACAACTGATGCAGGTCTTCAAATAGTTCCTTTACCACTGCAAAATGACTGGACAAGCCCTTCCTGGACCAAACATCATCAGACAGACACAAGCATCACCTGGTGATTGTTTATTAGGCAGATTCTTGGCCCAGCTGGAGTTGGGGTAGGGTGGTTCTGGAATTGGCCTTTTTAAGAGATATCCCAGGTATCCCAAGGCAGGGCAATAAGGGAACTCCTCTCTCACATTCTGGACTAGAAGAATATTCTGTTCCTCGGAACTCAGAAGACATCACCGTAAGATGCCACACTGCTCAGTGGGCATCATTAGTCTGCTTGTGGGCGGGCCAGTTTGGGGCCCTCTGCTGAAAAAGTAGGTAAGAGCTGGGTCGGTTTCACATCCAACGTGCACAACTTCCCAGCTGTCCTTAGACTGCCCAGCTTTTTTGTTTTAATGATCCACTCCACACTTGGGTTAGGTTTTTGTTTCTTTTGTTTTGTTGCCTGAAATTAATGATTACTGCAAGGGGATCTAGACCACTTTTTGAATGGCTGTGTTTGGGTAATGTGCCCAGCCCCCATCCCTCCGCCCCCCAGGAGACAGTTACTGCGGTTTCACTTGTCGGTTTAGGGACTATTTATGGCCATCTTCCACATCGCAGATCCAAACCAAAGCCTCGTTATTTCTACTATGTTTGTTTTGCTGCAGAATGGTAACATTTACATGGAAATGGTTTTTCCTCTATCCTGTAATTTGGATTGTTTAGTTTTCCTTTTTGGACTTCTTTGATGACGCTGAAGAAAGAAGTCCGCAGGAATCTGCAGAAAGGAAGAGAGTGGGCTGCAGGGGGCGGAGTAGGCAGCAACGTGTTTGCTTCTGTCTCCCGGACCCCCACCACCGCTGAACTAGCTCCTTCCTGTGTCTGCCTTCTGCCTCCGACAGCTGAGCTGGAATATGGCCGCTTTCCGGGCTGCAGCCCCAGCTTTAGCACTGACAAAATAGAAAATCTTAAGCAAGTCTTCCCCTCTCCACACCTGTTTCCCATGGGAAGAGTGAAGGTGTTTAACCAGATAATTTCTAAAGTCAACTACTTTCCTAAGGTCACAGGACTATCCCTCATTCCTCTGTGAGATGACCAGAAAACAAGCCTTTTACTAAGCAAATGATTTGGGGCAAGTTATTCAACTCCTCTGACAGACCACCAGAATGAGTCACATTCCTCTCTTTTCTATCTCTGATGAAGAAAGTTGCTTCTTTACAACCAGATCATGAAAACAGTCGCCAACCCATGCTGCCTCAGACATCCTGAGTTCCAAGCATGATGCCATTACTCTAAAAGCTTTACCAACGACTTTCCTCTGTCACATCCCCACCACAACCATGCCCCCTACCACCCCCATGCACCCCAACGCAAACCTAAAACCTTCTAGGTTTAATTGCAGCCTCTCCTCTTCCCTTTGTTTCTTGCTGGAGGGCTCTATGAGAACCGTAATTCACTTCTAGCTATGTCCACTAGAGAAGCCCTTGCAAATGTCCACAATGAGGCACACAGAAGGATGTGCAATGGGGCCTTGGTTACCTTAATGAATAATAGGAAACAATGTCCATCAACTAAAACAAACGAACAAACCAACCTGTGGGAAATCCATTTAATAGAATGCTGTGCAGCAGTCCAAAAGAACGAGACAGAGCTACACCTACTAGTATGGGTAGAGTGACAAGTCATATTATCGAATAAAAGAAGCATACTAATGAATGGTATGCATATTATATATTTTATATGAAAACTGTACATATTCTAAATAAATATATATTACAATATATATCTATATACATAGATTACTATATATTACACACACACAAACATATATATGTAAATGCATGCCAAAGGTTAGGAAGGACATATAACAAGCTGGTAGCGTTGTTTACCTTCAAGGAAGGGATGATCAAGGAGACTTTACGTGAAATGCTTTAACATTTTTACTCAAAGAATATAATATTATTTAGTAAGTTTAAAATTAACTTGAACTACTACAGCTCCTACGTGGATGACAACAGCACACAGAATGTGGAGAGGGGAGGGAGGGGTATCTTGCTGTAAGATTCTTACACCATACATGAAGTGATACAATATTATTTGAAGCTATTTTAAAATGTGATAAATGAAAAATAAATATTAAAGTTGCAAATTAAAAATGAATATCTTAAAACCTGCAATAGCCATAGGGAAAAAGTTAGTAGAAAGAGGTTTAACAAATAAAGACAAAAGTAAAGAGAAAATGGAATCATGAAAAGTAACCCCAAAGCAGGCTGGCAAAGAAAGAAGGGGAGCATCAATAAAAAAAATTTTTAAATAAAAAGAAAGAAAAAAGGGGAGGAAAGAACAGACAGAACAAATAGAAAACAACTAGCAATATGGTAGATTTACATATAGCCATAATTATAAAAATGTAAATATTCTGCACACCCCAATTAAAAGTCATAGATTGTCTGCCTGACCTGTGGTGGTGCAGTAGATAAAGTATTGACCTGGAATGCTGAGGTCACCAGTTCAAAACCCCAGGCTTACTCACTCAAGGCACTTACAAGAAGAAACTACTACAAGTTGATGCTGCCCACTCCTCCCCCCTCCTTTCTCTCTCTCCTCTCTTTACAATCAATAAATATTTTTAAAGTGTTAAAAGAATAAAAATTTAAAAAGCAAGACACCATGATTTGCTGTCTACAAGAAACTCAGCTTCAATATAAAAACATAAATAGGTTAAATGCCTGACCTGTGGTGGCACAGTGGATAAAGCGTCGACCTGGAAATGCTGAGGTCGCCGGTTCAAAACCCTGGGCTTGCCTAGTCAAGGCACATATGGGAGTTGATACTTCCAGCTCCTCCCCACCTTCTCTCTCTGACTCTCTCTCCTCTCTCTCTCCCTCTCTGTCTCTCTCTCTCCCTTTCTCTCTCCTCTCTAAAATAAATTAAAAAAATTTTTTTAATTAAAAAAAAACATAAATAGGTTAAAAGTTAAAAGAATAGGCCCTGACTGGTTGGCTCAGTGGTAGAGCGTCGGCCTGGCGTACAGGAGTGCTGGGTTCAATTCCCGGCCAGGGCACACAGGGGAGGCGCCCATCTGCTTCTCCACCCCTCCCCCTCTCCTTCCTCTCTGTCTCTCTCTTCCCCCCCTGCAGCCAAGGCTCCATTGGAGCAAAGCTGGCCCGGGCGCTGAGGATGGCTCTGTGGCCTCTGCCTCAGGTGCTAGAATGGCTCTAATTGTGCCAGAGCGATGCCCCAGATGGGCAGAGCATCACCCCCTAGTGAGCATGCCGGGTGGATCCCGGTCGGGTGCATGTGGGAGTCTGTCTGACTGCCTCTCCGTTTCCAACTTCAGAAAATACAAAAAAAAAAAAGAAAAAAAAGTTAAAAAAAAATAGAAAAAGATACACCATGCGAACACTAATCAAAAGAAAGCTGGAGTGCCTTTATAAATACTAGACAAAGGAGCCTTCAGAGAAGAATATCCTTGGAGATAAAGAGTCATTAGATAATGATAAAGGGAGCAATTCACTAACAAGACATAAGAATCATAAGTATATATATCTAACAGCAAAACTTCAAAATGCAGAAGTAACTGATAGAACTCAAAGGAGAAATAGACAGCTCCATGATTATAGTTGGACACTTCAACAATCCCCTCAGTTATTAAAGAGGCAGAAAGAAAATTGAGAATGACACAGAAGACCTGAACACTACCAGGCGTCCCCAAACTACGGCCTGCGGGCTGCAATGTGGCCCCTTGAGGCCATTTATCCAGCCTCACTGCACTTCTGGAAGGGGCATCTCTTTCATTGGTGGTCAGTGAGAGGACCACTGTATTTGGCAGCCCTCCAATGGTCTGAGGGACAGTGAACTGGCCCCCTGTGTAAAAAGTTTGGAGATCCCAACTTGATCTCACTGATATTTATAGAAAACTCTGTCCAGCAAACAGCAGAGTACACATCATTTTCAAGTGTACGTGACACAGTCACCAAGCAGAATAATACTATGGCATATTAATACTACAGCATATTGTTCATGATTTATCTATTAAAACAAATCTCAGCAGTTTAAACATTGACACTGTACAAAGTATGTTATCTCACCACAATAGAATTAATTAGAAATCAAGAATAGAAAATTTTTTAAACTTCACATTCTTACAAATAACTCAAAAAGTCAAATGAAAAATTATTCAATAATTTGAATTGAAAATGAAAACACATTTTAAAATTTGTTGGATTACAGATAAATCAGTATTCACAGGGAAATTCATAGCTTTTAAAATTTTTAAAGTTTATAGCAATAGTGCCCCCAGAAACAGCTATTCCTAAAGCCATCATACTTTCTATAAGAAGTGTGGCGAGCTCAATCCCACAAAATGACACAGTACAGGATGGGCATGGATGTTTGTGTGTCCAAGGAACACAATGTTACTACAGGAAGCAGAGTGACTATGGTGAGCAGACCAGGACAATTTATCAGAAAAAGGCCAAAACTACAAAGACTGTGCTGAGGCTTGACTGCATTGAGTCCAACTATAGATCTAAATAATGCTGGCTATTATGAAATGCACACATTTTTAACTGGAAAGAGACACAGGAGAAAGGGCCAAGTGATACAGTTCTGAGTGTCATCTTTTGTTTTATTATAAAGGCAATACAATCTTGAGGTTATGTTCACTTCAAAAACAAAGGTTCATGTTGAGAAGTGAAGGATGGTCTCAAAACAAGGATCTAATGAGTATTTACCTTAAGAAACTAGTAAAAGCAAGGCAATATAAACCCAAAGCAAACAGAAGGAAAAACAATAAAAACATGAGTAGAAATGTATAAAAGGAAAGCCAGAAAAATATGAAAATCAATAAAACCAAAAGCTGTTTCTTTAAAATAAAGACAATTAATAAACCTCTAATCAGAATGACTAACAAAGATACAAATTACTGCCCTGGTCGGTTGGTTTAGTGGTAGAGCGTCAACCTGGCATGTGGACGTCACGTGTGGATGTCCTGGGTTCAATTCCCAGTCAGGGCACACAAGAGAAGTGAACATCTGCTTCTCCACCCCTTCTCTCTCTCTCTCTCTCTCTCTCTCTCTCTCTCTCTCTCTCTCTCTCTCTCTCTCTCTCTCTTTCTCTCTCTCCTTCTCCCCTTTCTCCTCTTCCTGCAGCCACAGCTGATGGGTTGGGGCGATTTGGCCTTGGGCACTGAGGATGGCTCCACAGCCTCGCCTCAGGTGCTTAAAAAATGGCTCAGTTGCTGAGCAACACAGCAATGGCCCCAGATGGGCAGAGCATCACTCCCTAGAGGGCTTGCCAGGTGCATCCCGGTCAAGGCACATGCAGGATTCTGTCTCTCTGCCTCCCCTCCTCTCTCTAAAATAAAAATAATAAAATAAAAAAATTTTAGAAGATACAAATTACCAATATCAAGAATGAAAGGACATCACCAGATCTGTCATTAAAAGTCTAATAAGAAAATTATTATAAATTAAATTATACACTCAAGCCTGACCTGGTGGTGGCACAGTGGATAGAGCGTCCGACTGGGATGCGGAAGGACCCAGGTTCGAGACCCCAAGGTCGCCAGCTTCAGTGCGGGCTCATCTGGTTTGAGCGAGGCCCACCAGCTTGAGCCCAAGGTCGCTGGCTCCAGCAAGGGGTTGCTCGGTCTGCTGAAGGCCCGCAGTCAAGGCACACGTGAGAAAGCAATCAATGAACAACTAAGGTGTTGCAACGCGCAATGAAAAACTAATGATTGATGCTTCTCATCTCTCTGTGTTCCTGTCTGTCTGTCCCTGTCTATCCCTCTCTCTGACTCACTCTCTGTCTCTGTAAAAAATATATAAATAAATAAAAATTTTTAAATTATACACTCAACAATTTGGAGGAAATAGACAAATTCTTTGAAAAACAATATGGCCCCTGTCTTACTAATACAGTAGTAAGAACTAATACAGTAGTAAGTTCTAATACACTGTTGGAACTCTAGCGTTGACCTGCCTAAGGAACTCTAGATAAATCATGAGCAACGATGTGGAGGCAGCGAACAAACAGGCATTTATTACTGGAGTAGAAAAACGCACAGCAGAAAGTAGTAGAAACAGCTAAGAAAGAGACAGATGAGTAAGTAGAGGCCCCTGTACACCACGTTAGGAAACACAGGTTTCACGTGGCAGGGAACAGTCGGTGAAGGACGTAAAGCCATGGTCACATATATGTGAGGAAGACTGCTTTGACAGGACTGAGGGGAAAGAATTCAAGAACGAAACTGGAGGCACACAAAGAGATTAGTTAAGAGGCCACGGTAGAATTTGGTGAGAGAGGATAAGGGCCTGCACTTCCAGGGTGGTAAAAAGAATTTGGGAGAATAAAATTTGAGAAATATACAATATATAGCAGAGCTTGATTACCGGCTAAGTACAGATGAAGGAGAAGGAATACAGAAAAGTTCTGGCTCGGAGACCAGGTGTTACTGAGACTGGGCGTAAAGAAAGCATGCGCGGTTGGTAGCAAAGGAAGAGGAGCTAAATTGACAGAGTTTAGGTTGGGGGACCTGTGGGAAAAAAAGGCTGGGAAATGCATAGCAAGCATGTACACGTAAGAATTTGAAGCAAAGGGGAGAAGTCAGCACTGAGATGATTTTCTACATGGGTAGCTATCTCACCTAAAGAGTTCATAGAAAAAAAGAGAGAGAGACAACTGGCTCAAGGGTAGAACCCTGGATGAGAAAATAAATTGAAATTCAGGAAAAGCTTTATGATTTTTAGAATAGACAGTTCATGAGCAAGTGCAATTTATGCACTAACATGTTAAGCAATGTGTTAAAATAACTTAGAACAAACCTACTAAACATCAAAGTAAAAGAAAACACTTAATCTGGAAGACATTTAAAATGTTTAGAGCCTGACCAGGCGGTGGTGCAGTGGATAAAGTGTCGGACTGGGACACAGAGGACCCAGGTTTGAGACCCCGAGGTTGCCAGTTTGAGCACGGGCTCATATGGTTTGAGCAAGGTTCACCAGCTTCAGCCCAAGGTCGCTGGCTCGAGCAAGGGGTCACTCGGTCTGCTGTAGCCCCCCCAACCTCCACCCCTGTCAAAGTACAAATAAGAAATCAATCAATGAACAACTAAGGAACCGCAACGAAGAATTGATGTTTCTCATCTCCCTCCCTTTCTGTCTGTCTGTCCTTATCTGTACCTCTCTGTCTCTGTCTCTGCCACACACACACACACAAAAGAGTGCACAATAATGCAAAAATTGCTTACGATAAAATGTGTTTTGTTGCCTATTAAATATCTACATTATTTAAACACTGTAAAAATGCATAGCAAAGTCAGGAAAGAAATACTGTACCTGAACATGTTAATACTGTTCTAAGGTTAGGACCCTATTCTGTGTCTTGCAAATTCACAATGCAACACTTCTGCAAGAGAAAAAAAATATGTCCCTTCAAAAAAGCAAAAGCAGCACAGTATTTCCTTCCATGTCTAGTGAAGACCACAGTAGCCGAGTTCCTGTCTAACACGGGACCTGACAGTTTAGCAGGCTCTCAGTAAATACATGACGGGATCCATACTCGAGCTGTGCAGGCACGGCCCAGGCGGTGACCTGCAGCTCCTCGCTGTCCGCGTCCGCGGAGGCCTCAGCCCCGAGGCCGTGGGAGGTGCGATCTGGGACCTGCACAGGATTCTGCCTCTGCCCCTCCGGTGGCCTCATCTCCATTGTCACTCTGCCGGGGTGGGCCTTGCCCAAGAGCCTCTCAGGTACCAGTCCCCCTGGCCCTGCTGAAGGCTCCAAGGCCTTCCTGGCAGCGCCTCTGAAAACAGTTCCCAACGGGCAGGGGGCACCGTCCACGGTGCGACGACTGGTCCTGCAGGGCCGTGAGATGCTGACCTCGCCAAGACCACGTGGCAACTGCAGCAGAGTCTCTGGGCCAGCCGCCCTCGCGCTCAGGGTCCCCCAGGGCCTTCGGAGCCCCAGAGCGATGCCAGAGGCCCGAGGTGACAGGACAGCTGGTGGCCCGTGGCAGACAAGAGAGTGGAAAGGCCCCTCAGGGTACCAGAAAGTTCGTGGGAACCGCAGGTGTGAATCCCCAGCACTTGCCTGGGGACTCTAGTTCCTGGGAGCAAACACACAGCCACAGAAAAGCAGGACGCACACCCAGTCTCAGGCCTAATCTATGACCCGGCCCGGCTGTGGCTCCGCCCCCAAACCGGTTGGGCGTGGCCTCCCCTCCCACCCACCCCCATTCTACCCAACGCTCTCCTTGTTACTTCCCCTAAACAGCTATTGACCGTTAAGGAGGTGCGGTGTGCTAGGCCAGCAGTGAGGAAGACAGGGAATACCTCCTGTCCTCAGAGAAGTTTGTAAATAAGTTTGTAAATATGATATATAGGTTTGCATTGGGTGTGGGGACAGGCTGTAAGCAGGCAGGGTCGTTATACCCTAAGCCAAGGCTTAATTTTAGGACTAAGCCTTTCCCACCCTAAGTGACTTTGTATCAGAGACTTCCTTGTTTGTATATTGGATTAAAGGTTTTGATTTCTACACTATAAAATGGGGCAGAGGAGCCCATGCTGGAGGAGAGCAGAGGAAGGCCACATGGAGGAGAGGAGAAGCAGCCCAGATGGTGGAGTGCTGAAGGAGAAGCCAGTTGTGCAGAGAGGAGATAGGGAACAGAGGGGAATAAGGTGAGGTTAGAAATCTTTGATTCTAGGAAACTCGGATAAGTCAGTGGCTTTGGGAGCCCTGAATGGAAAGGGAAGTGTTTTCTCACTGTGTGTATTTCTTGGCCACTGGGTGCAAGCTAGGATTAAAGCTAATGGCCCACCAGTTCTTGGCTCTGTTGTTTCATTACCATCTGTCCGAATCTAATGCAAACCTGCATGGGCCAGGCGGCTGTGATGGTGGCTGTGGCTACTGGCTTTACACTAGGTAATAGCCAAAAGGTGCAATGCAATGTAACAAGAGTTGTGATGGGCACCAGTCTCTTCTTGGGAGGGTCAAGGAAGGCCTCCCACAAAGACCCTTCTCTCTCACACGGTAGGTAAAGAGGAAAGGGGGTGGGATGCAACAGTTTTTGAAGACTGGATGATGAAAAGTTCTCCTCTGAAGGGTTCTGGTTCCTCTCAGCGGGGGTGGGAGGGGCACTGCAGGGAAGTGAAGGTTTGATAGGAAGTGAAGGTTTGATAGGAAGTGAAGGTTTGATACAGCTCTGAGGGGGATGAGGGAGCTGACGCAGGACCAGTGATGTAAGCTCCACAAGGGCAGGGGGCTTTGTTTTTCTTTCTCATGTGTGTCAAATGCTTGGAACAATGATTATTCTATTTCACCCAAAGATGACTGGTTTCAGCAGGATCTGGACAACAGAGTTGATGTCGATTTTTGCAAGTGACCTTCTTGTCTTTCGCCTTGTTTTCTGGGACAAAGTCAGTGACACAAGCATCTCATCCTTTTTCCTCACTTTCTTTTTTGTTTTTTCTTTTTTTAAAATTCTGAAGCTGGAAACGGGGAGGCAGTCAGACAGACTCCCGCATGCGCCCAACCGGGATCCACCCGGCATGCCCACCAGGGGGTGATGCTCTGCCCATTCGGGGCATCGCTCTGTTGTGACTAGAGCCACTCTGGTGCCTGAGGCAGAGGCCATGGAGCCATCCCCAGCGCCCGGGCCATCTTTGCTCCAGTGGAGCCTTGGCTGCGGGAGGGGAAGAGAGAGACAGAGAGGAAGGAGGGGGGGAGGGGGGGAGAAGCAGATGGGCGCTTCTCCTGTGTGCCCTGGCCGGGAATCGAACCCAGGACTTCCGCACGCCAGGCCGACGCTCTACCACTGAGCCAACCAGCCAGGGCCATCCTTTTTCCTCAAATGGCTTTTTTGTAGAAGTCTATTTCATCTGGGCAAAAACAAGGGGTCTTATTCACTAAGGTACTGGTGAGGTGGCTGCTTGGTTTGGAAGGTTCCTAATCCCATCTCCCCTTATTGATATCATATATTTATGCTTTAGATCTCCCAAGGTTCTCTCATTCTTTGGGGCTATCATCTTTATCTGGCTTTTTGGGGATCTGAAGCTTAGCAACACAGGGCTTCTGCTGACCCAGGCTGTTCCAGAGCTGGGGCATCCTTAGCCTTGACTATCTCCCTTGACCATTTAACACTGAGAATTCCTAAATTTGTCTCCATCATCATATTCCTCAGTGGAAATGCAGAGAAGATACTGCTCTTTGGTGAGCTCCTTCTCCTAAGGGCTGGGGCTAGGCTGTAAAGTGTCAGCAATGTGTGAGGCCTTAGGAAGCAGTAGGGGGTTTAAAATCATCTGCGTTTGGATTGAAGGAGGAGACCATTAGAAACTGAGTAAGAAAAAGGGAGGCTGGTGGAGAATGGCTATCAGAGAACAGGAGAGGAGCCAGCAGGTCATCCCTGTGCAGAGAGGGGAGCCCTCTGAAGAGCTAACTATTTTTCTGCTCCAGTCTCCCAAGGTTTGGGGATTTGGAAGCGTACGCAGACTGCAGTTACTCTGCTTGGCCTTCACATCCCCAGAAGGATCGGAGGGCTGTGCAGTGGGGCTACAGGAATCACAGAACAATAGTCGGTAGTCTTCCCCCCACCCCCTATTGTTTTAGAAATGATCCCTTCTCTTTCTCCTCCCAAATCTGGAAATACACACTCTCTGTGATTTGTCTCCAGGAGCTTCTGGACTGAGGAAAGAGAGTCTACCTGCTTCCACAGCAGCTGCAGGATCTCCCCAGAAACAGAAATCGATGGGCAGAAAGCAAAATCATACTGCTGGAAATCACAGCGTGAGAAGGTAGGGAGAAACACCTGCCGAAGATGAGGTCTCCGGGACAGTGTTCAGTGGACTGAAATCCAGCCACACTGAGTGATCATTAATGTAGGGCCTGGCAGTGGTGGCGTAGAGATAGTGGTGGGGGTGACAGACAAACTAGTAGATTCATGGAATAAGCGAGACGTTGGGACAGATCAGAGGCTGGGTTCCTGACAAAAAGGATATAGTCATGTGCGAGGTGGACTCCGGATGGAGAAGAGGGTCTAGCATCTGTGTTCCGGGGGACAGGAGGAAGAATAAATGATGGAGGTAGAAGATGGACCACTAAGATCGTAGCCCGGGGTGCAGAGGGATCTGCTTCCTGGTGTTGAGACTGAATAGAGGGTTGGAGAGGGGAGTGGTGGCAGAGAGGACCTTGGTAGAGAAGAAAGCTGCTAGTGAGGGTGAAACGAGGATAAGCGGATGAGAAGAGACCAAGGCAAGGAGGATTCCAGGCAAAGGAGATAAAGCCATTGTAGGAATGGAAAAGTGATGAGTAAGAATATGGGAACCAATGGCAGAGAGCAGGCCAATAATGGGGTGAAAGGAGGGGTGAGGGAGTGGGCCATTGTGAAGGGCAGAGCACAGTAAGAAATCAGACCGTGCAAGAGCAGCGTCAGACACAAGACAGGGCGCAGCAGGGAAAGAGGAAACACGATAGGTCCCAGGAAGAGAGGCTGTCCATAGAGCAGAAGTGACAGGGCGCATGCAGGAGGTCTGGTAAAAGGCGGAGGCCAGAGTAAAAGAGGGCTCAGGTACAAGAGCAGTGGGAGCCGAAAGGGACACAGAGGCAGCACATTTCATGGGCTCTCCAAAAGCAGACAGTCAGCCTCCACAATGATGCTTTCCAATCCTCCCTGCACAGATCTTTACCCAGCAGTTATCAGAACTACAAGAGGCTGCAAGCTACTACCAGACACAGGACAGCAGCAAGAGGGTCTGGGGAGAGTGAGGGCACCTGAAGCATATGCCACTTCTCCTTCCCCCATGTCTTAGACTTCATAATGCACGCTTCTTTTATCCCTCGCCCCAAGGCTTGCTCGCCCATTCTGTTCCTATGGGGTCCTCCTTCAGGAACAATCCCAGGCTCTACCGGGGCCCAAACGCTACATAGCGCATGCTAGGAGGTGGGCAACCGGAAAAAAGGGCAGAGATTAATCACTTCCAGTAAAGGTCCTGGGCCACCACAGCTTCTTTCCGGAAAATTCTAAAAGCTGGTAAAATGAGACTGGATTCCATGTTGAGAAAGTGAAAATTAGTTTGGCCTGAGAAAATGAAAATCCAGCATGCTCTTCACCAAGCTGGAAAAACAGATAGAGACACATGTAAAGCCAGCTGCGAAGGTAGCAGAAAATTCCATTTCTCCCAAGGAAAGACATTGGTAAAGTGTCCTAATAACGCTCAGTAGCATGACTACTACTTTGTTCCTGAGAAATCTTGTTTTTCTAAAAACCACAGTTTATCAGAAACTTTGGGGGGTTTTTTGTTTTGTATTTTTCCAAAGTTAGAAGCGAGGAGGCTGTCAGACTCCCGCATGCGCCAGACTGGGATCCACCTGGCACACCCACCAGGGGGCGATGCTCTGCCCAACTGGGGGCAGAGCCATTTTCTAGTGCCTGTCCTGGGTCAACTTTGCTCCAATGGAGCCTTGGCTGCGGGAGGGGAAGAGAGAGACAGAGAGGAAGGAGAGGGGGAGGGGTGGAGAAGCAAATGGGCGCCTCTCCTGTGTGCCCTGGCCGGGAATCGAACCCAGGACTTCATACACGGGGCTGATGCTGTACCGCTAAGCCAACTCGTTGGCCCAGGCAGAAACTTTCAGGTTTAAGGGGGAAAAAATTATTTATTTATTTCAGAGAGAGAGAGAGAGAGAGAGAGAGAGAGAGAGATTGTGTGCTCTGACCAGAGATCGAGCCTACAACTTGGGCCTATCAGACGACACTCCAACCAACTAAGCAGAAACTTTGCTTTTGATATCTGACTTCTCACTCTTGCCTGCAGGATCTAATTCAGTTCGTCATAGAGCAACCGCCTTGACATCCAACCCAGGTATAGATTCATGTAAGAGGGTTTGGAATATAATATTCCATATCTATCTTACTATGCAATTTCTAAGAAAAGGAGACCTTGTGTCCACTTTGCCATCCAGACCTGATGTTATTCCTTTACACACAGCCCTGCTTTGCTTTAACTTATCAAAATACTTTTCCATGTAAATTTCACCTAACGCCACTCTTCCCCAAAGTATACCATAACTTTTCCTCTTCTTGGTAACCTACCCCATGGTTCCTCTGGCGTGTGACCTCCTTTGACACCAATAAATGACTTTGTCACACCACAGTTTTGCTCCTGGTGTCCAGATGAGGACATTTGGAGGTCCTCTTGATATTTGGTTAACAATCTCCCTACAAAGAATTGCCCTTCTTGGCTCAGTAATAATGTGCATATCTGAGACTTCTTGAGTCTCGTGACATTCAAGATCCCTTTCTCTTTGTGTGGTTGTGCACTGAATTTAGACTCTGGCTGTCTTTCTGGTTCTTCAATTTCAGTTTATTACTTGTATCCTGGAATTTTTTATTTCCAATCAGTCTTTGGTGTCCCCTAGTGAAATCTGGCTTTTAACACCATCTCCTGTCTCCATTTGTCCACCATCCTCCATCTGTGAGAAACTTTCTCCATTCTTCTCTGGGGATGAGGACTGGCTTTGGAAAGAGCACTGCACACATTCTGTGAGTCAGGTGGCTGCTGATTTCGAGTCAGCAAGTGAAGGCAGCTGAACTTCAGGGTTGAGAACTCGAAAGGCAAGTGCTGTTTTACCTTTGATCAACAGTCAAGCAATCTTTCATGGGCTTTGCTAATCAGCTTGTGCTACCTCCTGGCATAACTTCACTGAGGATAAATTAGAATTCTAGTGGCCACTTGGGGCACTTTTGACATGAACAAGAATGTTCATTTAAGAAATGCCTGAGGTTAAAAAAGGAAAAGAAAATCTCGAGAGGAGATTGTATAACTGGTCTGTTAAAAAGAGAGAGATCCCTGTGAATAATGCAGGAAAGTTCCCCTTCATTCTGTTCTCTAGGGATTAATAAGCACTGGCTTTTAATTGTATGGCTTGATACAACTGTCCAGGTCGGGCTTGAGTTACTGTTTAAACCAGCTGTAATGACTTTCTCTTTTGTATCCATGTCTCTATGAAAAAGATTTTCCCATACTGAAGCATTCTCCCTTCTCCCAACAGAGAAGATAACTTTTTACAGTGGCCATTTCATATTTGTCTAAAACTCTCCCTCTCACACATTTTTGTTCTTATTGTTGCTCTAGCCCTCTCTTTCCCTAACTTATGAAATTTTAAAAATTAAGTGCTCAGAAAAAAAAAATCACTGTCATTATTTTGCATGCTAAATAGTTGAAAATGTTTAAGAAAGTGTCAATGAACTGTATATTTTGCAATATAAAATGTGGACAAATGTATTTAAGTAAGTTTCATTACTAGAGCTATGAGAGAAGAAAATATCAGCATTTGTATGAATTTTTAAAAATCATTTATGATTATTTAACTTTTGCTTCATAAAAACAAAATTTATAAGATATATATATATATATATATATTTTTTTTTTTTTTTTTTTTGTATTTTTCTGAAGCTGGAAACAGGGAGAGACAGTCAGACAGACTCCCGCATGCGCCCGACCGGGATCCACCCGGCACGCCCACCAGAGGCGACGCTCTGCCCACCAGGGGGCGATGCTCTGCCCCTCCGGGCGTCGCTCTGCTGTGACCAGAGCCACTCCAGCACCTGGGGCAGAGGCCAAGGAGCCATCCCAAGCGCCCGGGCCATCATTGCTCCAATGGAGCCTCGGCTGCGGGAGGGGAAGAGAGAGACAGAGAGGAAAGAGGGGTGGGGGTTGGAGAAGCAAATGGGCGCTTCTCCTATGTGCCCTGGCCAGGAATCGAACCTGGGTCCCCTGCACGCCAGGCCGACGCTCTACCGCTAAGCCAACCGGCCAGGGCCTATAAGGTATATTTTTAAAGTATTTCATGATATTGCCAATAAATAAATTTATTTCTGATAAATGTTGGACAAATTGGAATGAGTTGATCATATTTATTAATCAATATAGACAACTATAAATCTATATTGCCCTGGTTTTTTTATATAAAGTAAATGCTACGATAATATTCTAGTTTATATAAGACTAAGATGAAAACTTCTGAAGATTTCAACTTTCTAAATTTTGGATATTGGCTTTATGGCACAAGAAAAAGATCATTGTTATAAAAACTAAAACTAAATGAAATCATAAAACAGATGTCTTTTAAAGGGTTTTGATCTTGTAAAACTATTACAGTGCCACAAATCATGAGGAATTAATGTTATAGCTAAAATTGTCATTTCCAAAAAAAAAATTGTCATTTCCAAATACTTAGTTAAAATATTAAGACTTTAGAAAATGTTGTTACTTGGTATATATTATTTGGATACCTGACCAGTTTCTAAGCTAAAAAAGTTATGTATATATAGTTTTAACATATCCTTATTCATATACATTATACATGGATTACAGATTAATAGAATGTGCAAAATAATCTCTTTATTCTGTCTCCTAAAAAGGTAAAAGTTCATCTAAAACACATATTACTAAAAATTTAGTTATGTGAGTCTTGGTTTCTTTCCTTCTACTTTTCCCTGTGCCTAGAGAAAACAAAAATTAGTAACTTGGCTAAAGGTGTTAATAAAAATGATTAAACTATACTTAGTATAGTAATAATTACAGAATAATTAGAATGTGTATGCAAGATAATGAATATAGCTTATCTGTTAAGGATTTATTTATTTATTAAATAATTAAATATAATACATACACTTGTTTCAGTATGCTAATAGATATATTTCTTAACTAAAATTTTGTTTTATGTGCATTATTTACTTATTCTACAAATACATATAATAAAAAGTAAAAGTATATTAGATTTATTTTAATTCTATAAATGACAAAAAGACAATTCAAGGGTATATTCTATGTTAATGGGTTTATTCAGAGAAAAATGCTTACAAATCTTTTACTGCTGATTGTAATAAAGATGGTATACAAAAAGTAAAATTAGAGTTTTCCTTCCATAAAATGACCAAATTATTTTGTACCTGGATAACAGAGGTTTTTTTTGAATCACCAAAACATTCTGTTAATGTTCTGTCCTTCTGTCAATCTCTTGAATAATAATAAATTCCCTTATTTTTTTCTAAGTTACTAGGTCGGACATCAGAGGAAGACTGTGGTCAAACCTCATTGAGAAGGACCTTACCCCAGGTACCATTAACAACTAACCAATAGTAAAGCCGTGACTCAAGTCAAAAGACACAAGTAACACAAAATCACTGCAGGGCTGTCCTGAGACCTCAAACAGGACTCTGAGGAGTCTATCCAAAACAGGTGACTACAGGACATGGCACCTTCCACCAAGACCATCAGGACCAAGCTGACGGGCACAGAAAGTGTATTTGTTACTTTTCAAACTTTCTCAGTCAGCCTTTGAGCACTTCCTCCCTCAGTTCGAAACCCTGAGGTCACTGGCTTGAGCGCAGGATCACAGACATTGCAGGCCTCTTTTTCTGCATTTTTTCTGGTTTCTCCCCTCTCACCCTGGGCCAATACCAGGCTGCAGTTTGCTCATTATTTGGCTACAGTAAGCAATTGCACTATCTGTAGCCACCTCCCAGCACCCACCAGATAAGACCACCAGAGCCGGATTGCCATGTTTTCATCTGCATGTGTTTTCCTCTTTTTCTTTGCTCTTTGCTCTCAGCGAAGTTAAGGTTTCAACTGTTGATATCTCATATCTCTGAAGTATAATACCTCTAAGGTCTTGCCTGACCAGGTGGTGGCGCAGTGGATAGAGCGTCGGACTGGGATGCGGAAGGACCCAGGTTCGAGACCCCGAGGTCGCCAGCTTGAGCGCAGGCTCATCTGGCTTGAGCAAAGAGCTCACCAGCTTGGACCCAAGGTCGCTGGCTCCAGCAGGGGGTTACTCGGTCTGCTGAAGGCCCATGGTCAAGGCACATGTGAGAAAGCAATCAATGAACAACTAAGAAGTCGCAACGCGCAACGAGAAACTGATGATTGATGCTTCTCATCTCTCTCCGTTCCTGTCTGTCTGTCCCTGTCTATCCCTCTCTCTGACTCACTCTCTGTCTCTGTAAAATAAATAAATAAATAAATAAATAAAGTTTAATACCTCTAAGGTCTTTATCCTAAGTACTTATTGAGCCATTCCTCCCTTGTCGCAGGAAAAAGGACCCAAATGGAAGATAATAGATGTCCAGACAACTTAATAGAGGAATTTATTAATAGCCGGCAGAGCACGTGAGACTAGTAGCACCAAAGCACAAGCTCTCCAAAGTTAGATTGCTGACATCTTATATACCTTTTATAGTGTCCATGCCAAGGGTGCGTGACAAGTGCTTGATTACTTTGACTTCTTTGTCTGCAGACCTACATGACTTTTGTGTCTCCGGGAGAGGAGGCGGTAAGAGGGAAGATTTGGACTGTCTGTCCTTGACTATTCACATATCCTATTTTCCTTGCTGGTGCTGCAAGTTTATTTCAGCGAGCTGATAAAGGGGCTATAGCTGTGATTTGTTACTTTTCAAACTTTCTCAGTCAGCCTTTGAGCACTTCCTCCCTCAGTTCGAAACCCTGAGGTCACTGGCTTGAGCGCAGGATCACAGACATTGCAGGCCTCTTTTTCTGCATTTTTTCTGGTTTCTCCCCTCTCACCCTGGGCCAATACCAGGCTGCAGTTTGCTCATTATTTGGCTACAGTAAGCAATTGCACTATCTGTTGAGCTTGTACTTACATTCCCTTGGGTATCACCAACCTCCTTTGCTAGAAATGTCATGGAACTAACCAGCTGATTTCCTAGTGTAAGACTCAACCAAGCAGGTACCTAGGATGAAAAATAGTGTAATGGGCCAGAAATTAGAATTCTAAAACCCCCCATCATGTCATACATAGAAGGGAAGGTATGGTCCTAAACAAAACAATGCTCAGAAACCTTCTGTGAAATTGAGCTTTTCCAACCAAATTGTCACAAAAGGAAAGCCGGTGGCAGGAGTGGAGGAGTGACTAGGAGGCGCTATGAGAACACAGGACACATGGAGTTTCGGCCGAGTTCAGCGAGGGAAGAGGGGCCCCGTGGGGTGCTCAGGCAGAGAGGCGACGGGGGTGAACACGTCTCGGGAGGCATCTCAGGGGAGACGGAAGCCCGGGTCTCAGAGTCTGCAGACGGTCTGAACTTGGGCCTCCAGAGAATGCAGTAAGAAGGTGGGGACCACAGAGGTGCGGGGACTGAGAGAGGGGCTAGCTACGGGTCTTCTGAAGGCCAGTGAGAGGCTGAAGGCAGAGCCGACACCCTCAGAGGAAAGCGCACCTGGCGCTCTGAGGCAGCGGCATGTTCTACATGCGCCCCCAAGGGGAAGATGTCAGCTTCCATGGCCACCATGTCACACAACACACACAGCAGGGATCTCGACAAAATGGTTGCCACCAACTGCCTTCAACAGGCAGCTCGTCCAAGTGGCCGCGGAAGACAAAGGCAGTAAGCTCAAGTCTAGAAGGCTGGGCTGGGAACCTGGCAGAGCAGCGAACACACTTCCTTTTCCCCTCCTAGACTTCACTATGCTTCTCTCATTCCTCACACCCAGGCTTCCTGTCATATTCCCTGTCCTGTAGGTTTCCTCTCCAGTGTCAATCCAGGTTGCCCTGGGCCACGAAACTGTAGGCCATCCTAGGAAGAGGGACACAGGACAGAGGGGAGAGTCATTTCCTGTTGGCCGGCACGCTTGTCCTGTGCTACACCAGACTCTTCCAGCCCACCTCGCCAAGCCGGGAACTCAAGAGCCCGGGGTCCTTCGGTGCAGAGCGGACCGAA
This sequence comes from Saccopteryx bilineata, assembly GCF_036850765.1. Lineage (NCBI taxonomy): Eukaryota > Metazoa > Chordata > Mammalia > Chiroptera > Emballonuridae > Saccopteryx > Saccopteryx bilineata. Next base: position 25,687,117 of record NC_089491.1, on the reverse strand, counting down.
GGATATTTTTGGAGCCTCCACAGACAGTCCTTTGGGAGAGACTAAAACTCATCCACCAAAATTAGTATATAAAATAGGCCATGAGGATAACACAGTAAGGCCTTTCACAGACATTACCTCATTTGATCTCCACAACAATCCTGTGAGGTATAGAAGTGTCACTCAGAAGAGCCTGAACCTTGGGGTTCCGGTACAGTGACATAAAACAGCACAAATGCATTCCCTACAAAGTGGTAGGTCAGGAGTCGAGTACCGGGCTCACTAGACTACTCAAGGTGTTAGCAGGCTACATTACTTTATGGGGGCTTTAGGCAAGAATCTGTTTCCTGTTCATTGGTTGTTGGCAGAATTCGATTCCTTGTGTTTGTAGCACTGAGACCCCTGTTGCCTTGCTGGCTGTCAGGTGAGGACCATCCCCAGCTTCTGGAAGTTCACACCTTGCCTGGCCTGTGGCCCCTATCTGGCATCTTCAGAGCTAGCAATGGAGTGAACCCTTCATTCCTTTCTTCCTTCACCCTGTCTCCTGGCCCACCTTAAACAACTTGTGCAAAATCAGGAACCCGGGAATTCTGCCTCCAGAACACATAGTGGTTTCCAAAATACCTCCCACCGCCACCAGTGTGGCCCAGCCCCTTCATTCTTTCATTTGGATAGATATTCTGAGCCCTTCCTGTGAGCCATGCCTCTGAGAGCTCTGTTTTCTTATAGGGACTTGCTCAAGGGCTGACATCCTCAGGGACTGTGGATCTGGGCCCTCACGGAAAGGTGAGGTCAAGACTGGACCTTGCATAGCCCACGGTTGACTAGACAAAAACCTTACCTTTTAATACTACACTTTTTTCCTCTTTCTGACTCTGCACTGACCTTAAGAGACTAGAGCAGTGGTCCCCAACCTTTTTTGGGCCACGGACCAGTTTAATGTCAGAAAATATTTTCATGGACCAGCCTTTAGGGTGGGATGGATAAATGCACAAAATAAAATTATGCAACCGGTGTAAAAACTGTGGTATTTTTAAATATAATTGTCAAACTTACGAGACAAGCATCAAGAGTAAGTCTTAGATGTAACAGAGGGAATCTGGTCATTTAAAAAAAATAAAACATCGTTCAGACTTAAATATAAATAAAACGGAAATAATGTAAGTTATTTATTCTTTCTCTGCAGACCGGTACCAAATGGCCCACGGACCAGTACCAGTCTGCGGCCCGGGTGTTGGGACCACTGGACTAGAGTGAGTAGCTAGGGCTGAATTTTCATTCTCTTTTTCTACAGACAGTGTGTAGACATTCCTTATCCATAAATAATCTCACTTTCTTTATTGAATTAATAGGCTCTGTGATCCAGATGTTAATAAAAAGGAAAAAATCATAGAAATGAAAGTGAATACTTTAGAGGAGGCTTTTATTCACACAAGAAATGAACTGTTAGCTATGAAGGTTAGGATGACTCTTAGGTGCCATGCAGGGTTTAAATGGGTATGTGTTACTCCTTTAGAATACAATCAGTCTATCATAACATGGAATAATATACAGAATCATTTATTAGGTGTATGGAATAATAGTAATATTAGTTTAGATTTGAAAAGTTTACATCAGCAAATACAAAATTTAGGACACTCAGGCTCTTTAGTCTCTGCCTCAGAGGTAGCTGATCAATTTTTTGAAAATAATAAAGTATGCCCTGGCTGGTTGGCTCAGTGGTAGAGCGTCAGCCTGGCGTGCAGGAGTCCTGGGTTTGATTCCCAGCCAGGGCACACAGGAGAAGTGCCCATCTGCTTCTCCACCTCTCCCCCTCTCCTTCCTCTCTGTCTCTCTCTTCCCCTCCCGCAGCCAAGGCTCCAATGGAGCAAAGATGGCCCGGGCGCTGGGGATGGCTCTGTGGCCTCTGCCTCAGGCACTGGGATGGCTCTGGTTGCAACAGGGCGATGCCCCAGATGGGCAGAGCATCGCCCCCTGGTGGGCGTGCTGGGTGGATCCCGGTCAGGCACATGCGGGAGTCTGTCTGACTGCCTCCCATTTACAACTTAAGAAAAATACAAAAAAAAAAAGAAAAAGAAAATAATAAAGTATGTTTTCTATGCATGGCATGACCTCTGTGGCTACAGGTATAGGCATAATAACAGCTGTGGTAATCATCGCTCTTCTTGTCCTTCCAGTCATTGTCCAACTCTTAAACAACAGTCTCCGAAAAACAGCAGTGCAAATTCAAAAGCTTCATTTAAAAAACAAGAAAGGGTCCTGACCAGGTGGTGGCACAGTGGATAGAGCATCGGACTCGGACGCGGAGGACCCAGGTTTGAGACCCCGAGGTCGCTAGCTTGAGCACGGGCTCATCTGGTTTGAGCAAAAGCTCACCAGCTTGGACCCAAGGTCGCTGGCTCGAGCAAGGGGTTGCTTGGTCTGCTGAAGGTCCACAGTCAAGGCACATATGAGAAAGCAATCAATGAACAACTAAGGTGTCGCAATGCGCAATGAAAAACTAATGATTGATGCTTCTCATCTCTCTGTTCTGTTTGTCCCTGTCTATCCCTCTCTCTGACTCTCTCTGTCTTTGTAAAAAAAAAAAAAAATCTATAAAAAAAAAGGGGAGAGATATTGGGAGCCAGTCAACAGCTGCTCTGGTTAACACAGTCACAGCAAAGAAGAAGAGGTGCAGTGATACTTCCCCCTTTAACTTCTTGGGTTTATTTGATTTTTCTTCCCCCCCCCCTTTTTCTGGGTGTGTGTGCTATCATTTATGGCACAGGGATAATAGCACTGTGCTTTCCCAGCAGATTTGCAGTAATTTCTCTGGAAATGAGACAGGAGGTGTGAATTCCACAGAAAAGCCTATAAACCCCCTTTACCTGGGCCCATAGACACAGGAGGCTAGCTACAATATCCCCTAAAAGGGGCTAGGGCTGTAAGAAGTCTCCCTCCTAAAATCATATTAGAAAAAAATAGATTGTGACTTATGAATAGGTAGAAAACAGAGGCTAAACACAAAAGCATCTTTCAGCCTTTACCCAATCCATTGCTTAACCCTCCCCCCCAGTCTTTTCATATTATAGAAGAATAGAAAAGCTTTCCGTTCCTCTTGCATACCTGACCTTCAGGTAGTGAAACGTTCTGAGAAAAATAGTTAGAACTTAACTAGTAGATGAATATAGTAGACAAGCATAATTTTACTAGACAATAGGCCACTAAGTAAAACAGAATCAATAGGGACTTTTTAGAAGCTTGCGCCAATATTGTTGTTGCTGCTCTCAAGTTATTGTGTAACTGTATTTAGAATGGCTTACCACTTGATTTATAGCTTAAAAAAATGTACTCACCTCTTCCTGGAATATGTATCCATATTAAAGCAAAAACAATTATTAATCAATATATTCTGCATACTATGTGATTACAACTTAGTATATAAAAATAAAGCTATACTAGCCATTGGCAGAGATGCCTGGCAGATGAGCTAAAGAATTCGACTCTCTCACTCATTTCATGCTGACGCTGTCCATTCCTGTGGGACCCCTGGATTCCCCCCGGGGTGGGACCCCATCACATCCCTGTTATTCATTTTAAAGTAGGTTAAAAATGTCACGTTTTCCTTCTTTGAAAACTTGAATTTTCTGCATGTTGTCCTCAATTGAGTTTTTCAGTCCCTGTGTTCTGCAGATGAAGAGCACAGGCTCCCAGAACGGCAGGCCCATCTGTACTCATTCACACCTGGGTCGCGGCTTTCAAAGGCTCAAGAGCATTATTCTCCACATCAGCCCTAATACCAAGGGATATGAGAAACCTTGGCCCAGAGCCCCCTGAGTTGAGACTATGACTGATGACTAAGAGTTGAGGGATTCTTAACTCTCTTTTTTTTTTTGAAGCCGGAAACGGGGAGAGACAGTCAGACAGACTCTCGCATGCGCCCGACCCGGATCCACCCCCCATGCCCACCAGGGGGCGACGCTCTGCCCACCAGGGGGCGATGCTCTGCCCATCCGGGGCGTCGCTCTGCCGCGACCAGAGCCACTCTAGCCCCTCGGGCAGAGGCCGAGGAGCCATCCCCAGCGCCCGGGCCATCTTTTGCTCCAATAGAGCCTCAGCTGCGGGAGGGGAAGAGAGAGACAGAGGGGAAGGAGAGGGGGAGGGGTGGAGAAGCAGATGGGCGCTTCACCTGTGTGCCCTGGCCGGGAATCCAATCCGGGACTTCAGCGTGAGGCTGAACGTGAGGAGCTGCGGGAACAAAGTGTGACGGTAGAGGGCGCCCTAGGCGCAGTTTCATTCGGAGGTCACTTTGTGTCATCAGGGTACCAGCTCTCTGAGTTTCACACTCTCGGTGGGTCAGCTTCCAGCTGGCTTCCTGGTAACAAATACTGTGGCAAACAGTTCTGGGCCACACACTCCAATCTCAGATCAACCATCCAAGCAAAAGACCTGCATTTCACTGGGGTCTGATACACTGAAGTTACACGTTCACCCCCAGCCAATCAGTGTGGCCAAGCAGATGGACGGCTTTGATTGGCTCAGCTCAGGTCAATGTCCCGCCCTTGACAGTTAGCCCTGGACCACAACTGATGGCCATGCAGAAAATGGGAGTTGTGGGGAAGGGAAAAGGGCTAGTGGGGGCATGTCCTGAAGGTTCCACCTGGGGAATATTAGCTGGGCCTGAGTGTGTCTCCGGGATTGGGGGAGGGACAAAGGGAGGCGGGCAAGGTCCATGACCTGCTCATCAGACACTCCTCTATCCTTCCCTGTGCTAGCCCCGCCTTCATAGAGGATTCTTCTATTTTCTGCCTGAGAAATACCCTAAATAGAAACGTGGAAGCTGGTCATGTACTCACCCCTCTACCTGTGGGGAGAGAGAGGGGAGAGGGAGGGGACCGTGCTCTCAGAGACCATTGGTTATTATCCCCTCCCTTATCAGGTTTGTCTCGCTCATTTCATTCCTGTTCCTCCTCTACTTGGCATTTCAAGTCCTGACCCTCAACCCGTTCTTCAGGACTGGACTGGTCCTCCCCCACAGGGGAACAGTGCACGCCGGGGCTGCGGCCTTCCTGCCCGCACCTCCTCTCCTGCCAGACGCAGGGGGAAATCTCTGGCCTCCTGCAGTCTTCCTAGCAGGAGACTCCTCCTGCAGTCCTCATTGCAGTGAGATCATACACTTATGTTCCTCTGCTGTCGCTTTGTTTTAGGACAGAAGGAGATAAACAGTTATCTTAAACTGAAGTCACTGACCCACATTTCCCCCTCCCCAAATTAAATCTCCTGTTGTGCCCGCGGCGGGCTTCCATAAATTCAAATCAAGGATTAGGTGATCAGTGCTTATACAGGCTCTGCCACACAGGGATGCTTTTGGAGGAGTTGATCAGGAGATGAGGACACTGAGGCTGTGACCCTGGAGACCAGAGAAGTCGCTGAGGATGTGGGAGGTGAGGAAGAGGAGATGGGGAAGGGGAGTTCCTCCCCCATGGTTTTTGGAGAGCCTCAAGCCCAGCGCGCGGGAGACGGTTCACATGCAGCACTGAAGGCCTGTGTGATTTGGGGCCACATCACTCTCCCTCCCTTCTGCCTCTGTCTGCCTCTCCGAACCTCACCAGGTTTTTAGGATTAGTACTGCTCAAAGGTTGTTGGGTTGCAAGCAATAGAAATGAATGGTGCCTAATTGAGTAAAAGATGCTGAAGCAGCAAGTATGTATGAAGACATCCGGGTGACAGAGCCTTCGGCAACCTGAAGAATGTAGGCTGCACTGGAAATGTATACACTGTGCTGGCACCATCGGCCTCCGGGCCTCCAGCCTGTGACCCCTCCCTACAGGAAAGAGCCCACGTTCTGCACAGCACCAAGGTCCTGCCAGCCCAAGGGAACTTGGATTCCAGGCTAGAAGCCCAAACTGGGGGCAGTGGAGAAAGACTAGATAGCAACGTGCTGGGCAATTGAGACTGTGTCTGGTTCTTTCCCCAGTCTGCAGCCCCCAGGTCAGGGCCGAGGACAGAGGCACCCTCCCAGACTGCCCGACAGGTCTCAGGGAAGAGGCAGCTCAGAAACATTTGGTAGCCCATTAGATTACACAGCTCACCAGTGTCCAATCCCATGGGTACAGGCCTCTGGGCATAGGCTCCATGAGGAGCTCAGGGTGTAAAAGCAGCAGGAATCACCATCTTCTAGGTAGTCATTCACCAGCTGAAATCTCACAAACTTCTCCCTCAAAGGCACTAAGTGGCCACCATGCCTGCCTAGCACTTCTCCATTTACAGCTTTCCAACCTACCACTTCCACCTTCCCACCCCAAGCACACCAAGCCCAGACCTGACCTCCTCGCCGATGTGGCTGTCTACTGACGCTCCCACTAGCTGTATGTGAGTGGCCACGAGGGCCTGGAGATCTCCAGCTCTGGGCCTCGCCCATAGTAAATGCTGGGTAAGAGCTTAATGGTTGGTAGCCATTAAGAACCATTGCTATAGGTTCAATGTCCCCTGCTCTCCTCCCCCACTAATTCATATGTTGAAAACCTAATGCCCAAAATATTAGGTGGGGCCTTGGGGGATGATTAGGTCATGAGGCCAAAGCCCTCAAGAGTGGGATCAGTGCTTTTTTAAGAGGCCCCAGAGACATCCCTCATCCTTTCCATCATGTGAGAACACACCAAGATGTCAGAAGTGTGCAAACCAGAAGAGGGCCTTCACCAAAACCCGGCCCTGCTGGCTCCCTGATCTTGAACTTCTAGTCTCCAGAACTGTAAGAAATACATTTCTATGGTTTGCAAGCCACCTGGTTTGTGTACTTTGTTAAGCAGCCCGAACTAAAGCAACCATGTTTGCCCTTCTGGAAATAATCATGACCTGGATCAAGAGACCTGAATTCATCCACTGACATGGCCCCCTCCCTCCTGGTCCTGTTTCCCCACCTCTGCAGGAGGGAAAGAACCCCATGATTTCCAAAAGACACTCTGATTTCTCCGACATCCTCTGAACCCTGTGGCTCTACTTTGTGACTGCAAAAAAAAAAAAAAAAAAAAAAAAAAAGCTGCAACTTTTGCTGAAGTTGAAAGGCAGATAGATGGGTAGGAATGGCCGCTTACACTCAGGAGATGCACACTTGTGGGCCACACCCTGTACACTTTGAAGGGGGCAGGCAGTGAAGGCAGGCTAGTGAGGGAGCTGGGACAATCAAGCAATGCCTGGTGACCATTAGGCAGAAACAGGAGATGGAAGCCAGACACCTGGTTGTGAGTGTCCCCTCACCATTTACCTGCATGACCCAAGCTAGTCCCTTAATCTGAGGCTTCGTGTCCCCCTTAGCCCATGGGCGAGCAAGCAACGTGTGTACTGACTTGGGTTTTGAACCCTGAGGAGCTGATGGAACAGGAAGCCACATTCTGGGCTCTTCAATGATGTCACCTCATGAGGAGAGGAGCCAGTGAAGACAGCCCCACCCACGAACCTCCCATTCCTGCTGCTCCTGACTCAGTAGAGCAAAAGGTGCTGATACCCGTAAACCCAGCTCCCCACAATCTTCTGCTAGCAGACAAAGCAGGAAATCCAGGCTAGACAAGAGCCATTGTGTTATAATTTTATATGAAATTCTGTAAATGTCGAGTGGCCTGAGGTCGCCTAACCACATGACCTGGCCGGTTGGGGCCCCCGCTCAGCACTTGGTGTAGATGGCCGCCCCGCCCCACTCCTGAAACTCTTCCTTGCTGACCCAGAACTGCTGGAAGGCCTGCAGGGACGCCAGGATGGAGCCCCCGGTCCACACGGACGTCTTCCTCTCGGCTGCAGCAGCCACCGCGGGGCTGTCCCCTGGGCAGAGGGCGCTCAGCTCCCTCTGGAAGCGCTCGGGGAAGCCATCCAGCATGGTGCAGCCGCCACACAGCAGCACGTTGCCGCTCATCTCCTCCCTGAAGCCGGCCTCCCGGCACTGGCCCAGGCAGGCGGCCGTGAGCGCCTGCAGGCCGGGCTGGCCGCTGCCCACCAGGCCGGGCTGGAAGAGCATCTCGGCGCAGCGGAAGCGCTCGTGGCCGATGGTGATGAGCTCGCCGTCCGGAAGCTCATACTCCACCCGCAGCTCCTCCAGGCGCAGGCCGAGCTCCTCCTCGGGCAGGAAAGCCGAGTAGCAGCACATCTTCTTGATGTGCTCCACGATGTGCAGGTGGGCGTCCGTGAACCGGTGGCCGGCCTCGTTGAGCAGCTGCAGCAGGTAGTTGGTGAGGGCGCCCCCGGCGTACTCGGCGCGGCCCGTGAGGCCGGGCAGCACGTTGCCCTCCGAGATGGGGACCACGTGCGAGACGCCGTGCCCGCTCTCCACCACCAGCCCGGTGGTCTTGCCGTAGGAGTAAAGGGACAGCAGCGACTGGGACGCCACGTGCAAGGCGGGGACGCCAAAGGTCTCGAACATGAGCTCCGCGTACTTCTCCCGGTTGCCTCTGGGGCTGAGCGGGGGGTCGGAGACCAGTATGGCGTACTCCTCGGGGACAATCTTCATGGCCGTGTGGAAGACGTACTCACAGATGCTCTGGACACAGTCCCAGTCCACCACAACGCCATGTTTTAGAGGGTTGACCAGCTTCAGGGGGGCCTCCATGTTGAGCAGCTCGTGGCCCACGTAGGTCTCCTTGCGGGCATCGCCCACTTCCGCCGCCTCGGGGTGGCGCCTGCCCACCGTGGAGGAGATGAAGTGGGTGGGCCTCGGCTGCCCTGCGTGGCCGCACTTACAGTACTGCGAGCCCAGGTCGATGATGAGCGCTTTGACCTTGCGCACGTTCTTGGGCATTGTCTTCAGCTGAGTGGCCGAACCTGGGTCCCCAGTGCTAGCATCAGGAGCAGACAGCGTTCCTGCCTCCCCAGCATCTCCCTGTGTGGTGCCCATGGGCATGGGGCTCTGGCTGTTCCTCTTCGCCATCTGCCTTCCTTGTCCACCTTTCTCACATCCGCATCCTGGAGCTCCATGGAGATAAATGAGGGCCATGGCAACCACTCGGGATTGTGACATCACTCGGGCTGGTCCATTCCAGCAGCTAGGGGAGGGCTTGGCCTTGGCAGAACTATGATCTGTCACCCTCAACTTCCTCCCCCAGACTTGCCTTTGCTCAGGACAGAACAGGTGGCCAAGTTTTAGGAACCCAAGAACCCTGGGATCTCAAAGGTTTCTGCTCCTGCAGAAACCGGACACCCTTATAGTAAGCTAGGCACTGTAGAAGGCCCCTCACATGTTAACTTCACAGAATCCTGTGAGGAAGGCAGAGCTCAGGGCATTGAGGTTCAGAATTCCAATGACTTGCCCACGAGCGGAAAGCACTTGGAATATTTGTAAGTTAACCCTAGTTCATCCAACTCCAGTGCACTCGGTCTCCCTAAAGAGCGTGAGGGCCCCAACAGTACTTGCATTACTTCCTTTGACATTTACTGGGGTTTGTGGTGGGTCCAGCCCAGTACCGCCTGTCTGTTGTAGATAGAAACCTAGCCCCAGCCAGTAGCCAGTCTAAGTGGGAAGAAGATGGCATGGATGCAGAGGAGCCCTCAGGTGAACGTCTATTGGGAGAACAGAGGTGTTCAAAGGAGCAAACGCTCATTGAAGGGAGAAGTTTCCCTGGAGATGTGATGCTTAAGTCAAGTTTGAAAGATATGTGGGTATTTGTCAGGTAGTTAAGAGGAGGGATATGTGTCCCAGGAGGCAGCTCAGCCTGTGGGGACTGCCTGTGGTTAAGATGTTTAGTAAAATAGATGGAGCCAGAGGTCATGGAGCCAACCAGGGATGGCCTCGAATGCTAGGAGTTTAAGAGGTTGTTGAAATTGAGGCCAGCTGAACACCAATAAAGACTCTAAGCAGAGGAGCGGTCAGATTTGGCTCCTAGGAACATTTTAGAAAGATCAGTGTTTAGCTGTACTATAAAGGGGCAAAACTCTAAACTCTGAGACCTGAAAGAAGAATTGAAGCAATTCTTGTAAGACGCATAGGTGGCCTCAACTAGGGTGGTGATAATGTATACGGGAGCAAGGGACAGGTGCTAGAAAAGTTTAGAAAGTAGAATCTAATCTCACTAGTTGGTCCCCTAACTACCCTCAATTCAATCCAAGCTGTTAGGCTAGCCTCAGGCACTGCACTTACATTAGATGGCTGGATTAGATGTGGAGTGAGGGACAAAGGTGGACCACTTACCTCCACCCAAAGAAAGAAAGATGGCCTGTCATCCGCAATGGACAGATTCACTGGGTTCTCATAGGGCCCTCTATCCCAAACTGCCCCCTACCCCGTGCAACCAACCAACCAACCAACAAACATATTAGGGCTTTGATGATAAAGAAATAAAAGAAAAAGGAGAAAAGAAACAACTGGGGCTGAGGAAGTTTTCAGAGAGAATTAAAAACAAAACAAGCTAAGGAATTAGGAGACATGGATGGAAAAGAAAAGGGGAGTTTTAAGACATAATTAGACTTTGGCCTGTTGTTTGGCTCAGTGGTAGAGCATTGGCCCAGCATGTGGATGTCCTGGGTTCGATTTGCAGTCAGGGCACACAGAAGTGACCATCTGTATCTCCATTCCTCCCCCTTCCACTTCTCTCTCTCTCCTGTAGCCATGGCTCAATTGGTTAGAGCGAGTTGGCCCCAGGTGCTGAGGATGGCTCTGTGGCCTCTTCGCCTCAGATGCTAAAAAACAGCTCAACAAAGCAACAGCCCCAGATGTGCAAGAGCATTGCCCCATGGGGGCTTGCCAGGTCAAGGCACATGCTAGAGTCTGCCTCTCTGCCTCCCCTTCTCTCAATAATAATAATTTTTAAAAGATGTAATTAAGCCTGACCAGGTGGTGGCTCAGGGGATAGCGTGTTGGACTGGGATGCGGAGGACCCAGGTTTGAGACCCCAAGGTTGCCAGCTTGAGCACGGGCTCATTTGGTTTGAGCAAAGCTCACCAGCTTGGACCCAAGGTCGCTTGCTCGAGCAAGGGATTACTCGGTCTGCTGAAGGCCCACGGTCAGGGCACATGTGAGAAAGCAATCGGCCCTGGCCGGTTGGCTCAGTGGTAGAGCGTCGGCCTGGCGTGCCGAAGTCCCGGGTTCGATTCCCAGCCAGGGCACACAGGAGAGGCACCCATCTGTTTCTCCACCCCTCCCCCTCTCCTTCCTCTCTGTCTCTCTCTTCCTCTCCCGCAGCCAAGGCTCCATTGGAGCAAAGATGGCCCGGGTGCTAGGGATGGCTCCTTGGCCTCTGCCCCAGGCACTAGAGTGGCTCTGGTCGCAACAGAGCGACGCCCCAGAGGGGCTGAGCATCGCCCCGGTGGGCAGAGCGTCGCCCCCTGGTGGGCGTGCCGGGTGGATCCCGGTCGGGCGCATGCGGGAGTCTGTCTGACTGTCTCTCCCCGTTTCCAGCTTCAGAAAAAATACAAAAAAAAAAAAAAAAAAAGAAAGCAATCAATGAACAACTAAGGCAGTGGTTCTCAACCTTTCTAATGCTGTGACCCTGCAATACAGTTCCTCATTTTGCGGTGACCCCAAACCAAAAAATAATTTTGGTGGCTACTTCATAACTGTAATTTTGCTACAGTTATGATTTGGAATGTAAATACCTGATATGCATTATGTATTTTCTGATGGCTTTAGGCGACCCCGCTGGGGTCGCGACCCACAGGTTAAGAACCGCTGAACTAAGGTGTCACAACAAAAAACTGATGATTGATGCTTCTCATCTGTCTCCATTCCTGTCTGTCTGTCCCTATCTATCCCTCTCTCTGACTCTCTCTTATCTCTGTAAAAAAAAAAAAAAAAAAGCCTCACCAGGCGGTGGCGCAGTGGATAGAGCATCAGACTGGGATGTGGAAGACCCAAGTTCAAGACCCCGAGGTCACCAGCTTGAGCACGGGCTCATCTGGTTTGAGCAAAAAAAAAGCCCACCAGTGTGAACCCAAGGTCGCTGGCTCCAGCAAGGGGTTACTCAGTCTGCTGAAGGCCCGCAGTCAAGGCACATATGAGAAAGTAATCAATGACCTAAGGTGTTGCAACGCGCAATGAAAAACTAATAATTGATGCTTCTCATCTCTCTCTGTCCCTGTCTATCCCTCTCTCTGACTCACTCTGTCTCTGTAAAAAAAAAAAAAAAAAAAAAAAAAAAAAAAAAAGATGTAATTAATACTGCCAAACATGTAAAAATGTTAAGAACTCAGGGGAACTCTTGTTTGCTGAACTGTTTCTTGGAACACAGGACTATGAAACTAGATTATACAGATTATAGTCATGACCATCACCAGGCTCCATAGGTGGTATCACAGATCACAGAACCTGAGGATTGGACACTTGGTCTGGTAGGAACAGCTGTGAGTCATAAATTCTTCCTCTCACTGGATTTACACTTGTACCTCTCTGAAGAAGCTCTTGGGTCTATTTTTGAGGTTGTGTAGAAGCTAATTCTTCCACACGACAACCCTTATGCTATTTAAAGACAATATTCACCGACCCCCCCTGCACCTACTTCTCCTTCTATTCCATATGGAAAGACACTACAGAATAAAGATGAGTAAGGAACCAGACTTTGAAGACCTGGGTTCCACTCATTGCAGTGACTCACTTATGAAGAGCATACAGCTGCACAAACTGAGGTTGGATTCTAGGTGCCTTGAGTGGCAAGTGTCAGCACCAGTAAAGCCCCGCTTCAGAGATGGCAGGGGAGGAGATACCTGAGCAGCCTCATTGGCCTATGCCGGGTCCCATCAAGGTGTGTCCACAGCACACCTCTGGGAGAAAGTCCTAGTAAGGAGAGTTTGGTCACTGTTGGCTGGATGAATTATGCACCTAAGAGCCTCAACATTTTTATCAGTGGGACTCTGTAGGGTCTAATTTCATTGCTGACCCAATGACCCAGATGAAGGAAGGATAAATAAGTGTCTAAAAATAATTCATCTGCAGATTGTCCTAAGAACAAATGAGATTTAAGTTTTCAGCACAATCACCACAGCAACAACTATTCCTATTAAAATCTAAACCAGATGGTGTCAACTCCCTGCTCAATTCTCTAGTGCTTTCTGACCTCATGCAGGGACAGAGTCAAAGTCCTCACAATGGCCCATAAGGGCCCAAAGTGAGCTGCTCACCTTTCCTGCCCCCGAGTCCTCCATTTCCCGTCCTTTTCCTCGCTCTCTCCACTCCAGCCACACTCGTCTTCTTGGGATCCTCTGACTTGGGGGCTGATGAGCTTTTTCCATACTCACTATTTATTTTCAGTTTTGTGGGCCACACAGTCCTTGTTGCCACAAACGCAGCCATAGACTGGCTGTATTCCAATAAAATTTTATTTACAAAACACAGGCTGCAGGCCGTATTTGCTGACACCGGGCCTAACTCATCAGACATGTCTGCTTCCAGTCTTCTGCATCTGTTGCTCAGATATGCATGTGGCACCCTCTCCCACCTCCTTCAGATTCTCACTCAGTGTCACTGTGCCCAGGCACATTAATATGGCCAACCTCCCTGCCTCACTTCCACCGCCCCTTTTTTTGCCCTTAACATACATATATATACATATATATACGGTCTACTGGAAAGTTCTGTCCGTTTTTGGAATAAAACAAAATACAAATTTTTCTCACCGTCAATAAACTTTATTAAATAATATAATTACCATTATTATTATTATTTTCTTTGCATTTCTCTGAAGCTGGAAACGGGGAGGCAGTCAGATTCCTGCATGCGCCCAACCAGGATCCACCCGGCACACCCACCAGGGGGCGATGCTCTGTCCACCCGGGGCATCACTCTGCTGCAACCAGAGCCATTCTAGCGCCTGGGGAAGAGGCCATGGAGCCATCCCCAGCGCCCAGGCCATCCTTGCTCCAATGGAGTCTTGGCTGCAGGAGGGGAAGAGAGAGACAGAGAGGAAGGAGAGGGGGAGGGGTGGAGAAGCAGATGGGCACTTCTCCTGTGTGCCCTGGCCGGAAATCGAACCCAGGACTTCTGCACGCCAGGCTGATGCTCTACCACTGAGCCAACCAGCCAGGGCCTAATTGCCATTATTATTAATGATTTCTTGCCAGCATGAGGGCAATTTGTATATCCCATTTTTGAAAAATGTTTTATCTTTTGATGCGAAAAATTGAACAAGTACTTGTTTGATATCTTCTTCATTTTTGAATTTTTTGCCCTTCAAAAAATTTTGTAAGGACAAAAACAAATGATAGTCGGAGGGTGCTAAGTCCGGGGAATATGGTGGATGCAACAGACATGCTTCTGTAGCATTTCTTCCTTGTTGAAATTTGTAAAAATTACAGTGATGTAAATGAACTTTATCAGTAGCCATGGGTACACTATCGCTTCACACATAAGACTAACGAGAATCAACTTTTAGTTAATTTGCTACGTCAGTATATATACATTGTGATAAAAACAGAGAGGCACACATGTGCCAAATAAACATGTGCTTATGTGTTGAAACTTGTGATAGAAACGGACAGAACTTTCCGGTAGGCCATATATATATATATCTTATCTGTGTGTCCCCAACTTCCACTCCTTAGAATGTAAACTCTAGAAGGGCAGAGAACTTTCACTTTTTACTTCTGCCCTGTATTCCTAGCTGCCTTGCACATAGCAAGCACTCAATAAATATACATCAAGCTTATGACAAAATTAGAAAAAGGTGTATCACCTCAGAAACAGTCCCCAAATCAACCCTACCATGGGACAATGTGTCCCAGTATCTAGAAAGCCCCAGGTCATTGAATTATGTCATAATTGGTGATGTCATCATTGGGGAAATTCTCAAGCTGACTTTGGTTTCAATCTTCCAGGCCTTGAAGCCAGTGGGATCAAGGAACTTTCTGAGAGCCAGTGGGATCAAGGAACTTTCTGAGAGTAAGATGGCTCTTTACGGCACGGGGGCTCCTCAGGCAGCCATCATAGGGGGTGGGCCCAGCAAGAGAAAGGATGAACAGGTCTCTGCGAACGCCCAGGTCCTCCCGACTGCCTCCTTAAAGGAGGGCCCGGCCAAGCGTGCAGTGTGGGTCCGCCAGAACTGCTCGGAGCCAGAACCTACTAAGTCAGCAGAGGTCAAGGAGAGCCTCAAGGTAAAGGTGACCAAAGCAGTGGTTGTGGACCTTGGCACTGGCTACTGTAAATGTGGCTTTGCCGGGCTGCCGAGGCCTACCCACATGATCTCATCAACAGTGGGCAAGCCCTACATGGAGACCGCCAAGACTGGGGACAATCGCAAGGAGACATACGTGGGGCAGGAGCTCATCAATCCAGGGGTTCGTCTCAAGCTAACGAACCCTCTGCAGCACGGCATCATCGTGGACTGGGATTCCATGCAGGATATCTGGGAATACCTCTTCCATAAAGAGATGAAGATTGCCCCAGACGAGCATGCGGTCTTGGTTTCGGACCCGCCCCTGAGCCCGCACACCAACAGAGAGAAGTATGCTGAAATGCTGTTTGAGACCTTCGGCACTCCTGCAATGCACATCGCCTACCAGTCCCGCCTGTCCATGTACTCCTACGGAAGGACCTCTGGCCTGGTCGTGGAGGTTGGCCACGGTGTGTCCTACGTGGTCCCCATCTATGAAGGCTATCCCCTGCCCAGCATCACGGGACGGCTGGACTATGCAGGCTCTGATCTGACAGCCTACTTGATGAGCCTGATGAACAAGGCGGGAAAACACTTCACCGAGGACCAGATGGGCATTGTGGAGGACATCAAGAAGAAATGCTGCTTCGTGGCCTTGGACCCCGCTGAACAGAAGAAAGTCCCAGAGACTGAGTATCGGATGCACTACACTCTGCCGGACGGCCAGGTCATCTCCCTGTGCCAGGAAAGGTTCCTCTGCTCAGAGATGTTCTTTAAACCTTCTCTGATCAAGTCCATGCAGCTGGGCCTCCACACCCAGACAGTGACCTGCCTTAACAAGTGTGACATCGCCCTCAAACGGGACCTCGTGGGGAAGATCCTGCTCTGCGGGGGGAGCACGATGCTCAGCGGCTTCCCCATCCGTCTGCAGAAGGAGCTGAGCCACCTGTGTCCCAACGACACCCCCCAGGTAAACGTGCTATCTGAAAGAGACACTGCAGTGTGGACGGGTGGCTCCATCCTGGCATCGCTGCAGGGCTTCCAACCGCTGTGGGTCTATCGTGCGGAGTACGAGGAACGCGGGCCTTTCTTCCTCTACCGGAGGTGCTTCTGAGCTCCCAGGAAGTGTGGTCGCTCTGGTTGCCATGCCTCAGCTTTGCTGGGTGAGCACCCATCCCACACAATGGAGCAGAGCCAGCACGCTCGCTCCAGCAGTATTAAACAGTCTGTTCCCTCCACAGTGTGTCTCTCTACTTCCTGACTTAACGAGAACCACTGCATGAATGCGGCTCTGCTTTAAAATGCACGTTTGCTAACACAAAAGTGGAGGGGGGGTGGATGATGGAAGAAAGAGACATGCATCACATGTTAACTGCTTAAACATTGTTGGGAGGAGCTAGCTCTGAAATTATGCTGTCCCTTATTTTGTGAATTTCCCACTTTAGGAACTAGTGTTTTGTTAAAATCTGCTCGCAAGGGGGAGTATGCGGATAGATTACATGCTACTGTGAATGTAAGAAGATCCTGTTTGATGAACACCAATAGGCAGGATGCTGTCAGGGTTCCATCTCCCACAAAGCACCCAACACCAGTGCCTGGCCTCCAGGAGGTGATCATAAGAGTTATTAGCATTATCTTATAGTCTTCTATTTCTTACATAGGAGCCCAAAAATCTTACCATGGTCCTCCTGTGTATCCTGCACCAACCCTGTTCCAGCCCCCGCCACACAAAGGCACAAGTTCAAGCACTCACAGGAGAGCTATGGCATCCCTCCCACCCCAGGGAGAACTACAGAGCCACCCTCAGAGCCTCCAGGTTTGCCCAGACAGCCCTGATTACCTGGATCCAGACCTGGGGAGACAGCACAGCTGGAGTAGGGAAGCTGAGACAGCCAGAGACAGGTACCTGGACTTCCTACAGTTCAGCAAGGATGACTTGGCCTGACCTTGGTGTCTTAGATAGGCTAAGAGTTGGGCACACTGACATGAGAAAGAGGTATCGATTGATTATCTCAGTTTCTGCTCAAACCAGTCAAATGTCAATGCTCCATGAACTTTCACAATGGGCAGGCGGAAGTTTGGTTAGTTCTTAACCTTTGGACCTCTTTGGCATGATGATAAAGCCTATGTACTCTCCTCTGAATAATATTTTTAAATGCATAAAATAAAATACATAAGCGAACAGAGGAAAACACTCATACAGAAATATATTCAATACTATCTTCATACCCTTTAAGGGCCTATGCACCAAGTCAAGAACCCCCAAAACAGTGAGGGTCTTGAAGGAGAGGCGGCATGGGAGGTAGCTCTGGAGGGTGGGAAACTCCAGGCTATCCTAGGCCTGAACATTATACTGTATTTTAAAATGAAAAATACCAACATAAGGCTAAACGATAGCACAGTCTTTTTCAAAGCACTTTTACGAATCCCCTCACTTGATCCTTATACAATCACCCTTGTAGAAAAAAGAACCCTCATAAAAAGGTGAATACTTTTAGTAAGTATTTGGAAGTCATCTTAGCCCCAGTGGTTCTCAAATGGGGGCAATTGTGACCCCTAAGGTACACTGGCAATGTCTGGAGATATTTTGGATCATCATAACATGAGTGGGGGGTGTATAACACTGACATCCAGAGAGTAGAGGCCAGGGATGTGATTAAACACCCTACAACGCACAGCCCCCTAACACAAAAAAATGGTATGACCCAAAGGGTGCCAAGGCTGAGAAACCCAATGGGAACACAAGGTTGTAGGAAAGCAAGATTCAACAAGACTCAACCATGTTGACCAATTACACTAAAATGGATAGAACCATGGACTCTTCTTTCCTGCAGGACAGAAGGACATCTTAAAGTTGTTCCAGAACCTTAGTTCTGGTGTTAAGTTCCCAGGACTTCAGAACCATTGAGAGCAATGGTGGAGTGGCCTACCAGGAAACAGGCAGGTGTCCAGGGAGCAGAGAACACAGGAATCTAGAGCACGTCTTCAGTGTCGCCAACACCACAGTACTAGCTTTGGGTGGTCTACAGCGTATTTACAGTGACCTTGCTTCCAAGATGATCGTGCTCACCCTAGTTACTAATAAACATGACAGACAAGGAAGGACAAGCAAACATTCCCAAGGGCTTGTCCAGGTGGTGCTTCTAGTGAAGCACAGAGGTCTATGGGCCAGCACAGCCCGGGGGTTGGGGGCTGGGGCAGCGGTGTGGAGATCATTTTGCTTCCCAAACTTATACAGTGTGTCCGGAAAGTCATGGTGCACTTCTGACCGGTCACAGGAAAGCAACAAAAGACGATAGAAATGTGAAATCTGCACCAAATAAAAGGAAAACCCTCCCAGTTTCTGTAGGATGATGTGGCAGCATGTGCGCATGTGCAGATGATGACGTAACACTGTGTATACAGCGGAGCAGCCCACGGCCATGCCATTCGAGATGTGGATGGTACAGAGGAAAGTTCAGTGTGTTCTGTGGCTCGCTAAATTTGAATCCATGACCAAAGTGCAACGTGAATATCGGCGCGTTTATAACAAAGCACCACCACATAGGAATAACATGACTTGGTGGGATAAGCAGTTGAAGGAAACCGGCAGTTTGGTGGAGAAACCCCGTTCTGGTAGGCCATCAGTCAGTGACGAGTCTGTAGAGGCTATACGGGATAGCTACCTAAGGAGCCCTAAAAAATCTGTGCGTGAGCCCACATCAAACTGCACTGAATAGGTATGAAACTGGGAGAGTTTTCCTTTTATTTGGTGCAGATTTCACATTTCTATCATCTTTTGTTGCTTTCCTGTGACCAGTCAAATGTGCACCATGACTTTACGGACACACTGTAGCTACCTTAAATTACTAAAAATTGTTGGTTTTATTTATTTTTAAAAATACCTTCTTTATGGCCATTAATAATCCCTCAAAAAAGTGCATGTGTGTACACGCACACAAATATATGTATATATATGTACACACACACGTATATATGAAAAATGTTTTAAAATATGTGGCAGTGCTAAGCTATACTCACAAAGACATTATGATAAAAACATTAACTGCTGCCTGACCAGGTGTTGGAACAGTGGATAAAGCATCAGCCTGGGATGCTGAGGACCCAGGTTCAAAGCCCCGAGGTTACCAGCTTGAGCGTGGTGTTGCTGGCTTGAGCGTGGGATCATAGACATGACCCCATGGTCGCTGGTTTGAAGCCCAAGGTCACTGGCTTAAGCCCCAGGTTGTTGGCTTGAGCAAGGGGTCACTGGCTAAGCTGCAGCGCTCCTGTCGGGGCACATATGAGAAAGCACTCAATGAACAACTAAGGAGCTGCAACAAATAATTGATGCTTCTCATCTCTCTCCCTTCCTGCCTCTCTCGCTTAAAAAAAAAGGATCTTGTCTTAGTTTTCTTTGTTTTTAAGAAGTGTAAATTTAAAATGCACTTTGATTTTAGGGGACAGTCCTCTGCGAGTTACTTCCAGATGTCTGGTGTATCTGAGCAAAGCTGATTCAAAGGAGCCAACAAACGAATGCAAGCTTTTAGTTCACTCCAGCATGAACTTGCTCTGGGACAGTGTCCAAAGTGGGGGCAAGAGTTTTATATCTTTTCTAGAACTTGACAGCATCTTTCCCTAAAATGAAGCATTCTGCACTCCCAGGAGTTTCTCTTTTCTCCATAAACTGTAGCTTCCCCATGAATTTTTCTTGGCTCTGCCTTCAGTTTGGAAGGTCTGCACCAGCCTACTGCTTCTAAACAAACAGTCCCATCTCGCTCCAATGAGAGACACAGTAATTGACAGTAATCTGAATGGCAAGAATTCACACAAATTCTTTCCTGTTGCTTCAATACATTATTTTAAGGAAAATGATCATCCATGAAGTCATACTGTTATCAATAGGTACATTTACTTGTATTTCCAATCCATCAGCATGGGTCCCTTCACTGTTATCCATGGCGGAAGCAATAAAACGTATTAAAATGTTGTGTCAATTACCATGTCCCCTTACATGCCAGAGGCATCACAAAGCACTTTCAGCCTTTCAGTGTCAGGCACTTAATTAGAGCAAAATGCACATGGTATGAGTCAAAAAGTCAATTTCTCCAAAGCAGGATATAACTGTATTTTTTTCTATTATTTTGAGAAAATTTTCAGACACTGAGAAAAGGTGAATTATATAGTCAACACACCTAAATTCTACAGTTAACATTTTGCTATATTAAGAAAAGTCTTAAATTATAATTGTGGATATACCTATATTCTGAGAATCAAAAGCAGCATTTCCTGTTAGTTTATATATAGCTCTGGTTCTGGTAGTAAAGTCATGGAAGAAAATTTTAACCTTACCTAAGAATTAGCCACAAAACTATTGTCCAAATGCAATGAGTTTTCTCTAGACTGACCAAAAAGAGAAAACATTTTCATTTCTTTCAAAGAAAATAGCTAAAAGACAGAGGTCAGTTAAGTAGGACACAGAAAAATAAATGAAAGTCTAGACACTGACAAACACATTATGCTAAAAGAAGCAATATTTAGAGAAAAAGGAATAAGTTACAACTATGCATGCCACATAATGAACACTGTTCCACCATAATAAATGTTCATGGTTCTGTTTCAGAAATCCTAATCTGTTCTGCTAACTAGCAGAAAATTCACAGGCAGTGAAAACAGTCCCTATGGACATTGTAGTGATAGGAGGCTCAACTCAATTATAATCAGAAGCTGACCAGGTAAGATACTACAAAATAACAGCTGTTAGCACGGAAAAGCTTTGAATGTCAAAGGATATGTTTAGCTTTTTATTTTGCTCTAGTTCTAGGTGAAAAGTCATTAAGTGATTAAATGTGACCAAATTGGTAGTACTAACAGTCATGTTGTTTACATTGAATGCTCTCCTCCTTGAACATAAAGCAATTTAAAAACATTACTTTTTTCCCCATGTTTGAGGTAGAAGCCATGAAACACTATTCCCAATTAACTGAGGCACAAATTAATTATGTGACTTATATAAATTAGACCTTAAATGGGAATGAAACCTCATCTCCTGATTACCATTAATACAGAAATATGCTCTCAAACAGCACAAACTAAAAGAACAGCAATTCTTACAGAATGATGCTCTAATTAGGTAGAGATGAAAGTTTTGCTAATTAAAACTCAATGCAAAATAAAAACAAACTAGACTAGGACGGCGTGGTGCCTGCAGGTCCCTGCGGTGCCGGGGAGGCGGATCTGTGCCCACTCCTCCCAGTTCTGGACAGCAGGCCCCCAGCAGGGCGGGGGGGGGGGCGCTTCTCTGCCAGAGCCCTCCAAAGGGTTCATCACTCTAACAGGCTCAGTTTCCACTGGGTCCTTTTGTTGAGCTTCGGCGGTATGAAGAGCTCCGCACCTAGGAAAAAGGAGAGATAGTGACTGAACACACTCCTCCTTGCTGGTGGGAGCCGAGGCAGTCACTGTGATCTAGAACTGGGCTGCTGGGCTCTGTACCTACAAGACGACCATCGGAACCAGAGTTAATATTCCTGTTGCGTCACACCCTCTGATCAGGGCAAGCACAGCCCGGACGCCCTGCCCCGGGAGAGGAATTCCATTCCAGGTCAGATATATGGGGGCGCAGCACAAAAACGCCCACCGAGTGACTCAGAGTGAAAGATGTTCTATACTTCAAGTGGGTGGTGTGCTGGTTACCAGGCCATACTATGTTAAGTCCCATCAAAGTATGTCCCCCTAAATCTATACATTTAACTACATGTAAAATGTTCCTCGATTGTGAGAGTGAAAGAAACATGGTGGCATGTGTATCAGTAAGTAAAGTTACTGGACAGAAAATATATATATACTTTATGATAAAAAAATTATGCAACCACACTGATCAATAAAAATGTTCCTCTTTAAAAAAAAATAGAGGAGAGCAAATGTGTAAGGGAAAACTGTCACTTAGATAAAACTGCCAGGCCCTTCCTAAGTTATTTTGTGGAGTCTCTTACCTAAATAAGAATCATATACAGCAGTGTTTTTCAACCAGTGTGCCACGGCACACTAGTGTGCCGTGAGACATGGTCAGGTGAGTATAAATACATTTAGAAACTATATTATTAACTATATGTATAATATGTACTGTGTTAGAGTGTCATTTTGTGTCATTTTGGTAGGTGGTGTGCCCCAGGATTTCGTAAATGTAAAAAATGTAAAAAAGGTTGAAAATCACTGATATACAGGGAGCAGAGACATGAGAAACGTGGATATAAAAATGTTTTACATTAGCAGGATTCATGATAAACTTCCAACAGCTCATCTGCACGTGAGCCATACAAGAATGTTTTTCAAGAATATTCTCATTCGTGAAAACTTACTTAACAATCTGAGAAAAATGCTTAAGAAAGTTTTTAAGCTTGACCAGGTGGAGGCGCAGTGGATAGAGCGTTAGACTGGGATGTGGAGGACCCCGGTTCGAGACCCCGAGGTCGCCAGCTTGAGCGCAGGCTCATCTGGTTTGAGCAAAACTCACCAGCTTGGACTGGTGAGGTCACTGGCTCGAGCAAGGGGTTACTCGGTCTGCTGTAGCCTCCCCCCCATCAAGGCACATATGAGCAATCAATCAATGAACAACTAAGGAACCACAACGAAGAATTAATGTTTCTCATCTCTCTCCCTTCCTGTCTGTCTGTCTCTATCTGTCCCTCTCTCTGACTCTATCTCTGCCATAAATAAATAAATAAAACTTTAGAAAAAGTTTTAAAAATATGGATATTACATACAAATACAGGTATACATATATATACGACTAGAAACCATCAAAGTTTAATTTTCTTTAACATACTTTTCTGCACAATCCAGACTGTCTCTAACAGTATCAATTTTATAATTTTTTTTTTTTTTTTTTTTCATTTTTCTGAAGCTGGAAACAGGGAGAGACAGTCAGACAGACTCCCGCATGCGCCCGACCGGGATTCACCCGGCACGCCCACCAGGGGCGACGCTCTGCCCACCAGGGGACGATGCTCTGCCCATCCTGGGCGTCGCCATGTCGCGACCAGAGCTACTCCAGCACCTGGGGCAGAGGCCACAGAGCCATCCCCAGCGCCCGGGCCATCTTTGCTCCAATGGAGCCTTGGCTGCGGGAGGGGAAGAGAGAGACAGAGAGGAAGGCGCGGCGGAGGGGTGGAGAAGCAAATGGGCGCTTCTCCTGTGTGCCCTGGCCGGGAATCGAACCCGGGTCCTCCACACGCTAGGCCGACGCTCAACCGCTGAGCTAACCGGCCAGGGTCAATTTTATAATTTCACATACAGTTACTGCTCTCCCCCAAACAAAAAACTGTACAGATAAAAAAAAGATACAAACCTCCAGCCACTGGAGGTTTTGCTTATTTAGGAATGCTGATATTGGAAAAAGCTACTTAAATAAATTCACTGTCAACAAGGACCAGGATTTAATGTTAAACAGTTATTAAGCTCTGAGACTTTGTTTTTAGGAAAAGAAACAAGCTATGAAAATATGTAAATGTATAAGTATATAAAAAAATATATATTTTTTTATCTTATTAAAAAATTAGGCATAACCATCACTATAATAGTGTTTGATTCCTAGACTTAACTAAGGAAAAATATCAAGTATTGACTTTTGGCAGGAAAGTAATTATTCCGACAAACTGAATGACGGCAGGACATGACATCTTCCACATTTCCACGTTTGAATTTTACAGCACAAAAAGAGGAACTTTTTCAAAAATACATGGAAGGTTTATCAATTTTTCCAAGGACTTTTTCTTAATCCTTTGATAGTTGGGTCAGTCTCATTTGAAAGTACTTCCTCTGTTATCAATTATAACAAGTCCAACTCAGCTAGGAGTTCTGTTAACACTTTAATCCATTTTATAAAACCCTGTAATTCCACAAGACTGGTAATCAATCTGCATGATATTACACTGCATCATAAACACGAAACAGAGAAAATGCCTCATCTAGCCACGGACCCCACTCATCAAGTCACTGATCCCTCCCACTTGTGGGGATGTTTGAGTGTGCTCAACTATTACTGCTGGCTGGAGAGGGGTAACCGACAAATATGTGAGCGGAACTACTTTTGGGAGTAGTTCACCTGCCTAGTTTGGGATGATGACAACTACTCTTTTCCTACATAATCTTGGACATCGGTAATATATACTTAGATAATGAGAAACCTTGAAATTAATATTAGAATCTTTAAGGTTCAGCTGGAAAATGGAAATGCTCTTGGATAAATAAAGCCATCCACAATACTCCAGGGAAGGGTGTGACTCAACTTGACCTAAAGGTCGCCATCAGGCCAGCAAGAAGGAAAATGGGGCAGCAATGACGACTGGACTAGACAGGACAAACGAAACAATTACTAAACTGCCTCAGGTCCAAGGTGTACTTGGAGCAGCTCAGAAATAAGCACGCTTTGGGATGACACCAGCAGCAGCCTGCTGGGGAGCGGACTCCTCCGGGAAGGCAGCCAGGGATACCGCAGTTACTGTTGGACACATGCGCTCAGCTGGGATGGAAGGCAGTTAGCTGTCTATTTGTGGCAGAACGTAAGCTGTTAAAGTTCAACTTAATGTGAACCCTCAAAGGCTACTTTAATATCAAAATGCTATTGTAGTACAGCATTTAAACGAAAAACAAATTCAGACTGGTACCTGTCACATGCTAGAAAATGCAAGTAACCATAGTAAAAAGTGCCGTTTTAAAACGTATCACACCTGGCCTGTGGCGGCGCCAACCTGGAACGCTGAAGTCACTGGTCCGAAACCGTGGGCTTGCCCGGTCAAGGCACATACAAGAAGCAACCAATGAACAGCTGGAGTGAAGCAACTACTTCTCATCCCTCTACCCAGTAAAATCAATAAACAAAATCTTAAAATAAAAAAAAATATCACCATATCACCAACCTTTCAAAGCTAAGGGATCGGTATGCTTGATTAATGCACCTGAATTGTGAATACTCAGGTACCAAACTGAACTGTCAAAAGTTTCTAGTCAACTTTCAAAAGCCTTTAGTGATTTTTTTTTTTTTTTTTTTTTTTTACTTTTCCGAAGCTGGAAACGGGGAGGCAGTCAGACTCCCGCATGCGCCCGACCGGGATCCACCCGGCACGCCCACCAGGGGGCGATGCTCTGCCCATCCTGGGCATCGTTCTGTCGCGACCAGAGCCACTCTAGCGCCTGGGGCAGAGGCCAAGGAGCCATCCCCAGTGCCCCGGCCATCTTTTTGCTCCAATGGAGCCTCAGCTGCGGGAGGGGAAGAGAGAGACAGAGAGGAAGGGGGGGGGGGTGGAGAAGCAGATGGGCGCTTCTCCTGTGTGCCCTGGCCGGGAATCGAACCCGGGACTCCTGCATGCCAGGCAGACGCTCTACCAGTGAGCCAACCGGCCAGGGCCGCCTTTAGTGCTTTTAACTTTGATAGATATGTAATCTAACTGAGAATCATCCCCCTTCAACAAATAAAACATGTGAGGTACAATTAAATAGGAAATGCATGTGCAATGTTAATGGCCTTTGGTTCTGCTTTCAAATCACACTGTTAATCCTAAAGATGAATAAAAAGGCCCAGCTCTAAGGATTATGACAATATCCCAAGATGCAAATGACTAACTGCCAATAGCTTAAAATTATGATTCAGAATCTTTCAAAAGTATGTGTAAACCAACTGTTTAGACTCAAACTTCAACTGTGATGTGCCTGTATGGACAAGAATATACCACTGTATTGACATACACCAGAGCAATTGAAAAAGTATTACACATTTAATGTCATGTTGGATGCTCCGCCCCTAAGTTTCCAACATTAGAAGCATTAAGCTGATTTTACTACAGATGTAGTCTTAGAATTGAGGGAAAACTGTAGTCAATACCCAACCCAACCTTATACTGCTGAACTTCTCAACAAATACATAATCCTTCTGCTTTGTACTGTAGTAATTTAGAGGGAAAAAAATACTAACCAAAACCAGGAACTGAAGTCTTCTGTTGTTGATAAGAGGCCATGATACTATTTGCAGTAGAGCTGGGACCCAGAACCTAAGAAGAAAGTGGACTGTATCAGCAAACATTATCTCACACTTCTGATGACCACAATACCAAAGGCCAGGTCCCTTCCAGCAGTGAACAGCCCGCCATCTTCCCTGGGATGCTATAAATATAGTAATTCCCTTTTCCTATGTGACTTTAATCTGCCCATTTCTTTAGTCTCAACAGAGATCTCTAAATCTCCTTTCTATCAGAACAAGGTAATGATGGGGCTAAAAAGAAAATCTAGGAACCTCTCCTGTATGTGAGGTCTCTGACTCGCTCATGTATGTGGGGTTCCTATACATAACATATGCATTAAAGCTGGTCGTTTTCTCTTGCTAAAAAGAAAAAAGAAAATCTACAATGATATATGCCTGATCCTTTCCAAATGAGCAAGCCACACCCTGGGGAGAGGGAATAGTACAAGAGGTTATAGAATACACAGAGTATCTCTCACACTGTATTAAAAGATTTGTGGGGATTTTTATACCAAGATAAAAAAAAATGCATATCATGTAGAATGAAAATTCTGCACATGTTCAATGTAGAACAAGAGACAGGAATCGCACCCGTATAAGCCTAAGCATGCACGCGCAGGCCCCAGTGGCACACTGGGCGGCAATGCCACGTGCTCCAAGCACTTCCCGTGGCTCACGCTGTCTCGCACACGTGCCATCAGCATACTTTAGCGACCAAACAAAACCACAATACTCCTGCTCATTGTCCCCAAGACTCATGAAGTCAGTGACTTAGAAGTTAGTATGACCTGAATAGAGGAGGGCAGAGGAGGGCATGGGGAAGCATTAAAAATGGTTACCTTTGAAATCACTAGTTTTAAAGGTCCTCACATTTCTTCTAGGAAATACCTATTCTAGTATATTCAAGTATTTGTGAGGGTAATGATTCTCAGTTGCTCTCATTTTTATGGTTTGTAAGATGCTTTTACATCTATCCTCTTATCTAACAATCAAAACATTCCATGAGGTGTACAGGGGAAGCACCCTGCCCAGTTGTGCCTGAGGAGTCGAGGCCCAGTAAATGTGTATGTTTCTAACCGGTGAGCTGATGCCCCACGTCCCTGAGCTCCAAGCCCTTCCAGGCACCATTGGAGCTGCTGGGCTGAGGCTGAGAACACGCCTGTCAGCTGGCTCCAGTGCCCGGGGAGAGTGCGGGCGGAGGCAGGAGCCTGCCCTCCACCGCTTCCTGTCACTCAACAGCCGCTCTCTCCGCCACCGGCACCTGCTCGGTCCAGTTTCTGTTTATTTCTTACACTGAGAGCCAGTCTCATTAACCTCTCGGACATACCAGCACCAGCTGGCTGGCATCTTCTTCTCAGATGGTCAAGAACCAGCTCCGCAGGCCCTGCCTGCAAACTTTTAAACCCTTCTTTTGTTCTTCCAGTGGCATCCGTTACCATCTCTGTGATCTTTCTCTAAGTGTTCCCTTTCTGCCTCTCAGTCCTCCAACTCTCATATCCAAGCACTTCCACATATGAAATTCTCCCTGACAAAAGAGCAGCTGTGGGTTTTGTCTTATCAGACCTGACTGATACACTGCCTTTCTGAACTCAAGTCAAAACTCTTACTGGACCTGAGTTGTGAGAGACTGAGCAGAAGTGTAGGCAATAAATAGATGACAATACATTATAATTCTTGATGGGGCACAAACAGCTTTAAATATAATTAGCAAGGGTCGGTGTAACAACATAGAAGTAACAAGTCAAATTTCCCATAAAACAAAAGGAAAAGCAACTGTGTGGGATTCCATTCAAGAACTCTGTTGTCACCCATAAGCCAGAACACCTCCCCCTGCTCACCCCAATCTCATTGAAGGCCGGGCCAGCTGTCTGACCCTGTCATTTTCTCCACGACGGCTGTCATGCACAGAGCGGAGAAATAAAAACAAGCGCAGCCGCCTGACCAGGTGGTGGCGCAGTGGACAGAGCGTCGAACTGGGATGCGGAGGACCCAGGTTCAAGACCCCGAGGTCACCAGCTTGAGCGCGGGCTCATCTGGTTTAAGCAAAGCTCACCAGCTTGGACCCAAGATCGCTGGCTCGAGCAAGGGGTTAGTCGGTCTGCTGAAGGCCCGCGGTCAAGGCACATATGAGAAAGCAATCAATGAACAACTAAGGTGTCGCAACGAAAAACTAATGATTGATGCTTCTCATCTCTCTCCGTTCCTGTCTGTCCCTGTCTATCCCCCCGCCTCTCTCTGTCTCTGTAAAAAAAACAAACAAAAAAACAAACAAAAAAAACAAGCGCAGCCTGTGCCAAGGTGTCATAGTCACCATTTGGTCAAACAGGAGATCTCAGCAGCAGCTCCACTACAAGCCTCATGGACAGGACAGTCTTTTGCTTTCACTTTTTTTTTTTTTTTGGTATTTTTCTGAAGTTGGAAATGGGGAGACAGTCAGACAGACTCCCGCATGCGCCCGACCGGGATCCACCCGGCATGCCCACCAGGGGGCGATGGTTTGCCCATCTGGGGCATTGCTCTGCCGCAACCAGAGCCACTCTAGCACCTGGGGCAGAGGCCACAGAGCCATCCTCAGCGCCCGTGCCAACTTTGCTCCAATGGAGCCTTGGCTGCGGGAGGGGAAGAGAGAGACAGAAAGGAAGGAGGGGGGGAGGGGTGGAGAAGCAGATGGGCGCTTCTCCTGTGTGCCCTGGCTGGGAATCGAACCTGGGACTCCCGCACGCCAGGCTGACGCTCTACCACTGAGCCAACCGGCCAGGGCCTGCTTTCACTTTTAAGAGACTGTGTGAGTGTAATAACCTGCGAAACGATGAAAAAGTCACATTCTGTCTTTGAGGAAAACTTACAGGTATGGCTGAATTCTGCTGGTGGCTGACAGTCCAAATCTCTGGGAGGGACCTTTCCATGAGCTGCAGAGTATCCTCGAAGGCCTTCTGTAATTCCCTCCCTTGCTCATCAAACTCAAAGAGAAAGAGCACCTTTAAAATGCAGTGTACTTCATCTAGAGAACAGAAATGCAAGGGCAAATTAAGTTGTGTCCCCAGCTCCAAGCCAGAATCATACAGTTTCTCAAACAAAAAACATTTAACATCACACTATAGATGCCAACTCCCATATTTCCTTCTTTCTTCCCAAATGCTGGAGAAATTCAACCTGTCTACTACAAAGGGGGAAGTGAACACTGAGGCCCCAAGCGGGAAGCCGTGGCTCCCAGCCCTTCCTCTCGGCCTCAGCGCTCAGGTCTCCAGCTCGGGTACCCGATGCCCACGGGAGGGGCTGCTGGGTTACCAGCTAAGAAGGGCTCCGGGCCCCAAACTGATGCTTCCTGCTGCCAGTTTTGTCATTGTCAGGCTGGGGAAATTGTCTCTTCCCGTGTACCGAATTCTGCCTGTCTGTGGTATCCATTCACTACCTGCAGGTGGGCAGGAACCGTGGGCCAGGACTGAGAAAATACCTTTCAGCTTTTCGGTGCCCTGCAGCACCTCGCTCAGCGCCTCCAGGAGGGCCAGTTCCTCCAGGGGGCTACCTTCCTTGAGGCTGTGCTTCTTCCGCTCTGCTTTCCGGCGATTCTTAGACGACCGCCTGGGGAAATGAGGGAGATGGTTAAAAAGGGTTATCCCTGTGCTGCACCTATGAAAATGAACGTGCCTGCTGGCCGCCAATTTTCTGAGACACCCCGCATCTATGGCTGGGATCTGTATTTGGGAGAAATGGGATTCAAGTGATCAAGAGAATAAAACTGGGAAAGGCAAGTCTTACAGGCAGGAACAAGGAAAACCTTAAAAATCATGTCTGGAGTTAGAATTAAAATACAGAGTAAAATAAGGTTACATCTGATAACAAGAGCTGGAGCAATGAACAGAACAACATCGAACTTGAATTTTATAATAAAAACAAATTTAAAGGCAACAAAATAAAACTCAAAGAAGAAGACACATACACTAGACTAGGATCTGAATATAATAAAATGTGTGAATCCCATATTCTTTCCGCCTTAGAAATCTTTAATATGCCGTTTGTTTTGTCTGGGACGCTCTCACTCCAGCTCTTAAAGCCTAGTTCTAGTGCCTTCCTTGCAGTTTCTAATTGCCTCCCACACCCTTGAGATCAATTCAGTTTAAATACAGAATCCTGCAATGTTCAGTCTCCCAAGCAAGGCTATAATCATAGCTCCTTGAGTATTTTTCGTAACCTCCACTACGACTAGCATATGGGTGTTCAATAAACACTTGTACAACTACTGAACTAAGTAAGTGTGAGGACTTATATTTATGACCTCTTTTGATCTCGATTTCTAACTGAAGAAGCCTAAAATCTTCTTTCTTCATAATCTTTTTTTTTTTTTTGTATTTTTCTGAAGTTGGAAACAGGGAGGCAGTCAGACAGACTCCCACATGCGCCCGACCAGGATCCACCCGGCATGCCCACCAGGGGGCAATGCTCTGCCCATCCAGGGCATCGCTCTGTTGCGACCAGAGCCACTCTAGCACCTGAGGCAGAGGCCATGGAGCCATCCCCAGTGCCTGGGCCATCTTTGCTCCAATGGAGCTTTGGCTGCGGGAGGGGAAGAGAGAGACAGAGAGGAAGGAGAGGGGGAGGGGTGGAGAAGCAGATGGGCACTTCTCCTGTGTGCCCTGGCTGGGAATCGAACTCGGGACTTCCGCACGCCAGGCCGACACTCTACCACTGAGCCAACCGGCCAGGGCCGACATAATCTTTTTATTTTTTTAGTGCTGATCCTATATTATAGTCACTAAATATTTGTTAAATGATTAAAATCAAGTATTTTATAAATTAAGTACCCAGTGTAAGGTCCTCGGGGGCACTTGGTAAAGGCCCAGGCCATAAGGCTGCAGCAGAGAATATCTGAGCACAAGTCTAATCTGTTAGATGTGCCGGGACGTCCTTGCACAACTCCATGTGGCCTTGAAGCATGCCCTCTGCTCCTGCTGCACCGCCCTGGTAGAAAATGACCCCGATTTGTACTCTCTCCACATACCCAGGGCAAGGCAGGTGTGAGGGGAAAACATGGTACGTACGCTGATATCCTGGAGTTGCTATGGGAGTATTTGCCGCTGGTGTCACTGCCACTCATGACACTGCTAGTTTCAGAGAAGAGGTCAGACTCTGGACCGTGGGGCACCTCATCATCTAGAAAAGAAGAACCGGGCACAGAATGAAAACTCTCCGCTAATGTATGTTACTTTCAGTGGATTACAGTTAATACCAGGGCATAGCTAAGGATGGATGAAAATTATTATAAAGTTGACCTCAAAATGAAATGAGGTGACATTAAATACAGTTAGTATTTCTATACATAGTACACCAGTACCAAACTCTTTTGTCTTCTCTTTTTCTTTTAATTAAAGCAACAGAATGTTTAGAAATGAGGAGACTCTTTTTGTAAAATGGTAGTCAACCACGCTGGCTGGGTGGGGCGGAGGGTGGGGCGGAGGAGGTCTGGCAGTTCTCCCATGTGTGCTTGTCTTGTTCCCAAGGCCTCCCGGCGCACACACACAGACATACACAGCCCCAGTGACTGTCAGAGGCCTCAGGCTTCCCCCGACACAGGACTCACACTGCAAGGGGCACAATAAGCAGCTGGATGGAGGGTGACATTGTCGTCCACCCCAGCACCAGTGGTTCCCATGTAACACTCACCCAGAGGCACGGGCTGCGCTTGCTCCTTGAGCTCCCGAACCACCAGTAAACGTTTTTTATGGCGACTGAATGTGGCTGTCTGAGAGTCTAGAAATGCCATATAGTTTTTCTGGGCTGGGATACAGATAGAAAATAATTTCAGCATGATGCTCAAGCACAGGGAGAAAACTAAAGCAGGAAGACTGAGGGAGTTGAAATTTAACAAAAGGAAAAAGGTTACTAGGTTTTCCAAGCAAGATTTGTTTGTTAATGAGTATTAACCCACATCATTTTAGGAGAATGAACTAGAGACTGAGATTCCAGCTCTCAGAGCTCATTGACATCATCCTAGAATACCCTCTGCCACTAACTTCCTCAATCACCTGAACAAACACAGTACCTAACCCAAAACAGGACCGGCAAATAGAACAGGTGCACAGGAAGCTGTTAACAAAAACAGGAGGAAAGTCACCGAAATGCTTCCTGAACATAGGTGCGAGGCCTATGCAGATGGACAGCCAGCATTTTTCCAGGTTCTCACCAGCGGAGAACAGTTAAGAGCTGGCCACAGGCTGCCACAGGCCAGGGAGGAGGCTCCCCATACCCAGTTAGAGGTACCCAAAGTGAACGACACAGAATCCTCTCCCAATCTGAACTAGGATGGGGGAGGTGAAACAGGCAGGGTAGGAATGCCAACGGATGTTATGTCAGGATTGTCCTAAAAATGGCAGAGCTGAAAAGCAACCCCCCACTCCCAGAGATTTCTAGAAGTCGAACTGATGTCCTTTTCCACTTTGCTTGCAAGGGGTCACAATGACCATCACAGAATTCTAGAACAGGTAACACACATCTATTCTCTAGGAACCATCAACACCATTTCTAAAGGTTCTTCATTTATTTTGAAAAAATATCAAACCTACACAAAAGTTACAATAGTTTGACATACATATAATACATAAACCCTACGTAGAACCTAGATGTAACAACTCTGAACATTTTTGCTCTATTTTTGGCTCCCTCTGTTTCTACACTCACACACACATACACATTCTCTCTATATAATTTTTGTGAAAACTTTTGAGGACAAGTTGCAGCTATGATCCCTCCCTAATACTTCAATATCTCTAACGAATAAGGATATTCTCTAACATAACCACAATATAATTACTAACTGTAGGAAGTTGTGCCTCAATACAATACTACTCCTTTCAAGTGAACCAACTATTCCAAAATACAAGGATTCTTAATCCTACCTTATCAGAGCTTTATAACCTTCAGAGATTTTATGTGCTACCATTTAACTGGCTAGCATGTTAACAACTCTGGTCAGAATTAAGCATCACAGCAGGAGAGAATTCTGACAGACTGCACATAACGGCGTGAGGAAAGGATGTACTAATAGCACCGGGAGCGCTCTCCCATTTCTCTCCCTCCCATCTTTCCACTTCCAAATGAAGAACCCTATATAAATGTAGCCCTCACCTTCTAAAACAGACGGCTTTATGTTGGTTTCTATAATATCCAGTCTGTCATATTTGTATACCTAAAAGGAAAAAGACAACAACTGTAGGCAGGAAAAATTCAAGTCACGGAGAGTGACTTAGAAGGAAGCGGATCACTTTCAGCAGAGCAAGCCTCCTCTGAGACAACCACTGGAAATGCAGCTCATTTCAGCAGAAAACAGTAATAGTTCACATTTAGAGGACCAATTCCCAGCATCAAGACTAAATTTTTAAAATGGTTTCAAAAACACTGCTTATCCTCAGACGGGGAACCTGCCCCTACACGGCACGTGTCAGAGGGCAGGGGGCTGCAGCTGACCAGTCTCCCTCCACCCCCCCGCTCTGCTTGGCACCTAACGTGGGGGGGGTTTCAGGTTCTCGTACCAGTCTCAGCGCTTCTTCCCAGGCAGCTCCTTCCAACAGCAAGAGCACAGCTTCTTCATAATCCTGGCAAAGGAACATCAAGGCAAGGAACAGGTCAGCGGAGCAGGCGTGTCGGTGCCTGCACATACCTGCCTGT
Organism: Saccopteryx bilineata; assembly: GCF_036850765.1. Lineage (NCBI taxonomy): Eukaryota > Metazoa > Chordata > Mammalia > Chiroptera > Emballonuridae > Saccopteryx > Saccopteryx bilineata. Next base: position 25,653,445 of record NC_089491.1, on the reverse strand, counting down.
CCAGCTAGCCCGTCCATCCCAGCTTCAGCACCGTGCCTGGCCTGCAGGGCCCGCCAGGAGAGACCAACTCAAGGACAGAGGAGGTGCGCATTCTGGACACAAAAACCACACGGCACCTGTCCTCTCTCTACGTCCCTGCCTATCAGAACCACCAGAGAGGGCTGTGTAAAAAGCCCGTTTTCCCAGTTTCAATGAGTTTGGTTCAGCAGGTTTACATGGGCTCCTGAATTACCAAATCCACACTTTGAAAACACAGTCACTGTAGTAGTAATCCTCTCAGCTTTTCCTTTGCTCTCCTAATGTTTATTTTTTGTTTTATTAAAAAAAAAAAATAGGCCCTGGCCGGTTGCTCAGTGGTAGAGCATTGGCCTGGCATGCGGGAGTCCCGGGTTCGATTCCCGGCCAGGGCACACAGGAGAAGCGCCCATCTGCTTCTCCACCCCTCCCCTTCTCCTTCCTCTCTGCCTCTCTGGCCCGGGTGCTGAGGATGGCTCTGTGGCCTCTGCCTCAGGCGCTAGAATGGCTCTGGTCACAACAGAGCAATGCCCCAGATGGGCAGAGCACCTCTCCCTGGTGGGCATGCCGGGTGGATCAGTCAGGCGCATGCGGGAGTCTGTCTGCCTCCCCGTTTCCAACTTCAAAAAATACAAAAAAATAATAATAATAAGCCTGACCAGGCGGTGGCGCAGTGGATAGAGCGTTGGACTGGGATGCGGAGATCCCAGGTTCGAGACCCTGAAGTCGCCAGCTTGAGCACGGGCTCATCTGGTTTGAGCAAAGCTCACCAGCTTGGACCCAAGGTCGCTGGCTCAAGCAAGGGGTTACTCGGTCTGCTGTAGCTCCATGGTCAAGGCACATATGAGAAAGCAATCAATGAACAACTAAAGTGTCGCAACAAAAAACTGATGATTGATGCTTCTCATCTCTCTGTGTTCCTGTCTGTCCCTATTTATCCCTCTATGTGACTGTCTCTGTAAAAAATAAATAAATAAAACCTATAAACTTACAGAAAACTGAAAAATGAGTGTAATAACCTTTCTACAATTTTCAAATGTTTTGATGCTGATACTACCACCAGTAAAAATTTTTTCCTATACCCTAATATATAATTACTTAATGTATTTATAAAGCACATAAAACACATTTTAGAAAGATGACATATATAAAATAAGACAATTGAGCCTGACCAGGTGGTGGCGCAGTGGATAGAGCGTCGGACTGGGATATGGAAGGACCCAGGTTCGAGACCCCGAGGTCGCCAGCTTGAGCGCGGGCTCATCTGGCTGGAGCAAAGAGCTCACCAGCTTGGACCCAAGGTCGCTGGCTCCAGCAGGGGGTTACTCGGTTTGCTGAAGGCCCACGGTCAAGGCACATGTGAGAAAGCAATCAATGAACAACTAAGAAGTCGCAACGCGCAACGAGAAACTAATGATTGATGCTTCTCATCTCTCTCCGTTCCTGTCTGTCTGTCCCTGTCTATCTCTGCCTCTGTAAAAAAAAAAAAAAAAAGACAACTGAATGGGTTTCTTCAAGTAGTCACTGTCATAAAACAAGGGAAAGGGGAACACATCAGATTAAAAGAGGTTTAAAGGACATAAGATGCAAGACGTAACACACAGCCTTAGGCTGAAACCTAACTTGAACCAACCTATTGTAAACAATTTTGAACACCGTGCAGGAACCTGAATTTTAATTATTAGATACATTAAAATGTGTTAACAAGGAAAGACAAAGATAACCAAACAAAACAGCACAACACACATAGTTTAATTTTATTTTGGCTAAAAATATGTGTGTATGTGTACTGTGTATATAGATAAATATACTGCTCACAAAAATTAGGGGATATTTCAAAATGAATATGAAGTTATAAAAAATCCCCTAATTTTTGTGAGCAATTTAGATAGAGAACGTGCATGCACACTCTCTAGAAAGAAACAGGAGCCCTGGCCATTTGGCTCTGTGGTAGAGCGTCAACCCAGCGTGTAGAAGTCCTGGGTTCAATTCTCAGCCAGGGCACACAGGAGAAGTGCCCATCTGCTTCTCCACCCTTCCCTTCTCCTTTCTCTCTGTCTCTCTCTTCCCTTCCCATAGCCAAGGCTCCATTGGAGCAAAGTTGGCCTAGGTACTGAGGATGGCTCTATGGCCTCTGCCTCAGGTGCTAGAACGGCTCCTGTTGCAATGCAGCAATGCCCCAGATGGGCATAGCATTGCCCCCTAATGGACATGCAGGTGGATCCCAGTCGGGCGCATGCAGAATCTGTCTCTCTGCCTCCTTGTTTCTCACTTCAGAAAAAGAAAAAGAAAAAGAAACATACACACACACACACAAACACTCACACAAAAAAATAGAAATAGGAAGTGTTACTAACAGCAATCTGAGTGGCAGAAATAAGATGTTTTTATTTTTTGTATTGCACTTTCAACAATCTATAATACATATATACTATTTTAATTGTTACTTTTAATTAAAAAGATGAAATAAAACTTCTTCCCAGACCCCGGTGGATCATCTGGCACATGCCACACTAACAGGCCCATACCACAGGTGCACAAAGGGACATAGAGGGTGTGTTCTGTCCGACCGAAAAGCATGTGTGTGTGTGTGTGTGTGTGTGTGTGTGTATGCTGTACTGAGGTGAAAATCACATAACATACAATCAATCAATTTAAAGTATACAATTTAATATTTACTGTATTCACAATATTATATAACCACAACATTTTTACCACCCCATAAAAACACCCCATACCCATCAAGTAATCCCTCCCCATTTCCCTGCTCCCTCATTCCTTGGACACATCTAACCCGCTCTTTGTCCCTCCGGATTTGTCTAGTCTGGATATATCATATACACTAGGTGACCTTTTGTGCTTAGCTTCTTTCACTTAGCATGCTTCCAATATCTATCCAAGTTGTAGCATCTATCAGTTTTTTGTTCTTTTTTCCCCCTTATTTTCTTGATTATAATAAAATATACATAACAGCAAATTCACCATTTTCCTATTTTTTAGCATGTAGTTCAGTGGCATTAAGTAAATTCACATGGATGTGAAACCGTCATCACCATCTATCTCTAGAACTTTTTCCATCTTGTAAAACTGACACTCTGAATCTAGTAAACAGTAACTCCCCATGACCCCTACCCCCAGCCTCTGGTACCCACCTTCTACTTCCCGTCGCTATGAATCTGTCTACTCTAGGTATCACATGTCAGTAGAATCACACAATATTTGTTCTTTTATATCTGGCTTATTTCACTTAGCACAATGTTTTCAAGGCTCATCTAAGATGTAGCATGTATCAGTTTTCTGTTCCTTTTTATTGTTGAGTAACATTCCTGTGTGTGTGTGTCTCACTATTTAACCATTCACCTGTCACTGATGGACGTTTGGGTTGTTCCCACCTTTTGGCTATTATAAATAAAGCTGCTATCAACATTTGTATCCAAATTTCTTTGTGGACATGTTCCCATTTCTCTCCATAGATACTCAGGAGTAATACTGCTGGGTCATAGGATAATTCTAAGTTTAACTTTTTGAGGAATCACCGAACTGTTTTTCACAGTGGCTATACCTTTTATATCCCCACCAGCAATGTATGAGGGTTCCTACTTCTCCCCATTTCCAACACTTTTCATTTTTTGATTAATTGTGATATATTCACACAATGGAATACTAGTCAACAAAATAAAAAAGAATAAAATGCTACAATATAGATGAATCTTGAAAGTATATGACTGAGTTTCCAGCTCAGCATGTAAGGAACCTGGAAGTATTACTCTATCCTAACAACAAGTAAAAAGCTGAACAAACTGAAAGTCATTCATTCATTCTTCGCTCCACCGGAGAATTGAGGTCACAGGGCAAACCACTGCCCCCTAAAATAGAGGTGGATACGGAGAGCTACAGCTCACCACAGCAGAAACCCTCACACAGAAATCTCCACCAGAAGCAGTACCGGCAGGAGGAATCTGAACTGTAATGGATAAACAGCTGGAGGCTCACTGTGGGTCCGGCTAAGAGTTAAAGACTCTCTGGGGCCCAGACTCAGACCGGCTCCTACACTTCTGGGCGTTTTTACCCTAGGCGCCCTACCAGGTTCTCACCGTGGCTGTCAGAGGAGAACCTCCTGTTTCTAGCAGGGGAGGGAAAAAGGAGCCATTTAAAAATATACTCAATGCAAGCTGTTCTGTGCAAGGCCTGCTCTCAAAACAAACTATTTTGCCAGAGCCTAACCAAAGTGGGTTTCTCAGGGCCTCACCTATGTGGGGGAAGGGAAATACCCAATGGCACTCCCTCTAGTCGTACTGTCCTACCAAGCGGGTGACAATGCTGAGAAGCCCCGGTGAGGTTCCTGGTACAGTGCACAGGCTCACCAAGACGGGGACCTAATCACAGGACTCTGGAAAGCCTCTCCTGCCCTCACCCCTTATCACCACGCTAACACCTACTCACTGAATTTCCTTTCACCCAGTCCCTCCCAGCAGGTTATCAACACAAACCCACAAGGCACACAGAAAGGACACGGCCCAGTTTGAGGCACCAGAGTGAGTACCATAACAAGACTCAGATATGGCAGGGATGTTGGAACTAAGAGCCTGGGAATTAAAAATGAGTATAATAGGCCAATGACATAAGTAGACTGAACGCAAGAACAGATCGGTTATATAAACAGAGAGATAGAAATTTTAAGAAAGAGTCAAAAGAAATGTTAGAAATCAAAAGCTTTATGGGAGTGAAAAAGGCTATACTGAAAAGACCACATACAGATGATTCTATTTACAGGAAATGCTAGAAAAAGCAAAACTGTAATGACAGAAAGCACATTAGAGGTTGATAGGGGCTGGGAGTGGGGGGAACTAGGGAACTTCTTGGGGTGTGAGAAATGTTCTATATTATGATTGTAATGATGATTACACAACTGTAGACATTTGTCAAAACTCATCCAATTGTTAATTTCAAATTGGTAAATCTTACTGTATATAAATTGACATCCCAATTAGATATATATAAATTATAAATGTGAATTAAGTACATATTAATAATTTATATATATCTAATTGGGATGTCAATCCCAATTAAGTACATATATAGGAATTCTTCTTCATTTATAAAGAAAAAAATGGTGCCTGACCAGGTGGTGGCACAGTGGATAGAATGTCAGCCTGGGACATGAAGGACCCAGGATTGAAACCCTGAGGTTGCTGGCTTGAGTGCAGACTCATCCAACTTGAGCCCAAGGTCGCTGGCAAGGGGCCACTGGTTCAGCTGTAGCCCACCGGTCAAGGCACATATGAGAAAGCAGTCAATGAACAACTAAGGTGCCACAACAAAGAATTGATGCTTCTCATCTCTCTCTTCCTATCTGTCCCTCTCACTAAAAACAAAAGAAAAAAATGGTAACATCTGATCCATTTAATTAAACCACCTAGGTGGTGTATCTTTCGATTCCAACTCTATTTGCTGAGGTGTCGGCTCCGATCCCTGATGACCCTGTGAATGAGGGAGGTCCGCCATGTCCTGTCCTCAGCAGCCCTGCTCAGCTCCTGCGGACTCCTGCTTCCTTTATGGAACCAATCCACCTCACATCTGCTCTTCCTCTTTCCCTGCTGCATTATGCATATTTTATTCATTGCTGTTTTCAGTCAATCACTCAACATATTTTCTTTCCAGGATCTACTGATATAAAATTTTAGTTATCTTCTTTCACTCAGCTGGTTACGTAAAAGACACTGAAGTGTTTTTGTTACTTTTTTCTTTTTTTTTTTTTAAGTGAAAGGAGGGGAGGCAGAGACAGACTCCTGCCTGTACCCCAACTGGGATCCACCGGGCAAGCCCACTAAGGGTTGATGCTCTGCCCATCTGGGGCCCTTGCTCCATTGCAACTAGAGCCATTTTTTAGTGCTTGAGGCAGGGGCCATGGAGCCAACCTCAGCACCCGGGGCCAACCTGCTCTAATTCAGCTATGGTTGCAGGAGGGGAAGAAAAGAAGAAGAGAGAGAGAGAAGTGAGAGAGAGAGAGAAGTGAGAGGAGGAGGGGTGGAGAAGCAGATGGGTGCTTCTCCTGTGTGCTCTGGCTGGGAATCGAACCCAGGACACCCACAGCCAGGCCGATGCTCTACCACTGAGCCAACCGGCCAGGGCCGTGTTTTAAAAGCATGATTATGTTATGCAGATGTGCCCACTAGCAACAACTGTTAAAACATCATCTCACTGAAGGCCAGAACCTTAAGAAGGCGATCATCTCTGCTGTCACCCTACGTGCATGTGTGTCCTGTTTGTTGTAACCAGTGCCAGTGCAGTTTTATTATTTTCACAGTAAATTCTATCAAAAGCTGGTAAAGTACTTATCTTTATAATCTACTCAAAAAATTAGAATCCATCAAGCTCTCTCAGGTAAAAGATATTTCCAACAGAGAGAATCTGTATAAAAGCCAAAGAAGTATTTGAAGTTCAATCACCTTGTTCTCATTATTTCTACTTTGGCAAGTTAACATAAAAATATAGTTTCCTTGGGATTTCACTCAGTACTTTTTTTTTTATTTATTTATTCATTTTAGAGAGGAGAGGGAGAGACAGAGAGAGAGAGAGAGAGAGAAGGGGGGAGGAGCTGGAAGCATCAACTCCCATATGTGCCTTGACCAGGCAAGCCCAGGGTTTCGAACCGGCGACCTCAGCATTTCCAGATCGACGCTTTATCCACTGCACCACCACAGGTCAGGCAGTACTTTCTACCAAGGTCAAACCACTAGTACATCGCATAGTAAAGCTCTTTGCCATTCTACCTTACAGAACTTATATAGAAATATGTTGAATCTAGACTTCCAAGTCAAGTCAGCAAGATGGAAGACCTGCAGGGCAAACTACCTCTAACTTCCTGATCACCCACAGTTCTTTTCAGTTTCATGGCGCATAAGGTACAACTAGGAAGTCCTTGCTTGTTCTCTGGGGGAGTTGCACCAGGGCGGGCCGGGCTCACCTGGGCGTACTGTTCCAGAACCAGGGCAGGCTAGGCTCACCTGGGCGTACTGTTCCAGAACCAGGGCGGGCTGGGCTCACCTGGGCATACTGTTCCAGAACCGCGGCTGCCTCGCTGTGCTTCCTCTGCTCCACCAGCTTTCCTGCGAAGACAACAACATGCTGACAACAACCGTTTTACCAAAACGCAAGTGAAACGGTTGCTAGTACTATTCACCTAAAAACGGTCTTGTACAAATTGGACGCTGAGCTCTGCAGATTACATGTTCAAAGTGAGCTACTTTAAGGTGGCACTTTCAGGGGTGCTAAGACTGTTCCGTGGGATAATAAAAGGCAGTACCGAAAAACTATTCTCTGATCAGTAAGTCTGGGAAGCACTGGGTAAAACAAACTTAAACAGATTCTGCCGCTGAGGCGCTTCATTAATATGTCTTTATTATGTATCAAATTAAGTACTTTGTGAGTTTCTTTGAGAGAAAGAGGCAGGAATACCATGGAGACCTATCCTGACTGGCAGGTGCAATCTAAATTTAGCACAAGATGTGAAAATAAAGTATAGTCAAATTAGTCATGAAAAATGCTTACGAAGGCATGCATATGGGAAACTGACTTAGCATCCCTCACTACCCCACCTTTTCCTCTAATACAGCGATTTCCCACACGAGGCACACTGGCGTACTGCAAGAATTTTTAAAACATGCTGTGCCTGGCTATTTAGTCAAAGGCACTAAGCTCTTTTCCCTTAGACTGTCAAATTTTAAAAATGACAACAGCTAACACAACAGCCACTCAGTGTGAATGAACCAAAATTATACCTATTTTTTTTGTCAGGTTGGCAAAAATATATTTTTTGGTGTGCCGCAGAATTTTAGTAATTTGTTTCTGTGTGCCATGAGCTGAAAAGGTTGAAAATCGCTGCTCTGGCCTGACCTGTGGTGGCGCAGTGGATAAAGCGTTGACCTGGAAATGCTGAGGTCGCTGGTTCGAAACCCTGGGCTTGCCTGGTCAAGGCACATATGAAAGCTGATGCTTCCTGCTCCTCCCCCCCCTTCTCTCTCTGTCTCTCTCTCCTCTCTCTCCCTCTCTGTGTCTCTCTCTCCCTCTCTCACTCTCCTCTCTAAAAATGAATAAATAAAAAAATTAAAAAAAAAGAGTCGCTGCTCTAATAGGAAGAGACTGCTGTTTGCTTGGTTCAGCACTAGGTGGCGATAGCTGGCTTACGTTTGGGGTCATGAAATGCTTTTAGATCCCAGAATCAGTCAGCCCAGTTAAGACAATCACACTATAAGAGGCATACAAAATCCAAGGTGACTAAGGGGTGAACAAAGTCATGCCTCCCATCTCCAGGCCATATTATCACTGACCAAAACAGGCAGAGTTACCTCCACTATTTAAATAGCTGTCTCTTCTTTCTTTTGCTGGCTTATAAAAACTTAACTAAGTTAACGTGCACATGAGGAGACTCCACCATATAGCAATTCTCAAAGTTCTGACCACTGCCTTCCCCACCACTTTCTGTTAAACATCTGAGAGAACTGGGTGCACTCCATCATAAGGCAAAAACAGCAAGCTAAGAGTTGTAAAGAATATAAAAAAGGTCACAGACCATAGATCATAGAGTTAGAAGTTATAAACTACCAATAACACTAGTTTATAAGGCAGAGGTAACAACAAGGCCAGAATGAATAACTAAAAGGTCTAAAATAAAAAATACTTAAACTTGTAAAAAGAGTTCAGCTTGGAAATTGAGAGGGCTTATCAAGAGCCTACAGATCTACTAACCAGAATATGCCAGAAAAAGAAGTGATAATATGATTCATTTTTATGATAGCAAGTTAAAGAATAATTCAAATAACTAAAGAGGATATGTAAACATATTTAAAGGGATGTAATTTGGAGTATTTTTAGGAATGCTTTTGATTTTCTTAGAGATAATAAAGAAACAGTATTTACAAGTCACTTAAACAGTGAGGGGAACACACCCTGGTCAACCACTCACCGCAAGCACAACTGCGGCCAGACCCCTACTCAGCGCTTCTCCCAGGAGGGCCGCAGCTCTCCTCTGCCCTAAGAAATCCAACCCTGCTCTAGCCTCACCACTGGTCCAGCCAATCCACAGACTCCGAAACACCTAAACGGCCTGTTTCTAACCTGCAAATGCTTATACATCTGGCCTCTTCTCTTACACCGTTTCTGAAAACTGCTATAATGGTTTCCAAAGATCCATACCTGAAGGGCCTCACCTCAAAATTCATCTTTACCTTCATATTGGGCACACGGCCACAATTACACTCCACCCGGTGTGGCCACGTAATGCTAGTTTTGGTGAATGTGATGGAGAAATGATAGTGTAACTTCTAGGTCATTTCAAACATAAAGATAAGTGTTGCCTGTGACTTCGGATACCCTTCCCACGGAATGGAATGCAGATGGGGAGACTGCTCCAGCTCCGCCCAAGGGTGACAGGGCCCCATCATGGAAGGACTTGTCAGATGCGAGAAATAAACCACTTTACTTATTACACCACTGCATTTTGGGTCTCCTCCTATAGCAGTTTAACCTTTACTCTTCTTAGAAAACCAATGCAAATTAATTTTTATTGAGTATGAGACTGTTCAAGGTATAATGCCCTAAATTTCTTTGCAAAACTGCCAAATAAAACAGAGAAACAAAAAGACCTTTGAAGAAGTTCTCATTCAGAGAACCCAATGACAGGGTTACCTGCCAGAGCCCTGCCGAGGCCGGCCAGCTGGTCTGCGCCCAGGTGAAGCTGGGCCGCCACGCAGAGAGCGTGCTGCCAGCTGCCGGCAGCCAGGAAGGCGTCAAGAGCTCTCTCGTGGGCACCGCAGCGGGCGAACACGAGCCCCGCCGGCTCAGGGCGGCGCTCCTGCAGCAGGTGCTCCCCATAAGCAATGCTGACATCCTGTGAGGAGAGGCAAAGGATCGGTGAGGAAAAGTGACAGCCATTTTTTAAATCTGTGATGTAGGCTGCCTTAGTCACTATATTTGAACTCTTGCATTACTTAGGAAAATCTTACAGTCGCTTAGTGAATTCAATTTTCCTTCCATTCAAAACCCTACTGAGGCTGTGCCATTTATTCACTCAACAATTACTGGGGACTATTCAGGGCAGTGGGAGTGATGCTGCAATATGAAAAATAAAACCAGTGAGCAAGAAAACAAATAATAGGAACCACCGCCAAGTTCTTGCTCTTGTGGCAATAAAGGACTGCTAGTGGCAAAGGCAGAGCTGAGAGGAGAATCAGCCATATAAAGAGTTAGGGAGAGTGTCCCAGCTGAGAGCACAGAGGCCCGTGGCCCCCGGCAAGAACGTGTACAGAACACACAGGAAGGAACAGGCAGCGAGGCCGGTGCGGCTGAAGCAGAGAGAGCGCAGGGGAGAGGAACACAATGAAAATGAGAGCAAGAGGCACCCACTAGCAAAATCTCTGCTGCCCGGTTCAGTGTTAGGCAGGGCCACAGAAAGGGACAGAACATGGGAGCCTTCCACTGCCTGTGGGAGAGACAAATCAGCAACTGAGCACCGCCAGGTTAAAAACAAGGGACCCGGGACTTCAGTGTTTGGAACGTCATCCAGCTTTCTGCCGGAGGAGGCCTGAGAGTGTGAAGGACAAGGGGAAGGCGGAGGGCTGGCAGAGCGCCGATGCTAATGCAGTCGGGGCGGCTCACAGAGAGATGTGTGTCACTGGCAGACCAGCGGAACTGGGGGTGACGATGGCCCGGTGAGTGGTGGCTGACAGCCTGGGCCCCATATCCCAGGTTAGCCACTGCGCAACCGAGGTCCCTGGGCAAGTCGTATCCTTATTTGTAAATCACACACACTGCCTATCAGGTTTTTATGAGAATTAGATGTTTTTTAAGCTTATAAACAAAGTATCTGATGTATAAGAAAAGCTAAACAGATGTTTGTTTAAACAAACCAACCAAATGTTACCCCTGTACCCTGAAAGAAATGAGAAAGCCCTGCCCTTTCCAGGATGATGGGCTAGGCAGCAGCGAGGCTGGGCTGCAGGAGGGGTCCGGGGTGAAGGCCAGGTTCCTGGTCTGAGCACAGTCTTCAGAAGAACAGGTCAGGGCCATCCTCCCGGACCAGAGGTTCAAGGTGAGGCTATGTAGTCTCAGGATAAATCTTGAAACCACGGACAGTGTCATAGACTGGCACCCCTCAGGACCCTCACCCCTTTCCAACTGAGGCACACAGCACAACAGGGGAGCCGCATTTCGGGTACCACACACCTTATACTGCTGCGAGTTCGGGGGGTATATCTTCAGAGCTTCATTATACAAGCTTTTATCTTTTATTAAGTTTAAGCATTCTGGGAAGTACTCGGGTCCTGCAGGGAGAAGATTCATACGTACACAAGCTTAAGACTTTGGAAGCGGAAAGAATTTCACTTTTACCAACGGTCCCTAAACAAGATCCATAAGGGACCTTTTTAAGACCTGCATAATCAGAGGATCTGGAGAATGGAACCCAGAAACGTGGATTTTAATGAACAGCATTGCAGACTCTGAGTTATTAGAAGCACTGATTGGGGTCAGAGTTGTACTCACAGAGCCTTCTACGCTACACTGATAAATGACCATGCAGCCCAGTTTGCTCAACCTGCTCAACAGGAGTCACCTGGGGAGCTTATTACACCTGCACAGGCCCGAGTGCTACCGGCCCAGCGAGTCAGGTTCCCCAGGGAAGCAGAGCGTGTGCTGACCGGGTGCCCAGGTGGCTGACTCCGCCCGTCCCCGTCTCGGTCCCCAGGAAAGACACACGGGCCAGGGCCAGGGTGAAGCAGAGCAGGGGCACCGTGCTCATCCCACTCGGCCACTGAGGACTAACACCATGGCTCTCACGGCACCGCCAGTGGCCACCTCACTGCACATAAGCCAGGTTTCCCCCAGGTGTTCGCAGGCACCTTGAGAAGGGTGAACAATCGACCGATCTGATGGTGGGACACTGAAGTGAATTCAGGAGCTGACGTTCTTCAGCCACAAAGAATCTGCTCTGCCTTCTCAGCCGCGGAGCTCTTCAGTTCTTTAAAGGCACCTGCTCTATGCTCAGCCTCTCAGATCGCAGAGTAAGGGGCATGCGTGTAGCTGTTCAAGTTTTCAGGAGTGGAAACTGAAATCAACTAGGTCTAACCTAACATTTTAATGGATACCCTGCACAGTTCCAAGGAAAATGTGAAGCAGAGATAAACATACCAATCCTCAGACTTACCACATTTGCTGAGGTGGCCAATGGCTTTTTCATACCGTTTCAAGTACTTGTCTATGGTGAACCGCTGATAATTAGTTTCCATTTTCTTAAGTGTATTAAGAAATGGAAGATATTCTTTGGGATCCTAAATTAAAAAAAAAACACACATACAAACTTTGTGACTACATTTATTTATAAACAAATATATAATTATAGCAGTAAGTCCAAAGCTACATAATTTTAAAAATATGTACCATATCAACACATTTTATATATTATATAAAACTCAACTACATAATTCGACTTTTGACGAAAATGCTTTAATATATAGGCGTTATTAGTTTTCATTAGGAATAATGACTATCTCTTACCTAATTCTCAAAATAGCCACGTATTTCATGGGCTAATAAGGAAAACAAGGTTCCAATCTGTAAGATAGTCAACAAATGCAGCCAAGTTTCTCCTAAAACTGCAAGGCAGGCGTTCAGAACAGTTCCCATGACACACCACGCCCTCCATTTGCAAAGGCAGAATTATCCTGAGTGGACATGAGCCTCTGCGGCCCTGCCAACCAAGCTCTATGCACTGATCGTCCCCCGCTCTGTGCCACGCCACAGGAGAGACCATGCTCTTTCTAAAGAAGAGGTGCTTCCTGTTCTAATTCAGTTCCACTGGCAGGCAGGATGAATACACACATAAGAACAATAAAGGGGGGAAAAAACAAGAGTAAATAATTAAGTGTTCATGCATGTGATGCAGGGGACACCTACAAGCCAAAACATTCAATCAACAAACATTTAGTAAGAGCCTGCTATACGCAAAGACTGCAGCACGACCTCAACCTCAGGAAATGTCACCGAGGAGACAGACTGGGATGCAGGGCAGGCTCTGGGTGCAGTGAAGCACATGGGGTCAACTTCTCCAGTCTCCAGGCGGTGGGTAGGGAGGAAGGAATGGCTTGCTGAGTGGATGCCACCAAGGCATCCTTTGACCAAGGTGAGTGAGAACTGGCTAGGTGGACGGGGAGGGTGAGAGCGGTGGGAGCCCGTGGGCACTGGGCCCTTTACAATGTTATATGTAAAGGTGTGTGGTGGTTGGGCCAGACAAGCACTGCTTTCCTCCAGGGAACAGAAAGAGGGACAGCATCAGCAATGACAACAGATAGATACACAGGGAGCAGACCACGGAACACCATGGCTTCTGAACCTGATCCTGGAGACATGGGGAGCCCATGAAGGATTTTAAACAGAGGAATGAAGGATCAAATTTTCCTTTTTTGAAAGATCACTCTGGCAAGAGCAAAGAAAGGAATGGTAGGGGATGAAACTGAGGCTGCAAAATAGAAAAAATGTGCAGACCAGCGTTCAAACTTTTTGACGACAGCTTGCGAAGGTGGGACAAGAGGCGCCGTGTTTCAACCTTCCCCTGAAGAAGTGAGCTACAAGAGAGAGGTCTGAATCTGAAAAGGAATGCTTTATTTCCTTTATAAAAGGAGAATTTGTCCATACATATGCCTATAATCTTAAAAATAACAAAGTAATTTTATTTCACTTGCTCAACCTCACAGTCAAAACACTTAGATAAGCACAGCACTTTACAGAGAACGGCACTCAGAGTGAGGCCCCGCCCACTCACAGAGCTGCCTGCAAGCCTTCCAGCCGGACAGCACCGGGCTGAACTCTGCACTAGCAGGAGCAAGGGTTCATGCTACCATGGTTACAGACACAAGAACCAAACAGAACCAAAGAGACAGCAAAGTAGCAGCTCCACACACCTTCTGTGACTTCTCAGCTACCATGAGGACCAAATCAAAGTCATAGGTCCCAAGAGAATGGTCATATAATTCATTCACATCCACCAGCAGCAGCAAATACTTCAAGGCCTCTTCTGCACTCACAGCATCAGGAACAGGGGGAGCATTTCCTGTCAAGTGTCAGAAAACAAAACAGAACCGAACCATTTGGGAGAAACCCCCATACCAGAGGCAGCATAACCAAAAAGACAAAGTAATAGATTTTCTCACAGTTACACGCTTTCGACTCTTTTGTACATGCTTTGTAGGGCAGCACTCAAAAAACTAACAGATCTTAATATGGCACCCAATGGCCATACAATACAGCTGTGCTGAGGCCCTGGCCCTGTCGGTGCCATGCCCCGGACACTGAACGGTGACAATCAAGCCCATTAAACACTCTGGAACGGGTCTCTACCTTGGAGCTCGTGTACCTTCTGCAGCACAATGTCCAGTTCCGGGGTTGTTTTCTTCACGTGAGAGGTGAGTATCGACAGGCAGTACCTGAGGCAACAAGCGAAGACCACCCCAGGATAAGAAGGGTGAACAGACAACTGCACACTGTTTTGCAGACGCCACCAATGCCGGCACACGTACCTGTCAGCGTCGATGCTCTCCATGGCCGCTCTCATAGCATCGCAGATAAGGTCTACTTTCCTCCCTGCGGGGTCCCCAGGCCGTTGGACAGTGCTGGCAATGGGTGGAGGGTACATGGTCTTGGTGACATCTTCTTCCCTAAGAACAAGTGTGCATTAAAAGGTCACTCACTGAACATGTGTCCCCACTCTCAAACTACACCAACATAAACCCAGGTGTGCTGATGAGATGATAAATAAAAATAGCTCCTGGAAAACAGTTCAATTATGAAAATACTCATATAAGGTAAAAACATGGAGAAAACAACTGAGAAATAAAAACATGTCCACAAAAGACATGTGCAGTAATACTCATAGAAGGTTTTAGGTCCAGGCCGGGTGTGAATAAACAATTATAGTACACACACACACACACACACACACACACGGTTTTTGTTTTTTTTTCCTAACAACTGTAGCATATTTACACAATGGCGTACAAGAAGAACTTGTAATACATGCAGAGTGGATGAATCTCAAGATGCTACACACTAAAGGAAAGCTTTATTTAAACAGAAAAGTGAATACTATATGAGTCCATGTATATAGCTCTTGAACATGCAAAAGTGATCTATGGTGTAAAACTCAAAAAAGTGGTTGCCTAGGGGACAGCGATTGACTGAGCAGGGGCTGGAGGGAAGTTGTGAGATAAAGAGAGAGAAAGTCCTCTTGGTAGGGGTTTAAATTGCATGGAAGTATATACATTTGTCTAAACTCACTGCATGGTACACTTACTGATCTGTGCATTTCATTATAAACATGTCCTGGTGGAGGCCCCTACACAAACGACACATTCCTACATAATGCCATGCAAAGTGAAATGCTGAGAGACAAGGCGACTGATGTCTATAGTTCCCTTGAAATTTGTCTAACAGCATGATGAATGGACAGATGATCAACAGTGATAAAGTAAATGAACATGAATTCTAGAATCTAGGTGCAGAATGCTCATCTGACAATTCTCTCAACTTTACTATGTGTTTAAAATATTTCATTAAAAAGTTGGAGAAAAAAATCAATGCAGACAGAAAAAGACACCATTTGATTTTAATCTAGCAAGAAAAAGTTTTACATGTCCATCTAAAAATAGTCAAATAATAATTCTTACCTACATACTTTAAAGTCTTAGTTTTAAACAGACTAGTTATAAATTCCAGTACATATTACATTTAAGAGTTTTAGTGAAATTTTTCCCATCTACCTACCTACCTACCTACCTAACCTACCGACCTATCTGATTTCCTTAACTATAAGAGAAAATTATATATATCATACATTCAAATTACTTACTTCAATTCTGTGAAAAACAAATTGATATAATTTACAGAATCTATCTGTTTTATGAAGGTCTCCACATTTTCAAGAAACACCTATCCAAAAAAAGGGAACAAAATATTTAGTTCAGGCCACATGTGTTCCAATCTAAAACAAGATGGGGTAAACAGCAGAGGCAGAAGCTTACTTTAGGATTATGATCATGAATCAGATTGAGATTAATCCTCAGTTTTCTCATGCATTCAAATGCTTCTTTAAACATAAGTCTGTGAAGAGAATGGGTAGAAAAGGCATTCACAAACACTAAGCTCCCAAGACCCAGCACATTTTCATTATACAAACCAGTTCTAATTAGCTTACAGCCCAAGTGCCAAACAATCACAAATGGACTTCCACTCTGAAATCACAGAATAGAAAAATCAAATACCAAACTCATTTACCTTCTTACAAGGTATGATGTAGTCATTAGTCACCATGGCAGGCTAAGGACTACATCCTCAACTACATACGAAAGAAAATCATCAAGGAATTTTGGTCTACTTCCTTTTCTAACAAAATAATACAAAGTTCCCCCACACACAGATTCCAATAATGGATCATTCTTTCCTAAGAGTGGTGCAGGCATTTTTGGGTGATAGTCCCCCCGTAAATCTGAAAGCCTTGGTTGGGCCTTCTGCCCAGTTAAAACATACAGACACAGTTTGGTCTGGGTGTATACACAGTTTGGTCTGCACAATTTCCCTGGGTTTACAGGCCACATAAAGCCCTTCGGATCCCACAGGCCAGGAAGCTCTGACTGATGGGGCGAGCCTCATGATTCTTTCTGCTGGAAACGTCAACTATGCCACGTGGTATTAAAATCAAAGTATGGGGAAAAACCCTCTGCAAATCTGATTGGCGACATCTGTAATGAAGGTTTTGCAGACTTTAAGTTTTAAAACCTTTAAAAAAATACTTACTGTCTTCACACAGAAGTCCTAACAAGCTAGTCTGACCAGGCGGTGGTGCAGTGGATAGTTTCGGACTGGGACGCGGAGGACCCAGGTTCGAAACCCCGAGGTCGCTGGCTTGAGCGCGGGCTCATGGGGTTTGAGCAAGGCTCACCAGCTTGAGCCCAAAGTTGCTGGCTCGAGCAAGGGGTCACTCAGTCTGCTTTAGCCCCCCCCCAGTCAAGGCACATATGAGAAAGCAATCAATGAACAACTAAGGTGCTACAAGGAGAATTAATGCTTCTCATCTCTCTCCCTTCCTGCCTGCCTGTCCCTATCTGTCCCTCTCTCTGTCTCTGTCACACACAAAAAAAAGTCGTAACAAGCTAACCAGTCACATGCATGGTACTTACTTATCCAACCACTTCCGAACCTGAGCTAAAACCAGGGCTCGATGATGAACAACTTCTAAGTTTCCCCTTGGCATCTTAAAATAAATAAATCCAAGCAATAAAGTTTTAATTAGATAGAAAACATTTAAATACCTAGGACACACAACTTTATCTAACTTCACAGTGAACTACCACAAACACCATAAAGTGAACACACTTTTAGCAGAAGACAGCAGTTGTGCTCAATATTTATTGTGACTTTCCAGAAAAGCTTCCCTATTAGCTTTCCTGGGCAGAACCTGTATGAACAGTGCTTTGTATAAAGCTAACAGAGAACCTAGCAAGGAAAGATTTAGAATAAATTTTTGCAAATAATAAGAGAGCGTAAAATACAATCTGCAATAATTGTTTGGTCTTGACTGTCCAACAACAATCAGAAACACAGCCGGAATAATCAGCTCACCTGTAATATCAGCTTCGTGTCCTGGGGCACAACAGTGACAATGCGGGATCCCCTCTCCACCTTCCGCAGAGTTTCCCCGTTAGACACGCGACTGCTGCTCACACCCGCCTGTAATGCTGAAGACGCCATTGGCTAAGCCTTGAGAATCACTGTCAGACAAGCCACTCTCCATTAACTGCAGCTGAAACTGCATGTTACCCGAAGACAAGAGAGCTCCTTTGCTCCCCACTCAACCTCAAGACCATTCCCCTTCCTGGTAAACAGTCTCAGCCCTCGAACGTGCCCTCTCTCACAGAGCTTTCCCGCATATTCACATACACAACTTCTCAGCTGATCGGAAAACACAGGGAAGGCTGGGCAGCCCCTCCGTTTCTTAGCACTATAATCATACCAGTGAATTTCCAGGTTAGAAGCAAAGACAATAAATGGGGATTTTTAGAATAAGGAACTTACACACACATGCACACACATGAGGGGCGGGGGTTGCCCTTGCTATAGAAGAAAAAAGGGAGCCGATTACTCTACGGCATAGAGTCCTTCAGGTGGTACAAGGATGGCCACAGTGAGAAAAGGAAGGTTATGGAGAAGTTAAAGCACAGTCCCAGTTTGGTGTGTGTTTAACTTTAGAACAGAACATTCTGCTTAATGAAGACTTCCTTCTCAGGAAGTCTTTGCTAACTGGTGTAGAATGACTTAACTGAGATAGTATGCTGGGACTGGGACTAATTGAACACTAATGGTTTTCCCCAGTCTAGGACTCCAAGATCAAAAGCTTAAAGGTCAACAACACTTCAAAGAACAAAAGATATTTGAAAAAGGACTATTTTCTATTTCACACACTGAAAACTTACTTTTGAATGAAGCATCCCTCAGGCAAAAACACTGGCAGGTATGAGAATGCGTTGTCAACAACAGAAACTCATCGTATACTGCAAATGATGTGATGTTTGAAGCAACCTACGAGGCAAGGGAGGCAAGGGGGACAATGAGTTTTATGCTTGGAAGCAACATGGAAAAGGACCCAGCACCAAATCAAGCCTTTATACCTCATTGTCATTGATGAAAAAGCGACACTTGTCAGTTAGACCAAGGACACATTCCTGCAAAGAGGTAAAACTGAAATTACAAACAATTCTAACCAAACTAGTTCAACTTAACTTTTTAACAGTAGAACCTATTACACAGTTCTACTGGCCTATAATTTCACATGTGTATTCGGGACTGAATATATAGATATGTAGGGAGTGATTGGTCCAGTGACAGGTGGAGTACGATGCCACCCAACCCATCAGCAAGCCCTGTCACTTCTGTCTCCAACGTATATTTCAAATACGTCACCTTTCTGCCCTCGCTGGCTCCACTCCAACAGTCACTTCCACTCTCATTCTTTTCCAATCTACTCTCCACTGGGAAGCCAGAAAAACCTTTCCAACCATGAAGCAAATCACATTACTGATAAAAAATTATGAATAGTTTTCCTTTGTTAAATAAAAAAATAAACCCCACATTCCATCCTACGGCCTTTCACTAAGCTCCAGCCAGACTGCTTCCATTCAGTTCCTTGAATAAGCTGAGCTCTCTTCAAGTTCAAGGTGTGTACAGCCTTCTCCCTGAACACGTTCTCCTCCTCAGGGATCGAGCTCTCTTCCTCCACCTCTCCGCACAGACAGCACCCCAGGACAGAGCTTTCCCCCAGAGTAGGTCTCCCCATGCTCACAGCTGCCATCCTCCAGTGAGCCCCTCACCCCGCCCACTTTCCCCCATCACAGCCAGCTCATCTGCCTCCTCCCATCGGAGGGGACAGTCAGATCATCTGCTGACAGATTACGAAGTCCAGAGGAACAAGGGATTAAACAGCTGTTTTGTTTTATAACAATTGTATCCTATCACCCACCACAATTACAGGCATTTTAATATTTGTTGAATACAACCCACTGAATACTACTTCCAAGATTATATTTTTGCTGCCCCTAAAAGATATTTAACTTTGTTCTGTACAACTGGGGCTAAAAGTCTGTTAACTACATTCTTCTATTTTAAAATTTATACCTCCAAGAAAGGAGAGAAGTACATTGCATGCCAGGCAACCTCTTAATCCCATTTCATAGATGAAGAAGCTGAGGCTCAGAATAATTGATAACTTCTCATTGTTACCTTAAGATTTAGTAAGAGATCCACCTCCAAAGCCCACACTCGCTCTACCCAACGCTATCAGATCCTGGGTCACTGCTTTAAGCAGTGAACTGTTCCGCCCTGTGTTCACTTACCTCCCCTCCAATCACGGCCAATTCGGTCTGTGTGCACGGATGAGGAAATCGAACAGGCAACCCACCCGGGTTCTTCCAGGGTTCAACTACCAGAGAGGGTGACTCTGCAGGATGGGCAGACGAAGTTTACAAAGAGCTGACTGGCTCTTTTTAAAAAACTCACATTATTACTTGCTAAAACACTTAACATGCAATTTGGATTATTTCCAAATGTATTCTGGAAACTCATTATTAGGGTGCTCCAGTTCATGACAAGAGAAAACAGAGGCAGAAAACACCTGCCAATTCCATGCGATAGCCTAGGGTTTCCAGAGGAGTTAGAAGATCTAACAATGCAGCAGACAAGATACAAGTCACGTTTCAAGAATTAAACATCCACATAAGTCCATGGGTTCCTAACATTCTGGTACTCACCCCAAAGGTACTTAAGTATCTGGCCACCTGCCAGCTGCAATGCTACTGATTTGGTCTTGGAACTGCAACACAGGCCGATTATCACCCCATCCACTGTCACAGAGGAGCTGGCAAAACAAAAAAAGGGAGGAGGGGAATGTGAGCAGACAGTTTTTCTCAAAAGTAGTCACATTTCACTGACTTTGCAAATAGGAAAAGAAACAAGCAATTTTCTTTTGGTGCTGCTCTGCTTTTTTCAACACAACACACACAACACACACACACACAGTGATGAACCACTGTGCCGCAGGCCCAGACAAAGCAGTCACCTGTCACATCACACTGTTTTCCACGACACAGATGAGCTAGGTGTCTACATGGGGAAGTCATCACTCCTATTCTGGCAGCACTCATTGTAATTTATTGCAACTTATTACAATTTATCACCTTCATTAGACATGCCTGGTGCCAATATTATCTGTCTTCTTAAAATATAAACTGCATTAATAAAGCAGTGTATCTGTAGGAAAATACAGCACTCTCTTAATCACTATCATATTCATTCATAGAAATTTGTGGGTCTTCATTAACCGGAAGAGGGGAATCTGCTATTGCCATTATATCATATTTGCTTCTGAGTCAGTGAACAGAGACTAGATGTGTATTAAAGAAAGTGGAAGAGGTAGCGATAAAATCAAATGGTAACGATGCTACATCTATTCAAAGAGTTTTTAACCAATCTACAAAATACTCAAAAGCACTGGCCAGTGGTTCAGTGGATAGAGCATAGGCCCAACGTATGGACATCCTAGGTTCAATTGCTGGTCAGGGCACACAGGAGAAGTGGGCATCTGCTTCTTTCCCTCTCCCCCTTCTCTCCCTCTTCCCCTTCCACAACCAGTGGCTCAATTGGCTCGAGGACAGCCCTGGGTGCTGAGGATAGCTTGGATGATGGTTCGAGCATCTCAGCCTCAGGTGCTAAAAATAGATTGATATTCAAGCATTAGCCCAAGACAGGGTTACTGGGTGGATCCCAGTCAGAGCACATGTAGGAGTCTGTCTCCCCTTCTCTCATTTAGAAATAAAGGGGAAAAATATACCCAAAATGTTCCAAATTTTGTGAGGATAAATAATCTGTAAGGGGACAACTCTGGAACTAGGCTTGCTGGAATTGGACCCTGGTTTCACCTGTGTGGTCTCAGGCAAGTTACTTAAGTGCTGTGTGTCTTAGCTGTCTCAGTTATAGAATGCTAGCAGTACAAAGTCTGAGGGGTATTGTGAGAACTAAGTGAATTAATATAGGTAAAACACTAAGAAGAGTACCTTTAAAAAAGTACTTGCTGTAGTAAGTGTAAGCTATTAAGAGCTATAAACTAATTGAGGGACTTTATATTCCTCAAAGATGTTAACATTCTACATATATGGACAAAACAGTCTTTCTTGAGAAACAAAACTCAGAGAAACAGAAACATATTTTAAATAACTTCTCGTTCCCTTTACAGTAAATGAGATGACTACATCTAGCCTTTTCTTCTATAAAGAATTCTAAATTTTGAAAAGTAGAAACTTGCATAATTTAGGCATTTCTAATGAAAACTGCTCTGCTTTTCAAAAATAAATCCCTGGTTATGTTTAAGTGCTACATGTAGCCACAACATTTTCTGCATTCAGGCATATTCACAAAAAGCTTTTTAAAAATATAAAAGCATTACGAGTCAAAGATTAGAGAAGTTCGTAACTGCTGGAGAGTAATGTCAGCATACGCTTAAGGGGCCACGTTTTGTCACTGGAAACCGGAGCCCATCACAAAGCTGCCGGGACAGCACTACCGACTGCACAACACGGCTCACAGTGCAGAAAGCAGCAGTCATTAGCTAAAGCCTGTTACATAACAAAGATGCAGTCAGGAATCGAAATGAAACTCTCGGCCAGGGAACAGTGGAATTTTAGCAAAGAAAAACAGAGGAATTCTATCAAATGCAATCGACAATGACAGAAAGCAGATTTCTGGTTGTCTGGGGATGTGGTGGGCATGGAGGAATCTGTTACCAAGGGGCATAAAAAATGTCTGTGGGGAAAGCCTACGTTCTATTTCCTGACTGTATGGCTTCACTGATGTATAGATGTCAATAGTTATCAAATTGTACACATATAACTTGTGCAGTTTATTGTATTGATTATACCTTAATGAAACTATACAATTAGAAAATAAAACGATAGGGCTCTGGCTGGTCAGCCTGGCTTGTGGAAGTTCCAGGTCCAATTCCCAGCCAGGGCACACAGGAGGAACACCCATCTGCTTTTCCATCCTTCCCCCTCGTTTCTTTCTCTCTCTCTTCTCACAGCCAAGGCTCCATTGGAGCAAAGCTGGCCTAAGCACTAAGAATGGCTCCATGGTCTCTGCCTCAGGCGCTAAAATGGCTCTGGTTGCAACAGAGCAACGCTCCAGATGGGCAGAGCATCGCCCCCTGGTGGGCATGCCAACTGGATCCCAGCCAGGCACATGCAGGGAGTCTGTCTCTCTGCCTCCCTGCTTCTCACTTCAGAAAAATACCAAAATAAATAAATAAGTAAATAAATAAATAAATAAAAATAAAAAACAAAGAAAACAAAAAGATAAAAAAGAAGAAAAATAGACTTTCCGGTAGCAAATGTAGTCAAGTATCAAACAAAATGTGAAGAAAAGGAGGAGGCCTGACATCAAAATGAAACACATGGCCCCGGCCAGTTGGCTCAGTGGTAGAGCGTCAACCTGGCGTGTGGGAGACCCGGGTTCGATTCCCGGCCAGGGCACACAGGAGAAGTGCCCATCTGCTTCTCCACCCCTCTCCCTCTCCTTCCTCTCTGTCTCTCTCTTCCCCTCCCGCAGCCAAGGCTCCATTGGAGCAAAGTTTGCCTGGGCGCTGAAGATGGCTCTGTGGCCTCTGCCTCAGGCGCTAGAATGGCTCTGATTGCGGCAGAGTGACGCCCCAAGATGGGCAGAGCATCACCCCCTGGTGGGCATGCTGGGTGGATCCCAGTCGGGCGCATGCGGGAGTCTGTCTGACTGCCTCCCCGTTTCCAACTTTGGAAAAAATAAAAAAATAAAAATAAATAAAAAAATGAAACACATATAAACAGATCTTATAACTGATAAAAAATTTTTTTTTTTTAATTTACTGATTTCAGTGAGAGAGAGAAAGAGAGGGACAGGAACATCAATCTGCTCCTGTATGTGGCCTGACCAGGGATCAAACCAGCAACCTCTACAGTTCGGGACGATGCTGTAACCCAGTGGTCGGCAAACTCATTAGTCAACAAAGCCAAATATCAACAGTACAAGGATTGAGATTTCTTTTGAGAGCCAAATATTTTAAACTTAAGCTATATAGGTAGGTACATTCCTTATCGAGGTAGTGCCCACACATGGTATTCTGTGGAAGAGCCACACTCAAGGGGCCAAAGAGCCACATGTGACTCACGAGCCGCAGTTTGCCAGCCACGGCTCTAACCAGTTGAGCTATCAGCCAGGACTCTCATAACTGACTTTACTAACTAACAAAGGTAATTAGAGCAGCTGATTCTTGGGCTCGCTACTGCCCTGCTGGAATATAAGTATATGCTCAAATAAAACTTTTAGTACGTCTTAAAATGGTTTGCCTCATCTACTGGTATTTGTCTTATTTTTCACTTTTTGATACATTTTTAGCCTGTATTTTAAAAGTGTTTTTACTTATGCCCTGGCCAGACAACTCGGATGGTTAGAGCGTTGTCCCAAAGCGCAGAGATTGCCAGTTTGATACCCAGTCGGGGCACATACAAGAATAAATCGATGTTCCCGTCTTTCTCTCTCCTTCCTCTCTCTCTAAAATCAGTAAAATAAACATTAAAAAAATATTTTATTTACTGACTTTACAGAGGGTGGGGGTTGGAGCAAGAAGTATCAATTTATAGTTGCTTCACTTTAGTTATTCATTGATTGCTTATTGTCAGTGCCTTGACCAGGCCAGCCCAGGGGTTCGAACTGGCGTCCTCAGCATTACAGGTTGATGCTTCACCCACTGTGCCACCACAGGCCAGGCTTAGCATGTATTTTGACATGACTCAAAACTAGCCTTAACCTCTGGCTAAGTGTGTCTATCATTAGAAGCCCAAAAAATTCCTATGCTCACGAGGACAAAGCATCACTCCACCTGCAAACACACGAACACAGGAAGTGCTGTCATACCTAACAGTGAGCTGTCCGTGCTCGTCGTCCGTCCCGGAGGAGGCCGCAGTCAGACGGTGAACAACAGACTGCGGGCTGGACGGACTGTGGCTAACGGCCAGGAAGACGTCTTCTTGGATCCAGGTAAGAAAGACAAGCTTCAGTGGATTCACTTCTTGGTCTTCACTATTCTCAAATTGAATTCTGTTTTAAATATTGAAGAATATCCAAGATGTGAATAAAACTTTAATACCACTGAGATTTTCCTGAGTGAAGAATAAACCACCCTACATTTAGTCAACACCTAATTATTTAGACTGAGGAACAAACCTGAAGTAATGTCAAATACTAAAAAATCCAAAACTAATGCTTGCCTGGCTCTAAACTGTGTTTTCTACTTATTTAATATTGTTTCTTTTGTGTGTGCATGTTTGTAACAGAGAGAGAGAGGGACAGATAGGGACAGACAGGAAGGGAGAAAGATGAGAAGAATCAATTCTTCATTGTGGCATCTTAATTGTTCATTGATTGCTTTCTCACATGTTCCTTGCCTAGGGGACTGCAGCAGAGCGAGTGACCCCTTACTCAAGCCAGCAACCTTGGTCTCAAGCTGGTGAGCTTTGCTCAAACTGGATGAGCCCATCCTCAAGCCGGCAGCTTCAGGGCCTCGAACCTGGGTCCTCCGCATCCAGGCCGATGCTCTATCCACTGCGCCACCACCTGGTCAAGCTAATGTTGTTTCTTACACTCTGAGATCTTTAAAGAGAACATTTCATGAAACTGACCACGCAAGAAAATTACCTGGCCCTGGTTGACTCTACACTAACAAACCTGAGTTTTCTACTGTCCCCGCTTACCAGCATTTAAAGCAAACTGCAGCAGGTATTTGGATCTCAATAGGATAGGCCCTTTTCTAGCGCCCCACATCAAAATGAGTAAGAGTCCGAGAGAGTTTCCTACCTCTAACACCTTCCTCCTGGAGCACCCGTGCACCAGAGAGTACTTGCCCCCTCACACGGGAACTCATCATGGCGACTGCCTGCCTTGAGCTCAAGCAGCAAATGCTCGGGCACTGAAGGAGCTGGGCCATGGGCCTGACTTTCCTCCTCAAGCAGCTCTGCCAGGACTCAGTCTCTCCACTGCATTCAGCCCCACGCCGGGGCCCCACCGGGTTCTCACCGACACGCTGCCCGCCACACCCACGTTCCCAACCCTTCTCTGCCAGTCCTAACCCAGCCCTTCTTCTAGGACCAAGACAACTATTCATGTCCTTCCCGAACTCTTCTCAATCACGTGAAGCTATCCTCTCCACTTCTAAAAGATGAAACTATATTCTAAATTGCTTTATACTTTCTGTCCTCAAGTGGTTTCAAGTCTATGAAAAAAAATCCACGTCAATGTTCTTTGAAAATTACTAGGTATAAATAGGCAGCCCCCAAATCATACACAGGTTAGATACATTATACATTTATGAAATATATTACATGTATTTAAGAAATGTTCAATTGTTTGTTCCAGTCAGTTTATTATTCCTATTAATTCAGAAATAAATGCTCCTGGGAGGCAGAATAGTACAGTAATTAAGAACATGGCTCATCAAATAGAATAAACTCAAATCCCAGATTATCACAGAAATGGCGTAGAATTAACAATGTGGCTTTTGGGTCATTTCATAATACCTGTAGTGTACCTGAGGTATTCGATTATCCCCCAAAATTTATACTATTATTTCCATGGGCGAGCTCATTCCGATTTCCAACCTGCGGCCCTCACAACAAGCACAGGGGCTTGGTGTGGGATGAGGCAAAGGCAGAGGCTGTGTACAGCCAGCCATATGGTAACAGCTGGGCATCCTCACTTAGGTAAGCGAGGGAAACTGGCCTGCCGTCTTCACCTCCACCCTCCCCATGCGCTTTTCCGGGGAGAACCAACACTGTTGAGAGGAAAGGGCTGTAGGCTGGGCTACTACTTGTGTTCTCCTGCCTCCACACCTGACAGTCCCATCACAGGTAAGCGGCCGCCCGACGAGGCTGAAACACCAGCCCCCGCCTGTTGTATGTACTTGTTCCACTCAGCTAAGGCACAGGAGAACGGTGGGTAGAGTCAGAGGTGAATGCTGGCTCCTTCCGCTCCCAGAGGTCCCAGATAATTAAGAACTGCTTACTCGTATCTCTTTTCCAGATGAGGTGTCCTAATGGGAACTTTAAACCCATTTCCGCCCACAGCTCCCAGTTTCACCGTGGGATCCACACTTGGACTGTCACCTGGAAAACAAAGCGGTCACAGTAAACTACAAACATTTCCCCCGATACTGAGGTTATGGGCTCCTGCCCTGCACTTAATGGATTCTAGGGGTCACACTGCTTTACAAATAAAGCAATCTAGAAAATAATCACATCTCAATCTCTTTCTTAAATCTCTGCCTTACCTACCTTTCAGGTTTAACCAAAAACCATTTTCCCGTCACACTACATTGGTCACAACCCCACCACCACCTCTCACCAACCTCGCATCCTTGGTTACAAGACATTCTCTTTCCATTCCTGATCAGTTTATTCACCTCACAGCAGCCAATACAATCCTTTAAAACACTGAGTCAGAACAGCACACTTCTGCTCCGAACCCTCCTGTGGCTTCCCGTCTCATACAGTAAGTTTCCTGTCCCCTCTGTGACCCCGCCCACCACCCTCCCCTCCCCTGCTCTGCTGCAGCCACTCGGACTCCTGGCTGTTTCCTGCACACAACGAGCACCTTAGACGTGGCTCTGTCCTCTCTCTGGAACGTTCTTACCCCACGGGTCTGCATAGCCCCCTCTGCAATTCCCACCAGGTCTCTCCTTCAATGTCACCTTCACAGAGAGGCTTCCAGATCACCCTACACACAAAGCCACCTTCCCCCGCCGCCCTTATCCCCTGCTCTCCCTAGGCCTAGCCCTTGCTTATTTGTTCCCACAGCATTTGCCCCTTGATCAATTATAACTTTTATTTACAATCTTTCTCCCCAACTAGAAGATATACTCCACCAAGGCATGGACTAGAATAAACCTGGCATATACCAGACAATCAATAAACATGGAGGAAAAAAAGCAGTATCAAATGTCACGTTTGAAAATTGTGGCATCTACTTTGTCTCCACCTGACTCACCTCCAAGTTGTCTGTCTGTCACAGGGCTCTTTCCCTTCAGCTTAGGCTCTGAGCCCTTCTCCGTATCCTGACTTGTCCACTCTGAGACCTCAAATGAAATATCCTGACTTTGTCCTCAACTTCCAATCTTTCCCCTTCTCATTCCTTTTGCTCCCAATAAAATGCACTATTCCTCAACAGCCACCTGACTCCTGCACAACCTGGAGGCTGCCGTCGCTGTCTGTATACGAGCACTCCCGAATCTCTCACTCACCTGCCCTCCTACGATGCTCGCGAAGCAGGTGCCCAGTGCTGCCATGCAACAACTTCAACTCCACGTGAGCTCGCCGCGCCAGGGCCACTGGCTGACACTGCTCCATGTTTGAGAGGCTCATCTCTAAATTCTAGGCTCTAATAATTCTAGGCTCACGACCTTTTGCCAGACTCTTTCACACTCAAACACTCTACACTACATGCCTTAACTTCCCAAAGGCTTTTGACTCCTGCATTTATTTATGTGATCTTTCTCTTCTTTCCATTTCTACAGACACTACCCTGGCTCAAGCTCTCACCAGCCCCTACCTACACATGCAACAGCCCCACGGTATGCCTACCCCGGGCGCCCACACCATGGCCTACTCCACGTGCTGACACCTGACAAGTCTTCCAAAAGCGGAGTTCTCAACCCGCCCTATCTGATTACAGGGAGCTGTAAGTATCACACAATGAATGTAGGGTATACAATACAGTCAACTATACTGACTCTGGTGATGGCTGCAAAACTCTGTGAATATACTAAAACCGCAGGACTGTACACCATACGTGAATGTAAGGCAAATATTCTGTGCGCTGTAGACAATGCGGAAACTCATGAGCACCCTACAGCGAGCACGCAGCTTCCCCTGCGACGGACTCGTTCTCCTCTCACAAAACTAGCAGTCAGACGCCAAATGGTGGTCAAGTAAAAAGACAATTATTTCTTTAGTTTTGATATTACTGGTGCATAAAAAATCTACCTTGAAAAGTGGTTAATTTTTGCTTTTTCTGATTTGCCTCAACAATGAACACATTACAATTATTTTGTAAAGTGATTAAGACTAAGGGTTTGGAAAATTGAACCAAGAGTTTATTTTTTTTATTCCAAAGCCTTCTTAATAAAGTCTTTTCATGACTTGTTAAAAAAAAAAAAGCAATAAGAAGTTTAAGGAGGATTATTACAGCATTTATAGAGTGAGACTAAAATCAGCGCAGCTGGAGAAATACCCACGTACAGTAAGTCCTCACTTAACGCCATCAATGGTTCTCTGACTTTAAACAAAATGACATATAACAAAACCCATTTTATCACAGACTAATTGATATAAACAAGAGCTAAGGTCCTAAGGTATCTCATCAACATTAAAATGCAATGACACTGAACACAATGGGGACTGCTGCAGTATCACTACAATAGTAGGCTGCTGATTTAACAGAAAAGCATATGAGCAATCAGGGAATTCCAATATAAATCAGTTAATTTTGATTATTCTCTCCCTAGCAGCTGTCTTGGTTTTTTTGAGAACTCAAAAGTTATTTGCAGCCTGACCAGGCGGTGGCGCAGTGGATAGAGCATCAGACTGGGATGCAGAGGACCCAGGTTCGAGACCCTGAGGTCGCCAGCTTGAGCGCGGGCTCATCTGGTTTGAGCACAGCTCACCAGCTTGGACCAGGGTCTCTGGCTCGAGCAATGGGTTACTCGGTCTGCTGAAGGCCCGCAGTCAAGGCACATATGAGAAAGCAATCAATGAACAGCTAAGGTGTCACAACGCACAACGAAAAACTAATGATTGATGCTTCTCATCTCTCAGTTCCTGTCTGTCTGTCCCTGTCTATCCCTCTCTCTGACTCTGTAAAAAAAAAAAAAAAGGTATTTTGCAAAAAAGGCCACCAGTGGTATTTGCCAGTAGAATTCATGACCTGACCACAGAGCTCGAAACTAAAAACTAGTTGCAGGTTCTGCCAGTCCACTGGGAAGCAGCTGGAAACTGAGAGCAATGGGGTGTAGAAGGCAAATGAATCAGAAGCCAGAACACCGGAGCTGGAATCCCTGTCCATTCTCGCTCAGGCAAATTCTGCCTGTGACACAGCTCCTAGTGGGGTAGGAGATCAACTAAAAATATGTGCAAAGGTGATGAAAACCGTAAAACACATTAAAGGTGTAATAAGACACCGTCTTATTTCCAGGGTCAAATATTATTCTTTAAATAACTAATGGGACCCTGGCCAGTTGGCTCAGTGGTAGAGCGTCGCCTGACGTGTGCATGCCCTGGGTTCGATTCCTGATCAGGGCACACAGGAGAAGCGTCCATCCGCTTCTCCACCCCCCACCCCTCTTTATCTTCTCTTCTCCTGCAGCCATGGCTCGTTTGGAGCAAGCTGGTCTGGGAGCTGAGGAAGGCTCCATGGCTTCGCCTCAGGTGCTAGAATAGCTTGGCTGCTGAGCAAAGGACCCAGGTGGGCAGAGCATCGCCCTATAGGGGGCTTGCCAGGTGGATCCCAGTCGGGGTGCATGCTGGAGTCTGTCTCTCTGTCTCCCCGCTTCTCACTTAAGAAAAAAATAAATAAATAACTGATGCTTCAAGTTCAATAAAGCAAAAGGAATACCTCTTATAAGCTAAACTAAGACTGAAACTCCCTTGGAGAAACACACAAGCCAATTAAATATCATAATAATAAAGATATTAATTATAAGCTTCAAAATTTTTGCAAACACTAGAGTGAAGGCAATACCAAATTAGAACTTGCTTTATAGAGGAGGAACCCAATTCAGCACATCTTGTTGACAGTTTTGAACATACCACATTTATACACAGAAATCTGGTTAGTGGCATCGAGGACAGCGAGGTCATTACTCTTCTGAGCGTGGGCAGAGAACAGGACCTGATTCGCAGGCTGTGGGAGCAGCAGTCGGTAGGTGTACATGGGAGGCGGAACTACACTCTGCCGGAAGACTGTCACCAACACCCTGTCTGCATTGAGGGAGAGAAGAGGAGGATTAGACACACGGACGTTCAATCTGTAAAATATGGGATCAGAACTGCACAGTACCCTAACTAATAACGGTGGTTGGAAATATACACCAATTCTTTAAAATAATTTTTGGTGTTTTTATCACGAGTAAGCTTAAACTTCATGTAAGGGGGGAACATAAGTATTACGGACTCTATATCTGGCTATTGTCACCTTCACACCTAAAAAAGTCCTTCTCCAGCCTTGGAGGTTTCAGGTGCCAAGGACTAGGAAAAGGTTAAGAGGTCCGAGTTCTAGCTTTGGACTGCAACTAAGCCTGACTGAAGCCAAGGGAATCAATACCTTTAAAATCTGTATAATACTTCCCTCTGTATGGACTTGGTAATAAGGCATAAATGACTAAGTGCTTTACACAGAACATATGATTATTAAATCAGTATTATGACCACTACATAGAATATGAATTAGTACACCAACTCACACTACAATCCAAAGAAAAAGCAAGTTTTCCTTTCTGTTATCAGTAAAAAGTTAACTATTTGTGTGACTACTTCTCTTCCCAATTTCCTCCCTCCACCAAAATAAAAAAAAAAAAAAATCCTCAACCTAATTAAAAAACAATAAGCTAATCTTCATACTAGATGTCTGTGAGTTGAACTGAACACACAGGAGAGGTATATAATTCACAAGTATTTTATCAGACAACAGAGAAACACAGGTGGGGTGACACAAGGGTCAATGAAAATCTAAGTCAGGGCAAAATACAAGACTAACACACCCAAAGACACAACACCACTGTGTCCCTCTACCCAGCGTCAAAATTGTGTACGTCTTCAACAAGCCACCCGAGTAAACATGTGAAGACCATGGGTGCAGCACGATGAGGAACTGGGGTGGGTGAGTGGGTGTGGGAGGGAACACGGTCCTCAGGAGAGTAAATGCCCCACCTACAGGCATTCCCATCCAAACAAAACAACAAATAAAGTAAAAATAAACCAAACAACCCAAGTAAATACTGCTGGTTGTTTTAGTCAAAGCACCACATGTGCACCACTGCACTCAGGGACCCTGCCAGGCTCCCAGACACCCTTCCCCGCTGCTTACTTCCATCGATGACGGCCACATTTGCCATGTCACTTGAATGATCTCCGGCGCTCCGGTCAGTCGTCCAGTGCCAGTCATAGCGAAGGTAGTGCCAGCCCTGACAGAGCACGTGCAGCCGGTGTGGGGTCACGGGGTCCCACAGCAAAGAGACAACCCCGCTCTTCCCACGGGCGCTGAAGGGCAGGCTCTGCTTGAGGTACCAGTGATAGTTGCCAGTGGTCCAGAGCTGAACTGCAAGGGAAGATGAGCGGAAAGCCCTCAGAGGCCGAGGACCAGACTTCACACCGCTGCTGCAGGGGGATGCAGGCAATCTTTTCTTTTCAAAAGACCCTTCCTGCCCAGTCTCTCCATTAAAATAATGTTAATGACAACTGTTAAAAGGAAATTTCCATGGAGATAAAATTTCTAGCATCAATAAGTCAGAAACATGTTTATTATTGCCTTCATTCACCTTCAAACTTTATGATCACAAGGATGCAAGGTTGCTAAAACAAGACAGTGCTTTAGTGAATGGGTTTTTTCCATAAAGATTTAGAAAAATAACTGACAGATTAAGGTATTAAACAATCAATCTAAAAGTACTAGATTAATGTCTGGCCTGTGGCGGCACAGTGGATCAAGTGTCAACCTGGAACGCTGAGGTCGCTGATGTGAAATGCCAGGCTTGCTGGTCAAGGCACATACAAAAAGAAACTACAAGTTAAGGCTTTCCACTCCCCCACCTTCTCTTTCTCTCCACTCTAAAATGAGTAAATAGAGAGTGACGTCACGGAAATGGCGCCGTGAGCAGCGCGTCCGACAGCTCTCCCCTAAATCACAACAATTTTATCAACTAGAAACAGAAAAATTTATCCTCGGAGCATTCCGGAGTTCCACACAAACTGAAAGCGAAAGGACTGTTATCACTTGAATCTGAGAGACGAGGGTGTGGAGGAAGCTACCGCAGCAACGTTCATTCAAGCCGCGAGGGAGTGCACCTGTGGTGAGTCAGCCCACACTCGGGAGCCGCGAGCAGCCGCGGGCGCGCGCCCGGTCCGGTTGCAGAGCGAGCACCGGCCACACTCCGGAGCGCGAGCAGCCACCGGCGTGCCCAGTCCGGTTGCAGAGCGAGCACCGCTAACGTTCCCAGCGGCCCGCGCACTGCGAGTGAGAGTCGCCAGCCACCGGTGCCCGGAGCACCCCATTCGCGCGCGTGCCCTGGGCATTCCACACGCCCAGAGCGCCCTGCTGGCCCGCACACCCAGGGTGCCCCATTATCCTGCGCCTGGTGCGATTCAGCCGCCAGCGGCAGGGCAAGCGGGAGAGGCACCAGGGAGGTCTTCTACTTGGGAGATTCTCTCCGTGGGCGGGGCACCTCACCCAGCCATTCAAGCTAACAATCAAGTGTTGGGGGAGGGGCGCGCGCAGGCAGCCTAAAATACCTTCGGGAGCACAGCTGCGACCCAATCACTGAAATTAGCTTAACCCATGAAATCTGCGCACCCTCGGTTCTAATTGATAAGATCTCTCTCAGTTCAGCGACCCAAGACAAGAGGCGTGATATTTTTTAGTGCCTCTCGCTAAAGGGGCGGGGGCAACTTCTGATTGATAGAGCCTCCATATTCAGGGATAAACGCTAACAAGAGGGACTTGGCAGATAATAAGATCTATACTACACTAGTCGCAAGCAGAGACTAGTGCCTCTTCTTCCCAGCCAAAACAGGCTACAAAGTGTGGAAAGCCTGGGTTGAGAGGTCCAACTGAATGCTAGGCGCTGAACAGTCACCTTGACAACAATTGACTCCCACCCCCGCCTGATTACACTGGAGGCCCTGACTGCCAGAGCCTTTCCCAAAGCCTTGCACTGAGTGGGGATAGAGTGGGGATTTCCCAGCTCTTTGAGCCTCTTACTCCCCAGGCAGAAGCAGTTGCAGCCTTATAGCTGGATCACCAGGCTGCTAATTCAGGAAGGGGGGACTAGGAGAGAGAATCCAGGAAAGCAAACTCTCTCATCGTTGGACCCTGCCAACGCCAACAAGCCTTGACTACCAGCAAGACTAAAGCCAATTATATGACATTGCCATAGAATCCCATCAACTGCAAATCCCTACCTAAGTGTGACACAGGGGCAGAGCCTGGGGTACAGAGTCACCGACCAGGAAGAGGGAGAGAAAAGAAAAAGGAAGAAGTTAACCTCTCAAAATCAAGAAAAATCCACAGACTTTACAACTTGTTCCACTAATTTTTTTGTTGTTGTTGTTTGTTTCTTCTATCTTATTGCCTTTATTTCCTCCACCTCGGTCCTTCTATTCTCTGCCCATCTTATGCTTCCCTTTTCTTGAACTACACTACCCATAACTGTTACATTTTATTTCTCTTCATCCTCACCCTCCTTTAAGCTTATACTCCAAAACACTTAACTCTCACTCTCTCCTCTTTTGTTTTTTTTTTGATTTGCTTTATTTTGTTTTTTTCTCTTCCTTTTTTATTTCTTCCTTCATTTTTCTCTTTTTCTTATTTTTTCCTTTCTATTCGTTTTTTCTTTTCTCGTTTTACTTTCCTCCCATTTAATCCTCAATCACGAACAAATTAATTTGGGACTCAAGGCTTTTTTTGGCTTTATTTTTCTTTTTTGCTTTCGTTTTTGTTTTTTTCTTGTTTGTTTATTTTTGTGGCATTTTGGGTCCTCCCAACCCAAGGTCTCCATTGTATTTAGTCTTCGCTCCACTTAATACAACAGATTTTTACTTATTATTTTTATTTTTTTCTTCTTTATTATTCTTTTTTTGGTCCTTTTTTCTGGTTCCCTCTTATCCCTCTCATTATATCTCTTAGTTGACCATCACTTACAAGCAAATCATCTTATGCTTGTCTAAAATTTTCTTCTTCTTTTTTTTTTTTTTTGCATTTAGTAGGTCCCTACTCCCTTTTTTTGCCCCTTGAACTCTTCACCCCAAATCAGGCCGTCCATTATAGGCACGATATTTCCCTGAGGAGGGGAGAGGAGGGAAAGAGAAGAAAGAAAAAAAGGGGGAAATAATAAATTATTACTGTTTTTTTTTGTGGGGTGTTTTACCTTTTTTTTTTTTTTTTTTTTTTTTTTTCTTTTTTCTCTTGTTTTTTTTTTTTTTTTTTTTTTTTTTTTTTTTACAGAGGCAGAGATAGACAGGGACAGACAGACAGGAACAGAGAGAGATGAGAAGCATCAATGATCAGTTTCTTGTTGCGCATTGCGACTTCTTAGTTTGTTCATTGATTGCTTTCTCACATGTGCCTTGACCGTGGGCCTTCAGCAGACTGAGTAACACCTTGCTGGAGCCAGCGACCTTGGGTCCAAGCTGGCGAGCTCTTTGCTCAAGCCAGATGAGCCCGCGCGCGACCTCGGAGTCTCGAACCTGGGTACTTCCGCATCCCAGTCCGACGCTCTATCCACTGCGCCACCGCCTGGTCAGGCTACTCTTTTTTAATTCTAATTAGTGCTATCAACAAGACCACCCTCAGATGCCAATAAGAAAGAGGAAATTGAATATTATGGATACAAAAGAAAGAGAGGTAACACAAATAGATGTGGAAAAATCTATGGAGAAAAGACTTAACATATTGGAAGCCTTGGAGCTAAATGACAGAGAATTTAAAATAGAAATCTTAAAAATACTCAGAGATATACAAGAAAACACAGAAAGGCAATATAGGGAGATCAGAAAACAACTCAATGAACACAAAGAATATATTACCAAGGAAATTGAAACTATTAAAACAAATCAAACAGAAATGAAAAACTCAATTCACGAGCTGAAAAACGAGGTAACAAGCTTAGCTAACAGAACAGCCCAGATTGAAGATAGGATTAGTGAAATAGAAGACAAACAACTTGAGGCACAACAGAGAGAAGAAGAAAGAGACTCAAAAATAATAAAAAACGAGAAAGCCCTACAGGAATTGTCTGACTCCATCAGAAAGAATAACATAAGAATAATAGGTATATCAACGGGAGAAGAGAAAGAAAATGGAATGGAGAATATACTCAAACAAATAATAGACGAGAACTTCCCAAGCCTGTGGGAAGAACTAAAGCCTCAAATTCAAGAAGCAAACAGAACACCGAGTTTTCTTAACCCCAACAAACCCACTCCAAGGCACATCATAATAAAGATGACACAAACCAATGACAAAGAAAAAATTCTCAAGGCAGCCAGGGAAAAGAAGAGTACAACATATAAAGGAAGGCCTATTAGATTATCATCAGATTTCTCAGCAGAAACTCTACAAGCTAGAAGAGAGTGGACCCCAATATTTAAAGCCCTGAAAGAGAGGAACTTTCAGCCAAGAATACTATACCCATCAAAGCTATCCTTCAAGTATGAAGGAGATATAAAAACATTCACAAATACAGAAAAGATGAGAGAATTTATCAACAGAAAGCCCCCACTCCAGGAAATACTAAAGGAGGTTTTCCAACCAGATTCAAAGAACAAAAGAAAACAACACCACAAGTAACAGCTCCACCAAGAACACAATAAAACCAAACTTAAACTGTGACAACAAAGGAAAAAAAGGGGGGAGAGGATGGAGATTAACAGTAGCAAAGGACGATGAAGTGCAGAAATACTTATAAGATAGGGTACTACAATGAATATGGTAGGTACCCTTTTCATTACTTAATGGTAACCACCCTTGAAAAAACCACCACAAAAACACTTGACTTAAAAAAGGTAGCAACAGAGGAAAGAAGTATGGAACACAAACAAACAAAAACAAATGATAGAAAAACAAAAGAGAAGAATCAAACTAGATACAAAACTAACAGAAAGCAATTTATAAAATGGCAGTAGGGAACCCACAAGTGTCAATAATTACACTAAATGTAAATGGATTAAATTTACCAATAAAAAGACACAGAGTAGCAGAATGGATTAAAAAAGAAAATCCAACTATATGCTGCCTACAAGAAACACATCTAAGCAACAAGGATAAAAACAAATTCAAAGTGAAAGGCTGGAAAACAATACTCCAAGCAAACAACACCCAAAAAAAAGCAGGCGTAGCAATACTCATATCTAATAATGCTGACTACAAGACAGAAAAAGTACTCAGAGACAAAAATGGTCATTTCATAATGATTAAGGGGAAGTTGAATCAAGAAGACATAACAATCCTTAATATATATGCACCAAACCAAGGAGCACCAAAATATATAAGACAGCTACTTATTGACCTTAAAACAAAAACTAACAAAAATACAATCATACTTGGAGACCTCAATACACCGCTGACGGCTCTAGATCGGTCATCCAAACAGAGAATCAATAAAGATATAGTGGCCTTAAACGAAATACTAGAACAACTGGATATGATAGACATCTACAGGACACTTCATCCCAAAGCGACAGAGTATACATTTTTCTCTAGTGTACATGGAACATTCTCAAGAATTGACCATATGTTGGGCCACAAAGACAATATCAGCAAATTTAGAAAAATTGAAATTGTACCAAGCATATTTTCTGATCATAAAGCCTTGAAACTAGAATTCAACTGCAAAAAAGAGGGGGAAAAACCCACAAAAATGTGGAAACTAAACAACATACTTCTAAAAAATGAATGGGTCAAAGAAGAAATAAGCGTAGAGATCAAAAGATATATACAGACAAATGAAAATGAAAATACGACATATCAGAATCTCTGGGATGCAGCAAAAGCAGTAATAAGAGGAAAGTTCATATCACTTCAGGCCTATATGAACAAACAAGAGAGAGCCGAAGTAAACCACTTAACTTCACACCTTAAGGAACTAGAAAAAGAAGAACAAAGACAACCCAAAACCAGCCGAAGAAAGGAGATAATAAAAATCAGAGCAGAAATAAATGAAATAGAGAACAGAAAAACTATAGAAAAAATCAATAAAACAAGGAGCTGGTTCGTTGAAAAGATCAACAAAATTGACAAACCATTGGCAAGACTCACCAAGGAAAAAAGGCACAGGACTCAAATAAATAAAATCCAAAATGAAAGAGGAGAGATCACCACAGACATCATAGATATACAAAGAATTATTGTAGAATACTATGAAAAATTATATGCCACCAAATACAACAATCTAGAAGAAATGGATAAATTCCTAGAACAATGCAACCTTCCTAGACTGAGTCATGAAGAAGCAGAAAGCCTAAACAGACCAATCAGCAGGGAGGAAATAGAAAAAACTATTAAAAACCTCCCCAAAAATAAAAGTCCAGGCCCAGACGGTTATACTAGTGAATTCTATCAAACATTCAAAGAAGACTTGGTTCCTATTCTACTCAAAGTCTTCCAAAAAATTGAAGAAGAAGCAATACTTCCAAACACATTTTATGAGGCCAACATAACCCTCATACCAAAACCTGGCAAGGATGGCACAAAGAAAGAAAACTACAGACCAATATCTCTAATGAATACAGATGCTAAAATACTAAACAAAATACTGGCAAACCGAATACAACAACATATTAAAAAAATAATACATCATGATCAAGTGGGATTCATCCCAGAATCTCAAGGATGGTTCAACATACGCAAAACGGTTAACATAATACACCATATCAACAAAACAAAGAACAAAAACCACATGATCTTATCAATAGATGCAGAAAAGGCTTTTGATAAAATACAACACAATTTTATGTTTAAGACTCTCAACAAAATGGGTATAGAAGCAAAATATCTCAACATGATAAAGGCCATATATGATAAACCATCAGCCAACATCCTATTAAACGGCATAAAACTGAGGACTTTCTACCT
Source organism: Saccopteryx bilineata (assembly GCF_036850765.1). NCBI lineage: Eukaryota > Metazoa > Chordata > Mammalia > Chiroptera > Emballonuridae > Saccopteryx > Saccopteryx bilineata. The sequence goes on along the minus strand of NC_089491.1, from coordinate 25,614,922 downwards.
TAAATCAGGAACAAGACAGGGTTGTCCACTCTCTCCACTCTTATTCAACGTGGTGCTAGAAGTTCTGGCCAGAGCAATCAGACAAGACAAAGAAATAAAAGGCATCCATATCGGAAAAGAAGAAGTAAAGCTATCACTTTTTGCTGATGATATGATCCTATACATCGAAAACCCGAAGGACTCCACAAAAAGATTATTAGAAACAATAAAACAATACAGTAAGGTCGCAGGATACAAAATTAACATACAAAAGTCCATAGCCTTTCTATATGCCAACAATGAAATATTAGAAAACGAACTCAAAAAAATAATCCCCTTCACGATTGCAACAAAAAAAATAAAATACCTAGGAATAAACATAACAAAGAACGTAAAGGACCTATATAATGAAAATTACAAAGCATTGTTAAGGGAAATCGAAAAAGACACAATGAGATGGAAAAATATTCCTTGTTCTTGGATAGGAAGAATAAATATAATCAAAATGGCCATATTACCCAAAGCAATATACAAATTTAATGCAATTCCCATCAAAATCCCTATGAGATTTTTTAAAGAAATGGAACAAAAAATCATCAGATTTATATGGAACTATAAAAAACCCCGAATAGCCAAAACAATCCTAAGGAAAACGAATGAAGCTGGGGGCATTACAATACCTGACTTTAAACTATATTATAGGGCCACGATAATCAAAACAGCATGGTATTGGCAGAAAAATAGACACTCAGACCAATGGAACAGAATAGAAAGCCCAGAAATAAAACCACATATATATGGTCAAATAATCTTTGATAAAGGGGCCAACAACATACAATGGAGAAAAGAAAGCCTCTTCAACAAATGGTGTTGGGAAAACTGGAAAGCCACATGCAAAAGAATGAAACTCGACTACAGCCTGTCCCCGTGTACTAAAATTAATTCAAAATGGATCAAAGACCTAAATATAAGACCTGAAACAATAAAGTACATAGAAGAAGACATAGGTACTAAAATCATGGACCTGGGTTTTAAAGAACATTTTATGAACTTGACTCCAATGGCAAGAGAAGTGAAGGCAAAGATAAATGAATGGGACTATATCAGAATAAACCGTTTTTGCTCAGCAAGAGAAACTGATATCAAAATAAACAGACAGCCAACTAAATGGGAAATGATATTTACAAACAACAGCTCAGATAAGGGCCTAATATCCAAAATTTACAAAGAACTCATAAAACTCAACAACAAACAAACAAACAATCCAATAAAAAAATGGGAAGAGGACATGAACAGACACTTCTCCCAGGAAGAGATACAAATGGCCAACAGATATATGAAAAGATGCTCAGCTTCATTAGTTATTAGAGAAATGCAAATCAAAACTACAATGAGATACCACCTCACCCCTGTTAGATTAGCTATTATCAACAAGACGGGTAATAGCAAATGTTGGAGAGGCTGTGGAGAAAAAGGAACCCTCATTCACTGTTGGTGGGACTGTAAAGTAGTACAACCATTATGGAGGAAAGTATGGTGGTTCCTCAAAAAACTGCAAATAGAACTACCTTATGACCCAGCAATTCCTCTACTGGGTATATACCCCAAAACCTCAGAAACATTGATACGTGAAGACACATGTAGCCCCATGTTCATTGCAGCACTGTTCACAGTGGCCAAGACATGGAAACAACCAAAAAGCCCTTCAATAGAAGACTGGATAAAGAAGATGTGGCACATATACACTATGGAATACTACTCAGCCATAAGAAATGATGACATCAGATCATTTACAGCAAAATGGTGGGATCTTGATAACATTATAAGGAGTGAAATAAGTAAATCAGAAAAAAACAAGAACTACATGATTCCATACATTGGTGGAACATAAAAATGAGACTAAGAGACATGGACAAGAGTGTGGTGGTTACCAGGGTTGGGGGGAGGGAGGACATGGGAGGGAGGGAGGGAGAGAGTTAGGGGGAGGGGGAGGGGCACAGAGAACTAGATAGAGGGTGGCGGAGGACAATCTGACTTTGGGCCAGGGGTATGCAACATAATTTAATGACAAAATAACCTAGACATGTTTTCTTTGAATATATGTACCCTGATTTATTAATGTCATCCCATTACCATTAATAAAAATTTATTAAAAAAAATAAAAATAAAAAAATAAAATGAGTAAATAAAATAAAATAAAATGGCACTGGTCAGTTGGCTCAGTGGTAGAGCGTCGGTCTGGTGTGTGGACGTCCCGGGTTTGATTCCCAGTCAGGGCACACAAGAGAAGCAACCATCTGCTTCTCACTCTTCCCCTCCCCTTCTCTCTCTCTTTCTCTCTCTCTCTATCCACTCCCTCCCCACAGACATGGCTCAGTTGGCTCAGGTACATCGGCCCCTGGCACAAGGATGGCTCCATGGAGCCTCCACCTCAGGCACTAAAAATAGCTTGGCTGCAAGCATGGTCCCAGATGGGCAGAGCATTGGCCCCAGATGGGGGTTGCCATATGGATCCTGGACAGGATGTATGTAGAAGTCTTTCTCTCTATCTTCCCTCCTCTCACTTAAGGAAAATAGCCTTTGTTCCGACACAAGGAATCCAATGAGATGAGGCCTGGAAAGTGTTTTGCTTTTTTATTTCTCAAGGTGCAGCCGGGTTGAAAACCACTGGGTCAAATGAATGAATAAATGAATGAGCATCTTAGTAACATCTGAATAAAGTTCTACTGATTAAAAAGTTTGAAAGCCACTTAGAAATAATTGAGCAAGTGAAAAGATTTATGAACAAAATGTTCAGAGCATTTTGTTCAGTGTAGACCCTGAAAAATTACAATTGAAGGTCTAACAGAATGGGATTTAATAACTATGGCACAAATGACTATTATACAGCAATTTAAAATAATGCAAATGGACATCTGAAATGGAAATGTGTTTGGGACAGGGGAATCACAAAACTGAACGTATCATAGCTATATAGGTAACAAAAATGAGATCATGCCTATACTCAGCTATACACACAGAATCTGGAAATGAAAAAATTTTAGTAGTGATTATTAGAGTGACAGAATTATGGATTTTTTTCCTTCTCATATTTATTTTCTAATGTTTCCACCTATTACATATACACTAAAAAACACCTATTTACACAATTTATAAGGTATAGGGAAGATTCTTACATCAAACACAACTTCTCCTTCACTTCCACAGTGTTGTATTCTTTTGGCCAATGTTCTGATTTCCTGTAGGAATACACCATCTAAGAAAGGAAGTACTTAGGACCTGTATGGTCAATTTTATATGTCAGCTTGGCCAGGCTTGGTGCCAGGTTGTCTGGTTGAACAGTGTCTCAATGTTGCTGGGAAGGTTTTCTGTAGTTAAATCATATAATCAGGTGATTTTAAATAAAGCAGATTTTCCTCCATAATGTGAGTGGGTCTCATCCAATGAGGTAAGGGCCTGAAGAGCAAAGGTTTCCCGGAGGAAAAGGAATTCTACCCCAAAACTGTAACATAGAATCGTATCTGTCCGCAAACTGCGGGCCTGTCCTAAATTTCAGACAAGACTGAAACGTCACCTTGTACCTGGATTTCCAGCCTGCTGACTGCCCTGACTCTGTTTCTCCACAGCCCCCTGACTGACCCACGGCTGACACCATAACTAAAAAAGCCTACCCATGCTCACCTCTCCACCTACCCACTCAGCCGCCCTGGATTCTGCGGCAGCACTAAGGAGACTAAGCAGAAGGGGTATCTTCTACTTTCAATTGCACTTCATGGGGCAGAGGGCTGAGACAAAGTAGCTGTCTTACCATAGGCTTTTAGAGCTGAATTTTCTTCCATCGGAAGCTCTTCCAACCAAACTGCCAGCACAGTGGAATCTGCATTCCAGAGCAGGTCATTCACCTAGTGGGGAAAAAAGCCCTGTCACTGTCCTTCAGCTCTGTATTTACTTCAAAATCTTTATGACCGCGGAACCCCCTGCTCTCACAAACCAAACAATCCCACCACTTGAGCTGACCCCTTGCTGTAAATTATTAACCTAGAGTCATTAAACAAATCTGTGCAATATGTCATTATATGTCAAGGACTTTTAAAAATGTATTACGTTTAAAGATTAAAAGAGACTACAACCAAAAGCAAGGTGACATTTTTAGACAGTCAGGGAAATCTGAATATGGACTGGTATAGATAATACTAAGAAATTATTACTAATTTTGTAAGATGTGATCATGGAATTGTGGTTACTTAAAGAAAAATTCTTTTTTTTTACACAGTCAGAGAGAGGTATAGATAGAGACAGACAGACTGGAACGGAGAAAGATGAGAAGCATCAATCATCAGTTTTTTGTTGTGGCACCTTAGTTATTCACTGATTGCTTTCTCAAATGTGCCTTGACTGTGGGGCTACAGCAGACCGAGCAACCCCTAGCTCAAGCCAGCAACCTTGGGTTCAAGCTGGTGAGCTTTTGCTCAAACCAGATGAGCAAAAGCTGGCGACCTCGGGGTCTCAAACCTGGGTCCTTAGCATCCCAGTCTGACACTCTATCCACTGCGCCACTGCCTGGTGAGGCAAGAAAAACTCTTAACTGTTAGAAATGAATAGTAAAAATACATTTTCTAAAATTAAGAAAACCCTGGGGAATGAGATAACAATGTGTGTGTGGGATGGGGGGTATAAGCCAGAGAGGGGTGGATAGATAAAAATAATTTTGCACAGTGTTTGTGTCAAACAAGTAACAGGTACAAGGGAGTTCATGAAGCTCTTCTCTCAACTTTTAGTACACTTAAGGATTACCATTTGATGTGTATCTGCCCCACCATGGTCCTAATGGTACATATGCTGCTTAAGGTTTAAAAGTTATAAATGAAAACCATCTTCATTCCTAGAAGAACTGTACTTTTGTCAAAGTAAACAATAAAAACTAACATTTCTATTTCCTGTCTATGTTTTATTTAGAGTGCTGAAGAAATACCACTTCTTCTTTAAAAACATCTAAGAAAAGGAATTTCTCTTTTTTAAGGGAAAAAAACCCTCAGTTACGAGAAGCCACAATTTCTATCCACAGCTAAGCTGGAGCTTCTCTGGCACACACCCGTATCAGATGTCACCCTTCCCTATGGCGGGCAAAGTCCTCTACATTTGATGGTGAAACAATGCAGGCACATACCTTAACCTCGTCTTTCATGAAAGGAAGTGTAAAATGTCCATGGAGAAGTCCATTTTTCTCAAAAAACACGACATCCTGCTGGTTGGGTTTATCTTGTGTTGATGCAATCAAGCTGCCCGAGGGTCTGAAAGCAAACCGAGTGTTAGAGCCCCAAAGGGCTCCCAGCTGCGTTAAAATTAGACGAAGTTCACAGAAATGGTTGTTTTATTTCCCGCAAAAACAAAAAATATCATCCAAGAAAATGATAAAGTCGACGTGTCTCTGTAAGCCCTCAGCCACCCTTGTCACCCTGTCACCCTCTGGTCACCCTCCACCCTCGTGAGACTACACCCACCCAGAAGCAAGAGTGCCTTTCCCTAACTTGCACGAAGTCTCCATTTGCCCAGAAAGCTTTAGATTTAGGCTGTGTTAAGGTGACTTTTTAAAAAACCAACCCATTCTTGACCCTAGCTAGTTGGCTCAGTGGATAAAGTATCGTATCAGCTCAACATATGGACGTCCGAAGTTTGATTCCCAGTCAGGACACACAGGAAAAGGAACCATCTGCTTCTCCCCCAACCCCTTCTCTCTCTCTTCCCCTCCCACAGCCAGTGGTTCAATTGGTTCAAGCATCAGCCCTGGGTGCTGATAGGTCAGTTGGCCCCAGTGCAGAGGCCTCAGGTGCTAAAAATAGCTAGGTTGATTCAAGCATCAGCCTGACAGGGGTTGCTGGGTGGATCCTGGTTGGGGCACATGTGGGAGTCTATCTCCCTGCCTCTCACTTAAAAAAACAAAACAAACAAAAAAACATTCTTTAAACCATTCCATGTATAGTGTCCTCTAAAACCAAAACCTATTTCTCCTTCAAGTCGACAACTTCAGTAAATATTCCATGCTCAGGAAAGTATTTTTAAAGACTTCTCAATCACCTCATTTTGTCTATAGCTGTCTCTAGGTTTTAATTCATATACATTTTTCTTTTTATCATCGGTCTGATGGGAAACTGGTGGAAAACAACATGTCTAAAACCCAGAGACTTAGTGGCATTGCATATAACAGATGCTTCTGAGACAGCAGGTGGACGAGATATCTCCTCCATCTATAACCAGGCAGCCGCATCTCACAGGCAGGCTATGACCAACCCCAGGGTGCCGGGCCAAGAGAGAACCAGGCCTGAATCCAGCCGGCACGCTGCTTGGCAAACAGACCGTTAGTGCGGGACTGTGTGCCGAGGAAGGAAACCCTCTCCCTGGTCCGCAGCAAAGCTCCGCTGCCTCCCAGAGCTGTGCGGACTACAACTTCCCTCTAAGTACCTTTATCTGTTTTATACAGCGCTTCATGCAGACCCTGCCTGCCACCTACAACACGTGTGGGCCTTGGAATGATGAGATCTGTGAAGAAGCTCAGAATCTGCTCTTCAAACTGAAGTCAGACTTCAGGGAATTAAAAAGAAAGAAACATACAGGCTTATAGCCAAATAAAAAAAAGGAAATACCTTTTTCGTGTTACATAAACAGCTAGATTCAAAAGGTACCACCACCCCTTCCCCAGATCAAGAAATTCTGAGGAAGGAGTCGTAAGACCTCCCCCCCACTCACTTCCACGCCAGGGCAGGGCCCAGTCCAGCCACAGGCTCGCTGGTCGACTGCAATGCAAACTCCCGGTTCCACACTCTGACCTTCCGAGCCCCTGTGCGGCAGGTCAATGGGGGAAACAAAAAAAAACAAGCAAAGCGTTGCGATAAATGTTGTCAGGTCAGCACTCCTTAAACACCTTCTTTATTAATAAAAACTATCACAATTTTACAAAGCTAATTATAATTAAATAAATCTTGTTAAAAATTTGTGTCCAGGCTCACAATTTGGGTCTGCTACGCCCCATGTCAGTCATTTGTGGCCAGCATATTTAACAAATCTCCTCCTTCAATTAAACTTTTCAAAATTAAAAAAAAAAAAATTGTGTCCAATAGGTAGGAGGCCGAACCAAACACCCTCAAAGAATTCTTCTAATTCTTAGCTCTAAATGCTAAAGCAACATATCTTTACCTCATTTATGTAATAAAAGAAAACCCTCAATATAAAAGAAAATCCTAAATTTAATAAGATAAAAACAATTTTTTGTTTGTTTGTTTAACTGAAATTTATTTCCATACCTGTCTCTGGACAAACAACACTCACAGCAAAAAACTGCCCATCGCCACGCCAGGTAACGTGCGGTCTGTGGTCATCCCAGGGCAGAGCAGATTCGGGCTGACAAGAGGACAAAAGACAAATGTCAGCGGGGGCCTTAAAAATGGCTCAGAATCAAACAAGCCTCAAGCTACTAAATCTTTTATATGAAGTTTAAGCAATCTAGAAAACTGGCCTGACAGACACCTCAGGAACCTTCTAGTAAAAGGACCCTCAGATCCAGAATTCATCATTAAAAGAGAAAAGAACTTAAAACAAAATTCTTTGACCATTAAAAAAAACAGTGGCCTCCAAGCTGCAGAGGTAGAAAGCTACAGATCTACATATTAAAAACAGTGAGCCAAGGAATGTACCAGGTATCTGTGACAAAGAAATATATGCTGTTAGTCTAATGGAAGAGAGCAGAGTTTTTCTTTAGTGTGTAAGCTTCACAACAGCTCAGAGGGCTGAGCCAGAGGTAATCAAGGCAGCGATGATGGAAACAGGAAAGACTCCTGTGCTCACAGTCCCAGGGGAAGTAAGGTGTCCAGTGGCACCTGCATCTCGATCCTGGAGGCCGTGAACACAGAAAGCAGCTCTGCGGGTTTGGGGACGAACCCGCCTGAGCATCCACCATCACAGTCCAGGGACGGGCTACGTCAGAACGGTGCCAGCGCCAGTCCGCACATCAGGGAATACACTGGTGGCCTACCAAGATTTATTCTGAATGAAACTGCCCCACGGTGTAGAACACAAACTTCCGCTAGTGAAGGGTGAAGAAGCGAGATACGAGTCACAAAAAATGTAGCGAGAAATATCAATAATTAAGGATGAAAAATGTAAAGAGCAGGCAATGTATTATTTTGACTCATTTATCCTAGAAGAACAGCTCACGGAAATTTCTACAGATAATATACACACAATGCTTCTATCAGCCCAGGCCCCAAATCATCCTCAATTCCACTCTCTCACACCCCACCTCTGGTCTATTATCAATAAATCCTGAAGCTCTACCTTCAAAGTATATCCAGAAAGAAGGAAAACAAGTTTCATCCAAGAGGGAAAATCAGAAAAACATATCTAATATCCACATATGTAGGGACATTATGAAAACATGCACGTGAATGATCAACAGTGAATGCAGCCCTGGCCGGATGGCTCCGCTGGCTGGAGCATCGGCCTGAAGCATAGAGATTGCTGGTTTGATCCCCAGTTGGGATACGTGCAGGAACAGATTGATGTTCCTGTCTCTCTCTCTCCCCCTTCTTCTCTTGCTAAAATCAATAAATAAAAATTAAAAAACAAACAGACAAAAAAAAACCAAGTAGTGAATGCAGGACAGCAGTTCCTGCCCTTTTATAAGGAAGGAACTTTTATTAGTTCTAGCGGTCGTTGGTTTTTCTTCTTAATTTTTCTTTTAAAATTCTTTTAAGACTTTATTAATTTTGGAGAGGAGAGAGAGAGAGAGAGAGAGAGAGAAGGGGGGAGGAGCAGGAAGCACCAACTCCCATATATGCCTTGACCAGGCAAGCCCGGGGTATTTTTTGAACCAGCGACCTTATTTTTTATTTTTATTTATTTATTTATTTTTCTGAAGCTGGAAACGGGGAGAGACAGTCAGACAAATTCCCGCATGTGCCCGACCGGGATCCACCCGGCACGCCCACCAGGGGAGACGCTCTGCCCACCAGGAGGCGATGCTCTGCCCTCCAGGGCGTCGCTCTGCTGCGACCACAGCCACTCTAGCGCCTGGGGCAGAGGCCAAGAAGCCATCCCCAGCGCCTGGGCCATCTTTGCTCCAATGGAGCCTTGGCTGCGGGAGGGGAAGAGAGAGACAGAGAGGAAGGAGGGGGGGTGGAGAAGCAAATGGGCGCTTCTCCTTTGTGTCCTGGCCAGGAATCGAACCCGGGTCCCCCACACGCCAGGCCAACGCTCTAACGCTGAGCCAACTGGCCAGGGCCTGAACCAGCGACCTTAGCGTTCCAGATCAACACCTTACCCACTGCACCGCCACAGGTCAGGTGATTTTTTAAAAAACTGGATATTGGTTTAATTATTCTGTACACTGAGAACAAAATGATGAAGCAATTTGGCATTAAAAAAGAAAAAAGGATCTTTCTAGGATGACTCATTCACTGAGGTTTTTTAAACAGCTTCAGTTTTACTAAAGCACAACTGCACATTATTAGCCTCTAACAGTTACTGGACACCTAAGAGCTCCTGGTGGGTAACAGAAATTCTATTTGTTCCAATTGTGTTTCTTTACCCATTGGACCAACCTTACCATCTGCATCTGAAAGGCCATCTGCCTGCCTTCTGATCCATGGAACTGGGTCTCCTTCCTGCCCCATCCAACAGTGACAAACTTGCCTGGAGAACAAGTGAGTGAGAACAGGCAAAACAACCAGTGAGCTAAATGAAACGAAATAAACGCAGTTTCATTGCTACACTTCAAGAAGTTAGGGACTGGTAATTACATGGGTCCTCTGAGACCTCTCAATAATTGACCAGCAGTCAATACGGGAAAAACCTATGTTCCATCTTATGTGCTGCAATGAATTTGCAGACTCTGAAGTGCCCTTATGTTGGAAAGAGCTTTGATGACATCATACATATTCTATTTTCTTGCCATTATATATATTTTAAATTCCCTGATGACATTAAGCAGTCCATCCCCATTTTACAAGTAAGAAGAATGAAATATGAAGAATTTGCACAATATAGTGTGTCCGTAAAGTCATGGTGCACTTTTGACCGGTCACAGGAAAGCAACAAAAGACGATAGAAATGTGAAATCTGCACCAAATGAAAGGAAAACCCTCCCAGTTTCTGTAGGATGATGTGGCAGCATGTGCGCATGCGCAGATGACATAACACCATGTATACAGCGGAGCAGCCCACGGCCATGCCAGTGGAGATATGGACGGTACAGAGGAAAGTTCAGTGTGTTCTGTGGCTCGCTAAATTCGAATCCGTGACCAAAGTGCAACATGAATATTGGCGCGTTTATAACGAAGCACCACCACATAGGAGTAACATTACTTGGTGGGATAAGCAGTTGAAGGAAACCGGCAGTTTGGTGGAGAAACCCCGTTCTGGTAGGCCATCAGTCAGTGACGAGTCTGTAGAGGCTATACAGGATAGCTACCTAAGGAGCCCTAAAATATCTGTGCATGAGCCCACATCGAACTGCACTGAACAGGTATGAAACTGGGAGTTTTACTTTGATTTGGTGCAGATTTCACATTTCTATCGTCTTTTGTTGCTTTCTTGTGACCAGTCAAAAGTGCACCATGACTTTACGGACACACTGTATGTTCACTGATAACAAGACATAAGACTCAAGAGCTGGGAATAAAATTCTGATCATAAGAATTCAAATCACCAAATGTTTCCAGCCTCCCTGGAATTCAAACCCCCATGTAGACGTAGATGGAGACTCAGACCCCCTAGTGGCAGAGGCCAAAATTAGGTCACAGGGCGTCTGCCTTCCAGGCTGAGGTTCTTTAGAAATCATACTGCTTCTCTCACATAAAACATGAAGTAAGAATGCTGGAACAGGCCCTGGCCAGTTGGCTCAGCGGTAGAGCGTCGGCCTGGCATGCGGGGGACCCGGGTTCGATTCCCGGCCAGGGCACATAGGAGAAGCACCCATTTGCTTCTCCACCCCCCCCCTTCCTCTCTGTCTCTCTCTTCCCCTCCCGCAGCCAAGGCTCCATTGGAGCAAAGATGGCCCGGGCGCTGGGGATGGCTCCTTGGCCTCTGCCCCAGGGGCTAGAGTGGCTCTGGTCTCGGCAGAGCGAAGCCCCAGAGGGGCAGAGCATCGCTCCCTGGTGGGCAGAGCGTCGCCCCTGGTGGGCGTGCCGGGTGGATCCCGGTTGGGCACATGCAGGAGTCGGTCTGACTGTCTCTCCCCGTTCCCAGCTTCAGAAAAATACAAAAAAAAGAAAGAAAAGAATGAAAAGAAGAAAGGAAAGGAAAGGAAAGGAAAGGAAAGGAAAGGAAAGGAAAGGAAAGGAAAGGAAAGGAAAGGAGGAAGAAAGGAAAGAAAGGAAAGAAAGGAAAGAAAGGAAAGAAAGGAAAGAAAGGAAAGAAAGGAAAGAAAGGAAGAAAGGAAAGAAAGGAAAGAAAGGAAGAAAGGAAGAAAGGAAGAAAGGAAGAAAGGAAGAAAGGAAGAAAGGAAGAAAGAAAGAAAGAAAGAAAGAAAGAAAGAAAGAAAGAAAGAAAGAAAGAAAGAAAAAGAAAGAAAGAAAGAAAGAAAGAAAAGAAAGAATGCTGGAACAATGCAGCTCCCTGTTCCTGGTGGAAAATCTGACACTGACCTGCCAACAGGTACTACAGAGATGTGCCTCAAAACATTGGGCAGCCTGACCAGGTGCTACAGTGGATAGAGCATTGGCCTGGGACGCAGAAGACCCAGGTTCGAAACCCCAAGGTCACTGGCTTGAGTGTAGGTTCATCTGGCTTGAGCATAGGATCATAGATATGACGTCATGGCTGCTGGCTTGAGCCCAAAGGTTGCTGGCTTAAAACCAAGGTCATTGGCTTGAGGCCAAGGTTGCTGGCTTAAACAAGGGGTCACTAGCTCAGCTGGAGATCCTCGGTCAAGGCACATATGAGAAAGCAATCAGTGAACAACTAAGATGCTGCAACCAAGAACTGATGCTTCTCATCTCTCTCCCTTCCTGTCTGTCTGTCCCTATCTGTCCCTCTCTCTGTCTCTCGCATAAAAAAATTAAAAAAAAAGGCACTGGGCAGATCCAGGGCCCAATAACAGCCATCCCATCACTGATTCTGATAAGAAGGGCTGGTTATAATTTCTATAAATTATGGGTCAGCACAATCATTTCCTATCTTCTCTGCATGGACACATCCAAGTACACAGTGTGAAAAAGCGGGTGGGATGAGCCAAGCCCAGGGCACTTTCCCATGCAAAGGTATGCTGGTTACTACCTGATACCATGACTGTCCTCAAAGCTGGATGCCCCAGAGCTCCACCCTGGGTCCTACGAACTTCCAGTACCATACCCGCCCCTGAGCAAGGTCACCTACTCCCAAGATTCTAAGGGTTCCTACATGCCAATAATTCCGCCCCATACATTCGCCTACTTCACCTGGTGATCCCATATGGCCCTGAAACAAACCCAAAGCAGAGCTTACCACCTACACCTACAAACCAGCCTCGCCCCACCTTCTCTCTCAGATACTGCCATCTCTGCTGCTACCACTGGAGCTTGTGGCTGGAGTCCCATTCAACTTCCTTCTTCACCTTACATACCCAAGGCTTCTTATTTCATTTTCTAAACTGGGTATTTCTCAAACCAGCTAGGGCAGGAGAGGACCCATACATCTATGCTCCAAAAAAGTTTCTCATATAATTCCAAAAAATGTACGCCCATCCTCACTGAGAATCAGTTTTCCCGAATTTACTCCCCCTTCTGCCCCACACCCACCTTCTTTCTCTCTCACCCGGATTCCCATAGAACCTCCTATCAGATCACCCTGCCTCTTCCCTCTGTGCCAATCACTTAGTCAATCTTGCATCATCAAACCTTTATTGGCTGATCACCTAAAACTCAATGTCCAAATTCCCTACCACACTTACTCGAAATCCATCCTGTTTCTTTCATCCCACACTCACGTCCTGCCAATCATCAATGTGTACGTAGTCACAGTTGTCTGAACAGGCATGACGTGTCAAAGGAGTGTGTGAAACACTCCTGCCTTGAAACGGGTTTATTCACTCGCTTGGACCACTCCCTGACCCTCAACCCTCATCTACCCACCACCTATTCAGCCAGGAGTCAGCTCAGGTCGCCTCATCTGGGAAGTGTTCCCTCTCCACTCCTCCCCTCCTCGCCTCCTCCCCTTAAGCTAACCTACCGCCTGCACATCAAGTCATGACTGAGCTAATGGGACTCCATACGAGAAAAGCTGGATTATCTACAGCACCAAAAACTGCTGGGTTCAAACCTACTTAAAAAATATTATTGAACAAATAAACTACTTTTGAATGAATAAATGAGTAGCAGTTTTCTAAATGCCTTCTCAGAGTTGGTGGAACAAGAAGGCATGAGGTTAGAGCTCAGCCAAAGTTAAAATTCAGCCTTCTATCTGACCTTTCTTGTTTTCTCCCCAAAGCTTTATCCCAGAAATGCTCTCCTCATTCTACCTAGTGTACAGTCCCTCTCATCGAACCTCCGGCCTAAGCTTTTCCTGGGTTTGGGCAACAACTACCTAGGTGACCCTACGCAGACTTTCATGCCCTAGGTTATTGACAAAGCCACCTCTCAGACCTCAACTCAGAGGTAAGTCTCTTAAGATCTAGGGTGGGATAGGGCTGGGCGATCAGACATTTAACAAATGGGAGTTCAAGCTTCGCAGTTCTTTGGATTTATGACATGGATATTAGAGGACAAGAAAATGACCAAACCTGAAGGAACTTCAGATCACAGAATGTTTCAAACAAAGCTGTACTCACTTTCACCAAAATCATCCTGGTGGATCTGCTGTTCCATGATTGGCTCAAAGTCTTTCGTCATCATAATCAGGGTCTGCTGACCTTGGAGAGGCACAGACAAAAATGATTTTGTTTCCATGTAACACACGTCCCACTCCATAAGTATCAACAGCACTGGAAGCTACAGAGCTGGCATGGAAGAGTTATCAGTCACAACAAGGCAGACAGAATTCACTCAAAATGTTTTGGCTCTCACTAGATAAAACAGAAAAACTCTGATGCGGTGCTTATTCTTAGATATTTATGCATGTTAGGCTAACATAATAGTCCACATAGCACCCTCTCTAAATTATAATTCTGCTATAATTATTCAGAGAAAAATTTTGAAACCTACACAGCCCCAAACTTAACCCTGTAGGATATTAGGAGCCATGTTTTATAACAGTCAGGTGGGATCAGTGACAAGCTTACCTGTAGCAAGAAGCACCAGTTCTTGGTCAGGACTCCAGCTCATGACAGAGATACCACTGGCTACACTCCCAACACATTCCAGCTGAGACAAAGGAAAAACAAGGGAGATTTCAAAACTCTACTGCCTCAGAGAATTTTTTTTTGTGTGTGTGTGTGTGTATTTTTCTGAAGCTGGAAATGGGGAGAGACAGTCAGACAGACTCCCGCACACGTGCCCGACCGGGATCTACCTGGTACGCCCACAAGGGGCGATGCTCTGCCCCTCCGGGGCGTCGCTCTGCCGTGACCAGAGCCACTCTAGCGCCTGGGGCAGAGGCCAAGGAGCCATCCCCAGCGCCCAGGCCATCTTTGCTCCAATGGAGCCTTGGCTGCGGGAGGGGAAGAGAGAGACAGAGAGGAAGGAGGGGGGGTGGAGAAGCAAATGGGCGCTTCTCCTGTGTGCCCTGGCCGGGAATCGAACCCGGGTCCCCCACATGCCAGGCCGACGCTCTGCCGCTGAGCCAACCGGCCAGGGCGAGAATTTTTACACAACTTTAATCAAAATAATTAAAAACAAAACAACAACCACGAAGTTACTCAATAAACATTTACTCAGAATCAGAAGACTAAGCAGGACCCAGGGCAGAGGAAGTGGACCTGACTCGGGACACTCCATTCCCCCCCGAGCTGTCTCATGAAGGAGATGACAAGAAGACTTTCCAGTGAGATTCGGGCTGTAACTGAGGTTTCTGGGAACTGAGTGGGGGCTCGGAGCAGGGAATCACAAGTGGCCCGGGAGAGTCCTGGAAAGCTTTTCCAGAGAGGTGCGTTGAAGGGAGATAGATAACAGGGCCAGGACAAAGAGATCAGGTGAAAACGCAGGACTGAGGCACATTATCAAAATAGCAGTTAAAGGTCAGCTGCAATTAGACCGTAAAGTATTCATATACACAGAAATGATGGGAACAGGGAAAGGCTGAACAAATTTGGGGAACAATGAAAGGTCTTATAAGGCACAGTAAGGAGAATGAATTCTGTCTTGCAGACACTGAGAAGTCAACTGGTCTTGTACCAGGACCACTGATTAGATCAATGGATTGAAGGAACTCAGTAATCAGGAAAAAATGCTTTAAAATGTTTTGAGGTCCTGGCCGGTTGGCTCAGTGGTAGAGCATCAGCCTGGTGTGCAGAAGTCCCGGGTTCGATTCTCAGCCAGGGCACATAGGAGAAGCGCCCATCTGCTTCTCCACCCCTCCCCCTCTCCTTCCTCTCTGTCTCTCTCTTCCCCTCCCACAGTCAAGGCTCCATTGGAGCAAAGATGGCCCGGGCACTGGGGATGGCTCCATAGCCTCTGCCTCAGGCGCTAGAGTGGCTCTGGCCGCAACAGAGCGACGCCCCGGATGGGCAGAGCATCGTCCCCTGGTGGGCATGCCGGGTGGATCCCGGTCTGGCGCATGTGGGAGTCTGTCTGACTGCCTCCCCGTTTCCAGCTTCAGAAAAATACAAAAAAAAAAAAAAAAATGTTTTGAAAGTAACAGTATAGCTTTTAAATATGAGAAATACTAAGTAGTTGTACTTGACGGCTCTGGTATTTAAGATGTATTATCACACTAAATGGAATGGTTTAAAGTGAAGATGTCAGATTTAGACTGCCCAGGCTCATATCCCCTCTGATAACTTTGACTTCAGCCTAGTTATGTAAGCTCTCTGTGCCTCAGTTTCCTCTCATTCTAAAGAATAGGAAACAATCTACCTCATAAGATTGTAGTGAATATTAAATAAAATTTTTCATAAAAGGCATTTGAGAAAGTACCTGGCATGATAGAAACACTGAATAAATGTCAGCTACTACTATTATTTCATTACTAGCACTTCGATAACTCTTACTGCATGGTCAGTTAGAGATCACAACTAACAGAGTAACCAAAGAAATTTAAAAACTCAGACAATGTTAGTGGGAAACTCATGCTGTTAAGAAGGTTAAGGATAGAAATCCAGAAAGGCAGTCTATGCTACAGTAGAGAAAGAGGCAAATGGTTGAAATCTGCCTCCTATGGTGATGGCGAAGTACGCAGAGCGCATAATTACACTGTACAGCTGTAGTGCCTGTAGCTCAGGGGTTCCGGAGCTAGCCATCAAGAGACTCAGCATTCACAACATTCATACGCCATTTAAACATTCAAAGACTTTCTAACTGAGATATACAGGTTACAACTCAGGATCACATTTTGGTAAGAGGTGAGCTACCCACACAAGAATGACCAGAGCCCTGGCCAGTTAGCTCAGCGGTAGAGCATTGGCCCAGCGTGTAGAAGTCCCAGGTTCAATTCCCGGCCAGGGTACACAGGAGTTGCGCCCATCTGCTTCTCCACCCCTCCCCCTCTCCTTCCTCTCTGTCTCTCTCTTCCCCTCCTGCAGCCAAGGCTCCACTGGAGCAAAGTTGGCCCGGGGTGCTGGCGATGGCTCCATGGCCTTTGCCTCAGGCACTATAATGGCTCCAGTTGCAATGAAGCAACAGCCACAGACGGGTGGAACATCGCCCCCTGGTGGGCAGGCCGGGTGGATCCCAGCGGGGCGCATGCTGGAGTCTGTCTCTCTGCCTTCCCACTTCTCACTTCAGAAAAAATACCAAAAAAAAAATGACCAGAATTTTTCCAGGTTGTAATTGTTCTGATTAACAAATACAGCAGACAAAACTGAGTTTTAGAAGAATCCTGAAATATAGCTAAAGCCATGCCAAAATTTTTTTGTAAAGAGACATAAAATGCAGGCTCTAATTTGCAAAATGCTTAAATATTACACGTCCTGAACTTTTAAACTTCTATGCAAAACACGAGATTTCATCCTCATGGGACTCTTGCGCTTACCTGGTGTGTGCTGAGATTGCACAGTATAACATCTCCAGAGGCTGTGGCCACACACACAGACTCCTGATCCAGCAGGTCCTGCACACCAACAATGCAGCCACTTCCGTCCTCCGGGAGGAAGCCTTCTGCCACGAAAGGGATTTCATTTTTCACCTTGCACCAAAACAGACACATAAGCAAATTAAGCCAATCTACTTTCAAGAAGAAATCATAACATTTCCAGAAATAAAATACTTCCTAATGCTTCTTTTATAATATAAAAGCTTTCAAAAATGTCTTTTTTGGGGGGCGGGAGGAGGGCCTTCTGGCAAACACTGGAAGACCTACTAGACAAATTCAAAAAGAGCTGTAAGCACTTCAAAAATGTCTTTTTCCCTAGCTTAAAATCCAAACTTTCATTTGAGAATTCATCCTACTATCTTTAGCAAAAAATATAGTCAATGCGACGTTTTTGCCAAACACAAGAAAAAAGCAAGAAGCCTGGTCTCTTTCAAAATGTCCAATAAAATATGAAACGAATGACTATGGTTTCTTAAGATTTCTATTGTATGGAGGAAAGTGACTAAGAATGTAATCACCTAAAATACATTAATAGCAGAATATAATTGGGGGAAGATACTGGAATCAAACCAAAGAACTTGTAAATATATACAGGGAGGGCAAAAGTTGGTTTACAACTGAGTACATGAAACAGGTTATTCATGTATTATTATTTATTAATTATTGCATTATTTTCCACATGAACAACTGTAAACCTACTTTTGCACATATATATGCATATATTATATAAATATATATATGCTCAGGATCCAGGAGTAAAGATGCTGATTTAGCTGGTATGGGACAGAGACTTAAACACAGTTTTAAAAAGACAATTTTCATTTGCACGCCCAGCTGAGAACCACTGTTAAAAACAGTACGAGGTAGAAAGGGTTAAAACTAGGGCACTCACACAAAATATAAGGTCCAAGTTTTGCCAACTCAGCAAAGTTAAAGGTTGGTTACTTTTTAAGTTATGTCTAATATGACATCAGTATAAAGCAAAGAGGGTGCTCATTTAGGAGGATAAAAACTCGGTATGATTTAAAGACTATCTGAGGGAAGCATGTTTGAAAAAGAACAAGTCAATGGTCATGCCTAGTGTTAGCACTCTCCCTCAGTCACCCACCTCTCTTGTGGCCGGGTCCACTTCTATCAGCCCCCGCTCCGAGCCAACGAGCACTGTGCCCTGCTCAGCTCGCAGACAGAAGCACTGTGGTTGCCCCGGCGCCTGAATATCCCTGAACTCCAGGCTCTGAAGTAACTTCAGATTTCTCATGATGAAGCAGCTCCTGAGAGAAAAGTACAAATATCCCTTGATGAAGCACTCACTTCTAAGAGAAAAGAAGGTTTAATATCTGTGATTCCTAAGGGAAGTTGAAAAGAACAAAGTGAATGGGAAAACATTTTATTTTTGAGTATGAGAATATCTTTATAACCTCACATATTTATAAAATCATGTCAAATCCATACATGTTTGAGGGAATTCTGGAATAAAATTACTTTGATATTACTAGATAATTTATTTATAAACCGGGATATACTTTCATTAAAAAATTTAAGCCTGACCAGGTGGTGGCGCAGTGGATAGAGCGTCAGAGTGGGATGCAGAGGACCCAGGTTCAAGACCCCGAGGTCGCCAGCTTGAGCACGGGCTCATCTGGTTTGAGCAAAGCTCACCAGCTTGAACCCAAGGTCGCTGGGTCCAACAAGGGGTTACTCAGTCTGCTGAAAGCCTGCAGTCAAGGCACATATGAGAAAGCAATCAATGAACAACTAAGGTGTTGCAACGCGCAATGAAAAACTAATGATTGATGTTTCTCATCTCTCTCTGTTCCTGTCTGTCTGTCCCTATCTATCCCTCTCTCTGACTCACTCTCTGTCTCTGTAAAAAAATACATACATACATACATACATACATAAATAAATAAATAAATAAAAATTTTTAAAAAATTTAAATCAGCCTGACCAGGTGGTGACACAGTGGATAGTGCGTCAGACTGGGATGTGGAAGGACCCAGGTTCGAGACCCCGAGGTCACTAGCTTGAGCACGGGCTCATCTGGTATGAGCAAAGCTCACTAGCTTGGACCCAAGGTCGCTGGCTCAAGCAAGGGGTTACTCAGTCTGCTGAAGGCCGGCACTCAAGGCACATATGAGAAAGCAGTCAGTGAACAACTAAGGTGTTGCAACAAAAAACTAATGATTGATGCTTCTCAGCTGTCTCCATTCCTGTCTGTCTGTCCCTATCTATCCCTCTCTCTGTAAAAAAAGAAAATTTAAATCAAAAATAGAAATATAAGTATATAGTGTTCCAAGGGGACAAATGAGAAACTTTTTTTTTTTTTCCTGAAGCTGGAAATGGGGAGAGACAGTCAGACAGACTCCCGCATGCGCCCGACCAGGATCCACCCAGCACACCCACCAGGGGCGATGCTCTCCCCCCCGGGGTGTCGCTCTGCTGCGACCAGAGCCACTCTAGGGCCTGGGGCAGAGGCCAAGGAGCCATCCCCAGCGCCCGGGCCATCCTTGCTCCAATGGAGCCTCAGCTGCGGGAGGGGAAGAGAGAGACAGAGAGGAAGGAGAGGGGGAGGGGTGGAGAAGCAGATGGGCGCTTCTCCTGTGTGCCCTGGCCGGGAATCAAACCTGGGACCTCCACACGCCAGGCCGACGCTCTACCACTGAGCCAACTGGCCAGGGCCAAATGAGAAACTTTAAAATGACAAGTTTACTTCAAATAATGACCAACATTTGGAGATCTTAATGACTTGATAAAACTTCTTCATGTAACTCAGCTTTCCTGGTCTGGGATTTTCCAGCGTAATAGCTGACAAAAGAATAGGAAACCTACTTTGATCTGGCAAAATCAGACCTGCTTTAACGCAGACTACCTATATAGGAGAAAAACAAATGTTCATGTGCTGGATATTTATACTCACACCCCTTTAAGGTTTACAACTGGAAGTCCCTAAGTTATGTTAGAGCACACTGGCCTTAATGCTACCACACTCTAAGGTGAATTCTCTCACCTTAGCATTTCATACATACGACATTGAAAGAGATGAGTTAATCCTTTTCCTACACAACAGATAAAGATGAGTGTAATATGAATCATACAACATATAACATGGGTTAAGAGTGAGGCAAAACCATACGTGGTGGAAGAAAGGAAAAAAATTAGGTAGACAATGGTTTTGTGAGCTTTGGTGATATTTACGTTCAAGGACTTCTAGAAATTATTTGAACCTGTATTATACCATGGTTTTAAATTTAAATCTAATTCTATACAGAAAGTTTAAGCTTTTCAAAGCATATAAAAATTACACCTTATCTTTAAACATAAAGACAACCACTGGCCTAGTTCTGAAAGGACGGGTAGGCCTGAAATATGGGTCAACTCGAGAGGGGAGTAAGCAGGACATAGAGTGGCAAGAGAGAAGCACAGGCAAGAGAGGCACCAAATTCGTAGTTCCTAACTGTCCTTCAGTCTGGTTTACTTAATAATAATCATGCTGTTACTGTTGCCATGATCGGATCACAAAATATCTTCATATTCCTTCCAGTGCACTTGAATTCTATTCAACCAAGAACCTGTGCTGCTCTGCAGTCCACGGGCCCCAGAATAAGAATCGGGAGGGTAAAGGCAGTAGGAGCTGAGAACTCACTTTTCCCTGTTATGTTATTGTTCCCATCACTGCTGCTCCAGCAACGGGCCTTCATCCTTGCAGGGGCCCTGGGTCCTCATCTCTAACACTACCAAGACCAGCCCCATCACCCCCATCCTCAGAGGTACTAGCAATAACCAGCCAGGCCCCTTCCAGTCTCAACTCCAACAACACAGGGCCTCCTCCTCTGAATTCCAGAGGTATCAACACCTGAAGTGAGTCCCAACAATGCCTCTCCTCCAAGTTTAGGCCATGGTAACCCCAAGGGCTTCCCTTGTTTACATCCTCACTCAGCCAAGTGTTGTAGCTACTTCCATTAGTTTACCTTTTCTTACTTCACTGGTTCCCTTGTTTTTTCTTCCTCCAACAGCTATTTAACCAGTTTTTCATATTAAATTCTGTTCAAATAATACGTTGTTTCTGCTTTCCCAACAGGACCATCATGACTGACAAATTCAGAAAACAACCTGAGGCCTCACATCCCTGAGCTTGCGAAACACCGCCAAGGTAAGCTCATCGAACACCTCCTCCCTCCCCAACTCGCCCAATTTCAAAAGGAACTTTGCTAATTTCCACACCCTACATCCTCAATCCTTTACCTTCCCCAGGACCTCAACTTATTAGTACCCTACATTTTACGCCTGCAATCTCACTCTCCCAGCCCTCAGTAATTCAACTTTACTCACGATTTACATGTGGTCAAGATCTCTCTGCATCACAGGTTAATCCTGGTCTCCTCCAACATTTCTGACTTCTCCATTTTCTTCCCTTGCTCCTTCACCCATCTGTCTCTGTTAATGATCATGCCCCAGATTACATGTACCAGGCAGATCACATATATACTACCAAGATCTAAATGTCTATCCCTGACCCTCCCTAAACTGGATACTAACCCCACGTTCAACCTCCTGATATTATCACAAGGATGTCTCAACTACATCAAATGCAACCTGGAAAATGAAGTACTTGCTATGATCCCATCAAATGTTTTCCATACCTGGGGCCATGGCATTTCTACTCTGTTCCTCAAGCTGAAAACTGTCTGCCTACTTTGCTCACACTTTTCATACCAAACTATTCAATGGTCACCTCCGTGGCTGTCAATATATACAGCCTGAATCCTTTACACAGTAAATTCCTAGTCAGTCCTGTGATCGGGTCTGCGGCCTACATCACACGGAATGAGCACTTGCCAAGTGCTCAGACCTGAAACTGAGAGATGACTGATAGTGTTTCCTCCACGACTGAACGGCAGAGGGGCCCGTGTAATACATCACATTAGATGGAGAAGCGCAGGGAACAATAACTCCACGAAAAAGTCGCAGACACGAGAAGGGCCCCGCAGCCCAGTATTGGAAGCTCTGATAACCGCAGCCTTCTACCGTGTACTGACTGGTTTTCAGCGGTAGTGTCCGCTCATGAAGGAATCCGCAGGCTGGGTCCGTGTGCAGATGAGGCGCAGAGCCCCCCACCCCCAAGGCCGCAAGTGGAAAGCCTGCAAAGAGAACCGAAGGCTCGCGGGCAGAGGTGGTCAGGGGGCACTCCACCGCTAGGCCTGCAGCAGGCAGGGGTTGCGCGCTCGGGGGTCCCGGCATCAGTACCACCCGGGTGGCCAGGGCCGGGTTCCGTGCCCCCACCCCGGAAGAGCCGCTCGATCGCTCACCTGACGCCGCGCGCTGACCCCCAACAGCGGTGCGTCCACCCTGGCCTCCCGGGCCACGCGCAGTGGGCCTCCCAGGGCCGGGCCTGGGTTGCGCACGCGCCTCTCCGCCTGCGGCTCCCGAGCTCTCGCGGCGCGCGCTGGGCCTCTGGGCCGCCCGAACCCCGGCGCCAGTGGCCGACACGGCGTAGGAGCAGCAGACGGGACGATAACGGGCCGGTGAGCAAGACAGACACACGCCGAGGGCGCGAGAGAGGCGTCGGAAGGCTGAGGGGGCGTGGCCGGCGTTCCTCTCAAATAGCCCCAGAGAAGAAGAGGGGAGAAGCTGCGTCCTCCTGCCCAGCCTATGGCATTTGAGCCCCGCTTTGACGTCACTCAAAACCCCGGTGATTGGCGTAGGTGGGAGGGGCCCGCAGGACCAGGATTGTAGCGCGCGCGTGCGCCGCGGCCCGCGGGCCGGAAGAACAGCCTCCTCCGGGCCAGCATGGAGGAAGAGCTTGGGTCTATGCCGGCGGAGGTAGCGCCGCCGGAGGTCGCCATGGCTACCGAGCCGGTGGCCTTGGAGTCCGCGGTGCCGTCACTTGTGGATCGTTACTTCACTCGCTGGTACAAAGCGGGTAAGTGAGAAATGATGTCGTTCTCTCCTCGGCTGCGTTGGCCTGATGCCGTAGCGACTACGGTGACACATCAGAAGCCACACGCGCTTTCCCCGGCGCTTCATTCCCACGTTAGAAGGCACTGGACCTCTGTTGCATTTAAGGAGGAGGGAATGGGTATTTGCAAAGACATGGAGGACTGAAAGGCAGCAGGGCGCATTCTGGGGTTGGGGAATGCCGTGCGAATTCCAGCGTGGGCTGCTTGCGGGAAGATGATGTGGCCCAGAGGCAGGCAGGGGCTGGACTGCCATCTCCAGGAGTGCCTGAAGGATTTGAGGGGCACAGCCATATAGGTAGTGGCAATACATAAAATGACTTAAATGGTAAGGTCGTAACTAAAGTAGAGGCTGTAGGACAGAGAGAAGAGAGTGGATTAGAATAGAGGTCTTTAGAAAGCAGCATCCTAA
Source organism: Saccopteryx bilineata (assembly GCF_036850765.1). Taxonomy (NCBI): domain Eukaryota; kingdom Metazoa; phylum Chordata; class Mammalia; order Chiroptera; family Emballonuridae; genus Saccopteryx; species Saccopteryx bilineata. The sequence continues at coordinate 25,591,426 of NC_089491.1, read as the reverse complement.
CGGTTTTACTGGAAGAGAAAATGCCGGTTATTTTATCCACCTGCCACTTAATAAGTAGGGACTCTGTTGTGTTGTGTGCCCAGTAAATATCAGTGGTAGAACCATCCTCCGGGATATTCTAGCCCCACTCATTCTTGCTCCCTTTCATTAAGGGATAACAGGTGTACTCGTGTTTTTTTTTTAAATATAGCGAAGATTTTATTAGCCAAATTTAGGGTGACAGACCATCCTGTTTACTGGTGACTGAGGGATTTTCTGGAATCCAAGACATTCAGAGCTAACATCAGGACAGTCCTAGGCAAACCAGGAAGAGTCCATACATTACTGTATTATATAAAGAATGCATTTCTAATTGCATTTTCCTAATAGAAATAATGTGTACTCATTCTAAAGTGAGGATAAAGCAAGATTGAGCAGATTGTTAATAATCATTTTAGCCTGACCAGGCGGTGGCGCAGTGGATAGAGCGTCAGACTCGGATGCAGAGGACCCAGGTTCGAGACCCCGAGGTCACCAGCTTGAGCCCAAGGTTCCTGACTTGAGCAAGGGGTCACTTGGTCTGCTGTAGCCCTGCCTCCACCCACCCCCCACCCATCAAGGCATATATGCGAAAGCAATCAATGAATAATTAAGGTGCCACAATGAAAAATTGATGCTTCTCATCTCTCTCCCTTCCTCTCTGTCTGTCCCTATCTGTCCCTCTTTCTGTTTCTGTCAAAAAAATATCATTTTAACGATAGTTCCATTTGGGCTATGTCTCTTTAAATAATTTATAGCAAGTCCTTTAAAGGTCTATCTTTTTTTTATTTTACAGAGACAGAGAGTCAGAGAGAGGGATAGACAGGGACAGACAGACAGGAATGGAGAGATGAGAAGCATCAATCACTAGTTTTTTTGTTGCGCATTGCAACACTTTAGTTGTTCATTGATTGCTTTCTCATATGTGCCTTGACCGTGGGCCTTCAGCAGACCAAGTAACCCCTTGCTTGAGCCAGTGACCTTGGGTCCAAGCTGGTGAGCTTTTGCTGAAGCCAGAGGAGCCCATGCTCAAGGTGGCGACCTTGGGGTCTCAAACCTGGGTCCTCGGCATCCCAGTCCAACGCTCTATCCACTGCGCCACCTCCTGGTCAGGCTAAAGGTCTATCTTTTTGAGTAATAAAGGGATATAAGTGATCAGTATGTGTAAATTCTTCATAACTAACCAAAGAAAGTACTTATACAGTGGTAGTTAATGACTTCTCAACCAACTGACCCATTCATTCTTCTAGATGTCAAAGGAAAACCCTGTGAGGACCACTGTATACTACAACACTCTAACCGGTAAGCAAATTGGGAATTTTAAATTATCAAAAAAAATTTTTTTCTTGGATTGAATAAGTGTTCAATAAATTATTATCTTCCACTGTGTTGAAATAATATTACTTATTATAGGAGTTTGATTGACAAGAATGAGCCTCCCAGTCCCAACTCACACTAAACAAATTTGATTACTCAAACATTCAAATGGACCCTCCGGCCCTCAGTCAGCTGCTGCCTGTGCTTAACCACTGAGTCAGCAGGGCCCATGGTGGGGTGAGGGTGGAGGCCTAGGTGGTAGGTACCCTGTCCCTACAGGCATGCTTTACTTCTCTTTCCTCCACCTCAGTGCTACTGAAGATCTGGTACTCATCTTTTCTCTGGGAAAGATATAAAATCCCATTTTCTCCTATTTTATTATTGCATTCCCTTCTACGGTATCCAGGGGAAAGTAGGGGAGAATGATAGGTTGACTAAACATGTCAGTTCATTCTTTAGCCAGTAGGAATACTGTGTTACATGAGGAGGAATTATACCAAGCAATAATACAGGGTCAATTTCTGCCCTTTGTAGAATATGTGTCATCACATTGGCAGAATCTCATCCAGCTCTTCAAAGTGGAAAAACAATTAAAAGCATTTCTTATCAAATCAGTACCAACTGTAGCAGACTTCAGAACAAGGTCTCTGGGAAATTTAAACGGGTATGTTCCTGTAATTCTCTACTTAAATCCTCTGTATCATAGTAATGACAGTTCCACTCGGTCTTCGAATCCAGTGATGCAGGTTCAGCATACTTCCCTGGCAGTTTGAGGTGCCGATCTGAAGAATACTTCACCTAAAGAAATTTGCAGACTGCCTGACCAGGCAGTGGCACAGTGGATAGAGCATCGGACTGGGACATGGAGGACCCAGGTTCAAAACCCTAAGGTCATTGGCTCAAGGCTTGAATGCATGCTCACCAGTGTGAGCAAGGGGTCACTGGCTTGAGCCCAAAGGTCACTGGCTTGAGCAAGGGGTCACTTGCTCTGCTGTAGCCCCCCAGTCAATGCACATGAGAAAGCAATCAACAAACAACTAAGGTGCCACAATGAAGAACTGATGCTTCTCTTCTCTTTCCCTTCCTGTCAGTCCCTATCTGCCCCCTCTCTTTGTCTTTCTCTGTCTCTGTAGAAAAAAAGAAATTCTTGGACCTAAAAAATGAGGTATTTCAGGAGGTATAGGATCTGATGTTTCAGGTGCTGTACCACGACCCGTGTTATCCCCAGAATGGAGAATGGAGAAATGGGCCTTTGAAAGGACAACTCTAATTGCAGTATAATGAGATCTCTTGTCCCTTCCAGTTTTATTAAACCAGTATTTCGAGTTTGACCAACTCTTCTTTACCATATAGTTCCACGTGTGAATTAAAAACAAAATTTCTTGAGGTAGTGAAAAAAAAATCAATCTGAAAATACAAATATTTGCTCCTTAACATTTTTCATTCCTTAATCTTTACCAATTTCATACACTTATAGTCACACCCTCTACCCCCACATAATGCTGTTGTACAAAATTTTATCTCTACCCTCTATAACTATAGGGAGGGACACAACTTATTAAAGGAGAGTATCACTTTTAGTAGGTCCACCATAGAGGATGCCTTAGGTCCTTCATTTATTGAGTTCATGCTAACAATTTCTGCTAATAACCCTCTCTGTTCTAGGAGACCCTTGTTTATACTGCTTTTCTTCAGCCCAAAACCCTCTGATAACATAACTTCTGGTTATTGATTTTTCCTTACTCAGAAACACATGAACTTAGAGAAGCATAGACCATTCTTAAAAAATAAAGTCTACATAGTACAAATGAAATAGTTAGTGCTTGTGAAATTTTTGTGATAAATCTTTGTCCAAAGTAGTAACGCTATTATTCCTACTGAGGAACCTGCAAATAGAACCCACTACAGATAAGTTTTTGATTAGATCTCAGCACTATCAATCATTTATTCTTCCAAGAGAGGTGATAAATCGGAATTGAAATGCTTCTACAACACTTCTGCTCTTTGACTCAGTCCCAGTGGTGGACAAACCTGGGATGAATACCCAGCCCCTCCTGCTAAAGGTGAGGACTCACACTGACTAGTATTTTGAAATGAAGCACCCGCTTGCAGAGGAGTGAAGCCAACGTGGTATATCTGAGTGCTGTTTAATAAGGTTTTGAGTGGCAGAGAGCATGAGGAATAGCATCCTGACCTCAAATGCCTATGTTCACTACAGGAAGAATTTCTGGAGGTGGGGGGGGGGAAGAGCAACACGAGACATGCCTGCATTGGTTTCCCATGAGCCTCCTCATAGGTTTTTGTCAGAAACCCAGATATATCCAGAGTGCCGTACATGAAACGATAACCCTGCCATAGCATTCTAACAGATAAATGTGGTATTTACTGTACTTCTGGGTTCTAGGATAATGATTCTTCTTTGATACTTAAAACTTTTCTATTTTCCAAAATTTCCACTGAGTTTATTACTTTTTAATTAGAAAAAAATCCTTTTTCAAAAAGCCATAGAGAAGGTAGAACTCTTAAAGAAACTATCTTTGTACCAAATTGCTGTCCTACTCTGTCATGTTGTTTTCTATTATTGCTTAATGATGGGTTTTCCTACACTTTTGAAATCTGTACCTGGTTATATGCAGCTTTCTTCACATGGAATGTATTCTTAATCTTCAAACTAGCTATTATCATGTGTCTTGGTTAGCTTTTCCTCTAGAACCTAGGCTGGTGCCTGGCCCATACCAGGCCCTTATAGAAATATTTGAATAAAGGAATAGTTTTTAAGACACTGATCCCAGGAATATATCCTATAACACTGAGGGGTACCTCTCAAAGGAAAAGTAAAAATGTACGTCAATGAGTGACTTATTCCATTTTATTATTAGGGGGCACAGTTTCTAACAGAGCTTGCACCTCTGTGTAAGATTTACTGCTCAGACGGAGAGGAGTATACCATATCTAGGTAAGTTACTTTTTAACCACAACTTAGGAGGAAAATAAGGAGGTAACATTTTTCTTCAAAACAGTTCCTTTCTCAATAGCTGTGTGAGAGGACGGTTGATGGAAGTGAATGAAAATATTCTCCATAAGCCTTCTATCCTTCAAGAGAAGGTAAGGGGGAAGGGCGCGTATGATCCCATCTGCATACCTCCATCTGATTTCTGTCATTTGACAGTACTAAATATTCTATTTCCTTCCTAGCCGTCCACTGAAGGTTACATTGCAGTTGTGTTGCCCAAATTTGAAGAAAGTAAAAGCATAACAGAAGGGTTACTGACACAAAAACAGTATGAAGAAGTCTTGGTACAACGCACTAATGCACAACAGCGGCATCGTGAGGACTGAGACGGAATAAAAAGCAATGAGGCATTCTATCAGTGCGCTGAAGAAGGGGCATGTGGCGAGAGCACACTCCACGGCCCGCCTTCCGCAGGGAAGCCTGGTTTTCTTCCTTTGTCTTGTATAACAAGCCTTGGTTCCCATTTTGTCTTTGGCCTCCCTATCTGCCTTGCCATGGACACACTACACTCCTCTTTTTGCTTTCCTCTTTCTAAAAACTGGCAAGAAAGGGATGCTTTTTCTGACTAAAAACAAGCAAAGCACTTTGAGAAAAATCTGGAAAAGATAAAAGTTTTAAGTAGCAAGTAAAAATAATTTACCCATTATCCTGTAACTCATTAGTAAACACTGTGCTTTGATATACTTCTGTTTGAATGTTATGGCATGGCTAATTGTTTTTGCTCAAATTTCCATCAGTTTGAAGGTAAAAGTAACAAACAACAGTTAGCCTTTCTTATTATACCCAGTCTGCTTCAGGGGACGCTACCAAAAGTCTAGTGCCCGCTCTGCCCCAGCGCCTCTCCAGGTTGTAGGGAGAGGCAGCGTGAGTGTGCCTTCTCTCGTCCTCATGCCACTGGCTGGCCTCCCTCTCTAACCAAGGAGAGCTGGAACACTGGCTGCTTATATGAGGGACAACATGAAAAGGCTCTGAAAAATACAAAGGGCTTTCCTAACTATGGAAGTATTATAATGCGGTATAGTCACTTAGTCTCACACTAGTTACATGGTAACAAGCAAAGGAGAAGTTACTGTAATTCAGAGACACAGAGACCTTTGAATAGAACAAAAGCTTTCACATTACTTAAACAAAAATACAATTGTGTTTATGGTTTAAGATTATACACTGCCTGACCAGGCGGTAGAATAATAGATGGAGTGTCAGCCTGGGATGCTGAGAACTGAGGTTTAAAACCCCAAGGTCACCGGCTTGAGTGCGGGCTCACCAGCTGGAGCAGGGGCTTGCTAGTTTGCTAGCTTGAATATGGGATTGTAGACATGACCCCATGGTCGCTGGCTTGAGCCCAAGGTCACTGGCTCCCATCAAGGCATAGATGAGAAAACAATGAAAAACTAAAGTGTTGCAACAATGAGTTAATGCTTCTCATCTCTCCCCTCCTGTCTGTCTGTCCCTCTCTCTTGCTAAAAAAAAAAAAAAAAAAAAAGATTATATACTTATTTACACTGAATTTTAAATAAAAGACTTTAAAAATGTTATTTTCCTTAAGGGTTGTAACATGGACATTTAAATATCTATTTTTTTTTTTTTTTTTCATTTTTCTGAAGCTGGAAACGAGGAGAGACAGACAGACTCCTGCATGCGCCCGACCGGGATCCACCCGGCACGCCCACCAGGGGCGACGCTCTGCCCACCAGGGGGCGATGCTCTGCCCATCCTGGGCGTCGCCATGTTGCGACCAGGGCCACTCTAGCACCTGAGGCAGAGGCCACAGAGCCATCCCCAGCGCCCGGGCCATCTTTGCTCCAATGGAGCCTTGGCTGCGGGAGGGGAAGAGAGAGACAGAGAGGAAAGCGCGGCGGAGGGGTGGAGAAGCAAATGGGCGCTTCTCCTGTGTGCCCTGGCCGGGAATCGAACCCGGGTCCTCCGCAAGCTAGGCCGACGCTCTACCGCTGAGCCAACCGGCCAGGGCCCTAAATATCTTTTTAAATAAAGCAATTGTTTAATACAGGAGAAATCATGTTGCATGTCAATTCCTTTGGTTCCTTATCCTCTTATGCTACAGGAGTCATAAGTTATCCCTTCCCCACCCCCACTTGCACTTAAATAAGAAAGTATTCTCATTTCAAGTATGTAAAAGTATTCTGTAAGTAAAACTTTAAAATTATTTTTGACTCACAAGGAAAACTTACAACTTGAGTGCCAGTATGACTGTCCCCAGGTAGACCCCCAGACATGATACAGGTAGTAACTCTACCATAAAAATCCTGCTTGCTGATTTTTATAAAGAAGTATTTAGTGGCCCTTGCTGGTTGGCTAGAGCATCAGCCTGGCATGTGGAAGTCCCGGGTTCAATTACCAGTCAGGGCATGCAGAGAAGCGACCATCAGCTTCTCCACCTCTCCCCCTTTTCTCTCTCTCTTCCTCTCCCACAGCCATGGCTTGAATGGTTCAAGCAAGTTGGCCCCAGGCCTGAGGATGGCTCCATGGCCTCACCTCAGGTACTGAAATAGCTCAGTTGCTAAGCAACAGAGTAGCAGCCCCAGGTGGGTGGAGCATCGCCCTGTAAGAGGCTTGTCAGGTGGATCCTGGTCAAGGTGCATGTGGAAATCTCTCAGTCTCCCTGCCTTTCACTTTAAAAAAAAAAGTATTTCATAAAGGTTCATTAACCAAGTTGACTGTATCCCATTTTATTGCAAGGCCTATACAATTCAAGTTCAAGTTTCTTTCTAAAAAATATTGACTAGCTAATTGGTAGTACTGTGGTTCTTTGCCATCCTGTGAATATTGTGATGGCTGACCCAGACAACAGTCATCAGATAAGCTTATATAACTATTGCCATTTGGCAACTGACATGTCCTGTTAAATTTCAAAGCACTGAGATAACAAGCACTATCAAATGAATCCAAAACTAAGTTAGCTGTGCTGTATCGTAAGGGCAGAACCTGTACACCAGATCCTTCCATCAAAACCCAACCCACAACAAGAGCCCTGGCCGGTTGGCTCAGCAGTAGAGCGTTGGCCCGATGTGTGGAAGTCCCGGGTTCGATTCCCAGTCAGGGCACACAGGAGAAGTGCCCATCTGCTTCTCTACCCATCCCCCTCTCCTTCCTCTCTGTCTCTCTCTTCCCCTCCCACAGCCAAGGCTCCGTTGGCGCAAAGTTGGCCTGGGCGCTGAGGATGGCTCCATGGCCTCTGCCTCAGGCACTAGAATGGCTCCAGTGGAAATGGAGCAACACCCCAGAAGGGCAGAGCATCGCTCCCTGGTGGGCATGTGGGTGGATCCTGGTTGGGCGCATGCAGGAGTATGACTGCCTCCCCACTTCTAACTTCGGAAAAAATACAAAAAATAAAAACCAGAAACAACCCACCCCACAACAAGAAAAGCTTTAAACACTGAAAAAGACTAAATATGTTTATTTGTTTTAAAATAAACATCCGAAGGCACATATATAAAATATATGATTATTCAAAATTTATGTTAAACAGCTTCTTAGTTCCATCATTCTCTGCCTTACACCTTCCATTCCATCAGTCACTACTGAGGACAGTTCAAAAACTACTTCTTTTAAGTCCGTAAGATAGGTTTAGGATTCCAGTTAATAATTCAGGGCAGACAGACGAGCTCTGCTAGAACTAGAACTAAAAGCCATCTGCTTGTGACTCCTGCAGGAGTCCACGGAGTGAGCTCCATGACCCTGCTTTTGGGGGTGGGAAGGGAGATGCTGCAACAGATAGCCTGTGCTATGTGAAATGCTTGTTACAGAACAAATGTGTGCTACTAGCACAGATGATCTGTGACAGTGAGCAGGCAAGAGGCCCTGTCACACTTGCTGGACAGAGGGATTAAACAGGAGTCCACAGGTTCAAGGAAAACTGCTTTCAACCAGACAACGATGTATTTTCTGCTGAAAATGAGTGTTCTAGATAATAAGCTTAAGTAAAGAATGGAAAACAGGAAGGTAAACTATACCAAAGGTGAGCACATATTCAAAATAGCTTCTTTGGATTAAACTGTCATGAAGACACTTGGGATATTTGGCTTGACTTAAAGAACAATATTGGTTACAATGTCTTATTTTAAAATCACACTGCAATTAGAATTTTAGCAACTACCATAGCATTTATTAGTTGTCAAAAAGCCACAGTTTCATGATCAGAAAATAAAGCAGGATTTCAGTGTTGTCTTTATAAAATTATTGAATTCTCAAAAATATAAGGAATCATTTGCTCTTTAAAATGTCAGCTTTGCCATATGGTGTTCTCAAGATCTGACCTCAAAAACTTCTCAAGTTTTACCATCCACGGAGTCCTTATTTGTAACTGAGACCCATCTGTTGTTTTCCATCTGAAGCTGGAAAGAGTTAAGACAATTAATTTCTGCTTTACTCTCAAAAAATTGCAAAATTAAATCACTTTTGCACTGTCCTTTAAACTAGACTTTAAAATGTTAGTGTAAGGTAGGAAAACCATCTCACCTTCTTCAGCAGCTTAAAGCAGAGTGAGAGAAGCTGGACCAAAATAGCCATCATGGATCTTGTCTTTGTGATACACTTATCAACCTACAGCGACAGAAAGCAAGCACATTATGGCCCTGGCTGGTTGGCTCAGTGGTAGAGCATCGGCCTGGCGTGCAGGAGTCCCGGGCTTGATTCCCAGCCAGGGTACACAGGAGAAGTGCCCATCTGCTTCTCCATCCTTCCCCCTCTCCTTTCTCTCTTACTCTCTCTTCCCCTCCTGCAGCCAAGGCTCCATTGGAGCAAAGTTGCCCCGGGCGCTGAGGATGGCTCCATGGCCTCCACCTCAGGCGCTAGAATGGCTCCTGTTGCAATGAAGCAACACCCCAGATGGGCAGAGCATCGCCCCCTAGTGGGCATCCCGGGTGGATCCTGGTCGGGTGCATGCAGGAGTCTGTCTCTCTGCCTCCTCGCTTCTCACTTCAGAAAAGAAAAAAAAAGAAAGCAAGTCATATTCCTTTACAAGGGATGTCATTGCAAAAGCCTTTACCATTATTTACTTTTAAAATGATAAAATTTCTCCATTATGGATTAGTACAGATGATATGACTTGATGACCTAAGGCCCCAGAGCACAGATGCAGGGACTGCTGACTGGGTCTCCTGCCTAGTCCATGAATTCTCAAAAAGAATGGATGGAAAATCAATGTGTTCTACCTCCGGCTGTTTGGGGACTTCTCAAAGCATTCCATGTAGGGGCTGTGGACCCCCAACTTTGCAATTCCTTACACTCTGCTTTGTTGTACTCCATTTCCCTATGGATGGAGCCCATACTCTGAAGAGTCCATGTCCTTGTTAGACATGTGATGACATTGGGATTTAAGGGAAGCTGCTTACTGCTATGGAATTAATCACATCAAAAAGCCAATTTCTAGGCCCTGGCCAGTTGGCTCACTGGTAGAGCGTCGGCCTGGCGTGTAGAAGTCCCGGGTTCGAGTCCGGGCCAGGGCACACAGGAGAGGCGCCCATTTGCTTCTCCACCCCTCCCCCTCTCCTTCCTCTCTGTCTCTCTCTTCCCCTCCCGCAGCCAAGGCTCCATTGGAGCAAAGATGGCCCGGGCGCTGGGGATGGCTCCTTGGCCTCTGCCCCAGGCGCTAGAGTGGCTCTGGTCACAGCAGATCGACGCCCCGGAGGGGCAGAGCATCGCCCCCTGGTGGGCGTGCCGGGTGGATCCCGGTTGGGCGCATGCGGGAGTCTGACTGTCTCTCCCGGTTTCTAGCTTCAGAAAAATACAAAAAAAAAAAAAAAAAAAAAAAAAAAAAGCCAATTTCTTTGGTGTGCCTACCACCCCCTGGGGTCATTTCTAACTGCAGATAATAAGTCATTCTTGCAGTCATGGCATGAAAAATGAAAATAAACTGCTCCCTATGGTTATTAACCTTTTTTTTTTTTTTCCCTTAAGCCAGAAACGGGGAGAGACAGTCAGACAGACTCCCACATGCGCCCGACCCGGATCCACCCGGCACGCCCACCAGGGGGGCGACGCTCTGCCCCTCTGTGGCGTCGCTCTGTTGCGACCAGAGCCACTCTAGCGCCTGGGGCAGAGGCCAAGGAGCCATCCCCAGCGCTCGGGCTATCTTTGCTCCAATGGAGCCTCGGCTGCGGGAGGGGAAGAGAGAGACAGAGAGGAAGGAGGGGGGGAGGCGTGGAGAAGCAGATGGGCGCTTCTCGTGTGCCCTGGCTGGGAATCCAACCGGGACTTCCACACGCCAGGCCGATGCTCTACCACTGAGCCAACCGGCCAGGGCCTTAACCTTTTATTTGAAGGGCCGGGAAGCTAACCTGATCAAGAAGCATCAGTTTCTCAAGGGCCTCGCAAAATGACCCACCCTCACTCTTACCTTTAGAAAAACTTGATTCTGCAAAGGCGCCTTGGTTACTGTCTGGAGCTGGTGGCACAGAGGAATTAGCTTGTTTATTTCCAGGAGAAGCATAAGCTTGTCATCGTCTTTCAGCTGAAATGCAATATAGGAAGTTCTAACAACTCCAGCAAAACTCTGTATGCTAAACCTTAAATACCTTTACACCTAAATAATATATCCCCAAAGTGGGTATTCATGACATCACCACTAACACCAGGCAGGTAGACCTGTGTTACCTGTTTTGAGAAAGCTTGTACACTTGAAGCAAACTTCAAGCCCTCTTCAGCAAAAACCTGGTGGAAGGAAAAACCATCACTACTTTAGATGTGTGTCTTCTGGATAGTTAGTGGGAAACAGACTCAGGGAAAAAATTTAAACTGAAACCTAAAGGTAAAAGGTCTGTCATGGGACCAATTTTTTGTTGTACCCAGGAAAACACAGGATTTTAATTTGATTCAGAAGGAGGTTTCCCAGATCTGCTCCAGAATCAATCCCTGAGGAGGCTGCTCTACACCTGGTCACCTCCAATTACCCGAGGATCCCCTGGACCTATGATACCTGGCCGTATTGATTATGTCTGGGCTGCTGGAGGGATCTGAAACTCCTCTTGTAATTTCCCCAATTACAAAAGGATGATGAATCTTAGAGCATGAGTTCAGAAGGTTAGAACTTTCCTACTTCCCGCTAAGCAAGGTGAAAATTGTCACCTGCACACATTCCTTAACCAGCCACTGGAGAGGAGCAATTCAGATTGGTTTTTGACTATTCACCACACACATATAACTTATAATTTAGAAGGGAGGACATGATGATGGGGAAGAACAGTGACAAATGAGTTGGACCAACAAGACTATTCAGGACAAATGGAAGACACTAGTGGAGTAAAAGAATGAAGACTTGGCTTAAGGTGGTAATAGTAAGAAGGAAGTGAACAGGGCAAATTGGAGAATGATTTGTGAAGAAAAGTAACAGGTTTTGGTAATAAATTAGATGAAGAATATGAAGAAAGAGGCAATAATTTTAGGGTTAACTTTAGCCCTCTATCCAACAGCCTGTTATTAATGCCTTCCTGTCATTGGGTAAACTGTTCCCAAGGTCAAATAGTCTTTTGCATCCTCCCTTATCCTTTAAAAAGAAACCCAACCACTTTATGCCTACCCTCTAACCACAAGCAGTGACTCCCTTACCCTTCTATTCATCATCATTCCACATTACCACTTGCTTTTTACATACCTTTTCTTCCCTTCTAGCCTATGAACCCCTTGGGAGAAAGATCCTATCTGTTTCATAGAGTGTTGTGGTTTAAAACCACTGTTGAGCTGATGGCTCCCAAATCTCTCCCCATTGCTGAACTATCCTGACACCAGCCTTGTATATTCTACTTGAGCAGATCAGTGCTTGATTTTCACCCTAGATCTGGTGGTGTCCCTCAGCATCTCCTAACTCAGTCAATGGCACTACCACTTATCCTGTTGGTCAAGCCAAAAATCTTTCCAAGCATAAGTCAAATCACACTACTCCTCCTCAAAACACTCAATGGGGTTTCCATCATACTTTGTGGGGAAAGAAACATGTTTTCTATGGCTACAGAGATGTCATATGTTACCACTTTCCTTCTGACTCCACTACATCTACACTTGCCTCCTTCATGTTCTTCAGATACGCCCCCCCCCCCCCAGCCTAGCCTCACACCTCAGGGCCTTGATACTTGTTCTGTCTGCCCGAAATAGCCCGAAGAAATCCATCCAGCTCATTCTTGTCCTAATTAATATCACTATTCAGATGTTACCTCCTCAGAGAGGTCCTTCCTGACTGCCGCTCAATCACTTCTCTCCTATTATCCTACATGATTTTATCTCTAAGTGTTTACATATGGGCATTATATACTTTCTATTGTCTATCTTCTCCCATTAGAATGTAAGTTTCATGGGGGAAGGGCCTTTGTTTTGCTCACTTTTGTCCATAGAGCCCTAATCTCCAGGGTCTGACACACGGTGCAAACTCAATAAATATCTGAGGAACAGTGGATGATCCTCGCAGTGGCAGACAACTCAGCAGACATCAGTTTAGTGAATAAGCTCACACGGGAAGAAGGCGGGCAGTGAGCCTGCAATGACTTACCCCCTAGGTGTGGTGAGGCTTGGAATGATATGGGCCACACTAAATGGAGTAGATCCAGAATTTATTCCAAGTGTTTTAAGAGGAAACGCTCGTTTATAGTCAAATTTACAGAAAAATCCAAAAGGAATACTTTCTGTAATTCTTCTGACTCTGCTGACAAACACCCTCTCCACCTGGACCCCCCTTCCTAGAGAGGCTCAAGTAGAAGCACATGGGAAGGCCAGGGACAACTGTCCAAAGGTGATAAAGAGACGACATTTCCAATTGAAATGCAAGAATGCTCTTGATTCTGGAAAGGCAAACAGGCTGACATGAGAGTCAGGGAGAAAAAGCAGCTTACAATCTGCTTGTCAATCTAAAGCCTCCAGCAGAGATCGGAGAATTAGAGAAGGGTCTACTTGGAGTTCCATTAGACACACAGTTGAAAGTGTGTCTGTCTTCCCTGAATCATCAGGGATATGGAAGAAGAAAGGAAACTAATGTGTACAGAGTGCCCACTAATGGTCTCAAGCCTGTGACAGATGCTTTGTTTGTGTTATCTCATTGAATCACTACCATTCATCCAATTCAATCACGAAGAGCCCAAAAGCCCTTCTAGCAAACAGGAAAGTGTAAAAGACATGTACCTGCTGACATGGTAATTTCATCTATTTGGCAAAACCTAAAAGTAATTATTGCATCTAGAGAATATCAAAACCCATTCTACTTTAAAAATTATTTTATTTAAGAAATTACATTTAAAGGGGTGTCATTGATCAATAAGAATACATAGGTTTAGGTAAACATTTCTATAGCATTTGAACTGTTGATTTAAAAAAAATTTTTTTAATTATTGATTAATTTTAGAGAGGGAAGAAGGGAGAAAGGGAAAGAGAGAGAGATAAGTAGAGAGAGAGAGAGACAGGAACATTGATCTGTTCCTGTATGTGCCCTGGCCGGGGATTGAACTGGCAACCTCTGTGCTTCAGGATGATGCTCTAACCAGCCGAGCTATCTGGCCAGGACAGAGCCCATTCAACTTTATTCCTATTATATTTAAATTTTTCCCCCAATAAGATAACCAAAAAAGCTCCACAAAATGCTACTGCAAGCACTCTACTTTTCTATCACTCTCTATAATACACGTGTGTGCACAGGTAAGCACACAAACATGATACAGTAAATCAGTTCAAAATTAGTCATCACCCACTTTTAGCCCAGAATTAAAGTAGTAGCATAAAGTGGAAAGAAAACATACCTCTAGTTGATGAATTAAATCCTGGGAAGTTTTCAGTGGGCCCTCTCCCCTGAAATAAATACATTATTAAAGAGGTGAGAAAAGTTATTGCCTGGAAATTGGTTTTATTATATAATACTGAAGTTCTAGAGCATTTTGTATGTTCAGAGATCCCAAATTTTGAAGACTATTGACAAGATTAATAATACTGTAATTTTATTCCTTTTTAAGGATTTTATTTATTAATAAAAAGAGAGAGGAGAGAGGGGAGTTAGCCAGGAGTATCAACTCATAGTCGCTTCACTTTAGTTGTTCATTGCTTGCTTCTTGTAAGTGCCTTGACCAGGCAAGCCCAGGGTTTCAAATCAGTAACCTTAGTGTTCCAGGTCAATGCTTTATCCACTGCGCCGTCAGGCATAAACAACTTTAATATCTAATCACATTACTTCTTGTGCACACTTTTAAATTTTCAAGTAAACATTATACATCTTAATTTTACCATGTAAAGAAATTTAAAACTGACAAGTTATATTTAAGTTTTATTTTTCCTGCCTGACCTGTGGTGGCGCAGTGGATAAGGCGTCAACCTGGAAACACTGACGTTGCCGGTTCAAAACCCTGGCTTGCCTGGTCAAGGCACATATGGGAGTTGATGCTTCCTGCTCCTCCCCTTTCTCTCTCTCTCTCTTTCTCTCTCTCTCCCCCCCCTAAAATAAATAAATAAATAAATAAAAGTTTTATTTTTCCTGTTTAACCTCTTTAATTTTTTTCATAAATTAAATATATAAGATCTGCTAATATGTCTTAACCAAAAGTCCTTTGTTACATAATGGAAAGAGGACAGACTGAAGTCAGGAAATTCTCATTTCTGATTTCAATTTCAACTCCAGCAGGAATTCCACTGTCTTTGAGGAGGCATGTCATTTAAGTTTTAATTTGGGGTCTATAAAATAATCATAATATTTGTATGCCTCTCTTTATCAGAAGGTCAGGGAATATCAGATTGAAAACCACCAAGATTTAAGATCCCTACAAATGAACAGCTAATTACCACCAAGAGCAACAGAATGCATGAATCAGAACAGGGCATGAATCAGATCTGAAACCCAGTAGCAACCAGTTCTGCCTCCTAACAGCTATGAGATGTGAGCAAATCATTCTTCTTCCCTGGCAAACTGTCATGAGGCTCCAATGAAATCATGAAGTAGAAACCATTGTAAAAACTGTAAGACACTGGTAATGTTGAAAAAATATTTTAAACCATAGGACAATATAAAATCTAAACTAAGCCCTGGCCAGCTGGCTCAGCAGTAAAGCATCAGCTCGGCATGTGGAAGTCCTGGGTTCGATTACAGGTCAGGGCACACAGGAGAAGTAACCATCTGCTTTTATACCCCTCCCCTCCCCCTTCTCTCTTTCTCTTTCTTCTCCTCCCACAGCCCATGGCTCAAATGGTTTGAGCCAGTTGGCCCCAGGCACTGAGGATAGCTTCACAAGCCTCCACCTCAGGTGCTAAAATGACTCCATTGCAAGCAATGGAACAACACCCCAGATGGGCAGAACATCCCCCTAGTGGGCTTGCTGGGTGGATCCTGGTCAGGGCGCATGCAGGAGTCTGTCTCTGCCTCCCTGTCTCTCACATAAAAAAAAAAACAAAAAAAAAAACAAAAATCTAGCCTGACCAGGTGGTGGCACAGTGAATAGTGCGTTGGACTGGGATGCGGAAGACCCAGGTTTGAGACCCCAAGGTCGCCAGCTTGAGCGCAGGCTCATCTGGTTTGAGCAAAGCTCACCAGCTTGGACCCAAGATTGTTGGCTTGAGCAAGGGGTTACTCGGTCTGCTGAAAGCCCACGGTCAAGGCACATATGAGAAAGCAATCAATGAACAACTAAGGTGTCACAATGAAAAACTAATGATCAATGCTTCTCATCTCTCTCCATTCCTGTCTGTCTATCCCTCTCTCTGACTTTGTCTCTGTAAAAAAAAAAAAAAAAAAATCTAAAATATATAAACTGGCCTGACCAGGCGGTGGCACAGTGGATAGAGCGTCGGACTGGGATGCCGAGGACCCGGGTTCAAGACCCCGAGGTTGCCAGCTTGAGTGCGGGTTCATCTGGTTTGAGCAAAAAGCTCACCAGTTTGAACCTGTTAAGCAGATAAAATGTATTATGCTCACTTTGTTAAAGATTACGCTGCCCAGGAGGAGGCCATCACCCAGGTGATATTAATGTGTGTTGAGAATCTTTGTAGCCTGGGGCTTGGTTTTGGGATTAAGCCTTTCCCACCCTTTTTGATGTGGGGCGGTACAATCCAATCATGCCTCAGAGAAGTGACTTTGTATTAGGGACTTCCCTACTTTGTATATTGGATTAGAGGTTGTGAAGCTACAATATAAAATAGGGGTAGAACGGGAGCTTGGGCTCTTGGTTCCTGAGATTATCATTAGAGAGAGAGCAGAGCAGAGAGCAGAAGGCCACGTGGAGGAGGCCAGGAGAAACAGCCAAGATGGCGGAGTATTGAATGAGAGGCCAGTTTGTGCAGTTTGATGCTGGAGAAGGAAGGAGATGGGGAACAGAGGTGAATAAGGCTGGTGAGCTAGAAACCTTTGATTCTAGGAAACTCGGATAAGTCAGTGGCTTTGTGAGCACTGAATGTGAGTGGGTTTTGGAGCCCAGTGTATGTTTTTTACTTGCCCGCCGGGTGCAAGCTAGGATTAAAGACTATGGCCCACCAGTTTGTGGCTCCGTTGTTTCTTTACCGACTGTCTGAATCCAATGCGAACCTGCATGGGCTGGGCTGCTGTGATGGTGGCCCTGGCCGTGGCTTCTGGCTTTACAGAACCCAAGATCGCTGGCTCCAGCAAGGAATTACTCGGTCTGCTGAAGGCCCACAGTCAAGGCACATCTGAGAAAGCAATCAATAAACAACTAAGGCAGCGGTTCTCAACCTGTGGGTCGCGACCCCGGCAGGGGTCGAATGACCAAAACACAGGGGTTGCCTAAAGCCATCGGAAATACATATTTTGGCTTTAGGCGACCCCTGTGTTTTGGTCGTTCGACACCCGCAGGGGTCGTGACCCACAGGTTGAGAACCGCTGAACTAAGGTGTTGCAATGCACAATGAAAAACTAATGATTGATGCTTCTCATCTCTCTCTGTTCCTGTCTGTCTGTCCCTGTCTATCCCTCTCTGTGACTCACTCTCTGTCTCTGTAAAAAATAAATAAAAAATAAATAAATAAAAATAAAATATATAAACTGATAGATATATGAATTTACCAGAAATTCCAACTGCCCTTTGGTTGTTCTGCCTGACTGCCTGACCTCACCCTTACTTACTGGATAATCGCTCCTGAGGCAGAAGAGTTCCAAGAAGCTAGTCAACTGCCCTAAGGAGGAGTGTTCCAGAGAGCCGAAACCGTAAAATCCGCAGGAGGGGACATACCAGAACTTCTGACTCAGCACCTCCTCAGGCTCTCCCAAACCCTATAAAAATGCACCCCCTAATCTGTACCGGGGTGCCCTTCTCCCGGAGAAGTGCCCCGGCAGGTCTTTCTCCTTTAATAAAGACTGCACATCTGGTGTTCAAGTACTGTCTCATTCTTACATAAACTAGTAAGAAATATGAATAATTATTTATAAAGTATTAAGAAATTTATATAAATTTTTAATACAACATGAAACAATAGCCGGAGAAAGAACTGTAGAATACACAGGGGGAAAACTACAAAACTGGATACTGTAAAGGCCAATAGATGAGCCTCAGAAAGAAGCAACTAGATGAGATTGGTAAAGCACTCAATCTTAAGGGAAAACAGGAAAGACTGTTCGAGAAAAAACAGATACACTGAATATGTCAGTAGAAAACAAAGCCAGTTTGAGGTTTTACCATTCTATTACGAAGACTTGCACAAATTATGTAGTACGGTACCAAAAAGCTGCAAAATTAATATTGATATTCTAGGAGGAAAGGTCAAGCTTTCCTGTCCCATCTTTCCTTTGGGGAAGGGAGGAAGAAGAATGTAGAAGTTTCTGGCTTGCAAGGACAATGGGTCTTTTAGTTTTAAAACTAAAATAAAGGTTAACTGAGAAACTTCTTCTCTTTCAATGGGAGACAGAATTTACATATCACCCTACACTGATAGAAGTTCCTCCCCCTTCCTGGAATTCTGAGAGTAACATACTTCTGGGCAAAGGAGGGAAGATGAACCCTGAAAGATTGTAAATATCTTTGATTGTGTTACCTTGAAAGTCTTAATTTTTTTGTATCCCCTAAACAAATGTAAGCTTGTGCCATGATGTCATGCTCTCTCCAGCCTGTGTGTGATCAACAGTATATAACCAGCCTCTGAAATGTATTTATACATACACGATTTGGGTCAGCAAATGCCCCGTGTTAGCCATATGTGGCCGGCATATTAAATAAATCTCTTCCTTTAATAAAATTCCTTAAAATTCATCTGGACTTGGTGTTTCTACGTAAACCCACTAAAGTGAGGTACGGTATTTTGCAGAATCTAGGGTACGGTACTTTACAACAATGACACAAGGTATTATCCACTGCAGAACATCTATTTTCTTGTCCTATTCAATAAGTATCTTCTACCAACAAGTCACATTCCACAGTGTTGGGCAGATAAAATATATTGTATATTATGCTCACTTTGTTAAAGATGGCGCTGCCCACATGGAAGCCCATCACCCAGGTGATATTAATGTGTGTTGGGCGTGGGCTGTGGGCAGGCAGGATCCTTGTAGCCTGGGGCTTGGTTTTAGGACTAAGCCTTTCCCACCCTTTTTGATGTGGGGTGGTACAATCCCATCATGCCTCAGATAAGTGACTTTGTATTAGAGACTTCCCTATTTTGTATATTGGATTAAAGGTTTTGATTTCTGCACTATAAAGTGGGGCGAACTAGGAGCTTGCTCTCTCTCGGTTCCTGAGATTAGCATTAGAGAGGAGAGCAGAGAAAGGCCACGTGGAGGAGGCCAGGAGAGGCAACCAAGATGGCGGAGTGTTAAAGGAGAAGCCAATTTGTGCAGAGAGAAGATGAGGAGTAGAGGTGAATGAGACTAGTAAGGTTAGAAACCTTTGATTCTAGGAAACTCAGTTAAGTCCGTAGTTTTGTAAGCACTGAATGAGTGGGTTTTGGAGCCCAGTGTGTGTTTTACTTGCCTGTTGGGTGCAAGCTAGGATTAAAGCTAATGGCCCACCAGTTCTTGGCTCCCTTGTTTCATTACCATCTGTTCAAATCCAATGCGAACCTGCATGGGCCAGGCTGCTGTGATAGTGGCCCTGGCTACTGGCCTCACACAGAACTTTGGTTTTCCCCTTCCCTCATGCTGCCTCTGTGGGGTGCATGTCATCCCTTACCAAGATCCACTACTCTGACTCTGAAACAAAAAATGCTGACCTGAAATATTCTGAAATTAGAAACAAGAAATAAAAGGGTTAAACACTTAGAAAAGAAAATCTATTCATCACAATTTTGTTTGGGAAGATTTTATATGACAGACTATATTCAGTAAGTAGTAAGGTATTTTTCCAGTTTTTATCAGTCAAAATAAAGATTTTTTTCTAAAGACCTAATTTTCATCACCATGAGATAAACAGCATGACTCCAGCCAAAAGGAAAGATCTTTGTTATTTCAGTTAATCTGCACACATTTTCTGGTAAGAAAACAAAAGAGAGTTCCATTTTACTTTCTTTTGTAGACTTGACTCATCAGATTTTTAAAAGATATGAACTTAGAAAGGAGGTCACAATTAGTGCTGGGAAGACTTAGTCCCAGGAGAAGGTTGCCAAAACAACTAAGAACAAAGGAAGGAAACCACCCAAGTGGAAAGGTCACCAACAATGGACAATATGGTAAGGTATTAACAAAGGACTGCTAAACACAGACAGAAATGCTCAACTACCATTTCTCCTTCACCCTCCAGAAGAATGGTTTATCTTGAAGAAGCAGAAGACATCCTCCAGAGGGCAGTGAAGGGTTCTTCCTACTGAGTGCTGAGCCCTAACCTTCCTTCCACCAGCACAACATCCCCCTCCTTCCGCTCTCCCACTTACTCCACCCCTTAGAAGAGGTAGACGTGTACTTATCTTCTCGGAGGTTTTTTTGGTGACTGTGAAAATAAATTGAACATGGTAGCCTTCTTATCTTTTTCTCTTGAAAGTAAAGCTGCCTTTGGGAGATATCTGCTCTTTTTGGTATGCTAGGAGACACATTCTGTCCTTATGGAGTCAGATTTTTTAATTCTAGAAGTCAGTTGTAAAAACCCACCTACCTGTGGATATAAATTACATTGTCCAATATCAACTTCATCAGCATAAACATTACTGACCCCCATCAACATCATCTTTTGCTTATTTTTTCATTTTGTTCAGAAGCTATGGAGGGAAAGTGTGTGTTGGTCAAATAAGTTTGTAAATATGATATATGTTTGCTTGCTTATAGTTTGCATTGGGTGTGGGGGACAGGCTGTAAGCAGGCAGGGTGGTTATAGCCTAAGGCTTAGTTTTAAGACTAAGCTTTTCCCCACACCCTTGACTGATTGCATGATGTGGGGTGGTGCACCCTTATGAGGAATCCCATTATGTCAGGTAAGTGACTTTGTATCAGAGACTTCCTTATTTGTATATTGGATTAAAGGTTTTGATTTCTATACTATAAAGTGGCGCAGACCGGGAGCTTGCTGCTCTCAGTTCCTGAGATTAGTATTAGAGAGGACAGAGCAGAGAAAGGGCACGTGGAGGAGAGGAGAAGCAGTCAAGATGGCAGAATGCTAAAGGAGAAGCCAATTTGTGCAGAGTTTGTGCAGAGAGAAGGAGATGGGGAACAGAGGTGAATAAGGCTAGTGAGCTAGAAACCTTTCATTCTAGGAAACTCGGATAAGTCAGTAGCTTTGTGAGCACTGAATGAGTGGGTTTTGGAGCCCAGTGTGTGTTTTTACTTGCCCGCCAGGTGCTAGCTAAGATTAAAGGTAATGGCCCACCAGTTCTTGGCTCCATTGTTTCATTACCATCTGTCCGAATCCAATGCAAACCTGCATGGGCCAGGCGGCTGTGATGGTGGCTGCGGATACTAGCTTTACAGGGTGGCTTTATTGAGCCCCACTGCCCACACAGTTGTGGGGATCCTACCTACTTCAACTGAGTTTAAGATTCCAGACCAAATGGACTATATCTCAGAATACTGAAACATGTAGGTTTGTATTTCAAAATTATGGAAAAAATAAGATACAAACTGCTGATAATATTTTTTTTTTACTTTTTTAGATTTTATTCATTTTTATTAGAGAGGGAGGGAAGAGAGAGAGAGAGAGAGAGAGAGAGAGAACAGGAGGAGGAGCAGGAAGCATCAACTCCCATATGGGCCTTGACCAGGCAAGCCCAGGGTTTTGAACTGGAGACCTCAGCATTCCAGGTTGAGGCTTTATCCACTGCGCCACCACAGGTCAGGCCAGCTGATAATATTTTCAAAATCAAAATGCATAAAAAGGGGCCATAACACTGGCTATATCAAGTATTTTTCAGGTTTTCAAACATGAAAAAGATATATTTCTGAAAAGTAGTGGAAAGTTTGAAGTCTTTCCTTGAGAAAATTCTAGAACAGATTATTAAGCCGATAACTGATATTTAGCAACATGGAATTACTATACATATATACATATACATTAGAGTATATATGCTATATACATATATATTACTTTACCATATAGAGATTATTATAATGAAACATTTTGGAATGTGATCAACATTGAATTTAACAAGGTGTTTGATCAAGAGTTTTATAAAGTGGACAAGACCAAGAACATAGGTCAGTTAACTGTAAAGTCAGGGACAATCTGTGCTAAGTAATAAATACTGACCCTGGCTGGTTGACTCAGCGGTAGAGCATAGGCCTGGCTTGTGGGGGACCCGGGTTCGATTCCCGGCCAGGGCACATAGGAGAAGCACCCATTTGCTTCTTCCCCCCACCCCCTCCTTCCTCTCTGTCTCTCTCTTCCCCTCCCGCAGCGAGGCTCCAATGGAGCAAAGATGGCCCGGGCGCTGGGGATGGCTCCTTGGCCTCTGCCCCAGGCGCTAGAGTAGCTCTGGTCGCAGCAGAGCGATGCCCCGGAGGGGCAGAGCATTGCCCCCTGGTGGGCAGAGCATCACCCCTGGTGGGCGTGCCAGGTGGATCCCGGTTGGGCGCATGCGGGAGTCTGTCTGACTGTCTCTCCCCGTTTCCAGCTTCAGAAAAATACAAAAATAATAATAATAATAAATAAATAAATACAGACTCGTGGAGATTTGACACTCTATTGGAGATGGTAGGCCCTCTATTCTTTGATCTGTATCCAATCAACCTCTTGTAAAAAGATTTAAAAGGCATGTTTTCCAAACTTACCGAGGCTGGCTAGTAGACACACCAATGTACAGAATGCAAAACTATTTCAAAATTATGGAAAAAATAATATACAAACCTAGAAAAGGATTCCCTCTAAATCTAAATCCTAAGTAAATGACTTCTAGTTGCATTCACTTCATTGACATAAGACCAATATATAGTGGCTTCTTACCAGGTACACAAAACTGAGTTTCACCTATCAGTGATTTAACCTGGCACTTTTTCTCTACACTAGATATTAAATTGACTTAGGAAGATCAAAATGTAACTGCATTTACCTAGTGAATAAATAGAGAGAATAGGCCACACCGGACATGCTCCGTCCGTACCGAACAATCTCACTCTCCTGACTGTCCCACTTCTCGATCTCGCAGTTGGCATCAGAGGTGAGCAAACCCAGCTTGAGTCCAAGCTTTGCGATCTTGGCTTTCTCCTATAAGATATGGAGAAAACATTTTCATCACAACAATTCTGTTATTACTGACGTAAAAGGAAGCTTAAAAGTAAGACTACTATTAGAACAAGGTTTTACCTCGGAGTCAGACTTGTCGGGCTTTAATGATTTCAGGTTTGCATTGTTCTTCTGTGACAATAAAGAGATTAAGATATGTTGAAAAGCAGTACAGTTCACTGTGAGGAAATGCAATGGTAATAGCATAACGAAGCACCTGTAATAAAATTTTAATCTAAATATTTTCGGTACATAGTTAAAGTATATTAAGTTGTTTAAGTTAAAACAAAGAACTAAACTGCAAATAGTCTATGAGTATGTGAGTTTAGCTTGAAACAGGTATTAGTTAGAAACCTGGGATGAGGGAAAGCAGAGAAGTGTCCCAGAAGGCCTTAAGACTTCAGACTTTAGTATTTTTCCAGGGTCCAGTTATTATACTCCCAAACCATCCTGGCCCCTCTGCTAAATTATTCTTATGAAATGATATAAATAAAATTAGCCACTATCTGTGGAGGTCCATATGTTCCTAATGTGACTCTGGAATTCAACACTTTCACCCAATTTGCCCTTTGAGGGATAACTCTCAGCACCCTTGTTTCACTGACATCCTGATTCCCAGTCCTCTACCCAGGCTGTACAGGAGTATATTGAGAATTTAGGGTCTAATATTTGAACCCACATGTTTGAGAGGCCCCTATTTTTGAAACAGCAAGTTTGTTCCTATGTGAGCCTTTTGAAACTCCCTTAGGGAAGGAGAAAGCATTATACATCAGTTAGGTTACCAGGCCGACCCACTGAGGCCTATTTACTAGAAGGGTAGAAAGCTCTACCAATAACAATGGGCCTTTGAAAAACTAATCAGAAGTTCTCTGAGATGGCAGCCCAGCTTGGGCATTCCTCTCACTCGCAGATCTGGGGGGAACTCCCGTAGTTGGGGCAGAACTTCCAAACCAGCTGGGGCTTGTGGAGATAAAGGGGCCAGAGAATGTTGAGAAATTTCTTTTAGGAAACATTTATTTAAACAATACACACACACATGCACAGAGTACATATTCATACATGTACAAAAAAGTATAAATCACTATTAAATAAGACACTCATGTGCCCACTTAGCTTAAACAGGTCACCACCAGCACCTCTAAGGTACATGTTTACCTCTTCAGTTGTGTTACCCTCATTGTTACCATGACTTGTACTGCTGACCAGCTACTGTGTCACCCGTTTTACTGTAGAACAGAACATCCTCAACTTCTCCCTTTTCCTACCCCACAGTTTGTACTTGCTCATTGAACACAGCCCTTTTGAGATTTTCTAGTGCTGTTTATTATAGAAGAAATGGGAGAAGTTGAAGGACAGAAAATAAGGACAGGGAAACTCTAGTTACACACACACACACACACACACACACAAGCTGCCTCTTTTTTTTTAATTTTAATTTTATTTATTCATTTTAGAGAGGAGAGAGAGGCAGACAGGGGGGGAGGAGCTGGAAGCATCAACTCCCATATGTGCCTTGACCAGGCAAGCGCAGGGTTTTGAACCGGCAACCTCAGCTTTTCCAGGTCGACGCTCTATCCACTGCGCCACCACAGGTCAGGCACAAGCTGCCTCTTATGTTCATCAGAAAATAAATGGAGATGATCAATGCTCTCTTCGGCTCCTCTCCTTAACGTCACACCATCTGTATCTTCTTCCTTAGTCTAGTAGACTACAAAGCAATTAATAAAGCATTCAAGAAAGTTAAGAATACCCCTACAGGTTTTTAAGTTTTATTTTATTCTGAATTTTGTGCTCCATGTTATTCTTTAAAGTTGAGTGGTGTTTTTGTTAATTTTTACTTTACAAATTTTACTAACGTGTTTTATGAAGATAAGAAGAGAACTGCCTGAAAAGGTACACAAACCATCTTACTAATGCAACCAAGTTTGCCATCTAGTGGACACTACTTTGGAATGCAGTCAAACACACCAGTTTCAGGTATATAAAGCTGTACATTTCAAGTCTCTAAAGATAAATAGGATGGCATGTTTTCCTCAAGCTAGGAAACATTAAGAAAGTCACACCCTGGCCAGGTAGCTCATTTGGTTAGTAGAGCATCATCCCAATATACCAAGGGTCGGGAACCTTTTCGGCTGAGAGAGCCATGAACGCCACATATTTTAAAATGTAATTCCGTGAGAGCCATACAACAACCCGTGTATGTTACGCATTATCTAATAAAAATTTGGTGTTGTCCCAGAGGACAGCTGTGATTGGCTCCAGCCACCCGCAACCATGAACATGAGCAGTAAAAAATGAATAGATTGTAATACATGAGAATGTTTTATATTTTTAACGTTATTATTTTTTTTATTAAAGATTTGTCTGCGAGCCAGATGCAGCCATCAAAAGAGCCACATCTGGCTCGTGAGCCATAGGTTCCCGACCCCTGCTATATACCAAGGTTGTGGGTTTGATCCCCAGTTTGGGCACATACAAGAATCAACAGATGAATGTATAAAGAAGTGGAACAACAAATTAATGTTTTACTCTCTCTCCCCCTCCTTCATTTCTCTCTAAAAACAATCAATAAATAAAATAAAATCAATTCTCTATATTGTAGAAAATGAATCCCACGTCACTTTGTGAATTAGACCCAAGATATGAAGAACAAAAAGACTCTGACTTCAGATCATGGCCTCTTACTACTCATACAGTCTGTTCCCTATTCCCTCAACCCTCCAACCCAACACAAATAAGCACAGTATGGGCTACAACCAGGTTGTTACTCAGAATAACAACTATGAAAATTTAACATTTTACTTCCTAGTTTTTATAATGTCACATATTGGAGGAAAAGTAGCAATAGGCAGCAAGAGCATAATTTAAATTCCGAATAAAAACATTCTGAAAAGTAGGAAACTCTTCTACTTACCATTGGCTTTGGAAGCGAAAGGTAGCCATACTTCTCTCCTACAAATAACATATAAAACTTAAAACACACTTTCTGTTATTGCTATTTAATTTTAAAATAGTATTAAATAAAACAGGAATGTCAGTAGATTCATTTTTATCATTTTCTCAGTTAATTACATATGATTCAGAAACAAAATTGTAATTTGATTGATAAACACAAAGACCGTCTGTGGTTGGATCTCTAAGGTACCAATGTTGGCCAATCTCTACCTTCTCCAATAATATGGCAGAATAAAGGGTGAGATATCTCACCAACATTTACTTATATGTACAACCAGCTTCATTCATAGTGAGTGCTTTCACAGCAGCCTGCCTCTAACGAAATCCAGCTCTTCCTTTATCAGTACCAGTCATTGGTGTTTGCTTCCTTTTCTGCAAGTACCAGACCAAATCATTTAAACTACCTTCATGTCACATCCCCAGTGAGGGAAGAGGACAACTCTAGAGTACAGACAGGATGGCGAAACAGCGCAAATCACAGGCTCTTGGCTGGGAATTAACACATGGCAGGAAGCACAACTACTTCGGAAAGAAAATGTGTAACGCCCACTTCACCCCTGCTCTTTCGTTTTTCCAGCTTCTGGGTCATGTAAAAGGTTAAAATGAATGATAGATTTCCTTTTTTAAAAAAAAAAACTAGTTTGTTATATCTGGGGTAAAAATTCAAGATAAGATTTGAACAGTAATTGCTTCTCGATTTCAAAGAAAGTGTGTTTGGCTATAATATGTATATCAGGTAGGACCATATAAAGTTGCTGATCCTGCCTGACCAGGCGGTGGCGCAGTGGATAAAGCGTCAGACTGGGATGCGGAAGACCCAGGTTCGAGACCCCGAGGTCGCCAGCTTGAGCATGGGCTCATCTGGTTTGAGCAAAAATTCACCAGCTTGGACCCAAGGTCGCTGGCTCCAGCAAGGGGTTACTCGGTCTGCTGAAGGCCGGCAGTCAAGGCACATATGAGAAAGCAATCAATGAACAACTAAGGTGTCATGATGCGCAATGAAAAACTAATGATTGATGCTTCTTATCTCTCTCTGTTCCTGTCTGTCTGTCCCTGTCTATCCCTCACTCTCTCTGTCTCTATAAAAAAATAAAAAATAAAATAAATAAAAATAAAGTTGTGGCCCTGGCTGGTTGGCTCAGTGGTAAAGCATCGGCCTGGCGTGCAGAAGTCCCGGGTTCGATTCCTGGCCAGGGCACACAGGAGAAGCGCCCATCTGCTTCTCCACCCCTCCCACAGCTGAGGCTCCATTGGAGCAAAGATGGCCCGAGCGCTGGAGATGGCTCCTTGGCCTCTGCCCCAGGCGCTGGAGTGGCTCTGGTCACGACAGAGCGACGCCCCGGAGGGGCAGAGCATTGCCCCCTGTTGGGCAAAGCGTCGCCCCCTGGTGGGCATGCCGGGTGGATCCCGGTCGGGCACATGTGGAAGTCTGTCTGACTGTCTCCCCCGGTTTCTAGCTTCAGAAAAATACAAAATAAATAAATAAATAAATAAAAATAAAGTTGCTGATCCTCAACTACTGTGAAATACAAAAACAGTAATTTCATATAGTTCTGCCTAATCAAAGCCAATAATATGAAAAAACACTAAGTCATGCCCTTTCTTATAGAATCCCTATTACATGAACAGAACAACTCTGTTCCTATGATACTTAAAATTTCATCTAGAACTGTGTGCTGTTGAATATAGAATCCAACTACACGTGACTACTGGTCAACTGGAACACAGTCTGTACTGAGATGTGCTCTTATTGAGAAGTATAAACTACATACTGGATTTTGAAGACTTAATATAAAGAAAAAATGTAAAAGACCTCAATAATTTTTAAACATTGATTGTAAGCTGAAATAATATTTTGGCTATGTCAAGTTAAGTAAAATATCATTAAAGTGAATTTCACCTGTTTCTTTTTAAGTTTTTCTTGTGCTTCCTAGAAATTTTAAATTACATATGTGGCTTGTGTATGTTTCCACTGAACAGTGCTGGTCTAGAAGATGAACTGTCTTAAGGGTCAGCCTTAATGGTACTTAGAAACAGCTTTATGATTCAACTCCTTTCTTTGGAATGCCAGAATTGTAAGGGAAATAGCTTTCTGGTTTCAGACTTGAGAAAGAAAAATAAAACTTTAAAGAGGAAGTAGTAATTTCCATGCCTTGTCTCCTAACCCTGATGTTTAAGTGCCGATTTCGCTCTGCGAAGATTAACAGAAGACTGTCTTCAAGTTGCTCAGACCTCAAATTTTACCGTCTATCTTAATTCAGAGTGTGAATCCTGTCCATAATACCCCTTAAAAAGTAGCCTTAGGCTGACCAGGTGGTGGCACAGTGGATAGACCGTTGTACTGGGACATGGAGGACCCAGGTTTGAAACCCTGAAGTCACCAGCTTGAGCATGGGCTCATCCAGCTTGAGAGAGGGGTCACTGGATTAAGCACTGGATTAAGCATAGACATGACCCCATGGTCACTGGCTTGAGCCCTAAGGTCACTGGCTTGAAGCCCACGGTTGCTGGCTTGAGCAAAGTAGGGGGCACTTGCTCTGCTGTAGCCCCCAGTAAAGGCACATATGAGAAAGCAATCATTGAACAACTAAGGAGACTATGGAGCCACAACAAAGAATAGATGCTTCTCATCTCTCTCCCTTCCTGTCTGTCTGACCCTATCTGTCCCTCTCTCTGACTCTCTCTGTCTCTGTCAAAAAAAAAAAAAAAAGGCCCTGGCTGGTTGGCTCAGCGGTAGAGCGTCAGCCTGGCATGTGGGGGACCCGGGTTCGATTCCCGGCCAGGGCACACAGGAGAAGCGCCCATTTGCTTCTCCACCCCCCCCCCCTCCTTCCTCTCTGTCTCTCTCTTCCCCTCCTGCAGCCAAGGCTCCATTGGAGCAAAGATGGCCCGGGCACTGGGGATGGCTCCTTGGCCTCTGCCCCAGGCGCTAGAGTGGCTCTGGTCGCAGCAGAGCGACGCCCCAGAGGGGCAAAGCATCGCTCCCTGGTGGGCAGAGCGACGCCCCCTGGTGGGCAGAGCGTCGCCCCTGGTGGGCGTGCCGGGTGGATCCCGGTCGGGTGCATGCAGGAGTCTGTCTGACTGTCTCTCCCCGTTTCCAGCTTCAGAAAAAGAAAAAAAAAATGGTCTTAATAAGCTAGAAAAGAGGATATAATCATTACTTAAAGTGTTATTAGCTTAGG
The DNA here is from genome assembly GCF_036850765.1 of Saccopteryx bilineata. Lineage (NCBI taxonomy): Eukaryota > Metazoa > Chordata > Mammalia > Chiroptera > Emballonuridae > Saccopteryx > Saccopteryx bilineata. Next base: position 25,562,384 of record NC_089491.1, on the reverse strand, counting down.
AGAGCAATCCTGGATCATCTACCCCTGCAATCCACCGTAGTGCCCATGACTGACCCTAAAATGTTCACATTTACTTTCTGAAAAGGAAGAAAAAGCCAACTGTTTCAGTATTTCTTTTTTTTCTTTTTTTTTTTTTTTTGGTATTTTTCTGAAGCCGCAAACGGGGAGAGACAGTCAGACAGACTCCCACATGCGCCCGACCGGGATCCACCCAGCACGCCCACCAGGGGGCGACGCTCTGCCCCTCCGAGACGTCACTCTGTTGTGACCAGAGCCACTCTAGCGCCTGGGGCAGAGGCCAAGGAGCCATCCCCAGCGCCCAGGCCATCTTTGCTCCAATGGAGCCTTAGCTGCGGGAGGGGAAGAGAGAGACAGAGAGGAAGGAGAGGGGGAGGGGTGGAGAAGCAGATGGGCGCTTCTCCTGTGTGCACTGGCCAGGAATCGAACCCGGGACCTCTGCACGCCAGGCCGACGCTCTACTACTGAGCCAACCGGCCAGAGCAGTTTCAGTATTTCTTATTTCTCCAAGGTACAACAGAGTTAAAGAAACCAGAAGGTAGGGAGAAATAAATGCAACAAAAAGAGAGCCTTTGGCCTGACCAGGCAGTGTGCAGTGGACAGAGCGTCGGACTGGGATGTGGAGGACCCAGGCTCGAGACCCCAAGGTCGCCAGTTTGAGCACGGGCTCATCTGGTTTGAGCAAGACTCACCAGCTTGAGCTCAAGGTCAATGTCTCGAGCAAGGGATCACTCATTCTGCTGTAGCCACCCCCCCCCCCCCAGCAAGGCACATATGAGAAAGCAATCAATGAACAACTAAGGAACCGCAACAAAGAACTGATGTTTCTCATCTCTCCCTTTCTGTCTCTCTGTCCCTAGCTGTCCCTCTCTCTGACTCTCTCTGTCTCTGCCACAAAAAAAAAGGGAGAGCCTTTGTATAATCTGATCTGCCACCACGACCGTTCACCAGTTCCTAATCGCCTGGTACTTCCAATCCCTGGGCCCTCTTACAGGACATGTTCCCAGCCTGCAGGTAGACTCAGCATGCTTTCCCAACTTGAAGATCATTGCAAAACTGATTATTCTTCAGGTAGTTTTCCTCCACAGGCCATGTAGGCAAAGTTGTTCCTCTTTCCCTCAATTCTAATATAACCAAGTACGTTGATAATATTCAAAAAATTTATAAAAACGATGAATCTGCCTGACCTGTGGTGGTGCAGTGGATAAAGCATCGACCTGGAAATGCTGAGGTCGCCGGTTCGAACCCTGGGCTTGCCTGGTCAAGGCACATATGGGAGTTGATGCTTCCAGCTCCTCCCCCCTTCTCTCTCTGTCTCTCTCTCTTCTCTCTCTCTCTCTCTCTCTCTCACCCTCTCTCTCTCCTCTCTAAAAATGAATAAAAAAATAAAAATAAATAAAAAAAGATCCCAAGGTCACCAGCTTGAGCGCGGGCTCATCTGGTTTGAGCAAAAGCTCACCAGCTTGGACCCAAGGTCGCTGGCTTGAGCAAGGGGTTACTCAGTCTGCTGAAGGCCCGTGGTCAAGGCACATATGAGAAAGCAATCAATGAACAACTAAGGTGTCACAATGAAAAACTGATGATTGATGCTTCTCATCTCTCTCCATTCCTGTCTGTCTATCCCTCTCTCTCTGACTCTCTCTCTGTCTCTGTAAAAAACAACAACAAAAAACCCAAAAACAAACAAACAAAAAACCTCCAAACAAAAAACAAATCTGAATCATTTTATAATTTTATAGTAGTTTTTTTCCAGGCAAGTCTAATTATTCCCATTGATTCGAAGCAGAGCAAGAAGAATATGTTGACTCAGTTATGTTTAGCTATTATATCAAATTGAAGAGGTAAACAATTTATCTCTGATGAAAACATATTATAAACATTAGAAGTAGTTGGAAAAATAAATATTTAGAGAAAACATACTTGGTTCAGATATTTGATTTACAGAATTATTTTCTTTTTTTTTTTTTTTTTTTGGTATTTTTCTGAAGCTGGAAATGGGGAGAGACAGTCAGATAGACTCCCGCATGCGCCCGACCGGGATCCACCCGGCACAACCCACCAAGGGCGATGCTCTGCCCACCAGGGGGCGATGCTCTGCCCCTCCAGGGCGTCGCTCTACTGAGACCAGAGCCACTCTAGCGCCTGGGGCAGAGGCCAAGCGCCCCAGCGCCCGGGCCATCTTTGCTCCAATGGAGCCTTGGCTGCAGGAGGGGAAGAGAGAGACAGAGAGGAAGGAGGGGGTGGGGGTGGAGAAGCAAATGGGCGCTTCTCCTATGTGCCCTGGCCGGGAATCGAACCTGGGTCCCTCGCACGCCAGGCCGACGCTCTACCGCTGAGCCAACCAGCCAAGGCCCAGAATTATTTTCAAAGCACTAAATTCTTTTATCCCCCTGAATCAAAACCACAATTGTGCCATCTTTACTTCTGAGTTTATTCCTCAAGATAAATTCACAGTTAAGTCCCAAAGGCGCTCTCATTTTATGAATACCAAAATGATTTCTTAGGAAAACCTAATTGAAAAGCACTGTTCTCATTTTCAATATTTAGAGCTTTTTCTTCATCTCGACATAATAAAACAAATTCCCCAAGGATATATAATCCTCGTTATTTTACTGAAGATGTGCTACATTATTCCTATTCCCTATTAGAAGAATTAGTGTTTTTTGGGTTCTGGAAGGGCTCTATATGACATGATCAATCAGAAAAAAACCTGTGTGTCCAGACCCACTTAAAATGAGTCCCTAATCATCGAAGGATAGGCAGATTATTAGCAAACCTCAGGAGGTAGATTGGAATATTCTGATTCAAACCCAGTTGTCAACCTCAAACTCTCCCTTATTTCTACATTCAATTAATCACCAAATCCTACCATTATTATTTATAATGTTCTTCTTAGATCAGTCCTCTTATTTCCATTCCTACAATCATTGCCTCATCATCTCTTGTTTAGAAGGATCACTCCCTTGCTCTAGATTCATGCATTCCCCAGATAAGCCTGTATTTATCCACAAGTATGTTCCTCTTCCTGTATCCTCCATTTCAGTGACCAGCACCCCATGCATCCAACCTGCCAAGTGATAAATTACACGCAGAGCCATGAAACTGGGCTACCACACACATCCTTCAAAGCTGGGGCTTAGTCATCTGAACTCTAAGATGGACCAAAATAACAAAGGATAATCAGCTTCCTTTAAGGGGGGATAGAATCTGAAAATGATGAGAGAAGGTTTCTTTTTGACTTTTGTTTGTCTAAAATAACCTCAAGTTCTAAAAGCTGATATAAACTCATCACTAAGGGAAAGTGAAGTCTTTTTTATCTAGTCCCTTTTCATATGAAGACCAAGCCCTCCCTGGGAGGTTTGGGCAGAAAGACAAAAGGGAAAGAAAACAAACACTGGTTTTTCAGTTCTTAAAAACAATCCCAGGAGGTCCTATTGTGAAATTTGAGTGTCTCAAGTAAAGAAGATAATGACCAGCTGCCAGACTGACTTCAAGTACCAGAACACTAAAGGCTCTTTCTCATTGCTTAACTTGTTGTTTGCCACTTAATCGGTTGGTTAAATCAGGGGTAGTCAACCTTTTTATCCCTACCGCCCACTTTTGTATCTCTGTTAGTAGTAAAATTTTCTAACTGTCCACCAGTTCCACAGTAATGGTGATTTATAAAGTAGGGAAGTAACTTTACTTTATAAAATGTATAAAGCAGAGTTACAGCAAGTTAAAGCATATAATAATAATTACTTAGCAAATACTTTATGTCGGATTTTCGCTAGATTTGGCAGAATAAATCTTTATAAAACAACTTACTATAGTTAAATCAATCTTTTTATTTATACTTTGGTTCCTCCACTACCGCCCACCATGAAAGCTGGAACACCCACTAGTCGGCAGTAGGGACCAGGTTGACTACCACTGGGTTAAATGATACTTGAAAACATATCTGATAATTTTCCCAGTTTTGAGAGTCAAGGTATGCAGAGCAGAATTGAGGTTGCAGAATACAGCCAAGGATTTTCAATAGTGATAACATAAGTTATAACAATAGCAGAGAGCCTAACCTGTGGTGATGCAGTGGATAAAGCATTGCTCTGGAATGCTGAAGTCACTGATTCGAAACCCTGGGCTTGCCTGGTCAAGGCACATATGAGAAGCAACTATGACTATGAGTTGATGCTTCCTGTTTCTCCCCCCACCTTTTCTCTCTCTCTCCTCTCTCTAAAATCAATAAAGTCTGCCCTGGCCGGTTGGCTCAGCGGTAGAGCGTCGGCCTGGCGTGCAGGAGTCCCAGGTTCGATTCCCAGCCAGGGCACACAGGAAAAGCGCCCATCTGCTTCTCCACCCCTCCCCCTCTCCTTCCTCTCTGTCTCTCTCTTCCTCTCCCACAGCCGAGGCTCCATTGGAGCAAAGATGGCCCGGGCACTGGGGATGGCTCTGTGGCCTCTGCCTCAGGCGCTAGAATGGCTCTGGATGCAACAGAGTGACGCCCCAGAAGGGCAGAACATCGCCCCCTGGTGGGCATGCCAGGTGGATCCTGGTCGGGCACATGCGGGAGTCTATCTGACTGCCTCCCTGTTTCCAGCTTTGGAAAAATGAAAAATAAATAAATAAATAAATAAATAAATAAATAAATAAATAAAGTCTTAAAAAAAAAGTAGCAGAGAGAAGTCGGAACCGGAAGAATACATTCTGTCCTTTGCGTGGTCAAGCAGTGTACAAGTGCAAGGTAACAGGCAGCTTTGTCACTACCACACAGAACAGAAAGAGCAACACTGTGACACTGGATGCACCCCAATCAATAATGACTAATTCAGAGTTGGACTTCTTTATGGAACAAGCTCTTCTCATACTCTTCATGATAAAAAGCAGAGATAAAGAAAAGCAGTATAAGAAATTCACCAACTCTATCTCAATTCACGCCACATAATGATGTCTTTGGATGCCCTTACCAGCTAAACAGTGGGTGTCCCATGGACTGAATGCAGCCGGGTTTTTCCCTCCAAAAGAGGAGTTCAGCCCTAAGGAGGTTAAGGTAATCCTTAGAATAGGTTATCTATCCTAAGAAGATAGATAACCTCTTCTTTAGGTTAGATAACCTAAGAAATATCCATTTACAAATATCCAGCTTGAAAGGGAAAGAAACCGCGGTGACCATGTAATCCCAAAATAAGTGGATGAGTTTTGCTGTTTCAGCTTTTGTCTATGCGGAGTGGATGCTGTGCTGAGAAAGGCTGGGGGGCCACTCCTTCCCCTTCCTGAATAGGTCAAGATGGCTCAGTGATCACTCTGCTGTAAATGTGGATCAGTTACATCACTTTACTTTTAATATATGGAACTTGCCTCGCATACACACCCACATAACTGTAACTCCTTTATCAGAGCATCAAAAGGATAGGCCACTGAGACTAGCTATCACAGAAATCTTTAAATGTAGAATATAGTAAATTTTTATTATACTTTACAAATTACGTTGTAGCTACAAAGTCTACTATTCCCTGATTTTTAAGCATACCAGCAATTATTCTATATAAATATTTTTAAAAATATGAAATGTTTAAATGTTTATATTCAGTAAAATATGTAATTTGATGTTACTGTGACTTTAAATACCATTTTATCTTAAAAACTAAGCATGCTTGACATTGACAGAAGCCATCTGAAGGGAAAAACATATAAAAACACAAACATAAATAACAGCACACACAGTACAATGGGAAATAAACAAAACACCCAGTTGAGGTTAAAATAAAAAGTTAAAATGATGCCTTCCTGCACATGGTACAGTGCTATTCTACATGTTGTATAAATAGTGGACTTACCCACCACAGGAAATATTCCAGGATTATGTAGTCAGCAAGAAAAATGATTCCATCCGAGTGGAAGGAAAGCAATTCAAAAATGAAATAACTACATTCATTTCATTATGAAATTGGTAGAATAAAATCAGATAATTACTGTGCTGCAGAAGAAATTTGTACTAAAACTAAAAAATAGAATATAAAATGGCAATTTCAACAGGAAAACTAGAATGTTAATATTAACTCAAAGAAATCTACTATAGTGTTATACAACAAACTTTACTGCTTAGATACTAAGTAAAGGACAAATATTATTTTTATAATTTTTGGGGAAGGTATTTTACTATAAAAATAATGCAGTTGGGTTATGACAAAATAATTCATTTTGCACCTGAAGTTTGAAATTTAAATAAAAAACTAATAGAGTTACATTAAAATAATAATATATTTCAATATGTGGACAGTTCCTCACCTCGTCTTCCTTCAAACACATCATTGATTTCTCTTAGCAATGTTGACATATCACTAATTTGGGATTCCCAAGCTTCACAGAATACATCAAGGTTTTCTTTAGCAATTTTACTAGATGGATGCAATGTCAATGTCTCAGCAGCAGAAATTATCTAAAGAAACACAATATAAACAGGAGTGAGTTTCAAAACCTTTGATCTTAGAATCCCACTGGAGACCAAACTTAAGTCTGTACTGTCCGATTCAACTCAATGAACCACCATGAAGTAATATCCATATATAAGCCTCATGCTGGACAATGTGGGGATACAGGGTAGAACAAAACTTACTGTTTGTTTTCATCTTATCTACAGACAAAGAGGATGTGTTATTCCACACAAACCATTATTTAGGGAGCAATTATCTTGATTCAAGAAACACTTTGTTTCAACAAAGTTGATTCTGTAGCATAGTTCAAAGCTATGCTCAGACAACAAAGAGCGTACTCTACAATGTAGCAGGAGAGAGAGGAGCAGAGTAACCATGTTGTGACAGCCGTAGGGAGGCGCTTGTGGTAGCAGCAGTAATGGCAGTTAGAGGCAGTGATGGTGGTGGGAGCAGTACTAGTAGTAACAGCAGCCACAGCAGCACTGGTGCTGTTGGCAGGCATGGGGTATAGTAGTATTGCTTCAGTAGTGGTGGTGCCAGAAGTTGTCACTAGATACAGTGGAGGGCAGGTAGTTGTGGTGGTAATGACAGCAGCAGCAACCTAGGCACACACCTATGAGTATACTGTAGACATATTCTTTATTTTTTTATTTTTTTATTTTTCTGAAATTAGAAGCCAGGAGGCAGTCAGACAGACTCCTGCAAGTGCCCGACTGGGATCCACCAGGCACGCCCACCAGGGGGTAATGCTCTGCCCATCTGGACCATTGCTATATTGCAGCTGGAGCCATTCTAGCACCTGAGGCTGAGGCCATGGAGCCGTCCTCAGCACCTGGGCCAACTTTGCTGCAATGGAGCCTTGGCTGCGGGAGGGGAAGAGAGAGACAGAGAAGAAGGAGAGGGGGAGGGGTGGAGAAGCAGATGGGTGCTTCTCCTGTGTGCCCTGGCCAGGAATCAAACCCGGGACTTCTACATGCCAGGCCGACGCTCTACTGCTGAGCCAACCGGCCTGTAGACATATTCTTGAGATACTGTGTTAGGTGCTTGATACACATTAATATTAATTCTCAAAAACATCCAAACAAAATACTACTCTTCCCAAATAAGCATTATTCCCACTTTATAGCTGGAGAAAACTGAGACTCAGAGATACCAAGTAACTAGCACAGCAGGTCTTCGAATTCAGTTATTCCATTCAACGTCATTGCCTTATAATGGTGATGAGATGCCATACAAACTTAACTCATGTTTATATCAATTAGCCTGCAGTAAAATTGGTTTTGTTATATATAATTTTGTTTTGCTTAAAGGCACAGAGCCTATCAACCACATTAAGGGAGGACTTACAGATATGGCTCTTCATTTGCCCATTATGTGCCAGGTACTGACCCATGTTCCAGGTGCGGGGGAACAGCTGTGAGCGACAGAGATAAACGTCCCTGTCTTCATGGGGCTCACATCATGATGTGGAGAGACAACAGCATATAAGTAAACTATAAGATACTTCAGAAGACAATAAACGGTATGTATAAAAATAAAGGGTAAGGAGGATGGCAGGTATCCAAAGATTGTAGGACATTAACTTATGTGATCAGAGAGAAGATGGCATATAAGCACAGGAACAGCTAGTAGGCCAGTGTGACCAGGCTGACATTAAAAATGGGAAGGTCACCAGAGGCCGTGTGATAGAGACACATTCACAGTAAGGACAGGACTTGACTCTGAGTGAGACAGGAAGTCACTGGAGTGACTGATACAACCAGAGTTATGCTACCCTCGAGAAAACTAGACCTAGGTGCTCCTGCTGGGTGGGCACAGAACCGCAGGCACAGGGCCGGACAAGCCGGTGGCATCTTCAGGAAAGATGGACACATGGCTTGCCAGCCGACTACAGGCTGGGTTGCAGCACGGCTGCCCTCCCACCAGCAGCCGTCGGACAGTGAGCAAACTGCCCCACCGTTTATCCTGCGCCCTGGATGGAATCTAACATTTAAAAGAAATAAAATGACCTTGACAAAGCAGATATCCAGAAGTAAACAGAAGTTATCCCAGAGGCATGCTCTGTTTCCTTAAATGATGACTTTGTGAGACAGATGGCAAAGACTGGGTAAAAACAGAGGAGACAGGAACAGAAAAAGCTCTCAAGTTATAGATAAGTTGACGACAGGCTCTGTCATCATCATGGGGGAGAAAAATCTTGCTTTTCCTAATATCATTGCTACAGTAAAAAAGAGTAAACAGAGGCCCTGGCCGGTTAGCTAAGTGGTAGAGTGTCGGCCTGGCATGCAGAAGTCCCGGGTTCGATTCCCGGCCAGGGCACACAGGAGAAGCGCCCATCTGCTTCTCCACCACTCCCCCCCTCCTTCTTCTCTGTCTCTCTCTTCCTCTCCTGCAGCCAAGGCTCCATTGGAGCAAAGTTGGCCCAGGCACTGAGGATGGCTCTATGGCCTCTGCCTCAGGAGCTAGAATGGCTCTGGTTGCAATAGAGCAATGCCCCAGATGGGCAGAGCATCGCCCCCTGGTGGGCATGCCGGGTGGATCCCGGTCGGGCGCATGCAGTAGTCTGACTGCCTCCCCATTTCCAACTTCAGAAAAATACAAAAAAAAAAAAAAAAAAAAAAGAGTAAACAGAGAGCTGGTCACCAATGGCAGGAGAGTGAGACCCTTTAGTTCCACTGAAATCCATGAGAGCCGAGGCAAGTAGGATGACTCCCTACAGGCCAAGCAAATACTGAAGCCTTGTTTCCTCCCCATAAACAGAGATCCTCTGGTTCTAATAACACGTCCAGCAGATGTTCACTGGCGAGAGTCACTCATCTACAGTTGACCCTTGAATAATACAGGGGTGAGGATGCTGACCTCCACACAGTCAAAAACCCATATACTACAACGATGTAGTTCCTGCTTCCATGATAAGCCTGACACTGCTCTCTAGAGGAGAGCATATAATCATCCCTCCAACATCCAACACGGTCCGTGGGAGAGCACGTGCCCCACTGTCTCTAAGTCACTGTCACTTTCTAACTGGAAATTCAGGGGCTTGACATCTATTTTCCAACCCTGTGATTAAAAGTAAGTCCTTTTGGCTGACCCTGATAAATGAAACAAGAACACCTGGTAAATTGTACTTTGGGGATTAAAAAGGAAGTTCTGTCCCTCACTTGTTCCCTTAGATTGATTTGAAAAGGATAGTATGAAATGGGATGTTAATTTTTAAAAGGCTTTGAAAAAAAAATTTTTTTTTTTCTGTATTTTTCTGAAGCCGGAAACGGGGAGAGACAGTCAGACAGACTCCCACATGCGCCCGACCAGGATCCACCCGGCATGCCCACCAGGGGGCGACGCTCTGTCCCTCCGGGGGTGACGCTCTGTTGCGACCAGAGCTACTCTAGCGCCTGGGTCAGAGGCCGAGGAGCCATCCCCAGCGCCCGGGCCATCTTTGCTCCAATGGAGCCTTGGCTGCAGGAGGGGAAGAGAGAGACAGAGAGGAAGGAGAGGGGGAGGGGTGGAGAAGCAGATGGGCGCTTCTCCTGTGTGCCCTGGCTGGGAATCGAACCCAGGACTTCCACACGCCAGGCCGACGCTCTACCACTGAGCCAACCGGCCAGGGCCGAAAAAAAAATTTTTTTAATGTAATACATTTAACTTCAAAAACATTTCGGCATACTCAACATACAAAAAAAAGAACAAAATGTTGCAAACTGTGTTTAGTACAGAAGGTTCCTGAACTGTCATCGATGCAGTGGCTCTTTTTTGCCGACAATGAAGAGTTCTGGTTTGTTTTACAACAAACAGGTAAAAACTACAGTACTTAACTAAAATTCAAACACTTCTCATGCCAGCTGATCCCCCCCTCCTTCCACAGCTAAGAATGGCAAAATGCTATGTCACTATCTACAAAAACAAGACAACCTGCAGCTAAATGGAGGCCCACTGCAGTGTCCACAGGGCCAGCCTCACAGCGAACGCCCTGAGCTACAGCCCCTCCAAAAGGCACCTTCCCCGCATTCTCAACGCCAAGCCGAGAGCATCAAGAGCTTGCCTTGGTTGTTTTGTTCTTGTTACAAACTATAGATATGTACAGTTGATAAATTCAGGATTTCTAGACAATAACCATATAGATATCACCTTACCGATTAAAGAAACTGGCAGAAACATCTTTTAAATTCCTTGTCACACCAAAGCAAAGTGCACAGAGTGAGGAGAACACGAGAGCTTTTTCATTTTAAAAATGTTTGGAACTATGTACAACTTTGATACAGTTTCAGGGTGCTCCAGACACCCATGGCCACTTCATGGGAACCACTGACAATTTCTAGAGCACTTTGAAAGACTATGTATATGATCATGATCCAACTGTGTGATTAATCCTAATGAGGGCAACAGACACCTCTTACGAGCTGTTGTCAATTACAGCGTTCCCCTACGCTAAGGTATTCATAAGGAGACAGATAAAGAGTTTTTTTATTCATCTTCCTCTTCTTCTTCCTCCTCGTCTTCATCTTCCTCTTCCAACTTTTTCTGGGCAACTTTAGCAGGACCCTTTGCGCCATCAAATTTTCCTTTAGACTTATAGTCAGCAACATCCTTCTTAAACTCCTCCTTCAGCTTTGCAGCCTTATTGTTGTAAGGCTGCTTCTCATTGTCACTAAAGTTATTCCACATCTCACCCAGCTTCTTTGCCACATCTCCAATAGAGATGCCAGGGTTTGTGGATTTGATCTTGAGGCGGAATTCTGAATAGAACAGGAAGAATCCAGACGGTGGCCTTTTGGGAGCATTAGGGTCCTTCTTCTTCTTGACTCCCTTAGCTGGTCTATAATCCTTCATTTCCTGATCATAGCGTACTTTAGATGCCCTTGCCATCTCATCAAATTTAGATTTCTCTTTCCCCGACATTGTCTTCCACCTCTCAGAGCACTTCTTAGAAAATTCTGCAAAATTGACAGGAACCGCCTGACCAAGCAGTGGCACAGTGGATAGAGCGTCGGACTGGGATGTAGAGGACCCAGGTTCGAGACCCCCAGGTCGCCAGCTTGACCGCGGGCTCATCTGGTTTGAGCAAAGCTCACCAGCTTGAACCCAAGGTCGCTGGCTCCAGCAAGGGGTTACTCGGTCTGCTGAAGGCCCGCAGTCAAGGCACGTATGAGAAAGCAATCAATGAACAACTAAGGTGTTGCAACGCGCAACAAAAAACTAATGATTGATGCTTCTTATCTCTCTCCGTTCCTGTCTGTATGTCCCTGTCTATCCCTCTCTCTGACTCACTCTCTGTCTCTGTAAAAAATAATTAAATAAATAAAATTTTAAAAAAAAATTGACAGGAACCTCTGGGTTTTTTTTCTTATGTTCCTCCCTGCATGTCTGCACAAAGAAGATGTAAGCAGACATCTTGCCCTTTGGTTTCTTGGGATCACCTTTAGCCAACCTGACGGTATTGTTGGCTAGTCTGGGCAGCGCAGGCCACAATGCGAGGCTCAACACTCCCCAGCCTCACGCTAGCTGCCTCCATGAGAGCCGCTTCTAAAAGGCTTTGCAAATTATTATAGAAAATTCAGAAAAAATAACTCACAATTCTCTCAAATAAAATAACTTTCATCTCTACATATTCTTATCATCATTTTCTTACATGTCTGAACATTTTATTTAATAGCAATTATGGTCTTCTGCTCTTATCATCTAACATTTTAACAAAACACTTTTCAATGTTGCTAATTCTAGTTGTCATTATTATTCTAAGTCATATTTTTTACCTAACTTAAGATAGCAACTTTGCCTGACCAGTGGTGACACAGTGGACAGAACATTGACCTGGGAGGCTGAGGTCCCAGGTTCAAAACCCCAAGGTCACCGGATTGAGCACAGGCTCATGTGGCCTAAGCATGGGCTCAGCAGCTTGAGTGCGGGGTCACTGGCTTGAGCACAGGGTCGCCGGCTTGAGTGCGGGGTCACTGGCTTGAGTGTGGGGTCACTGGCTTGAGTGCAGGGTCACTGGCTTGAGCACAGGGTCGCCGGCTTGAGTGCGGGGTCACTGGCTTGAGTGTGGGGTCACTGGCTTGAGCGCAGGGTCGCCGGCTTGAGTGTGAGATCATAGACACAATCCCATGGTCACTGGCTTGAGCCCAAAGGTCACTGGCTTAAGCAAGGGGTCACTGGCTCAACTTAAGCCCCCCTGGTCAAGGTACATATGAGAAGCAACAATTAACAACTAAAAAAAAAGCACACAACTACAAGTTGATGCTTCTCATCTCTCTCCCTTCCTCTGTGTCTGTCTCTCTCTTTGTCTCTCTCACTAAGAAAAAAAAAAAGATAGCAATTTTGCTTCCAATGGAATCTTATTTTAAGAAATGTAACAAATATCATTTTGTTTTTATTGTTGTTGCTTTTAATCTCATGTCCTTCAGAATTAGTGGGTCAAAACACATGAATATTCTTATGGCCTATTACATAATGATAGCTTACTTTTCAAACATGTTACAACTCACATTGTAAACAGCTTCATTAAAATAAACATAAACTAGGACATCAATTTAATGGGCCAATCTTCAGTCTGGAAGATGAACAGATAACCCAGTGGCATGCCAACTTTGTTCGGCACACTCCCAAGAAAAATTCCTTTATCTTGGTTTCTCTTGGTAGATTTGGCCTGTAGTTATGCAGAACCACTTATATCTTCTCTCCACACAATTTGTTATAACACTCAGACAAGACTTAATATAGAAGAAATGATCTGCTGTCAATTGTACCTGTTGGCCGGTCACCTGAAATGTCTCCTCTGCATGCACACAGGTTATTTCCAGAGGTTCCGTCCCAGATACATGTCTCAACAACCGGCAGGTCTGCAACAAAACATTTCTACAGTTCAACCTCCACATTCTCGTCCTTCACAAGACACAGTCCCATGTTATAATTCAGAGAGATAATAAACCATTAAAATCTATAAAAATAATTTTTACATTAATGGGAAATTTTCACACTGTATTGGTTACCAACAGATTTTCTAGGAGCAAGTAAGGTACCGCATATTGTTTTTATTTCCTATCTGATCAGGACAAGGTGGTCACAGGCTATTAGAACCAGGAGGAATCTCCGAAAGGATCACGCAGTACCCGCACATGTGATGTGTGGTATTTGGATGAAGATACTTTGCTCGGTGAAGTGACCTGCCCAAGGTATCTAGACTAAATGAGGTCAATTGCTAAATGCTACACATTCCTTCTGTCAACAAAACCACTTTCCTTACACCGCAAGCTGTAATTAATACACCTTTCATTGGAGATAACACAGAGTTACGCCAAGACCAATGTAATGAGTAGAGAGTCTATTTCAGCAGAAATTATCGAAAACCTTGAGACTTAAAATAGAAAATGAGAAAAAATTGTTTTCATCTTTTAAAAAGATATGCTGCAGGGATCCTATAATTAGCAAGTTTGCTTACAGTCATAATATTTGGTTTACAAACAAAACAGCATCAAAAAACTATTTTAAAAAAGAGATGTATCTATAGTCATTTAAGAATGCTCCTGCCTGACCAGGCGGTGGCGCAGTGAATAGAGCATTGGACTGGGATGCGGAGGACCCAGGTTCGAGATCCCGAGGTCGCCAGTTTGAGCTCGGGCTCATCAAGTTTGAGCTAAGCTCATCAGCTTGGACCCAAGGTCACTGGCTTGAGCAAGGGGTTACTTAGTCTGCTGTAGCCCCTAACCCCACCCTGGTCAAGGCACATATGAGAAAGCAATCAATGAACAACTAAGGTGTCGCAACGAAAAACTAATGATTGATGCTTCTCATCTCTCTCCGTTCCTGTCTGTCTGTCCCTATCTATCCCTCTCTCTGTCTCTGTAAAAAAAAAAAAAAAAAAAATGCTCCCTAGCAGTTTTCAGATATAGTCAAGTAAAGGACAGGAAGCTAGTCCAGTTGATCTAAAGGTTCCTTCAACCACTAGTCTTTGAGTTTTGGTGATCAGGATATATTGGTAATCTGAAAACAGTTAGATTGTTCATATTTGTTCATTTATATGCATGCTGGCTAAGACATATCTTTTATAAGTTATATATATATATTTTACTAGCAGACCAGACATATAACATTCTCAATAGGTAGAAGGCATAGAATATCAATTTATAATTGGAATTATAACAAAAGTGGCAGGTTAAGCACCAATCACACACAGAGATTTGGGAAGAACAGGAGAGGTTCACAGAAGTCGTACTTAATGTCTTCTCTTTGTCCCTCCATATCCACAGCTCTTCTTTCTCAAACCTGCTTTTTGTCCTGGGCACTGACCTATGTGGTTTGCAGCTATGTTTGGCCAATGGGAAGCCCCAACAACAGACCAGCAGGGATGAGAAGAGAAGGGCCTTCATTCCCATGTTTTTCCCTGCAGGGTCACGTGGGACTGTCTCTGTGTCTAGTCCTGAAATCATCTCTCCAGGTGTCTCTCTGGCAGACTCGAGGCCCTTCCAGTTTTCATTCCCCTGTCAGTTTGGGCTCAGAGCGGCCCCAGCTCCGCTGTCACTAACCCCAGTTCCTGCACTCCCCTGATCCCCTCACCCTGTCTACGCAATGGTAACTAGCGCCTTTATTTTTTATTTTTTATTTTTTGGAGTAAAAATATATCCATTTATTAATAATATCTAGTGGTCCATAATTAAAATGATATCTGTGTGTTTAAATAACTCGCTTTTAAATTGAGGTTTTTTTTCCTTTTTTTTTAAATTAAATTTAATGCAGTGACATTGATAAATCAGGGTACATATGTTGAGAGAAAATATCTCTAGATTATTTTGACATTTGATTGTGCTGTATACCCCTCCCGCAAAGTTAAATTGTCTTAGCGCCTTTATTACACCATCTTTAGTGTGCCTTCTCTTCTCTGCTGAGACCCAACCGATTCAATCAGAAACAAGGTCACACAGTGTGTCTCCTCCATTGCACTGCTCCAAGTCTGATCTCTCTGACAGAGTAAGGGAAAGAGGATTAAGAAATGCACTTGTGGGTTCTAGCGATTTTGGTTGTTTTTCTGTAGAAGCCAGACTGTTCTAAGAACAGAACAGATATAAACCTTTAAAATTCCAAAGGAGAGACAGAACACACTCATGTAAGCTAACCAAAAACTGTATCTGCCTTAATAGTCCCTGATGGTAGTATGGTTATCACTAAACCACAACTTCTTGAACAAGTACACCCATTACTCACCTCGACAAGCTGTTCTTTCTGTTCTGCAAGTTTGCAGGCATATTCAGCCAAACCTTCTAAATTTCCTTCTACTCCAGTAAGTTTTAATGCCTTTAGAACCACATGATCAGCATGGCATTTCAACAGCTCTGCCGCCCGCTGAGTTGCTGTGCTGTGAAGCTGCAGGTGGGGTGGGGGTGGGGGCGGGGGCGGGGAAGGGTGAGGAAAGGAAGACAACGAACCATAACATTTTGTGACCAAGCACCTTAGAGTCACTTTAGAAGCCAAAGAGTAGCGACCGCAACACAGTCCCGCTTGCAGCTTTCACAGGGGAAGTGAAGTCCCCGTGGTAACAGCGACAGGTGTGCAGACCTGCAAGTGTGCAGTTTCCCCCGGGGCGGGGGTGACACCCACTGCTCAGAGCCTCCCTCCCCCCTGTGGGCAGTAGTGCTGTCTGCAGAACATGACTGGCCACCCCGGCAGAGGAGCCTGCTCCTGTGTTCACCCCACCATTAATCAGCTCTTTCCCACACAGCTTCCCTCTTACCCCCAAACTGCTTCTACTCTCCAAGTCAGTGAGGGACAGCGCAGTACTAACAGTATGCCATTCAAAGTATGAAGAACACAAAATTCAATCGGTAGCTTGTGATCATGAGATAGTTTTTTTTGTTTGTTTGTTTGTTTGTTTTTTGTATTTTTCTGAAGCTGGAAATGGGAAGAGACAGTCAGACAGACTCCCGCATGCGCCCGACCGGGATCCACCCGGCACGCCCACCAGGGGCGATGCTATGCCCACCAGGGGGCGACGCTCTGCCCACCAGGGGGCGATGCTCTGCCCCTCCGGGGCGTCGCTCTGCTGCAACCAGAGCCATTCTAGCACCTGGGGCAGAGGCCAAAGAGCCATCCCCAGCACCCGGGCCATCTTTGCTCCAATGGAGCCTTGGCTGTGGGAGGGGAAGAGAGAGACAGAGAGGAAGGGGGGGGGGTGGTGGAGAAGCAAATGGGCGCTTCTCCTATGTGCCCTGGCCGGGAATCGAACCTGGGCCCCCCGCATGCCAGGCCGACGCTCTACCGCTGAGCCAACCGGTCAGGGCCGAGATAGTTTTTTTTTTATCAGACTTTTGAAAAAGTATCAGTGCGGGATTCAGTTAGGTATGCAACAAAATTTTACTTAATACCTACGTCATGGCAGGCACTGGAGTCGAGCCTAGGCGTACATGACAGGAGGGACCCGGCCTCCGTCCTCAGTGGGGTCAGTCTATCAATCACCAGCTGTTATCCAGAACCTCACTCCTAACGCCTGGCTCACAGGAGAAACAGTACATAACACGGTAACAAAACCCCCAGGTTATCTTTGACTTTGAAGTGGATTTCAAGCATGGCTCACTCACACTGTATCTTTGGGTCCTAATAACTCCAAAATCTTCTCCTTATTTTGGTCTTTTAAAAATATATATATATATGGCAATGACCTCCAGAGAGAGGTCATTTTTAATAACACTGTCCCTAGATTCTGACCTGGAGTTAAGCTTATTTGAATGAAGTGATTTTTTTTTTTTTTTCCTGGAAGCAAACCAATGTCAACTTAAATTACAGGGCTTTCTACCAAATTAACAATAGGGTAGTCCACATTCATGCAATCAAGTGAGAATAATTACCGTTAGGAACTAAGACATGAAAACGCATTTTCTTTTGGAAACAAAATGCCACAGAAGAATTTTAAAAGACTCTGTTTAGCCAAAAGGGCCTTCGAGAATACTCAGGGTCAGCCCTTTATTTTATAGACTATGAGACAGGTCAAGTAACTTGTCCAAGGTCATGTATACTTTATTTCTTAACAATCCGGAAGGAGGAAGGGTGAATAACACCAAGGTCCTGCTCTGTGCCATGTACTGACACCAGCTGTATTCTAGGTTGAGGTTGTTATACCCATTTCAGGGATGAGAAAGATGAGGCTTGTGGAAGATCACTCAGCCTGTCGCTAAAGGATCTTGTGCTCTTCTCACAGTCACGTTCCTAACAATAGTTTAGTCCAAATTGAAGAGGCTGGAAAAAAATGGGTAGGGATTTTTTAAGCAATATAAAACCATATCCTTCTATGTTTAATAGGATGTTAAAAGGCAGGTTTCAACAGAGGCTGGTACCAAATAAGACGTGAAACAGATCACCATGTATAAAATTTATAAGAGACATCTAAAACCCCGTTTCACTCTCTGGACCCTTTGACCTACTTCAAAACTGTAAAAGAATCAAGAAATTATAGATGAGGGAGAGGGGAGGTTTTTGTGAGGAGGATCTGTTTGGAGAGCTGATGGTGCTTACTGTGAGCCCCACGTCTAGGCACACCAAAGAGAGGGAGCAATGTGACATGGGACCTCTAGTAAGAGGAGGAGAAGGGGACGGCAGGAGAACCTCTGAAGAACACACTCAAGTATCCATGAGAGAGAAAGTCAGCTTTAAACATCGACTTAGGCCCTGGCAGGGTGGCCCAGTGGATAAAGCATCATCCCAGCGCACCAGAAGTCACGGGTTCGACCTCAGTCAGGACACAGAGGAGAAACAATCAATGAGTGCACAACTAAAAAAAAAAATGGAACTAAGTGGAACAACGCGTTGATGCTTCTCTCTCTCTCTCTCTCTCTCTCTCTGTTCCCCCATCCCCCTCACTCTGTCTCCCATTCTCTTTCTCTCTCAAATCAATGGTGGGAATCAGGGGACTTCTACTCAGCCCAAAGCATCTTATAAAGGTACCAATCGTTAAGAACTTTCTGCTATCACCCCCACAACCTCCTGTTGTTCTCTCTCCATGCTACATAAATAAGTGGAACAGCAAGTCAATGTCTCTCTCTCTCTCTCTCTCTCTCTCTAAAATCAATAGACTTTTTAAAAAATGTATTGGAGTGAACATTCTCATTTTTGAACTCTTGTTATGACATAAAGACAGATTGGCAAACTTTTTTGGTAAAGGACCAAATACTAAATAGTTCAGGCTTTTCAGGCTACATGACCTCTATTGCTACTACCCAACCCTGCTGTTGCTCTGGGGAAAAAACAGCAGACAGAAGCAAGTAGGCAAGACTGTATCCCTGAAAACTATTTAAACAAAGAGGTAGCCTGGTTTAGTTTGCAGATCCCTGACTTAAAGTGCTTTCAGTCACCTGAGAATGACCAAATAAGTCATGACAGGACCAAGTTTTCCTTCAGGGAACCAAAAGAACATTTTTTAAAAATCAACTTTATTAAGGTATAATTTATATACAACGAAATATAGCAAGAATACAGTTCAATGAGTTTTGAAAAATGTATCAATCTACCACCACAATCCATATTTACATCTCTATTATCCCCAAAAACTCTCCTATGACACTTTCTAGTAAACGTCCCCAAGTCCTGACCCCAGGCAGCCACTCACTGAACATCTATCTACATATGTATTATATATATATGTATATACATATACACATATCTAGCTATAGATATATAGAAATAGAGATAGAGACAGAGAAAGGGATAATAGAAACAGAGACAGAGCCATGCACCAACACACACTTGTTTCCAGCTTCTTATGTTCAGTGTAACATTGTGACATGCACATTGTTGCCTCTACTGATATTGTTTCTTTTTATTGCTGAAAATATTTGCTTTAGTATACCAAAATTTGTTTATCAATTCCCACAACCTAATTAAAAATTTAGGTTATTTCCCGTTTGGGGCTGTTGTAAGTAAAGCTGCTAAGAGCACTCATGTACAAGCTTTGAAACTGATGGTGCCATTAACACGTGGCTTCAAGATAACTAGGTCAAAGGACAACTTTAAACATCACTTTCTACGCACAGGGACATACCAATACTAATGCACCCAGACACACCATGCACAACATGAAAGCTCACAATAAATTAAAGGAGGCTAGATGGCCAACTGTACTTACCTCTCTCTTCAGTTCATTGAGACCGTGACCGATTTTCAATATGCTGAGTTCCAGTTCTTCGGCGACACTTTTTGTTTTCTTGCTTTGCTAAAAAATTTAAAAGGTATATATGTATATGTATATGTAAATTTAAAAGATGTATATCTCATCTTTCTCACCTGGTAACGCCAGTTTTTCTTGAACTATAAATTATAATGCATGTTCATTATTACTCTGCGCACAATAAGAAAAGTAGATTTAAAAATATTTACCTGGCCTGACCTGTGGTGGCGCAGTGGATAAAGCGTCGACCTGGAAATGCTGAGGTCGCCGGTTCGAAACCCTGGGCTTACCTGGTCAAGGCACATATGGGAGTTGATGCTTCCAGTTCCTCCCCCCTTCTCTCTCTCTGTCTCTCCTCTCTCTCTCTCTCTCTCTCTCTCTCTCTCTGTCTTTCCCTCTCCTCTCTAAAATGAATAAATTGAAAAAAAATTAAAAATATTTACCTGTCTATGGTTAGAATAGAAAATAGAATTTTAAGTATTTAGTGACATTTTTCTACTCTAACAATAAGCAGGTTGATTTCTTTCTTTCTTTCTTTCTTTCTTTCTTTCTTTCTCTCTTTCTCTCTCTCTCTCTTTCTCTCTCTCTCTCTCTTTCTTTCTTTCTTTCTTTCTTCCTTTCTTTCTTTCTTTCTTTTAATAAGTGAGAGGAGGGGAGATAGAGACAGACTCCTGCATGCGTCCTGACCGGGATCCACTTGGCACCCCCATATCTGGGCCCGATGCTCAAATCAACTGAGCTATCCTCAGCACCCAGGGCTATGACTTGAACCAATCAAGCCACTGGAGGTGAGAGGAGAAGAGAGAGAAGAGGTGGAGAGGGAGGGGGAGAGAGCAGGTGGTCGCTTTTCCTGTGTGCCCTGACAGGGATCGAACCCAGGATGTCCACACATCAGGCTGATGCTCTATCCACTGACCCAACCAGCCAGGGCCCAGGTTGATTTCTAAAATCTAACCTTCTTTAATAAATTTATCATGTCTAACAGCAAACTGTTTTATCTTATGTCTGGAATGCTCATTGCATCACTCTTACCATAGTGAAACACTGAAACACTATCCTTCTTCAAGTCCTGACATAAATGTCTCTTTCTCAGAAAGCCCTTCTCACATCACACAGTCTAAATCAGACCCTCTGCTTACCCACTCTAACCTTTTCCCTAGTACCCAGCCTAGCATTCCATGACATGTAACATTTTGAGTTTTTGGTTCATTCGTTTAACGTCCATCATCTCTCGTAGACCCTGGTAAGCCCCCTAAATGGGGTCACACTGATTTCGCTCACCACTAGCTCCATGATACCTGGCACAGCAAACGGAAGGTAGCACGTATTCAGTTCTTGGAATGAATACGTCAAAGTTACATGTCCGCTTCCTCAAGATGCCATCTTGATTCCTCTTCTAAATAAAAATTCAGCCTCCTTTTAATCCTTTCAACATACGGTCCCTACCTTCTCTTTGAACACTTTCAACGCTTTTTGTGCTTGCCTCACCCCTTCCCACATTTTTCTACAGTGCAAAATTCTCGCAGGCAAAGATTTTTATCTTCTTCATCTTTTGATTTCCAGTGTCTGGCACATAAAAGACACTTGGTAACAACTGTTGAAATGAATGAAGGGGCCTGACCTGTGGTGGTGCAGTGGATAAAGCGTCGACCTGGAATGCTGAGGTTGCCGGTTCAAAACCCTGGGCTTGCCCGGTCAAGGCACATATAGGAGTTGATGGTTCCTCCTCCCCCCCCCTTTTTTTTTTCTCTCTCTCTCTCTCTCTTCTCTAAAATGAATAAATAAAAATTTTAAAAAAGAAATGAATGATACACCTGGCAGGGACGATCAGAGACCCGAGTGCTTGGGAAACAGGTGCAAGGTGCTAACTGCACATTTCAGTACTGATGGAATCAGATTCCTAACACAGACAGCATTTCTTCACAGGAACCCTCTTCACTGAATGTCGAGCTTTCATTTTTTTTTTTTTTTTTTTTTTTTAGGTGAGAGGAGGGGAGATAGTGAGACAGACTCCTGCATGCACCCTGGCCGGGATCTACCCAGCAATGTCATCAAGGGTTGATGCTCTAATAAACTGAGCTATTTTCAGCACCTAAGGTGGATGCACTCCCCAACAGGGCTATCTTCAGTGTCTGGGGCCACATTTGAACCAATCAAGCCACTGGCTGATGGAAGGGAAGAGGGAGAAAAGGGGAGGAGGGGGAGAAGCAGATGTTCATTTCTCCTGTGTGCCCTGACCAGAAATCGAACCTGGACGTCCATTCACTGGGTGGACACTCTACCCACTCAGCAATCAGCCAGGGCCAGGCTTAAAATTTAACACTGAAGCAATCTATACTTCCGATTAGAAATCACACAGATAATTCAAATGAAACATGCTTTTTATCCCGATATCCTCTAACGTGAACATCTGCAACGCTGCGATGCCAAGAAAATATGCGAGAAGTCTATAATTGACAGCTACTCTTCATTCATAAGTCACCTCATCAGTGAGAAAGTAAACTCTGGCAGTACACTCTCAGCCACATTCACTCTTCTTCAGCTTTACTGCCAAGGCTTCTAAGACTTCCAGGTTTGTTCCCTCCATGCTATATATTAAAAGCCACGTTAAATATTGTTTTGAGCCCTGGCCAGGTAGCTCAATTTGTTAGAGCATTGTCCTGAAGTGCAGAGGTTGCCAGCTCGATCCCCAGTCAGGGAACATACAGTTTTATTTATTGATTTTAGAGACAGAAAGAAACATCAATCTGTTCCTGTATGTATCCTGACTGGGGATCAAACTGGCAACCTGTGTGCTTTAGGACGATACCCCAACAAACTGAGCTATCTAGCCAGGGAAAAATCAATCAATAAATTTAAAAAAATTAAAACCCAATGGCTCCCTCATGATTTCAAATACACACACACACACACACACACACACACACTGTCTTGACATCTCTCAATGCTGTAACCCATCCCCTATAAGAAAATGGGACACGCTCTTCTCATCGAGTGTCTGTCTACCACTCTTCCCCAGGTTTTAAGCATTCCAGGCAGCTTATTTGAGGCTCCTTAAGAGGCTGCCCACCCATCTCAGACCAGGAACCCGTGCAAGGGTGAAATCCCTTTCCCCTGTCAGCCAGATCCAGCCTTGTCGTCCTCGTGTCTAGACCTCAACAAGTCTCCTAAATCGCTGTGTCCGTAAACCAGCTGTCCTCAGAGTCAGGAACTGTGCACATCTGAAGGGCTCTGGCGCTAAGACTCGGATCCCAAGAACCTGTAGGTGGGGTTTACTCCTCTGCTCTTCACTCTGAAGAAGCGTTTCAGGGAGGAATGTTCCAGAGGTGAATCTGGTGGAAAAGTAGGGACGACAGGATGAACTAGTGATGGTGATGGTGGCACAGAGTCCAGGCTGGCCAGGGTGGGAAACGGGCCTAGAACTGTTATGTCCTGTGAGTGCTGATGGCGAGCACAGCTTGGCCCAAGCAGGAGGGACCAGGCCCTCTGGACCACATTCATATTCCTGGTGATTGTGTTAGCCTCCACATCCCTCAAAACTTCAGAGAATAGCTATCATATGAAACTTAGTTTGATAAAAATCAGTTCTTACAGCTTGAATCCACACAGAAACTAGCTGCTGGAGTTCCATCCTGACGTGAGCAGACAGGCCCAAGATGCGCTCCCTGTGCTCGTGGCTGGTGTAGGCCGAGTCAGTGAAGTCCTCTGTGCGCTCCAAGATGGTTTCCAATGCTGCAGAAAGAGTCTCTCTTGACTGAAAATATAGATTCTCCCGAAGAGTTTCAATATTCACCTGAGAACAAAAAGGACACACATCCACATGAGTCAATGTCCCCACCTAACCAAAATGGACTGTAATTTCCAGCAGGGCCCAGGAAGACACTAGCAATTTCTGTCCCAGCCTAAGGGCTTGGGAGACATGCAGCCTCCACTGATGACTCTATTCTCCACTAACCCAGGAGGACACATGGCTCCAGAGCCACCAATCGCCACGCAGAGCCTCATTCCTAGAGTTGTTCATACAACTTTCCTGTAAGAGCCGTGAATAACTAAGGCAGGAAGGAAGAGCATTATCATGTAGCAACTGGTAGTAAAAATAAACCAGGCCCCAGGTGAAGAGTTTGCACCTTAGAAAACACCAAGGTAAAGTCCTAGAAAATGTTACACCCAAACCTGAATATTACTGTGCGCCCAGGGGACAGGGTGTGGAGGGTGGAAGGTTTGGGAAGGACTGGGAAAGACATCAATTTTTTTCTTAACTCAGCAAAACTCTACCAGTCACCTAACTGGTCTCTCTACATTTTTGTCTTATGTTCCAAATAGTACCTCCCTGACCAAAATATCCTCAACCGGGGGCCAGTATAATCTTTCTTAAAAGGTACAGCTTTTGATATCGCCACCTCCCTCTAATTGGCTTCTCACCACCTATACAATCAAGCCTAAGTTTCTATTGTATAACACAAAACCCTCTAGGGTCCTGCCCTTATATACCTATTGAATAGTCTATCTCACCCCCCAACACTCACTCAGTCATCCGGTGCCTCGAGGTCCTTCAATAAGACAGACACATGCTCACTGGTGCAATCTCCCTCTCTCTCAGATGTGAGAGCTAACTCACACAGCTAACCAGGCCAGAGCAGTTACTACAGCAGTTACTATAACTCAAGACCAGTGTTCCTCGTACATACCACACCAGGCCAAATGGTACTAGTGATTAATTTGTACCTCGTGATATCTGCCTTTGTGAAGCATCTATTCTAAAATATTACACAAAAACAAAGACATTTCATGTAGTGATGCTCCTTTAAAATAGAAAGAAGAAAAGCAAAATATATTCCCTTTATTCTTACCTTAAATTCTTTAAGGCCAGTAAAAATACTGATTGACGCCATGTCAGCCTCCCCATTGGGCTTGCAGTCGGTCACAATTTCAATGACCTTATCCAACGCCACTTTCATTCGGTTAAACACCCCTTCTTTGTTTTTGTGGGCCGATTCACAGTTGGGATGCCTGAGACACGTCTTCAAAACAATTGGGGGGTCTTTAAGATTTGATCCACATCCTAACACACAAAATCTTACAGAGAACGTGTCATGCTAATAAAAATGGTTCTTTACCAAAATCTCCCGGGTCCCTGGCTCACCCAGCTGCTTCTCCTCACTACAAGTGGAAGCAGGATGAGTAAAAAGCGATAGCAAGGTTAAGTGAAAAAGGCAGACTGCAAAACAGTATCTTTACGCTTCGATAATCAGTTTATTTAACGTTTTTGGAAAAAAAAAAAAACACTTATATCTTTATCAGGATTAAAATTTTTTTAAATGTTGCCTTACGTGTGCAAGAACTAAAAAGGAATGAGAAAAAATGATCACAGGATATACAACTATGGATATATCTCTGACGTTTAAAAAAGTGAGGTAAATGAAAAACCACTCAAGAGCCTAGACACAACCATAGGCTTCTCAGTGGGCTCCACGGCAGCCTGTTCGTGTGGCTTTCCTCAGAGGTAGTCAACCTGGTCCCTACCGCCCACTAGGGGGCACTTCAGCTTTCATGGTGGGCGGTAGCGGAGCCACCAAAGTATAAATAAAAAGCTAGATTGAACTATAGTAAGTTGTTTTATAAAGATTTATTCTGCCAAACTTTGCGAAAATCCAACATAAAGTACTTGGTAAGTAATTATTATCATATGCTTTAACTTGCTGTAACTCTGCTTTATAAATTTTATAAAGTAAAGTTACTTCCCTACTTTATAAATCACCATTACTGTGGAACCGGTGGGCGGTTAGAAAATTTTACTACTAACAGAGATGAAAAGTGGGCGGTAGGTATAAAAAGGTTGACTAGCCCTGCTTTACTGATCCTAGCCAAGTAAATATTCTGGGCGGAAAAGGCAACTCGAAAGTTAACTGCTAATAAGATGTTTACTAGTTCATTCTTGAATCATACCAATTTGCTGTTTGGAATCACAAGCTCTTGATTGACAATTGTGTTTAAGGTAGGATAAGGAATTAGAGATGTGAATTTACAGAATAAACAAACTAAGGGCTGACTTAATACTCTGCTGCTACTTAACAGATTCTAACTTGCCTAGCTTGCGGCTAGAGACAGATCTGCATGTTGGCTGCCTAATGAGACTGGCGAAACCCCGCAGGCAGGGACCGAGTGGGATGGGCCTCTATTCCTAGCACTTCACTGCACCATCTTCTGCTTAGCTGCTCAAGCAAAGCTGACTCACAGAGTAACTGCTGCTTGGAACTGGGGAAGAAAGTTAGCATTCTTGCTTAAAAAAAATAACTGAAATTCAGCCTGACCTGAAACACTGAGGTCGCTCGTTCTAAACCCTGGGCTTGCCTGGTCAAGGCACATATGGGAGTTGATGCTTCCTGCTCCTCCCCACTTTCTCTCTCCTCTCTCTCTTTTTGTCTCACTCTCTCTCTTCTTTAAAATAAATAAATAAAATCTAAAAAAATAAATAAATAGCTGAAATTCAACTGTGAAAGCCCATATTCTACTTTATCACTTTGGTATTTTTAGAAATGTAATACATATAAAGTAGATGTACTGAATCAAGTTCACTAATTCATTCACAACACAGTAAGACAAGCAATTTCCTTACCTTTGAAGCTGTGAGAAGCATCATTGTACACTTTTCAAGAACTGCCCTAGCTGCTGCCATTTTTGCCTTTTTCTTTTCATCTTTCAGATCCTAAACATGAAATAAAATCACTGAACCATCTAGGATCATGTGAACAATCCACTTTCTTGAAAAATCATTTACTCAACAATGACAATACTCAACAATTAAGTAACATGGTTAAAAAAGTGGGGGAAAAAACCAGAATAAGTTTTTATAAAATGTCACATTTTTCCATCTAAATAAATGAAGAGAAATGAAACAGCTGCCCTTATGAAGGGCGACAGAGCCAGGCACTGAGACCCAGCAAGTGGCGGCTGCGGGCCTGGTGGACGGCCACACCTGACACTCTCGGGCCCTTGTGGACACACCTCACTCCTCACCAGAAACAGTCATCCTGTGCGCTACTTAAATAAAAGTGACTTATTTATTGAACACCTGTGACCTATGACTTCCTTCAAAATAGAGACTCAGAAGTCAACCCTCTCAGGGACCATGTCTGCTTAATCCCGTCTAAGAACTTATTCACCTCAATACAGTGTTTATTTGTCCTAAACTTAACCAACATGCTGCTCTGAAATGTTCGCAAGATGTTTTGTAGACATATCATCTTCTCCAACTCGATTATGAACTTTGAAGCAAGGACTGTATTTTGAATATTTTTCTCGGGGTTTCTCTTCATAGAGTGCTTGATGGAATGTATGCTATCCCGGAAGTCCTGATGATCGCTTGTCCAATCTAGAACCAAACGCTCCTCGTAACACTGTCTGGGAGCCTCTACATCAAAGGTCAGATTGTCATTTCAGTAACAGGCCAGATAATAAGATTTTTAGGCTTTCTGAATCACGTGGTCTCTATCACAACTACTTAATTCTACCATTGTAGTGTGAAAGCTGTCCCAGACGATACATAAGCAAATTAGCATGGCTGTGTTCCAATAAAATGTTCTTTATGGACACTGACACTTGAATTACATAAAATTTTCACCTGCCACATTCGTCAGTCATTTTTCATTGGTGGGCTGGATGAAAAGCCCTTTAAGAAATCTTATAGCTTTTTTTTGGCCTAACATCTTAGCAAGGTAGTGTTGTAGCAGCTGTTCTCTGAGGTTTGCTTCACCGTCCAAGGACAAGAAGAAAGACGCTGGAATGTCGGCCGAGAAAGACACAGACCCAGTGAACAAATCTGGGCAAGGCCAATAAGAAGAAGTGGTCCAAAGGCAAAGCTCGGGACAAGCGCAATAACTTCGTCTTGCTTGACAAAGCAACATATGACAAGTTTGATAAGGAAGTTATCAAACTTCCTTATCAAACTATAAGCCCAGCTGTGGTCTCTGGGAGAAGGAAGACCTGCGGTTCCTTGGCCAGCGCAGCCCTTCGGGAGCTCCTTAGTGAAGGACTTGTTAAACTGGTTTCAAAGCACAGAACTTGACAATGTATCAAGTGCATATGCCATCCATCACTCTTGTAAGCCACAACCGGGATCACACAGTGTATGGTGTTGGCCAGTGATGGAAAAGGTGGCATCTCAATTTCTTAGAGGGCCAGTATACAGGACAAAACAGAAGGCTCCATAAAACCCAGCTTGTCCAAGAAGCACTAAGTGAAGCTTTACAACCTAGTCCACCACTTCCCAGGCCAATAGCCATCTTCCAACTCCAGGGGCCACCAGGACAATTCATGCCCCAGACAAGGGCCTAGGGGACTATACCAAAGCACCTCAAGCAAGGGTCAATTACATACTTAACCTGCTGACAAGATAGACTCATGCACACATACAATAAGGAACAGTCAATCCTGAATATAATGTGGTAGTTCACCTTCCTAAACTTCAGAACTGATCATCTGAATTGAGGAACAGACCTATAAAGAACTAATATCATGGTTTAATTTGAACACTACAGGCTTTAGAATCACACATAACTGAGTTCAATCCGCTAGCACAGTGACCTTGGGCAAGTTTATCATCCTCGCAGGTTTAGTTCCCTCACATGTGAGACGATAATAACAATACCTATTTTATAGGGGTGTGTTTGAGAATTAAATGAGATCATGGCTATTAAGTTTCTAACACATAGCCAATGAAAATAAATAACGGCTTGGGTTGTTACTATTAATCTAATGTAGAATAATTACAGGAAGATATAATGACAGAATAACATATAACAAGTTACAAAAAGAATAATAGCAGATATAGAACAAAATACTGTAAGAATATACGTGACCCTTATTTGTGTGAGCCCTGGTCGAAGAGTCCAATGGAAAGTTTCACGAAAGAAGAAGGAAGTACTTGAGTGGGCCTTGAGGGCAGCAGGACCTTCCCCAGGGAACAAGATGGAAACAGATAACTGTCGTACATGCACAGGAAAAGCAGGCGTGTATGTGAAAACTTTAAAATGTGGTAAGTACAGCCTGACCTGTGGTGGCGCAGTGGATAAAGCGTCAACCTGGAAACACTGAGGTCGCCGGTTCAAAACCCTGGGCTTGCCTGGTCAAGGCACATATGGGAATTGATGCTTCCAGCTCCTCCCCCCTTCTCTCTCTCTCTCTCTCTCTCTCCCCTCTCTATAATGAATAAATAAAATCTTTAAAAAAAAATGTGGTAAGTACATACATTTTGTCTATCTCCAGTTAGATGTGCAAACTCCACCATTTCATTTCCAAACTGACTGAATATTTGAACAAACTCTTGAAAGCTATTCACTTTCTCTAGTCTGTCCATAGTTGCAAGAACCTGCAAAACAGAGAACATTTGATTATCAGGGGTAGCTATGAGAGAGACTGAGACATCAAGGCTGAGTAAAGAGAGGGGAGAAGAGAAAGTTTAAATCCTAGGGGAACGCTGAGAAGAAGGAGTCGAAGAGGAAGACAGAAAGTGGGCTCAGAGCAGCAGAAGCAGATTCAAGAATCATCTAGGGCAGGGATCGGGAACCTTTCTGGCTGAGAGAGCCATAAAAGCCACATATATTAAAACTAGAAATCCCGGCGGTCATACGAAATGACCGCTGTTCTAGATATTATACATTGTAATTAAAATGATTTGTGCAAAGGTGTCTGCTAATTCAAACTGAATTACCCAGGGCAGGTGGCAAGGATGCTCCTTTGCTTAGTGCCCCACGGGGTTTCCCCCTTCTACTTGCTTAATTGCTTAAAGTAGAGTGCAATGAAGGAAACCACTGGTGGTACATTTCTTAAGAGCCACCGCTAGCTCAATAAATAAAGGTGATTTAAAAAGAAATTATGTTAAGACGTAGTTTTTATGTAAAACAGATGATTGCCAATGCAAACAAATGTTCACCTTCCCCCTGACCCGCTCAATTTGCATTCAGCTGTGGCAACTTCACCCCATTGGCTAGTACAGTTATGCAAGCAACCAATAAGACACTTGACAGACACTTAAGCCGCATATAATAAAGATGTAATTCCGTGAGAGCCATACAACGACCTGTGTACGTTACACATTATCCAATAAAAATTTGGTGTTGTCCCGGAGGACAGCTGTGACTGGCTCCAGCCATCCGCAACCATGAATATGAGCAGCAGGAAATGAATGGATTGTAATACATGAGAATGTTTTATATTTTTAACGTTATTATTTTTATTAAAGATTTGTCTGTGAGCCAGATGCAGCCATCAAAAGAGCCACATCTGGCTTGCGAGCCATAGGTTCCCAACCCCTGATCTAGGAGATGATGTGTTTTTAGGATGAGGAATCTTGGGCTTACCTGAAAATTAAAAGGGAAAAGAGTAAAATAAATGACTAATATACAAGAGCATATACGAGAAGATATACAAGAGAAGAAATCACTTATGTAGAAATTCTGGAGAAAGTGAGCATGGGTAGGAATAAGGTAATCAAACCTTCAGAGGACTAGAAAAAGGATGAGGATAAAGGAAGGAAATTTTATCCTTTGCAACAGCAGGCATGGACCTGGAGAGCATTGCGCTAAGTGAAATAAGCCAGTCAGGGAAAGACAAGTACCATAGGATTTCACATACATGTGAAATCTAGTAAACAAAAGAAACAAAGAAACAAAATAGAAAGAGTCATACATATGGAGAACAGACTGACACCTGTCAGAGGGGGGCTGAGTGAAAAACATGAAGGGATTAAACAACAACAACAAAAACCCCCACAACCACTCATAGACACAGACGACAGTACAGGGATTACCAGAAGGAAAGGGATACAGAGGGAAGTAGAAGAGGGTAGATGGGGGTGAATGGTGACAGAAGGAGACTTGACTTTGGGGTGGTGAACACACAATACAATATACAAATGATGTGTTATAGAATTATATACTTGAAACCCATATAATTTTATTAACCAATGTCACCCCAACAAAGTCAATAAACAAAATATAACTAAAATGGAAATTTAAAAATAAAAAGGCAGTACACAGAAGCTTCAAGTTTCATTTAACCAGAGTTGGGGCACCCCGTTGGTCTCAGGACAGAAGGAAGGTCACCCTCGGAGTGAGGAGTGGAAAGGGAGGTTGCAGACTTCAAGAGCAGAACAGCCTGATCAGTCAGCAATAGCTTATGCTACAGAAATTAACTGCCAAGAAGCTCTGAGCAGCCAGGGGCCATTACCCAGCCTGAAGCTGTATTAGAGGCAACAGAAAAATGTCATGGGTATCCTTGACGTTAGAAATAAAGTAAACAGACGTGAAACATAGTTTCAAATACTTTCCTCCTAAAATAACACTGCTGGATTAGTTTTAGGCAGACCGAGATAGGTAAAGAAAACACAGATATCCTGTGTTTACTTATTTCTAATGAGGATAGGATGGCTGTTGGCTGTGACTCTGCCCTGGCAGATCAGGAAGTCCTGGCGACTAGCAGATAAATTGGACTGCCACCACCACTGAGCCAACCCGCGTCTTTCAAAGAGAGGAAGGTTATCGTTATTCCTCTAACACTGCCCGACTCACTAACCTTTCCAGTTTCTTTTTCTCTTTAAATTTACACTTCTGTTTCACTCAACACTTGTCTGGTAGCTTTGTCCCCAGAACTGGCTGGGACCACCCCGTCCTGGGCTGACTGCCCTTCTTCTTGCCTAGTGAATTATCCAGGGAAAGGAGTGATTACGGACACGCTTCCCCAGTGGTCGAGGAACACTGTTATCTGAGACACCAGAAGAGTCTAGATCTCTTCTCTAAGTTTTGTAATCATTCAGCCATATTTAGGGACGTGGCATATAGAAACTGTGCAGTGTGGATAATTGTGGTTTCACGTGATTGAATGTTCTCTTAAGCTTATCAATTGTTACTCTCTGACTTGGAAAAAGGGCACTGAGGTATTCGGCATTTTTTTTTTTTTAAATATGGAACGCTTCACGAATTTGTGTGTCATCCTTGCGCAGGGGACATGCTAATATTCTCTGTATCATTCCAATTTTAGTATATGTGCTGCCAAAGCGAGCACGAGGTATTCGGTATTTTTATCAACAAAGTCTCTATTACGTACATTGTCACTGTGTTCAGCTTTTCTTTCTGATTTTGTACACATAAAAGGCTTTCACTGGCCTGGCCTGTGGTGGTGCAGTGGATAGAGCATTGACCTGGAACGGGGAGGTCAGCTTGGAATGTTTGAGGCCCTGAGCCTGCCCGTCAATGTATGTATGAGAAACAATCAATGAACAACTTAAGTGAACCAACTATGAGTTGATGCTTCTCACCCTCTAGAAAGAAAGAAAGAAAGAAAGAAAGAAAGAGAGAGAGAGAGAGAGAGAGAGAGGGAGGGAGGGAGGGAGGGAGGGAGGGAGGGAGGGAAGGGAGGGGAGGGGAGGGGAGGGGGGAGAGGAGGGGAGGGGAGGGAGGGAGGGAGAGAGAAAGAAAGAAAAAAAAAGAAAGAAAGAAAGAAAAAGGCTTTCAGCAATAAGTAACAGTTTTCTAAGAAGTTTAGGCTCAGGATACACATCATTTAGGAATTACAGGTATAGAGAAACACCACTTTCGAGCTTAGACAATTAGAGTTATAAACAATTAAAACAGATCATAAGCATTGCCAAATTACCTGCAACTAACCTAAAAAAAAAAAGCTTTTGAACAACCCTGAAAGACCCAGTATAGAAATACCAGAAAGACAAGTACCTTATTTCTTGATGTTATTATCTGCTTAATGACCACACGGTCTGCCAGTAACAATACTTTAGTCACTGAGGAGAGGAGTAATCTTGCAGCCTTTATAACTCCTGTTTTGTCTGTAAAAATTGTGATCTGGCCACCAGATTCTGGGTGATTCAAGCTGCTCACATCTGTTAGTGCCGCAATTGTTTCTCCTAACGGGAAAGGCAGGGAGAAATGTTAAATTGGGGATAGGACACGCTTCCGTTACAATCCAGACTTCTCTCTCATCCTGAAGGTAACGTGCCTGATGGGTACAAACTGGGCTCTGGAGCCTCATTTCAGGAACCCCCAAGAGCTCGCCCAGGATGAGCACAAAGATCAACATAGGAGGCTCTCCAACGACAAAATAATAGCACATTCTTAAGAACTGGGACAGATTTTTGTCTTCACCAAGTTTGGAAACTATTATAACTTCTGATTCCAGTGGTAGGGCAAACTACATGACTGGAAACGTCTGCTGTTCTACAAGACGGTAAGAAAAATCCCAGGAGCCAATAACCAAGAAAAGCCGAAAGCAGAGCAGTGAGCAGCTGCCCAGGCCTTGGCTGGGTGGGGGTGGGGGTGAGGGGGTGTCACCGCCGATCTTCATAAACTAAGGCAAACGTTACTTTTTCCTGTAGCTCTCAAACACCAAAAACATTACATAGGAGCCTGCACATATGGCATTATTTAACCTTTCCTCTTTCTGACTAAACTCCTGACATTAAACTCGAAGTACGCGGGATGGTAACATTTGGTCTGCTCCAACAACGTGGTTCAATGCTCCCTCAACATTACAAAGTTGTCCAAAGTGTAGACTGTTCAGAAATTAGTTCCCGGAAAAAGCCACAAAGCTGTCTTATCACTTCGTGGTTGTCGTTTTTAATTTATGTGTAACTAGCTAGTGCTGGATTTTAATGCAAAACCCAAAGTCAAATACAAGTATTTATCGAGCTCCCATATAAAATATAAAACTTGACTAGTAGCCAAGTGAAAAATGAAACCACAAAGCAAGAGCTTAGCACAGGGAGGGAAAAGCGAAAAATAATCATTATAATGATGACTGATATTTATTGAGCACTTTCTATGTGCCAAGTGCATACATGCATTCTATCAAAACACTTCTACAAACAGCAATATTATCCCTATTACACAGATGAGAAAACTGAGGTTTTAGAAAAGTTTACTAGCTTGCCCAGTGCCATACTGCTAGCAAGTGGAAGAGTTGGGACTAAAATCCAGGCAGTCTGACTCCCAAGACCTAGTTCTTCATCACCACTGTATATTATTCCCTCAAATCAATACTGAATGTCCACAGGAGAAGTGATTACTTGGGCTGAGGGGGCTAGAAACATTTCAGGAGTGATTTAAGTCTTAACTTTGTATACATCTTAAGAGAAAACAGGGCTTCCATATTGTACAACTCTAGGCGGGACCGTTTCCATTCTCTACCTGAGTGACTATTAGAAAAGGGAGTCCGGCCCTGGCCGGTTGGCTCAGCGGTAGAGCGTCGGCCTAGCGTGCGGAGGACCCGGGTTCGATTCCCGGCCAGGGCACATAGGAGAAGCGCCCATTTGCTTCTCCACCCCCCCTCCTTCCTCTCTGTCTCTCTCTTCCCCTCCCGCAGCCAAGGCTCCATTGGAGCAAAGATGGCCCGGGCGCTGGGGATGGCTCTGTGGCCTCTGCCTCAGGCGCTAGAGTGGCTCTGGTCGAAACATGGCGACGCCCAGGATGGGCAGAGCATCGCCCCCTGGTGGGCAGAGCATCGCCACATGGTGGGCGTGCCTGGTGGATCCCGGTCGGGCGCATGCGGGAGTCTGTCTGACTGTCTCTCCCTGTTTCCAGCTTCAGAAAAAAAAAAAAAAAAAGAAAAGGGAGTCCCCAGAGGGAAAGAACAGATTCAAATGAAAAGAGACAACATGTGGAGCCCATGACATCAGATGGTTTCCAAGACTGCCTAAACTTCTAGTCCTTTCATAGAACCAGCCACAGTCTCCTTGGGGCAGGGTACCCTCTCTCTATTCTCCCCTCTTCAGAGAACCAGCCACAGTCTCCTTGGGGCAGGGTGCCACCTCTCTACTCCCCTCCCCCGAGCACAGTGATGTGCTACACAGCCAGTATCGTGAGTCGGACTCAGGCTGCCCTTTCGTTAAAAGACCCCTACTCATGTTTTCTTTTTTTTTTTTTCCTGAAGTTGGAAACGGGGAGGCAGTCAGACAGACTCCCACATGCGCCCGACCGGGATCCACCCGGCATGCCCACCAGGGGGCAATGCTCTGCCCATCTGGGGCATCGCTCTGTTGCAACCAGAGCCATTTTAGCGCCTGAGGCAGAGGCCACAGAGCCATCCTCAGCAACCCGGCCAACTTTGCTCCAATGGAGCCTCGGCTGTAGGAGGGGAAGAGAGAGACAGAGAGGAAGGAGAGGGGGAGGGGTGGAGAAGCAGATGGGTGCTTCTCCTGTGTGCCCTGGCCGGGAATCAAACCCGGGACTCCTGCACACCAGGCCGACACTCTACCACTGAGCCAACCGGCCAGGGCCTACTCATGTTTTCATTAAGGGTTGCTATAAGAAACAATAAAAAAATATGAAGATCATCTCTACACTTTCTATTGAATTGTCCATTGTACTGTGTAATATCTTTTGTATAACTGCCCACACAATAATTTAGTGCCAGAGAAGAAGTAGCTCTCCTCTTGACAAGCTGCTCTGTTTCCTTCCTTCCAACAATGAGAATTATATAACCCTTTCTTTCCTACATTTTTGTCTTGCCTTTCAGGAAGTTCAAACATCAATTTCATGCTTAATCAGAATAACAATGTTGGCCAAGGTTTCTAGTTTATTTATTTTCATCTCCTATTTTACTGGATTTATTGAACATGTATCTTTTTTGTAAGCTATTTCAAATCCATTTAAAAGTGTAGGCAAAATATAAATTATAGATAGAATAAGGCCATCCCCCTGCCCTCCACATAAAATCTGTTCTCTACCCTGTGAGTGACTAGAAATCCAAGAGTCAGTCCAGAATCTCCCCTTTCCTTTCATCCATAACCAGGTTCTGTCTACTTAACCGCTTTAACGAGTACTCAGTGCATTCTTACTGCTGTTTATATCACTATGACACTGCCTTACTTTATCCTGGTTTACTGTAAAAGCTTCCATAATAATGTCCCTGCCTTTATGTAATCTCAGCTCTCTCTCAGTCAGCCCACATACTACCAGAAAGATTTCTAACACGAACTATATGCCTTTCATCTGACTCAAAACCCCTCAAACAATCACCTACAGAATAACACCCAAAGTCATCCATGCAACATACAGAACCATGTATGGTCTGGCAGGCCTCTCCATGAGTACTTGGCCTTACCTCACCCACTCCCTTGCCCCCCTGGTGACTCCCAAAACACCTGCTCCTCCCTTAGGGTTGCCCGTCCCAGTAAACAGAACCATCATTTACCTAGCTGTTCATATCCCAAACCTGGACTCTTCTTGCCGCCACATCCCACAGCTAAACCATCAGAAAATCCTATCAGTGTGACCATCTTGACCATGCAACCTCTTCTCACCTCAAATGCCATCACCCAGTCGAAGCCACCATCACCTATCACCTGAAACACTGCAACAACCTCTGTTTTGTTTTCTTCCAACAACCTCTTAACTAGTCTCTCTGATTTCACCCTCACACCTCCTAAAACCCATGCTCCATACAGGAGCCACCAGTTATTCTTTTTTTTTTTTTTTAAAGGAAACTTTTTTTAAAAAGATTTTATTTATACATTATAGAGAGGAGAGAGAGACAGGGGGGAGGAGCAGGAAGCATCAACTCCCATATGTGCCTTGACCAGGCAAGCCCAGGGTTTCGAACCAGCGACTTCAGCGTTTCCAGGTCGACGCTTTATCCACTGCGCCACCACAGGTCAGGCCACCAGTTATCCTTTTAATATATCCTTTTATATATGTCACCACCCTGCACAAAACCTTCCACTAGCTCCCCTATTACATTTAGAACACAATCCAAAGTCCCTCCCTTTGCCTAGAAGGCCACACCCGGTTCTGCTCTTCTCTCTGCCAGGTACGCCCTTGCCCCACACAGCCAGAGCTGGGCTTTCGGGTCACTGCAGTCTCTGCTGCAATGCTGCTTCCTTACAGGGACTTCCTGACCCCCTAGCTCAGTAGTTCTCAACTGGGGGGCATTTGGCGATGTCTAGAGACAATACAGCCTGACCTGTGGTGGCGCAGTGGATAAAGCGTCGACCTGGAAATGCTGAGGTCGCCGGTTCGAAACCCTGGGCTTGCCTGGTCAAGGCACATATGGGAGTTGATGCTTCTAGCTCCTCCCCGCTTCTCTCTCTCTGTCTCTCTCTCCTCTCCCTCTCTCTCCTTTCTATAAATGAATAAATAAAATAATAAAATAAGTTAAAAAATATTAGGACATTTAAAAAAAAAAAAGACTGTGATTTTTAGAGACAATACAGGTTGTCATAACGCAAGAAGAGGGGATGTACTAGCATCTAATAGGCAGAAGCAAGGGATTCTGCTAAGCAGTCTACAATGCACGGGGCAGTTTCTACCCCAGCAAAGGATTATCAACACACAGTTATCCAGCCCAAAATACACTTTCACTTTTTTTTCCCTAACCCTTACTCTGCTTTGTCAATTTCTTCGTGATAACTATCACTACCTGGTGTTATGTATCTATTTATTCATTTGCTTATGGTCTCACTCACTAGACAGAGGTCTGTCTCCCTTAATAGACTCCAAGCTCCATGAAGGCAGACTTTTGACCAATATGTACATGGTTTTATCCCTATGGCCCAGGAAAATGCCTGGCGTGTAGCCAGCATCAGTAAATATTTATTAAAAGAATAAGTGGGGCCCTGGCCGGTTGGCTCAGCGGTAGAGCGTTGGCTTGGCGTGCGGGGGACCCGGGTTCGAT
Organism: Saccopteryx bilineata; assembly: GCF_036850765.1. Lineage (NCBI taxonomy): Eukaryota > Metazoa > Chordata > Mammalia > Chiroptera > Emballonuridae > Saccopteryx > Saccopteryx bilineata. Next base: position 25,525,127 of record NC_089491.1, on the reverse strand, counting down.
TCCCGGCCAGGGCACATAGGAGAAGCGCCCATTTGCTTCTCCACCCCCCCTCCTTCCTCTCTGTCTCTCTCTTCCCCTCCCGCAGCCAAGGCTCCATTGGAGCAAAGATGGCCTGGGCGCTGGGAATGGCTCCTTGGCCTCTGCCCCAGGCGCTAGAGTGGCTCTGGTTGTGGCAGAGCGATGCCCCAAAGGGGCAGAGCGTCGCCCCTGGTGGACAGAGCTTTGCCCCTGGTGGGCGTTCAGGGTGGATCCCGGTCGGGCGCATGCGGGAGTCTGCCTGACTGTCTCTCCCCGTTTCCAGCTTCAGAAAAAAATACCAAAAAAAAAAAAAAAAAGAATAAGTGGATAAATGATCCTTCAGCAAAGCTGAATCCACCAAACACCCCATCCTCTCTCTGGCTTCTGAGCCACCAGCTATAGAGAATTGTGGGACATCATGAAATTCGAAGTGACTATGGTTTGTCTCCTGTAGAATACAGGCACATGCTAATTTTTATTTCCATTTCCTCCATGGTGATAAATAGACTAATATGCTCCTCTACACGGAGTCCGTGCCTCACACTCCCCTACAAGGGAAGTTCAACAGTCCCAGAAGCTACTCCAGGCTTTTCATGTCCCAGGGACCTGAAATCACAGGGCTAAACCACAGTACACATCTTCATTCAGAATACGACAATGATCTGTCATCATAACTGAAGCAATGAAATCGGCATAAACAGGCTTTGATAGCCACATACCTGCTTGTTTCGCTTCAGTGCAGGCAACATTTATCTCTTCTTTCAAATCCCGGTTTTCGTTGGCTATCGCTTCCCCTACTTTAACAAATCTGCCAACTGCCAAGTTGACGGCTTGTCCAACACGCTGAATCGCTTGCAGAGTTTTATCAGACTTTTTGGTATTGTCTTTATGATTAATAAGTGTGGTAATCTAAAACAAAAGATAAAAGCAACAGGTTTAAATTTTATCTCAATAACTTTTTTTTCCAAAACCAGCGGTATGACAGAGGCCGCGTAAATGAAGCCTCCCCTACTGGAGTAGCCTAACAGACTAAGTCGGAAGTTTAATGCTTGGACCCCGAGGCAGCCAGCAAGGCACCCTGCACCTCTCCGCAGGACACGGTTTCCTCTCATCACAACTCCAAGTTTACCAGGGGGCAGATATCTGGGGCATATAATTCCAGAAGTCTTCCAGATTTTTCAACAAATCTTCAAGATGAGAGAAAAGTAGGAGAGGCTCGATCATTACATTCAAAGAATCCACAGAAAATCAAAGCCCTGCAGGTCTAGATTCCTGCGCTCTGACTTGAGCCGCTATGTGCGCAGACAGCACTTTCTCCTGGCACTCCACTCCACAGCCCGGCCCAGGCTCGGAGCTTGTACAACATGTCATCTGAGCCACACATGTTTATTGAATTAAGTAGATACTGAGAATGACTATTACAATCTATCGATACATTGTTTGCTTCTCTGAGTTCTATATAGATTCAAAGTAAATGAAATACCAAGAGTCGGAACACTCGGTTCCAGGCCCTTAAATAAAATACAAAATGTGAGAAGTTAAGCTGGTTGAAACAAAGACAAATCTTCAAAGCGTCTTACAAAGTTAGCACGTGAACTTTGCTGACATATAAAATATTTAAAGAATGTGACATCATAAGTATAGATCCCAAATATACTGCTCGCAATAATTAGGGGTTACTTTAAAATGAATGTGAAGTGATAAAACATCCCCTAATTTTTGTGGGCAGTGTAGTATACATGTCCACTAAGCATATAACTTTGAAATGATTTACATACATATATTAACAAAGACCAGAATAGAGAATTACGAAGAGAGGAAAGGAATCACTGTCCAAACTATAGTTAAGTGCCATGCACTTTATATGTTATGGTATTAATAGTTCCAAGTCAGGAAGGTGTGGTGTCAGCCTTGGCGCTGTCATTACTTAGCTAAATGACCTAGGGAAATGTATTTAATCTCGCTAAATTTCCTCATCTAGAATACTGTCTTACAAATTTTGAGTATTTCCTAAATGCCAGGTCCTAGGAATGCATCACTAAACAAAACCATCACAGTCCTGCCACTGTTCAGTCAACAATCCAGTACAGCAATTTCCGACCTTTTTCTCTCACGGCACATGTACACTAATTACCAAAATTCTGCAACACACCAAAAAAATACCATTTTTAATTTTTTGCTAACATGGCAGAGAAAAGGTATAATTTTGATTTTAAAAATCAAAAATAGGCCCTGGCCAGTTGGCTCAGCGGTAGAGCGTCGTCCTGGCATGCGGGGGACCTGGGTTCGATTCCCAGCCAGGGCACATAGGAGAAGCGCCCATTTGCTTCTCCACCCCCCCTTCCTCTCTGTCTCTCTCTTCCCCTCCCGCAGCCGAGGCTCCATTGGAGCAAAGATGGCCCGGCCACTGGGGATGGCTCCTTGGCCTCTGCCCCAGGCGCTAGAGTGGCTCTGGTAGCGGCAGAGCGACACCCCAGAGGGGCAGAGCATCGCCCCCTGGTGGGCAGAGCGTCGCCCCTGGTGGGCATGCAGGAGTCTGTCTGACTGTCTCTCCCCGTTTCCAGCTTCAGAACGAAAAAAAAAAATGTAAAAAAAAAAAATCAAAAATAACAGTAATTACCTACCCTTTATGCTCCAAAGTGACTTTAAAAAAATCAGGTGCTTGTACTTGAATAAAAGGATTTTTCTTACTAAGAATTAACCAATCAGATGCAACCTTATTATGCAATGTGACCAATAAGATGCAATTCTATTATATGACCTATAGATTTATGGCTCAAGACAGGGCATTCACACCAGAGGGCTATTGTTGTGTTGGCTGTTGCCATTTTTTAAAATTTGACAGTCTAAGGGAAAAGAGGTCAGTGCCCCTGACTAACTAGCCTGGTATTGCATGTTTTAAAAATTCTTGTGCCTGACCTGTGGTGGCGCAGTGGATAAAGCGTCGACCTGGAAATGCTGAGGTTGCCGGTTTGAAACCCTGGGCTTGCCTGGTCAAGGCACATATGGGAGTTGATGCTTTCAGCTCGTCCCCCTTCTCTCTCTCTGTCTCTCTCTCTTCTCTAAAAATGAATAAAAAAAAAAAAAAAAAAAATCTTGTGGCACACCGGTTTAAAATCGCTGGTCTGGCAGAATAACAATAATTCAATCATACAAAATATATTTGTTACACGCCTATCGTGTGCCAGATAAAGTGGTAAGCAATGAGGAAATGCCAATGAACAGGAGAGGCCCAGGGTTTTATGGAGCCTACATTCTAATGCTGGGGAAGACACAATAACCACATAAATAGGTAAACAAAAACAATTTTAATACAAATGCCATGCAAGCCATTAAAATGGAATAATGTGACAAAAGATATGTTAGCTGCCTGAGATTAGCTGATCTGACCTTCCTTCATGAAAAAATGACATGTAAGTAAGCTCAAATCTCAATGACGTCAAGTAGCCAGGCTGGCAAACATCAGGGGACAAAGCATGCTTGGGAGAAGAAAATAACTGTTTTTGAAAAAAGGGGGGTCCCCTAAGGAATGAGGTAAGACCGGAAGTGTTAAAGAACAGTGGGCCAGAAGGCAAGCAAGCGTAAAACCACAGCCAACTGGTAGGCATGGCTCAGCTACTCAGGCTGTGATTGCAGTGAAGAGTTTGGATGTTATTGCAAGTGGGCTGGAAAGCCACAGGAGGGTTTTTAAGCAGGAAAGGGGTACACTCTATAATGGTTTGGATGTGTGTCCAAAAATTCTTTGATACTTTGCCTTTCGAGAAGTGGAGCCTCATTCTTCTCTCCTTTAAGTATGGGCTGAACTTAGAAGAGAACGGAAGTGACAGCATGCTACTTTTGAGGGCAAGACATAATGACACTTCAGTGTCCATCTCACTCCCTCTCGGAGGTTATTTATTCTAGGGGAAGTGAGCTGACCAGCCTGATGTGGAGGCGGACATGACCAACAGCTGGCATGGATCCGAGGCCTCTGGCCAACAGACACATGAGTGGTCTCAAACCACCCTGGTGAGCTACTCCCAAATTCCTGACACACATCAAGCCAAGATAACAAATGTTTGTTGTTTTAAACCATTAATTTTGGGGTAATTTATTTTGTAGCAGTCAATAATTCATGCAATCCCAAATGTGTGCTTTTTTTGAGAGAGAGAGACAGGAAGGGAGAGGAATGAAAAGTATCAACTCATAGTTGTGGCACTTTAGTTGTTCATTGATTGCTTTCTCATATGTGCCTTGACAGGGGGTTCCAGCTGAGCCAGCAACCCTGGGTTCATGTCTATGACTCCATGCTTAAGCCAGCAACCCTGCGCTCAAGCTGGTGAGCATGTGCTCAAGCTGGTGACCTCCAGTTTTGGAACCTGGGTTCTCAGCATCCCAGGTCAATGCACTATACACTGCGCCTCCACCTGGTCAGGCTCAAATGTATGTTTTTTGTTTTTTATTTTTTTAAGAATACTCTCTTCTGGGGGAAGAGTAGATTGCTAAAGTGGCAAAAATAGAAGCAAGGAGACCAGTTAGAAAGCTGCTGCATAGCGTGCGGAGGACCCGGGTTCGATTCCCGGCCAGGGCACACAGGAGAAGCGCTCATTTGCTTCTCCACCCCTCCGCCACGCCTTCCTCTCTGTCTCTCTCTTCCCCTCCCGCAGCCAAGGCTCCATTGGAGCAAAGATGGCCCGGGCGCTGGGGATGGCTCTGTGGCCTCTGCCCCAGGCGCTGGAGTGGCTCTGGTCGCAACATGGCGACGCCCAGGATGGGCGGAGAGTCGCCCCCTGGTGGGCAGAGCTTCGCCCCTGGTGGGCGTGCCGGGTGGATCCCGGTCGGGCGCATGCGGGAGTCTGTCTGACTGTCTCTCCCTGTTTCCAGCTTCAGAAAAAAAAATAAAATAAAAAATAAATAAATAAAAGAAAAAAAGAAAGCTGCTGCAATAGGCTAGGTAAAAGATGACATTGGCTTGAAACAAGGTGGCAATAGTTTCTTTCAAGATGAAAGAAAATGGTAACTGGGGGAATGTCTTGAATACACATGACTTGCTTAATGGATTAGATTGGTGTTGTCAAAGATCTCTAAATTTGCGGCATGAGGAATAGGGTACACTGATATAACATTAATGTCTCTATGTGGCTGGCACAAAAAATGGTTTCGAATAAATAATTTAATCCTCACAATAATCTTAGGAACTATCACTAATTTATCCCCCTTTTTCAGATAAAGGAAACAGACATTAAAAAATGCCTATGTATGGTCACGCAGCTGTTAAGTGGTAAAACCAAAATTCAGTCAGATGATCAGACTCTGAGGCCATACTTGTTTTTCCCAGCTTTACTGAGATATAATTAACATATAACATTGTGTAAGTTTGTGTACAAAGTGACAATTTGATACATGTGGATATTGCAAGTGATTAACACCTCCATCACCTCACATGATTTGTGTGTGTGTGTGTGTGTGTGTGTGTGTGTTGGTGAGAACATTTAAGATCTACTCTATTAGTGACTTTCTAGTATACAATACAGTACTGTTAACTGCAGTCACCATGCTGTACATTAGATCTCTAGAAGTTATTCATTTTGTCACTGGAAATTGATATCCTTTAACCAACATCTCTCCATTTCCCTCACCACCCGACCGTTGGCAACCACCATCTACACTTTTTCTGAGTTTGGCTTTTTCGGTTTCCACCTATAAGTGAGATCATCTGCTGTTTGCCTTTTCAGTCTGACATTCCACTTTAGCATACTGCCCCCAAGGTCTATCTACGTTGTCACAAATAGCAGGATTTCCTTCTTTCTCAAGGCTAAATAATAATCTGTTGTATATTTATGCCACATCTTCTTTATCCATTCCTCCATAGAAGGACATGGAGCTTATCTCCCCAGCTTGAATATTGTGAATAATGCTGCAATGAACATGGAAGCACAGATACTTCTTCAAGATCTTGACTTCATTTCCTTTCAATATATACCCATAAGTGAGATTACTGGATCATGTGGTAGTCCTATTTTCTATTTTTTGAGGAACCTCCATACTGTTTTGCATAGCGGTTGTACCAATTTGCATTCCCAACAACAGTGCACAAGTGTTCCCTTTTCTCCACATCCTCACCAACACTCGTCTTGTTCCTGATCTTAGAGGAAAATCTTTCAACTTTTCACCATGAAAGATATTAGCTGTGGAGTTACTATATATAGCCTTTATTATGTTGAGATACGATCCTGCTATACCCAATTTGTTGAGAGTTTTCGTCATGAAACGATGTTAAATTGTGTTACTTTTTCTGCATCTATTGCACTGATTGTATGATTTTTTTTTCTATTATTCTATTAATGTGGTGTATACAGTGTTTTTCAACCACTGGTCCACAGACCACTCAGTACAAAATTTCATGCCAGTTTGTGAAAGAGTTAACCACCCTGATGTTGTATAAAGATTATAGAGCCAATGATCTTGGTCGAATTTGCTTATGTTCACAGTGATTTCTGCCTCAGTGGTCCCAAAATACTCCTCCTATTTTCACCAATCCCCAAGTGTAAAATGGTTGAAAACCACTGGTGTATCATTATTTTTATTTTTATTTTTTTTGTATTTTTCTGAAGCTGGAAACGGGGAGAGACAGTCAGACAGACTCCGCATGTGCCTGACCGGGATCCACCCGGCACGCCCACCAGGGGGCGATGCTCTGCCCCTCCGGGGCCTAGCTCTGTTGCGACAAGAGCCACTCTAGCGCCTGGGGCAGAGGCCAAGGAGCCATCCCCAGCGCCCGGGCCATCCTTGCTCCAATGGAGCCTCGCTGCGGGAGGGGAAGAAAGAGACAGAGAGGAAGGAGAGGGGGAGGGTTGGAGAAGCAGATGGGCGCTTCTCCTGTGTGCCCTGGCCGGGAATCGAACCTGGGACTCCTGCATGCCAGGCCGATGCTCTACCACTGAGCCAACCGGCCAGGGCCTGTATCATTATTTTTGATTTGCCAATGTTGAACCATCCTTGCATCCCAGGGACGACTCCCAGTTGACAATGGTATATTTTAATATGCTATTAAATTTGGTTTGATAGGCCCTGGCCGGTTGGCTCAGCGGTAGAGAGTCGGCCTGACGTGCGGGGGACTCGGGTTCGATTCCCAGCCAGGGCACATAGGAGAAGCGCCCATTTGCTTCTCCACCCCGCCCTCCTCTCTGTCTCTCTTCCCCTCCCGCAGCCAAGGCTCCATTGGAGCAAAGATGGCCCAGGTGCTGGGGATGGCTCCTTGGCCTCTGCCCCAGGCGCTAGAGTGGCTCTGGTCGCGGCAGAGCGACGCCCCAGAGGGGCAGAGCATCGACCCCTGGTGGGCAGAGCATCGCCCCTGGTGGGCGTGCCTGGTGGATTCCAGTCGGGCGCATGCGGGAGTCTGTCTGACTGTCTCTCCCCGTTTCCAGCTTCACAAAAATACAAAAAAAAAAAAATTTGGTTTGATAGTATTTTGTTGATAATTCCTTGCCTTTATTCATCAGATATTGGCCTTTAGTTTTCCTTCCTTATAGTGTCCTTATCCGGTTTTGATATTAGGGTAATGCTGGCAAAAGGCCATACTGTTAAATACTACCCTAGAATGCTTCACAAAATCTCAATGAAGCAGGTATTTTACAAATAAGGAAGCGGATTTCATGGAGAGTAAAGAAATTGGACATCAAGAAGATATTCTGACCCAGATATTCGGACTCCAGAGCCTAGTTTTTTAATTACTGAGTCTTACCATATTCTGTATCATATGTTGTTGATAGAGAATTAAATGAAATGATCCACATATTGTGTTTAACAAAGTACCTAGTTTATGGTAAGCACTCAAGGTATATTATAATTAGCTCTTATTTAAATCTTAGGTATTATTGACCAGGCAGTGGCGCAGTGACTAGAGCGTCGTACTGGGATGTGGAGGACTCAGGTTCGAGACCCCAAGGTCGCCAGCTTGAGCGCGGGCTCATCTGGTTTGAGCAAAGCTCACCAGCTTGGACCCAAGGTCGCTGGCTCGAGCAAGGGGTTACTCGGTCTGTGGTAGCCCCACAGTCAAGGCACACAAAAAACTAATGATTGATGCCTCCCATCTCTCTCCATTCCCACCTGTCTGTCCCTATCTATCCCTCTCTCTGACTCTCTCTCTGTATCTGTAAAATAAATAAATAAATAAATAAATAAGTAAATAAGTAAAAATAAATCGTAGGTATTATTAAAGATAAGAAAACTAAGACTGAGTGAAATTTATTGGCTCACACACTAAGAAATGGCCTGGTTTAGAATGTGCATCCAGGTTTATGTGACACCAAAACCCACCAGTACTCTTTCCTTCAGTGGAGCTTTTCAATCTTCCTGATTTTTTTTAAGGCATTGGCCAAATGAGTTTTTTTTGTAAAAAAAATTTTAAGTAAAATTTGTATTTTCTGAGTTGCTCACTTTGTTTAAAATGGCATTGCCAGGTGAAACTGCTAATTACCTTCCTGCTTGGGAAGGGGCTTTGTTATGCTAATGATGCTGGAGGAGGGGTCTTTGTGGGCCCAGGTAGTTTTAAGAGAAGAAGGAAGAAGAAGGAGGTCATATTTTTGCAGAAAAGGCAGCCAGGATGGCAAGTGCTGAAGGAGAAGCCATGTTTTTGCAGAGTTTGTGCAGAGAGTAGAAGGGAGAAGGTGTGCAGATGGGGAACAGAGGCAAGAGGGCTCTTGCGTGCTCTGCTGAGACTGGTGAGGCCTTTGCTTCTAGGAAAAACTGGAAAAGATTCTCCTGGTTGTGGAACTAGAGAACATGTGAGTGGGTTCTGGTGCCCCGTGTGTTTGTTTTTCTCACCGGCTGGTTGTGAGGCTAGAATAAAGAAATGGCCCACCAGCTTTTGTCTCCACAGTTTCATTACTGTCTGTCCAAATCTAATGGGAACTTGCACCTGCCTGGCTGTGATAGTGGCAACTACTGGCCCTACAGGAGGGTTGCAGAACACTTTCTTCAAAATAAAATACTACCAAAAGCCATAAGGGTATGTCAAAGAAGAGTTGCTATGGTTGAATTCTGAGGATGACCGTGGGTCATGCTCCTGGGAAACAGGGAAGCGACTGTGAATCCTATAGCACCAGCTTAGTTTGCTCCACACCTGACAGACTAGGGGACTCCTCATACCAGCTGGAGAACACAGGGCTTGATCACCACTGATTATCCCAAAAGACCACCTAGGAAGAGACTCTGCAGTGAACAGGAGTTTCAGTTGTGTTTGTTAAAATCCTTTGTTTACATAAAGCTTTAAATTTTCAGTCATAAAGGAAAAGATCCTGCAATTAGGCTGAAATACCAACTACTGTTTCACTCTGAAACACACACTGGCTTCAGGACAACATCCTCCCCAGCGCATAATTAGGTGTGGCTGGCTGTCTTCCTCTTACTGCAAGCAGCCCGGAAAATGTTCGGTCCAAATACAGGTTTGCTTCAAAACTGAATTAGAGGAGCCAGATCAATGTATAAAATTCCTTACTGTAAGGTCCACTTATATCCTAAAATTATGTTCAAACTTTTAAAAAGAGAGGTTCAAAAACTATACATGTTTTTTTTTTTAAATGGGAAAATTATGAAAAGTCTAAAGAAATAAAAATCATCTGTAATTCCACTGACCTGTGAACATCTGGGCATAATTCTTTCAGTCTTGTTTTATACATATACATACCTAAACACACAGCTTTACGGAATTCAGATCAAACTTCAATTTCCTTCTCTTGCAAAAAATAAGCCCAACAGTAGCGGCACTATTTTATATTTTATTTTGTGTTAATTCATTTAATGGTTAGATATCTATCAGATACTTTATCATCCTCATTTTATAGATAAAGAACCTAAAATTAGAAGAGGTAAGAATTTGCCCAAGGTCAAAAAGCCAAACTGTCTACACTCTTAATAGCTTTGCTTCCTCTTTCCTCCCAAGACTATATTAAGGATCAAGGGAAAGACAGCTGGTGAAAGTGCCTTGCAAATTACATAATGTGCCAGATAATATTTTAGCTATTAATCTGCAACATAAGAGGCATGTTATATCAGGAGTCACAAGCCACTAGTCTAGAGAAAAGAGGACAGAGACGGCATCCCCTGGGGAAGAGAGAGACTGTTATACCGAAGAACTCTGCTGTGGCATAAAAGAATAAGAACTAGGGCTGACTGGATACCTTCTAACAAAGGGTGTCAAGAAGCACCAAACCCTAACAAAGTGCAACCTTGCACTTAAGAGCGTGATCTCTGGTGTCACTTTGCCTGGGTTTGAATTCTGGCTCTGCCATGTTGTGGCAAGTCATTTAACCTTATTGTGACTCAGTGTTCTCACCTGTAAAAACAGGAATAATATTAGCATTCATTTCATCAGGTCATTGTGGGGAAAAAATTAGAAAATGTAAACAAAGTACTTAGAATAGTGTATGGTATGTAATAAACACTACGTAATCATTAGATATTATACTGTTTGCACTTCTAGAACCTCTGCTCTTTCCTCATGTTTATGATGCTATTCTTATTTTCTAGAATAACTGACAGTTCTCTTTTGATAGGGATGGATTTTCTTAGTTTCCTTATTTTGTGAGGAGGCAAGAAAATAAGTGAAGACCAGGAAGAAAGAAAAAAAAAAAAGGCAGTCGCCCAGATAAAAGAACAAAGCCTTAATTCCCTGGAACCCGAGGAATAAGGAAGCCAATTCAGGACAGAGAAGTTTGTCTCGGGGGTTTAACTCATGAGGACAAAAAGGGGGCCACATACTAAACCAGACGAGCTCAGGAAAGGCCCACATGGCGGGCCTCACACACTCAGAGACCAAGGTAACCCCACAGGGTGCTCTGAACATAAAACTTCCTAACTAAAAGCAGGTCATGGTGAGTAGTCATGTCCCAGGCCTGCAGCATCTTTGACAAAAGTCAGTCATTACCTCTGAAACTGTCTATTGTTTTTGTGCATCTGAGATAACACACCTTTGAAATGTCAGAGTAATCTCCTTTTCTGGACTCATCAGAGCACAACCACCAGCACAGAGTGAAGACCACACTGTTGCCAGCTCTCCAGGGGGGAAATGTTAACTGTCCTGCACGCACCAATGTAAAAGTATGTCTCTCCGTTTTGCTTGTTATCCAGTCTCAGAGATTCTCTGCTTTGCTTTCTCCAGCCTCCCTAAACCAACACTCTTTGATTTCATGTAACTATCCCTCCCTTCTGACTCCGCCTTTGATTCTAATGTATAAAATGAGCCGCAAAGCTGCCATTCCTCCATGCATTCCCTCAATCTGCTGAGGTTTTGTTTCCTGGCAATTGTCATCAGTTCTGCACAAATACATTCCTATAAGGCTTTTTCTTAAGGCTGGACGTTCTTTTGTCAACACTCGTCAGTAAATGCTTAAAATTACTAGATATGAAAATCAGCTAATCAGCAGTAGAAACCAATATGAAAGAAAACACGCCAAAATAGTGAGAGATGCTTTATAAGGCAGAAAAAAAGGACACTTCCGCTCACTTTATATGCCGTTTTATTGATTGAATTTTATGTGTTTCATCATTGCAATTAAAAACACACAGAAATTCACATATACACACACCAGTCAAGAGGGCCCTGTGTGTATCCTATTTGCCTCCAGCTTAGTGAGACAAGGCTGCTGAAAAGCTTCCAGGATGCTGCAGAGAGAAATGGGAAGAACGGGTGAGCAACTCAGACATGTAAAGGGTCTGCACACCGGTGAATGAAGTCAACCTATCAGAGACAGGGAAGACGAGTGGGTGGTGGAATAACATTCCACAGCGGGGTGGGGCTGTGTGGCAGGTCCCCCCTCTTCCCTTCCTTGCCGAAAAACATTTTAAGACTGGGAGTGGGAGTTTTGACAAAAAGAATAAAGTGATTATTAAAGAAGGTGGGGAGTTGTTCTGCAGAAATATGTTTGGGACTTAGCCCAGAGCTTTTTTAAAAAAGTGAGTTGGAAAATATATAGCAAATGAAGGTAGATACCATATACACATACAGTTTAAAGAAATGAAAGGAAGACATTAAGACCAAGCTTAAGAGGACACTGCCGGGAGCTCTGACAACGCACGTGCCCTGTGGGCCCCTCCCTTTCCACATCACCCCATCCTTCTCTCAGAAAAAACTGTTCTCCCAATGTGGTGCTCATCACCCCCTTAGGGTATATACTGCGCATATGTTATATCCCTAAACGATATACGGTTTTGTTGTGCCTGGTTTTGAACCTCTATTTTTTTTCATTCAGCACTATGTTTCTGAAATTCATCCATAATGATAATTATACCGGCGGTTCATTCATTTCCCTGCTGTATAATATCTCATTGTATAAACACAGCACAACTTATTTAAACATCCTACTGTTAAAAGACATTTGGGTTGTTTCCAGTTTGGGACCATTAGAAGTTAAAAACAAAACAAAACAAAAAAAACCCTACTATCAAAATTCCAATCCCTGTCTCTAAGGCACAAGCAGGAGTTTCTCTTAGGGGCATGGATCGAGTTTCATGTGCTTTATTTACTTAACCAATTGTCCCAGACCTATTTAAAATTTTTTTCTTCCTTTTCCCACTGATCAGCAGGACCAAGTCTATGATTTATCAAGTTTCCATATATGCGTGGAGCTGTTTCTAGATTCTCTATTCTGTTTCACTAGCCTATCTGTCCATCTCTGTTCTTACACCCACAATGTCTTTCTTAATCTGCTATAGTTTTATTAAAAATTTTGAGATCTGGTAGAGTAAGACCACCCACCTTGCTTCTCTTCTGGTTTTGCTTGGCTCTTTCCTCTTTCATATAAATTTTAGAATTACCTTTATCAAATTCTACCTTTAAGAAACCTGTTGAAGACTGACTGGTGGTGGAACAGCAGATAGAGCATGGACCTGGAATGCTGAGGTCCCAGGTTCAGAACCCTGAGGTTGCCAGCTTGAGCAAGGTGTCACTGGCTTGAGCATGGGATCATCAACGTGATCCCAAGGTCACTGGCTTGAAGCCCAAGATTGCTCAGGTGTCACTGGCTCGGCTTGAGCCCCCCCATCAAGGCATATATAAAAAGTAATCAATAAACAACTAAAATGAAGCAACTAGGAGTTGATGGTTCTCAGTCTCCTCCCTCCCCACTCTCTCTCTCAAAATAAAGGAAGGGCCTGACCTGTGGTGGTGCAGTGGATAAAGCGTCAACCTGGAAACACTGAGGTTGCCGGTTCAAAACCCTGGGCTTTCCTGGTCAAGGCGCATATGGGAGTTGATGCTTCCTGCTCCTCCCCCTTCTCTCTCTCTCTCTCTCTCTCTCTCTCCTCTCTATAATGAATAAATAAAGTCTAAAAAAAAAAAAAAAAAACAAAAAATGAAGGAAGAAAGGGAGGAAGGGAGGGAGGGAGAGAAGGAAGGAAAAATCCTGTTGAATTTTTATTAGAACTGCATTAAATTTACAGCTCAGTAGGGAAAACTGTTGTGCCTATAATATGAGTTCATCTGACCATGAGCACAGTGCTCCTCTCCCATTTATTTAGCCCTCCTTTGGGTTTGCATAAAATTTTCAAATTTTCTCCATAAAGTTTGGCATCTCTTTTGCTATACATATATTCCTAGGAACCTCATTTTGATTCTAACTGGCATTTTTTTAGAATTAAATTTTCGGTGTTATTAATGTAGAGATATGTAGTTGACTTTAGTATCCTATATTCAGTAAACTGACTAAACCTCCTAATTTTTACCATCTATTTGTAAACCCTTTAATTTTCTATGTAGAAAATCATATCACAATGAGAGTTTTGATTTTTCCTTTACTATATTTACATGTTTTGCTTCTCCTTGTCTTGTGGCACTAGTTAGGATTTATAGGACGACATTGATAAGAAGCTGTGACATCCTTCTCTTCCTACAAGTTTTAAAAGAAAAGGTTTGTTCTAAATTTGATTTGCTGCTATGATGTTAACTGTAGGTTTTCTGCAGATACACTTTATTAGAAAGTAACAGAAGTAAGTTTTCTTCTGTTACTAGCTTACTAAGTGCTTTTGATCATGATTAAAGTTGAATTTAACTGAATGTATTTTCTGCATCAATTGATAAGAAAATATATCTTTTCTAATATGTGAATGCAGAAAATTATATACAGTTGTCTAATATTTACTCAACCTTGCATTCCTAGAATAAGGCCAGTAACCCAGAACTTTTTACTTAGAGAGTTAGAGAGGTTAAATGGTATCAGAGTAAAAACCATTACGTTTAGTAAACTGTATTATACCTTCTCTGAGTTCTTATATTAATAATGCTCATCTGTCATCTGCCCTGGCCGGCTAACTCAGTTGGTTAGAGCATTGAACCAAAGCACAGAGGTTGCCAGTTCAATCCCTGGTCAGGGCACATACAGAATCAGAAACAGACTGATATTCATGTCTTTCTCTCTCACTTTCTTCTTCTCTCTTTGCTAAAATCAATAAATTTAAAATAATAATAATAATACTCATCTGGCACCTAGTATGTGCTATTCTGTACATGTCCTGTCTCCCAACGAGAATACAAGACCCTCAAAGAACAGCAACAAGTAGGCATACAACAAGTGCTTTCTTAAAATGCTTAAAATATTTTTTGTATAAGATGACGAAGGGTGAATTGTATAATAATGCTGCATCTTTAGAAAAGGAGGCTCCTAGACATGGGTTTTCTAGAGATGCAGTTTGAACCCATTAACATTAACGGAAACTTAGTCATTTTTCTTTTTTTTTTCTTGTATTTTTCTGAAGTGAGAAGCCAGGAGGCAGAGAGACAGACTCCCGCATGTGCCAGGCCAGGATCCACCCAGCATGCCCACCAGGGGGCATTGCTCTGTTGCAACCGGAGCCATTCTAGCGCCTGAGGCGGAGGCCATGGAACCATCCTCAGCTCCTGGGCCAACTTTGCTCCAATGGAGCCTTGGCTGCAGGAGGGGAAGAGAGAGATAGAGAGGAAGGAGAGGGGGAAGCATTGTGCATTGACCAGGGGTCAAACCCAGGACTTCCACACACTGGACCAATGCTCTACCACCGAGCCAGCCGGCCAGGGCTGGAAACTTAATCATTCTTAATTGTACTTCACACGTTCCTGCTTTGTTAACAGTATTCCAGCCATGCTTTATACATTTTTATTTTTTTAAGCAAAATTTAACCTTTTCTTGTTGAGTACAGTCAACCGTTAGGATCATCAGTTATGGTATTGCGCTAAAGATGCTGTTGTAGATAGATAACGTGTGGGATGCAGAGCCTCAGCTCTGGGCCTGCATAAGTCTTTAGCAGGCAAGGGAAAAACTGGCATTTTCCTTCTTTGGCACTGACCTCTAATTAACTCTCAGCAGCGACTCATACATCCCTCCTCCACTCTCCTACTCTCTCCACCCTCTTTTACCCCAGAATTACACAATGCAGAGCTGTAGGACTGATACGTTTTTAGCAGTGACACTGAAAAGTTACCATTTCCTCAGATTACAACAACCTTCCAGCTTGTTTTTCCATTGTAGACGCTCTTGTCTGCACCTACCAAACTAGCTGACCTCATCACTGCTTCTGATTTCTAGAAAGGACACAGCACATGGAATCGCTAAGAGCATGGGCTCTGGAGCCATGCTGTCTGGGTTCAAGTCCCAGTTTGACATTTGTAGTTCAGTCCTATGACAAGTTACTTAACCTCACTATTTCTGTTTCCTTCTCCAGATAATGAGAATAAACATCTATCTACCTCACAGGATTATTATGAGAAGTAAATGAGTTAATATTTATAAAGTGCTTAGAACGTGGCCTGTGGTACAGTCAATGTTAAATAAATGCATAAAATACTTGAACTCCACCACTCACTTATCTCTGTGTCTCATAAAACTACTCCAGTATTTCTCATTTTAGGTTGTGGTTGTATTGGTTGTGGTGGTGGTGGTGGTGGCAGCATTCTTTTGGGGGAGGGGCAGTGTAGTCAGAACTAAATAATCCTAGCAATCCCTTCCCTATGTCAGTGCTTCCATCAGACACGAAAGGGGCGGGGAAGGAGGTTGTCAGGTGTATTCACTCACTATTCTGTTGGCCAGGCTAAAACGAGCACAGGGAAAGAAAATGGAACTGTTCATTTAATCAGCATAACAGGAATCTAGGGACATGTGTGATTGCTGTTTTCAAGTATCTGCAGGGCTGGGTTGGAGAAGAGACGGCATCTAAAATGCTATGGACCAACCCCATCACTGAACAAACACGTTTAAGCAATGGATGCGACCAGGTGTCAAGGATGCTGCAAGAATTTTTTTTTTTTTAATTTAGAATCGGGTAATCTTTAAGATTTCTTCTACCTCTAAAATTCTGGCAATACTAGTGTGAGTCATCAAGACGTTGCAATCTCCTTGAGTCACACAACGCCAACGCGCTCCACAAGGCACCGAATTCTTCCCTCCCCACTGTACTTGGCAGAAGACAACAGATCAAGGTGAGGAATTCGAGCCCTCGGGCTACGTATACCTCGGCTCACGGGAACAAAAACTTCTCTGAAACGAAGCGCGTCAGCTAGCTGATTCCAGACTTCTGGTAGGACCAACAAATACAATAAGGCATAAATTCCAAACGGGATAGAAAAAGAAGTGTGTCCTTCACGTCATTCTCCCGAGGCCGGACACAAGCCCACTGGCGTGAGCGGGCAGGTTAAGGAGAAGGAGCAGGGTGGCGCGGGGTGAACCGGAGCGGGGCGAGCAGGCACACACACGCGCGCGGGGACAGGGACAAAGGCCTCGGGGAGAGCGCGCTGGACCTCCAGGCGGATAGGAATGTCCCGGCCAGCGTGGCCACCAGTCCGCCTTTGGACTGGGGATGCAAATGTGAGCCTGCGACGGGTTAGAGAGCAGCGACAGGAGGGCCCCTAGGTGCCAGCGGGGGACCCCCCCAGGGGTCCTCTCTGCCTCCCGGGAGCTGGACTCGCCGCCCACCCTCCGAGGGAGCCTCGCTGGGCAGGAATCGCCCAACCCCAACCCCGAAGCGGGGTGGCGGGACAGGCCGAGCGGCGCACCTGCCGGCCGGGCACTCCAGTCCGCACTGGGGTCCGCGCCCCGCAGCCTCCCCTGCGCTCGGCACACTCGACCTCGCCTCGGGATTTCGGAGGATCCCGACTGCCGCCTCCTCCGCCGAGGCTGGTTCCCCAGCCCGGAGAGGCGGTGGGACACCCACGCCGTCATGCGGCGAGGAATGTGGGGCAGCCGCTGCCTCCCGCCCGGCCCCCCGGCGCGAGCGCCGCCGCCATCGCCGGCTGCGGCCAGGAGACGTGGGGGCCGCGCCGGGATCCGCTTTACCTGAGAAACCAGCGGGAGCAGCGTCTGCTCCACCGAGCGGGTTTTGATCTCGAGTCCTGAGTCGAAGCCGAAGCCGGACGGGCCGGAGCCTTGCACTGCCCTGGCGCCGCCAACGCCGGCGGGGCCCGGAGAGGCGGCCATGGCCCTCCGCCCGTCGCGCAGCTCGGACGCCGCGCCACTGCGGGCCCGCCGCCTGCCAGCCCGCCCGCAGCGGCGGCAAGGCACCCGCGCCGCCCGAGACCCCGCCCCCAGCCGGGCCCGCCCCCGGGGCGGCCTCGTCCCCAGGTCCGCTCCGCCGCCGCCGAGCCCCGCCCCCTGGACGCCCCGCCACTGCCTGGCCCCCACGCGCTTTTGTCTGCGGACCGCCCTGCATCCCCGCCCCGGCAGTACCCGCCTCCGGACCCCGCCCCGTCTCTCCCCTGGGGCCACTGTTCAGGGGCTTCCACGCATGTCTCGCCCCACTAGAATAAGCAAGACACCTGAGAGCTTCCCACGGCCACATGGCCTCTTACGCCGACGACGGCAACGTCTCCAGCAAAGCCTTCTGTCCTCCGGATAAATGACTCGTCCTAACTCCAATTCAGCGGCAAGCTGAGCTGGGGTTGAAATTAACTAGTAGAGCAGAATCAGTCAAGTCTGGAAGGACGGGCTTTTACCCTGAGACGGGAATTCCACTGGCAACTGTGCTTCCGACGCCCCATTTCCCCTGCACTATGCTCCTTTTTCGACTGTGTCTCACATATATCTTGAGCGGGATAGAACATGGAATATTTGATTATGCAATTACGGAGTATCTAGGTGCTTGGCGAGCAACACTGTTCAGACTCTCTTGAAAAGGAAATGAAATAGAGCATAAGGAAAAGCTTCACCTCCTGTTCAGTACTACTACTTTCCCCTTAGTGCCTAGCACAGAACAGTTTCTTAACAGCTGGTCATTGACTGAAAAGATGGTTAGTGTTTACTTCTGACTAAATTTAAGCCTACAGAAACCCTGCATGACTGCAATGGGAGAGCTGAAAACCCCTTACTCTAAAGCAGGGGTCAGGAACCTTTTTGGCTGAGAAAGCCATGAACGCCACATATTTTAAAATGTAATTCTGTGAGAGCCATACAACGACCCATGTACATTACGCATTATCCAATAAAAATTTGTTGTTGTCCCAGAGGACAGCTGTGATTGGCTCCAGCCACCGGCAACCATGAACATGAGCGGTAGGAAATGAATGGATTGTAATACATGAGAATGTTTTATATTTTTAACATTTTTTTTTTATTAAAGATTTGTCTGTGAGCCAGATGCAGCCATCAAAAGAGCCACATCTGGCTCACAAGCCATAGGTTCCTGACCCCTGCTCTAAAGGTCCCAGGAGCAAAGCCAGAAGGAGGTTTTCAGAACCACACTCCTTCAGCCTGATCAGCGGTGGTGCAGTGGAAAGCCTTGACCTGGAATGCTGAGGTTGCAGGTTGTCTGGTCAAGGCACTTGGGAGAAGCAACTACGAGTTGATGCTTTCTGATCCTCCCTTCCCTCATCTCTGTTGACACCCCCCCTCTAAAAAATAAAACTTAAAAAAAAAAAAAGCACACCCCTGTAAAGGGGTTTAATCAAGACTAAGAAACTGAGAAGCATGAAGAAATACTTGTGAGCATTATCTGCCAGTGAGAAACCATCAGAGCAGAATAGTCCACCTTACACCTTGGCCAAGATCATTTCTCCACCCATAATGCCAGGCTGATGAGCTGAAGACCGCCAGTGGTGTCAGCAAACCCTCCTTGCCCCATCACTGCAATGTGTTTCACAGCACTCCCACTGAGGGTTCAGCGCCATCTGCCCATGCTGCACCAGTATCTCTGGTATTGAATATAGCCATAACTTGGGCTTTTGTTCAATCAAAATGTGCAGTTTCTTTACCACCTGTCTTTTGCCCCTCTGATTTCTTATTTCCTAGCCACCTACCTTACCATTTCCTTATCTGCCCACCTTTAGGGCACTTAACCTGTGCACTGAGGGCTCCAACCTCAGCTTCGGACCGTCTCACCTTCTGAAGGGGCCCAGCACCACTCCCCAGATGCATCTTCTTTTATGCAAGCTGCCCATAGTTCATAAAAATTCATTGTAAGCACTGGTGCCAAAGAGACGGATGTGTTTGTGAAAGTCTGACCTCACCGAAGATCAAATTACCCAACAGAAAAGAGACTAAGTTTACCACCTGATTCATTCAACACTAGTAATTTTATTTCAAAATATAAATACTTTACATTTACAAAGAAGTTACATCAGTAGGTTGTCAAAGCAAGTTAAAGCTAAGAAACAGCATTTGTGAGAGAATAAAGATGTACTGTTTTATTTGAATACTCCTTTTTACTTTCAAACCATCTCTACTTTGCAGAAATGATACATTTTCCAAAATTATATAAGCAATCACAACTCTATATCCAATCTGGGTTTCAAAATCAAATGGTATTTGAAATGCACTCCAGTCACCTAAACATATGTCAGTGTAGGGACAAAAGGAGGGTTTTCTTTGAGATAGCTATAGTAGGAGTTACATTTTCCAAGTTGCTGCAATAAAGAAACAGGGTTTAAGAAGAAGCCAAAATGGAAACTTTAAGAATTGCTTCCACACTTTTCGTTGTAAAATATAAAGCTAGAGGAAAAACAAGAAACCAGGTATAAATAACTCTGGACTTGGAGTCAGAAATTCTGAAAGTGAATTCTGGCTCCATTATTTTGTGGTATAAACTTCAGTGTGGGGGGGAATCACAAAAACCTTTCTGAGCCTCTAGTACCTCATCTGATAATACTTAACGCCTGCCTATCTCACAGGGTTGTTGCTATGAAAGTAGTCTGAAAACTATAAAGTGCCATACAAAAGCATTATTAAAATGTCATATCAATATATCATCACATCATATCTGCACATTAATTGGTGCCTGAAAAACTTGCAATGCTAAACACAAATACTGATTTTACATACCATAGGTGGGAAGGCTCTATACTTTACGTATAGCTCTGAGGGGACTTTTTTTTCTAGTATCTTACGAAACTCTGAGATTTATTACAATTATGGGTACCATGGTAACTTCAGATTTATCATTCCAGTAAGAATGCCTTCTGCAAGAGCTGTAAACTTCCTGTTGAGCCGTGTTTCCCAAAGGACCAGTCGTCCTTTGAGATGCTCTGAGAAAAGGAGGGTGTGGGTGCAGTTCAAAGTCTAGTCTAAATAACGCAGTCTTTGTCCCCTTATAAATTCACAATATATAAAGCACCGTTAAAAACCCTTAGAAGTCCTACAGAACAAAACAAACCCACCATTTCTCACTTTAATTAACCATGGAATCCCCTCTCCCTTACGCACTTTTATTCTCATCCCATCTACTAACATCCCTTTGAATTACTGCTATAAGGAATACGTTTTCCCAAAAGCTACTCAACTATGAGGAAAAGGGAAGAGAAGTAGAACAATGGATTGAGAGAAAAAAAGAACCATATTCTACTCTGAATTGTTACTAACTGGCTCCGTGTGTGTTGGAACCTATAGATATATTTCCTTCTCTGGAAAATGACAGAATCATCTAATTATATAAGATCCGTCCTAGTACAGAATGTCTACAATACAAGTAGACAGTTTAAAAATAAGAGAATTGTAAATCAAATCTATCAAAAAATAACTGCTCAGTGGTTTCAGATAGTTGCATATTTTTTGGCAGGTCCTCAATAAGTTAATAAAATGAATATATAGTATCTTGATAGCAAAATATAAAGGCAAAAGGTAATAAAAACAGAAGTACTTATTCTTAGCTGGAACTAGCATCTGGAAGTCTGTTGTTAGAGGCTATTTCCACTGTGCAGAGCCTACTGTAATACTCTTGTAAGGGTCTTGGAAGACCCTTGGAGGAGACTTCAGGTCAGGACCAGAGTACGGGAAGTTTGAAAGGGGTTTTTCCTATAAGCCTGACGTTGAAAGCTCTGGATAGCTCACCTACAATTACTTTGCTCTAATCTAACCCTCATGGCCTGAATTTCTGAGTAGTTGTTGCCCAGTGGTGACACATCCTGAGGCTCTAAATAAATGAAAGTGAGAACTAGCGGAAGTCCTGAGGGTCATGATGGGTTCGTGTTAATGCCAAGGTCAGCCAGAGGACCTTATCTGCAGGACCTTGACAGCCTTTCTTAACTGGAATAAACAGCTGCTATTTTCCAAGGGCTACTGAGTTGGTTTAAATGCAGCATCTCCATAACAATCCTTGGGTATCCTCCCGCTGTCCAGAGCCAATCCACACCAGTCTGAGAAGTCAAGGGAACACTGCCAACTAACCATCTCTCGTGGAGGAGTGTGTTAGGATTCCCTGAAAATTTAAAAATAAAGAAGACTGGTACCCAAGGTGGTCCTAAAGAGGTCTCCTCCAGGAACAGAGAGTGTGATAAGAATTTCGGAACTAAAGCAGGGCTTATAGGACATGGAGTTTACGCTGAGTATCACACGCCTTGTTCTCTCTGCTCATTTGTGTGGAGAGCTTTTATCTCCTCCTCCATTCAGTTTACAACTGAACAGTCAAGGTGAACTTAAAACAAATCTTTAATAAAGCTGTAAAATGCAAGATGTTGTGATAAGATTTCTGTACTCAGTTTTTATTAAAGCTACTTCTCTCCCTCTTTCTGGGTCAAATTTTAACTGGGAATCTGAGGGTTGGTCATTTTTGAGACTTGAATTTGAGACTTGAATTTGAGATTCCTACCTTTTCATACCACTTGCTCTCCTTGCCCTGTGAAAATCCTGCAAAACCTCTCTCTGAGAGGCACGTTTCTGTTTTTTGAGGGTTCCAGGAAGGCCGCCCCGAGCTGGTCAGCCTTCCAGTCCTTACACAGCTGCTGTGTGCTGGGGCACAGCGGTTTCCCAATCGGGACTGTGTAGCCCTGTGGGCATCTCTGCTCCTGATATTCCAGGGCGGTACTACATCACTGCTCATTTGGGCAGCTTTAATTTACTCCCATAGAGCTCAGAGCTCCTCCCTTTAAGAACCTGGTATTTATACAAATAATTATGACCAGCTACAGCCATACAGTAACTCAAGTTTTTTTTTGTAATATCAGTTTGTACAGCTTAAATACTTTGGGAGAACACAGTCTGTATATGCACCCTAACTCAATGTGCTAATTACAGCTATGAACTTACCAGTATACAATTAACAAAACTCAAACCTGATTGCTTTTTTAACCCCTGTAATGCGAAGTTTCTATTTTAGTAATATATATGAAATGTGGCTGAGATTTAATGTGAGAGAAGGTCTTCTTATGAGTTATCCCCTTCAGCACCCAGTCCAGTGCCTGGCATGGGACCTAGAGTTTGGCAAACTCTCAGCAAATGTTTTACTGAATGAATGATTAAACAACTGACTAAAGAGAATAATGAGTTACTCTGTGACCAAATGTTAACACTTGATGTTGTATCAAATTATAATTGTTGAAGGACTCATAATAAAGAGATCTGCACATAGTCTCCCGTATAAACAGTTATGGTGGCCTCTCTTCTAGATGAAGCTTTTCTTAATAACAGAATAAATTTAAGCTAATTATCACTACCTATGCTTCTTAGTGAGAAGGTGTTTTAGCAAAACTGCCTTCTCATTTTCCATAAAGGTGATCTCTGATTCTGACACTAAGGGCCCTTTCTCCTCCATATTCCCTTCAGGGCAGAGAAAGGGGCTGATGATTGATATATACAGAAGAAGAAAGGGCACTCAGCTAGGAGCTGGGTTCTAGTCCCAGCCCTGTCCACAGTGGGATGAATCCAAGGACACCTACTCTATCTCACAGCACTGGGAAAACTGTAAGATATTAGAAGAAACACTTCAGGATAGCAGTTTGCAGGCTTAGGGCGCCAGAAAATTTGAAGTCAAACCTTATTAAATTTTATGACTTTGAGTTGGCCACTTTTCTGACCCTAAGCTCCCCCATCTCTGTGAAACTGTTGTAAAACAACAGAAAGCTATATTAAAGGTTATGTGAAGTTGTTGTGAAATAATTATAGGCAGAGACTTTTCAAATGTAAAGCACTATACTGGTTTCTGTGATACCTGACATATTTACAAAGTCGCAATTTAATTCCACAAGCATTCATCTAGAGTCTTATGTGCAAGGCACTGTGCTATGTGATGGAAACATACTACATAAATATAAAAGTCTAGCTTGTAAGTAACCAAGTGGCAGAATTCCAAATAGTGAAATGGGGATACATTTAACAGACCAGAGTACTGCCGCACCTGAGAGTATTCACTTAAGACATTTGGAAAGAAAAAAAAAAACAAAACACAACTTGAATTCCATCATATTGTTACCATTAAGAGCAGCTTATAAGTATTTCACTTGGATGTGGGCTGCCAAGTTTTAGAAATGTGGCAACAGTGTACTGGGGGAGGAAGGAAGAAGAAAGGGGAGAAAGCTCTTCAGTCTGTCTCTCCCCAGTTGCAACACACAACTAACTGAACTTGAAAAGAGCCACCCGCCCTCCCACTTAGGATTAGTTCCTTCTTAGAGGACCATACGGTTGTGGGAGAAGGGCGAAGACTCATTTTTCCTACTCAAGCAACTACATACTCAAAAGTGAAAGCCCTTTTCATTGAAAAGTGACTGTCATAGAAAAGTTTATGAACAGATTTCTTTAAACAGGAAAAAATTTACACTATGCATTTTTAACAGCAGGTAGTTTACGGCTCTTAAAAATAACTTTATAAATACATATTATAATAATATAGATAAGCAAAGAATAATTTCAAGCCATGGTACCAGTGTATAAAACTTTTCAAGCCCTCTCCGCAACAGTTCAGTGAGCAAACCACATGTTGGAGTTCTGAAGCTGTGCTCTACGATGCAAAGCAGCCCACGGCAGGTTCGCTTTTGCTCCCATTCTGCATGGAAGGCCAGGCTTCCGCCTCCTCCTCCGCGCTCTGCTCACTAGGCAAGGCTAAAGGACAGAGGGCACAGCTCAGCTGAACTCACAGTCAAGGCTGAACTTCCTAGAGAAATCACTGCAGGGAAAGCCATGTCAGTCTACTGAAGATTTCAAATCGTCAGAAATGTCACGGAAAGTCCTATAAGAAGAAAAGATAAAATAATTAGGTTTGCTGTTGGAAACGAGGGGCTAGGAGGAATAAAACAGAGATACTGAAAACAAGAAAAAACAGCATCTAACCAGCAATTCGTTGCTACAGAATAATACCTTATTTTTATAATCTGAAAGGCTTGACTGATGGGGTTCTATAATCATTTTTCTTAATATTTTCACAAGTTAATGATTTGAATATTGTTTCAAAGTCTGCCAGTTGTTCAAGAACTCCATTGTTTTTGCTGAGTCCATTGTCTCTCATCCAAAACATTACCTCCCCTGAAACTAAAAACCAAGTAACAATGTTCCAGCCAATGAGATATAAGTGGAAGTGTTACGTGACTTCTGGGCAGTGTCCTTAAAAGGGAAGGGTGATCTTCTTCCCTTCCCTCTTCTTTTTTTTTTTTTGTATTTTTCTGAAGTTGGAAACGGGGAGGCAGTCAGATAGACTCCCGCATGCGCCCGATCGGGATCCACCCAGCACGCCCACCAGGGGGCGATTCTCTGCCCATCTGGGGCGTCGCTCTGTTGCAACCAGAGCCACTCTAGCGCCTGAGGTAGAGGCCACAGAGCCATCCTCAGCGCCTGGGCCAACTTTGCTCCAATGGAGCCTTGGCTGCGGGAGGGTAAGAGAGAGACAGAGAGGAAGGAGAGGGGGAGGGGTGGAGAAGCAGATGGGCACTTCTCCTGTGTGCCCTGGCCGGGAATCAAACCCAGGACTCCCGCACGCCAGGCCGACGCTCTACCACTGAACCAACCGGCCAGGGCCCTTCCCTCTTCTTACTGGCTGGAAAGTGTACCCAATGTTAAGAGAAAAATGCTAAAAGATCAAAGATCAAACACTAAGTGGATAGTTTTACTGCAAAACAGGAAACCTGACCCAGCAAAGTCCAACCTCTGAGGGATATGGTTCAGGGCAGGAGAAAGGGGGTTAGGATTTCATCAATTACCTGGTACTGAACTGTGTCTGACCCATACCAGGCAAGCTAAGTGAATACTGCTGACAGGAAACATCTGAGCTGGACAGAGATGATGTGCTGCATCTATGAGGTGCCTTCCTCAGGACTGGAGTAGCTAGTTTGCCTCTACTATATAATTTATATGCCTGGGCTAGGATTATGTCACCCCGTCAGGTCTGCATCTGTGTCGGCAGCCAAATGGCCAGGTCAGAGTTTATCAATGAACATGAGCTCAAGCACCCCTCTTAGATGAAGATACCTCACACTAAGGCTGGCAGAACATCAAGGAGGGAGGGTTGGCATGGATGTTTGTGCAACAGTTATACTAGCCCTGGACTGCCTACCTCTGGGTTGCTTTCGCTCAAGTAAAAAAGAAACTTCTAGCTCATTTAAGTCATTTAAGTTGAGTTCTGTTGATGATGGGTTTTTCAAGTTTGTTTGTTTTGTATTATATGAAACCAAATCTATCTTAAAGGATACAAGTACGAAGCAGAAGTTCATTACCATCCTTTTATATAAAGTTTACCTTGCTCCTTTACTACTATTTAGGAACACAGAAAAACATCTGAGTTTAAAAAGCTTGTTTTCAAGACAATTTTAAAGTCTTCATGTTATACTATATTAACTTGTAGTCATATCACTACACCATGTTGTTTCTCCTTAGATTATCTGTCAAAGGCTATTTTATTTTCATACCTATAAGTATTAAAAAGATTACTTAACTTTTTCATTAGAAACAGACCTAAAATAGAATATAAGAAAAGTGTTCCAAAACTTCAGAAAATCACACACAGTTATAGAAACAAACAATGGAAATAAATTATCATTAGGTACAAACCATTTAAAAATTTGTAAAGCAAATAATTATGAACTTCAGGTGCAATTCCACACCCATGCCAACTTCTTACATCTTTTGTCTTCCCAATTTTCAGTTCATATAAATATTTAGGAAGGTTAGCCAGAGCAGAGGTATATTAAAGACTAACCCTTTCATAGAATGTCTGGAATATTTCAATATCAAGAGGAACACAGGAAAAAGAATACAGAGAAGAGATTACATCAAGAGTGCTCAGTTATCTCAAGGCTCTTTCAGTGGGTGGTGCCCTGAGCCTCTGAAGCACGCCTCAAACTAGCACAGCTCCACTTCCAAAGGAAAGACTCTGAGAAATGGGTGAGCTTCCTCGCTATGGCCCCTGTGGCTTTGAAATGATTTGTGTGTGACATGGCCAAAACCAACATTTGAATATATGCTCATAGGTCTACGAACTGAATTATTTCCTTAAATATTTTAAAACTCTGAGAACAACTCCCCCAAACTAAGATTTATGTACACACACATACATGCTTTATATACAGTAATATCTATCTATCTAGATTCTAGCCAATCAATCAAGTCAGGATTTTTCAATAACAGCACTACTGATACTTTTGTGTATTATAAGATGTTTAGCATCATCCCTGGCTTTACCTATGACAGTATGACAATCAAAATGTCTCTCAACACTGACAAAAGTCCCTTTAGGGGAGTAAAATTACATGCCCTCCCCATCAAACCTTTGCACTAGACATGTATTTATTTATATATCTGTTTTTCATAGTATCACCAAAATTTGTGTTTTAACATCTGTACACAGGCAGAGTTGACTACAAGCTGTCTCAGACAATAAGAATTTTTGGCAGTGCTCAATTCTGGGAAGCCCTGGAAAAGCTTTACAATCAATAACCAAAAACTGGCCAATACTACAAAGCATTTCCACCACCCAACAGGTTTCTAAATTCATCATCTGACATCTTTTCAAACTTCTAAGACACCTGCAAGTTTGAGTCTCTAACTATTCAATTCCTTTAAATTATGAATGAAAAGTTCTGCCTCAGGGCAAAACTGCATGAAATGAGATTAAGACTGTGGTTGGCCTGGTGACAGCCTTCTGTTGACAAGTAAGCTTAGCAGAAACCTTGAAATTCATACCTACTATTCAATTCTGCCCCCGGGCCAAGCAAGCCTCCAAATGGACTCAGAAGAAAGAAAACAAAATTAAGCAAGCTGAAAAAGCAGTTACTAGGAGTTTTCCATCTCAACATTTTATCTTCTTTAAACGTTTAGGGTAGTGATGATGGTGTGTGTGGAAAACCCTATGGACATAGCATTGATCTTAAACTAACTTCAATTACTTCCTGGAAAACAAACCCCATAACCTAGAGATGCAGAAATAATTTCCTTTAAATTTTTATTTGAATTTATTTAAACTAAAAATACAAAACAGAAACAGTTGACTTGTCCCCCATCTGCGCCCACTTCCCTGGCAGCCACCAACCTCCTCTCTGTATCTATGAGCTTGGTTTATTTATTTTTTAGATTCCGCATGTAAGAGAGATCATAAGGCGTTTGTCTTTCTCTGATTTCTTTTTTTTTTTTTTCATTTTTCTGAAGCTGGAAACAGGGAGAGACAGTCAGACTCCCGCATGCGCCCGACCGGGATCCATTCGGCACGCCCACCATGGGGCAACGCTCTGCCCACCAGGGGGCGATGCTCTGCCCATCCTGGGCGTCGCCATATTGCAACCAGAGCCACTCTAGCGCCTGAGGCAGAGGCCACAGAGCCATCCCCAGCGCCCGGGCCATTTTTGCTCCAATGGAGCCTTGGCTGCAGGAGGGGAAGAGAGAGACAGAGAGGAAAGCGCAGCGGAGGGGTGGAGAAGCAAATGGGCGCTTCTCCTGTGTGCCCTGGCCGGGAATCGAACCCGGGTCCTCCGCACACTAGGCCGACGCTCTACCACTGAGCCAATCGGCCAGGGCCTATCTTTCTCTGATTTCTTTCTGGCCTCATCAAGAGGCACAGAGCTAATGAATTAGCAGGGCTCATAAAATTGCAACTCTCTAGATTAGGAAGAGACACAGAAATAAAGACTACATTGACAGTATTTCTAAAAATGGTAAATGTCTTATCTAAACTACCAAAATACAGTCTTCTCTCCCCAACCATAAGGATGATTATGCTACCAAGAGCCTCAGTGGTAAACAAGCAATGTAGAATGGGACAACATGTGGCTGGGTGACAAAAGACAGCTGTTAACACCTGACAGTTCCTTTAACAGCATGGGAAGTGTGCAGTGTGGTTTCTCACTTACAGTCCTTTGCTCTTTGAAAAATGTTTGGGAATCTGCTTCCCCTAAAGTTTCAATGTGATTTTTAAAATATTCATTTATGTAAATCTTGAAATCTTTTCTAATTCAACAACTTAAGAGCTGCTGACTCTTTGCCTCCCAGAGATGTGAAATAAACTTTGAACATTTGAAAATAAAAAGCTTGTCCTGGCCAGTTGGGCTCAGTGGATAAAGCTTTGGCCAGACATATGGATGTCCTGGGTTTGATTCCTGGTCAGGGCACACAGGAGAAGTGACCACCTGCTTCTCCCCCTCCTCTCCTTTTTCTTCCTCTTCCCCTTCTGCATCCAGTGGCTCATCTGGTTCAAGTGTTGGCCCTAGGCGCTGAGGATAGCTCAGTTGATACAAGCATGTCAGCCTCAGGCACTAAAAATAGCTCAATTGATTTGAACAACAGCCCTAGACAGGGGTTGCTGGGTGGATCCTGGTCAAGGTGCATGCGGAAGTCTGTCACACTATCTCAAGAAAGAAAAGAAAGAGAAAGGGGGAAGGGGGAAAAAGGGAGGGGAGAGGAGGGGACGGGAAGGGAGGGGAGAGGAGGAGACGGGAAGGGAGGGCAGGGGAGAGGAGGGGAAGGGAGGGGAGCGGAGGGGAGGGAGGAAGAAAAGAAAAGGAAAAGAAAAAGGAAAAGGACAGAAAAGATGGTGCTGATGTCATGACACTGCACCCCTCAAGGATCTTCTGCTATATAATCAAATTATCAGTGTCATGCCTAAGAAACTTAACATTGATGTTAACAGTATTGCTTAATATATGGTCCATATTCAAATGTTTCCAATTGTACTGGAAACATTCTCCAGATTCTTCCCAATTCAAATCTAGGTTCGAAACACAGACTCATGCATTGTGTTTGAAAAGCCTACATTTTGAGTTTCCTTTAACCAGGTATACTATGTCCCAAAACAGTCTTTTATATTTTTGGTCATTCATAATATCAACAATTCTGACCCAATTTAGTTTTCATATGTTCCTGCATATAAAACCCAATGATTTATCTTAGTGTCTACTACAATCTTTAGCAGAGTGTAGGCACTGAAATACCGTATCCTGATAAGACTACTCAGATCAGAAGAAAGAGACAGGATAGTTCAAGTCACACAGAATTTAAGATCATTCTGCTTTAACTCACCGCTGAGTCTGAGCAGGCCATGGGGTCTGGTTTGGCGTGGGCACTGAATTCGTGGGACTCACTAGCATGGCACTATAGATGTTGGAAGCAACCACAAGTATGCAGAGAAGTATGGGTCCGATGATTGCCCCTTCCAGGCCCAGGTAGTACGCTCCGCCAGCCACTGCCAAGCCTGTCAAGTAAGGATGGCCCCCTCTGGAATAAAGAGCACACAGATTAGCTCAGAACTTCTAATAAACATAAACCCTGGGTTAAGCCTGAAATGCATTCTCTAACACAAAGTTCATAAACCAGGCTTTTGACTACATTACAGCTTTCTTTAGATAATCTCAATGTGGATAAACGAACACTGTAGTAACACTATGATACAAGAATTTTCTTGCCTACAGAACATGTCTGACATTTGCCTAGTCCAGCAACTGAAGGAGTAAATTCTGTGTTGTTAACAGACTCCTTGCACCCATTACATGGCTGCCTGAAATGGGTTAATGTTGGCTTAGGATTGGTTCTATCAGTCACATGTTAGGATCACCTCCATCAAGAACAATTAAGTGAGCCCAATTTAGCATGTAATTAATTAATTATGCTTTTTTATAAAGATGACAACAATACAATGGCATCCCTGTTACTCATGGGTTAGACTTCTGGCTAAAATGTAGTTTTTAACCTAGGCAGTGATAGAAGGACTTTATGTGAAAAATATCTGACTACAACAATTTAGTGAGGGAAAAATAACTGTGTACCCTGGAAGGAGGTTTCATATTATGTTATAGTTCAGTAAGTACAATACTATTTCAGGTAAACCAGTCTTTAGAAAATTGATACATTACATTCATAATTTGTCTTCCTTATTCCAAAAAAGGATACATGGCAGTATTCCGTGTATGCTATGTCAATAAGCTTGTCCCCTACATTCCTACCATTTAAATTTCAACTCTTTTTTTTTTTTTCTTTTTTTTTTTTGTATTTTTCTGAAGCTGGAAACGGGGAGAGACAGTCAGACAGACTCTCGCATGCACCCGACCGGGATCCACCCGGCACGCCCACCAGGGGCGATGCTCTGCCCACCAGGGGGCGATGCTCTGCCCCTCCGGGGTGTCGCTCTGTCGCGACCAGAGCCACTCTAGCACCTGGGGCAGAGGCCAAGGAGCCATCCCCAGCGCCCGGGCCATCTTTCTCCAATGGAGCCTTGGCTGCGGGAGGGGAAGAGAGAGACAGAGAGGAAGGAGGGGGTGGGGGTGGAGAAGCAAATGGGCGCTTCTCCTATGTGCCCTGGCCGGGAATCGAACCTGGGTCCCCCGTACGCCAGGCCGACGCTCTACCGCTGAGCCAACCGGCCAGGGCCTAAATTTCAACTCTTAAGCACCAGTTAACTACATTCTAATGGTCTTCTTTTAGCTTTAATCTCTCTCTCAAGTTTAGGCATAAAAGCTCCTGTTAGGCTTGTCCATGGAGCTGCTTACTGTTTTTCGCTCTGGACCTCTGGGGCTTCAGAGTAGTTTTTCATCATTTGTTTCCTACTTTAACTTACTAGAGAGAAAACAGGTGGCATACAATTCGTTCATATATAATTTCCAATTAACTAAAGGGTATACTCTTTCTATAAACTTGGACCCCATCTACCATTATTAGATGGTGAGTTTTACGAAAAGAAAACAGTACATTAACTACTGTGACTGCTTAGAAGCTGATCAAAATTCTACATTTGATTACATCCAAGATTCTAATGAGCAATGTGAATCAAACTAAATGGAAACTAGCTTGATTTAATGCAATTTCTAAGAGAAATATCAAAACCTACAAAAATATATATTTATTTTTGATATAATAGGGCCAAAGTTTGACTTCTGCCTTAAATATAACCTGTACTGCACAATACCTTAAGAGAACTCTATTAGACATTAGCTTGACAAGATTTGGTTTTACAAGGAAATCAGACATACAACCTAATAATGTTTGTCTCCAAAAGCAAAGAGGTTCTGAAAATAATCACCAATTCGTTCTTATTTTTCTTTTGTTTAATTCGTAATTTTAAATATTTTAGGTACATCTAGTAATACTTCTTTCCTAGGTTAAATGTCACTTAATCAGATGATTAGTCACAATTTTGTTTTAACCTAGGGTCTCCTATATTAAAGATAATACTTATATAATACTAAACCGCCTCACATCAATAGTATTAATCATATTAAATTAAACTTTGATTCTATCAGTGGGATCATAGAAGGCTCCTTCACTAAAAACTCCTACCACCTATCCCTCCTTCCGTCTCCAAAAGAAAACGAAAAACCTCCTTTAAAAAGGCCGCAGAAATCCCTGGCTATGATTCCCTGGAAGTGTTGTGGAATACTTACCCTGAGATATCAGAATAGATGGCTGTGTCTACAAAGTATGTTGGCAAGAGATGAGAAACCAACAGCAAGATGGCTCTGCATCCTAAGCCTTGTGTAAGCCACAGGTCTAGCACTGCAGGTACTGCTGCCCAGTACGTCCCCAGAAACGGCACTGCTCCGAGGACTGCTGCTAAAGCTAGGAAAAGATTGATGGGAAACAGGCACCTGACCATCAGCAAAACAGTCCACAATACATCAGACCCTAAGCATTGGCTCTCTGACCTGAAGATCTCCACCAAAACAAGTTAAATACCCACTCAACATTTCAGGGAATGATAAACCCTGTTTAACTGACTGCTAGATAAAGGAAGGTACAGTGTTTTAAAACTTGATACTGAAAATCTTTCTAAACTGTGTGTTACTGCATGAATCTATTCTTTAGCAACAAAAGTTTTGTGTCTTGCAGTTGTTATTTTGAATCCATGGTTAGTTAATGTATAGTCCTATAATGTAACTATAGAACATTGGTCAAAATTTGTACTAGGTCCAAAACCAAATCACAAATGAGTTTCTATTGCTCAGATATGAGTATATATTCTTTACCTTGATTCTAATAAAAAATGAAATGTAGCCTGACTGATGGTGGCATCATGGATAGAGCATCGATCTGGGACACAGAGGTCTCAGATTCAAAACACTGAGGTCACTGGCTTGAGCATGGAATCAGACATGATCCATGGTCACTGGCTTGAGCTCAAAGGTTGCTGGCTTCAGTAAAGGGTCACTAGCTCAGTTGGAGCCACCCAATACCCCTTGGTCAAGGCACATATGAGAAAGCAAACAATGAACTGAAGTGCCGCAACTACAAGTTAGGGCTTCTCATCTCTCTCCCCTCTTCCTGTCTGTCTCTCTCACTAAAAAATAAGTAAATAAAACATTTTTTTTTCTTTCATTTTTCTGAAGCTGGAAAAGGAGAGGCAGTCAGACA
The DNA here is from genome assembly GCF_036850765.1 of Saccopteryx bilineata. NCBI lineage: Eukaryota > Metazoa > Chordata > Mammalia > Chiroptera > Emballonuridae > Saccopteryx > Saccopteryx bilineata. The sequence continues at coordinate 25,492,152 of NC_089491.1, read as the reverse complement.
GACTCCCGCATGCGCCCGACTGGGATCCACCCGGCATGCCCACCAGGGGGTGATGTTCTGCCCCTCTGGGGCGTCGCTCTGTTGCATCCAGAGCCATTCTAGCGCCTGAGGCAGAGGCCACAGAGCCATCCCCAGCGCCTGGGCCATCTTTGCTCCAATGGAGCCTCGGCTGCGGGAGGGGAAGAGAGAGACAGAGAGGAAGGAGAGGGGGAGGGGTGGAGAAGCAGATGGGCGCTTCTCCTGTGTGCCCTGGCCGGGAATCGAACCCGGGACTCCTGCATGCCAGGCCGATGCTCTACCGCTGAGCCAACCAGCCAGGGCCTAAATAAAACATTTTTTAAAAATAAAATGTAATTTTAAAATAACAACAAAAAGAAAAACTCGCTAGTTGAAGGATCTTACTTTTACTCAAGCTTGTCCCCTTCTAGATCATTATGTTAAAGCACCCTACAGAGACTAAGAGTCAGGCAGATGTGGATTCCAGTTCTGGTCCTAACCGTTAACCAGGTTTGTGACCCTGGGAAACTTTGGTTTATCCTCTGTACAACAAGGACATTTCCTACCCCGCCTGCTTCACAGGGCTGGCATAAAACTGCCTCCACGTGCTCTCATCAGGATGCCTGCATGTCAGAGGGTGGCTCTGTGGACAACGGAGTGGGAAAGAACCCAAATAGACTTGGAAATGCAAAGAAGGAAGGGGGCAGAGACCAGAGAAAGAACAAATGGTGGTCGAGGCAAATGTAGGAGGCAGGTATATTTAGGAAGACAAGCAGCCAAAGAAAGGAAGAAAAAGTGGAAAGGGAGAAGCAGAGTTAACAGAAAGTAAAAGTAAAAGATGGTCATTAAACCATCCTGGTGCTTATGGAATGCAGGTGCTACCAGAATAGACCTTAAGAGGTGTGGAGACAGTTCACGGGCCCCCGGAAGCATTTATCTTGCCCATAGGACAGTCTCCTTCACAGGACAAAGCTATTTGACCAACTCTTACTCCCTGTCAATCAGTTCGATTCAAACATTTACTGAGTGCCAATTACATGCTAGGTGTTGTGCTTAGTGAAAGGACATCCATTCATTAAACAAATACTTAGGCAGTGCTTTCCATGTGCTGGGTATTGTTCTAGCTACTGGGTGTAAAGCAATAAACATTACAAATCATATCTGTGCTCCTAATATGGACTAGATTAGATCTCAAATTTTAGTATTTTAAAGTTGAGGGAGATGACATTTCCCAATGAATGTAAAATGGCTCAACTTTCCTTAAATAGAAGACAGTGGAAGTTATGACACAGTTGTTACCTGATGGTATGAAGACAATATTGATGCCAAATATAGTGTGAGTCAGCCAGGTGTACAAGCCGTAGAAGCCCGCCATTTTGAGGGAAGCATCAAACACCCCTCTAGAATGCCCAAAAAGAAAAGGGAAAGTAAATAAACAGAGTATATTGTGATTCAGAAAAATCACTATTTCTAGGCTTCTGGCTACCCCATTACCAATCTGATAACAGCTTCAATTTTTCCAATGCCTGAAAATGCTGTTTTCATATTGTTTTATAGAAACAGAAAGACCTTATTTTAAAACCCAGAAATATGTTTTCTAAACTAATCTTTACATTTCTCTGATGAAAAGGTAACTGGAATAAAACACCTTAAATACCCTAGTCACTGAAATAGTCAACTTTTTGCATCTAAAACTGACCTTTTACCTCCAAAATAGATGGAAAAAAATTAAGCGTGAATATCATAATTCTGAGGATATGGTTAAACTCTAAATCCTCCAGCCTGGGGCCAGCCCTCCCCTTTGGCAAGAGCAAGTGAGGTATAACTTAACTTGTGCTTATCAGTCTTTCTTCTCCCATTAACTAAATTCTCCCACATTTCTTCAACTATTCAAGCAAGGCTACAAAGTAATATCCACAAATGCAAACTATTCAAGCATGCAGGTATTTGAGAAAGAATCTATGAAAACAGAAAAACAAATGTATTAACTCCAAAGTAAAATCAGAGATGAAAATACAAGAGGGGCAAAACCAGACACACATATTTAATGATTAACAGGATGAAGTCCATTAAAAATTGCCATCTCAGGCACTTCGTTTGTGCTGTTCAGCTGGAAAAAGCATAGTAGTACTGTGTAAGGAGGAGAAATAAGGAAGTGCTCAGAGGGAGCATAAGGGCAGCAAACCATAAGTTATCACAAGGTTTCTCAAAATTACAAAGCCTGGGATTCTGGAGGGCACTGAGGGACACGCTCATACAGTCACGAGAGAAGGAAAAGCCATCTGCAATGAGAAAAGCAGAGGCTGTGGCAGCAAAGGTGACACTGAACACACTAAGGGGAACACCACGTTTTTCCACAGTATCTTAAGAGGTTTACTCTAAGAGCACAGTCACGCTCTGGAACCTAGTGATTCAATCACTTAACAGGATTTGCAGACATGGATTTGGTGACAGAGTGGCTCCCCAAATTGTGAAACCCTTTTTGTCATCCTGACCAGCAGCTTTCACTCAAGAATGTCTTAAAGGTGCAGTGTGACCTCACAATAAGGACAGAGTAAAGGGGTATCAAAAAGACTGAAAGAAAGGGACATGGCCCACAGAAACATAAAAGATCTGAAAAGTGAATAGAGGAGACAGGGGAAAAGAAAAGTGGCCCAGGAAGAAAGAATGGCAGCATCTCAAAGACATGGAGAAGCCCGGAATGGAGAGGCCATGGGAGAAAGGGGAATGCTTTTAGTTTGACAGTGGTTAGAAAAAGGATGATTCAAGTTCCCTGAGGTAGCTGGAAATAAGAGACAAGGCTTAATAGAGGATAAGAGATTTGAGATGCACCAGCATGGATTCACCATAGGAAAGGAGAAGTTACCCCTAGGGGAAAGCCTAGGGAAAAATGGGGTAACAGCTGTGTTCTCATAAGGACCTACAGACAAAGACAGACCAGCCAAAGAGATAAGAAAATCGTTTCTGGAGTAGGAAGAAAATGACTAGAGTGTAGTATTCCCAGAGAACAAGGGAGAAAGAAGCTTTTGAGAAGGAGGGAATAAGATCATATATCACAGAGCAATTAATGAGAATAAAGTCTAAGAATAAAAGTACAGAATGATTAGAACTGGGAGAGGCAATGAGAAAAGATATAGTTGTAGTACTTTCATCAACCTTGTGTTACTTAAAAATTGTTAAGCCAAAAATACTACATCAAAGGTGCAACAAAGTAGAACTGAATCAACTGTCTGAGTGGCAAGTAAGCAACACTTGATCCAAAAGGGACCACTTGCAGCAAACAGCACAGACTTCTGTCTTTGGGAAGATTGATCACTTAGTATTTTCACTAAGGCAATGTTTAAGTAATTAATTCTGTGGACCCTGAATGCATTATATATTGTTTGAAGTTACTGAACATATTCATGTAACCTAGTGAGGGAAGAAAAACAACATATCCCCCTCTATGTTATTACTTAGGATCCGGTACACAAGGTCTATTAAACAGCATAGAAAAATCCTCTATTAACCAAGTGAAGTTTTTAACTCCCTCCCAAATTCCCAGTCATTTTTCTTTTCTCTTTTTTCTGTATCAGCTTTATTGAACTATCATTTATAAACAATAAAACTCTCCAGCTTTTAAGTATATATATAATTCAGCAAATTTTGACAAGTGTAGTTTCATAACCACCAATACAATCAAGATATAGGACACTTCCATCACCCCCAAAAGATCCCTCATGCCCTTTTATATTGAGTCAATCCCTCCCTAAATATACTTTCTGTCACTACAGTTTTGCCTTTTCTACAGGAGAGTCAGGGAAAGAGACGAGAGGACAGTAGAGGTCAGAGAGAAAAAGAGAGAAGATGCTACGCAGCTGGCCTTGAGGATAGAGGAAGAGGCCACATGCCAAGGAATGCAGGCGGCCTCTAGAAGCTAGAGAAGGCAAGGAGATGGATTCTCCCCTAAAACCTTCTGAAAGCACAGCCCTGCTGATACCTGGAATATAGGACCTCTGACCTCCAGAACTATAAGGTACGAAAACCTGTCTTGTTTAAGCCACCAAGTTTATGGTAACTTATTACAACAGCAACAGAAAACTGATGCGACCCACTATGTGCCAAGTACTGTTATATGCTCTGCGACCCACTATGTGCCAAGTACTGTTATATCTCATTTTATTGATTCCCTGGTTCGGTTCCCTGGTCCATGCACAAAAAAGATTCCTGATCAGTAATCAGGTAAATTTGTTAAACTGGAAGTACATTATGGTTTTTTAAAAAAAAAAAAAAAAAAAAAAAAAGGGCCCTGGCCGGTTGGCTCAGCGGTAGAGCGTCGACCTGGCATGCGGGGGACCCGGGTTCGATTCCCGGCCAGGGCACATAGGAGAAGCACCCATTTGCTTCTCCACCCCCACCCCCTCCTTCCTTTCTGTCTCTCTCTTCCCCTCCCACAGCAAAGGCTCCATTGGAGCAAAGATGGCCCGGGTGCTGGGGATGGCTCCTTGGCCTCTGCCCCAGGCGCTAGAGTGGCTCTGGTGGCGGCAGAGTGACGCCCTGGAGGGGCAGAGCATCGCCCCCTGGTGGGCAGAGCATCGCCCCTGGTGGGCGTGCCGGGTGGATCCCGGTCGGGCACATGCGGGAGTCTGTCTGACTGTTTCTCCCCGTTTCTAGCTTCAGAAAAATACAAAAAAAAAAAAAAGGTCAAAATGAGGGCAAGGTGGGCCTGAACTGCTCACAGTTAAAAGGCAAAAAGCCCTTCTAGAAATTGTTGGAGCTATGTACTACATCATTTTGGTGTACTATCCCTAAGTCTAAGCACCCAATTCACTAAAGGCCAAGATACTGGGTGAAAATTTGTTTCTGATATCTAGATTTCTATTATATATTATTAAGATATTTTCATGCAGGTCAATCAAGTACTTAACAGTCCTCAAAACCATGAAACGATACAACAGAAGCCTGGTCAGTTGCATACAGCCTGAATCGGTCCTGGCCAGGACTTGGATTCGAAATGGCTACCCTAGCTGACTAGTTCCAGAGGGGAGCTGGGGCTTAGTATACACTTCTTAAGACAAACTGGGAGTGAAGTGTTCAGGCAAATGGAAGTCAAGCATGGGGGTGAGGAGCAGAGGCACTGAGGAGCAGTGAGACAAGCCACATATGGTGCCCACAGTGTGTGTGCTCACGCCTGGTCGGCACAACTTCATGTGGAACTCCTGTGTTCCGTCCGGCCTTCCGTGACCTGGTTTCCTGGACTGGAAGTTAGCACACCAGGGCGAGCCAGTTCACAGATCCAACAGTTCTGAGTGGGTTAGTCCTGCCTTTTCATCGGAAATAACTCAGGCCCTCATCTGAAGCTTTTTTTTAAAACTGAACTACATTCCCAGTTTAACACATTTACTTGATGTCTGACTAGAGGGCTCTTTTCTGGATGAATGAGGGTACGTAACAAGGAATCACTGAAATGACGTGTGCAGCATGTAGCACAGAGCGTGACACAAAAGTGAGGGTAGAGCGTGGCCAGGGAAAGAAAGGATGAGACTAGAGGTCAAGGGCCCAGGGCTCAGGAGCCCACGGAGGAACACCAGTGGGGAGTAAAGGAAGACAGGGGAAGAATGAGGTAGAGGGGTGAGAAATGCTAAGGAAGGAGACGAATAAGGAAGGAGATTCGGTAGGAAGAACAAGGAGATGCGAGTCATGAGACATGAAACAGTTCTGGCTCTGCCGTCAGCTGCTCTGCAGTTCCAATTCTGTCACTTACCAGTAGCATGACTTTGAAAACCATATAAATTCTCTGAGCCTCTTTCCTTGATTGTAAAAGAGAGTTAATAGCAGTCACCTCAAAGTGTTATTATGAAGAGTAATAATGCAATTGATGTGCTACACTCAGTGCCAGGCTCATCATAAGCACTCAGTTAAGTTGGGGCCATTATAGAATTGTGTCATTATTACCAATTAGCATTATAATAAAGCTAAGAATATGCCCATAGTTTCTCTTTTCTTCTTCAAGGTTTTGGAAGTATATCTATTTTTGCTTTGTGCTAAAGAGGTACAAGGTATGACAATGCTGAAAATTCATATAGCATAACACAAAGTTTTAGATTAAGTTACTTTAAATTGTAAGGTACTGATCGGCCTACATGAGCAATAATCCAAAATAATGACTATACAATCAACCACTCATCTCTCAGGAATCTATTTTGCTAGGAACATAATCAAAACTTTATTTGTCATATAACTAATGACATGTACAGTACAGTTTGAATGAATTACCAAAAATCATTAGTTTAATCAATGCAAGAACATTCTTACAATCATACCAGTGAAAGATCATTCACTCATTGATATCAACCCATTAAACAATACTTTCTGGATACTCAGACTGAGGGAGCATTTACCTTTCCTGCCATCACATTATGATACCCTTCATGAAATCCCTTGCAAAAATCACAATAGCTATGACTGTGGCATTTTCTAAGAGTGGTAATGTATGACTGGTGCTAGGTGAAGACATGGTGCCATGGGCATTACCCTTCCCTTTACAAATGCTCCAACCATATATCAAGCACTTACCATGCAAATCCACAGAAAACCTACATCAAGTTCACCTGTCTAACATGTATGTAACATATAGTGTTCTTCCACTCTCTACCTTAATCCTCTATTTTGAATAGTGCCTGTGCCGTCTTCTGGGACCTCCCCTTTCTGTGATTCTCAAAGATTACTGACAGCTGTTCTCTAACTATATCTCCAGGCTTTTAAAGAGTTAAATTTTAAGTTCAGAAGACTCTGGAAGCTCTTTTCTTCCCCTCTTTTGGTAGCTACGCTGTGCTGGCTCAGCAGGTCTTCGTGTAATGGAAGAAGAGAATGATACCAGCCACTGAGCTGGAGGCTCCCCCTTTCTACAAGGCCACAGCCTCACTCAGAGATCTCCCCTCTGTTACTACTGCAGACGTTACCAGACCTCGCGCCATATGTAAACTGTTCCGGGGCAGGGCTCCCCCTATTGGAGGCAAAACATAGTGCATCCAATCGAGTTAGGCCCCAGCTAAGTATACACCTCTCTGTGAAGAAAAGTTCCAGGTTCATACATAATCAGCTCTTGGTCTGCTTCCAAGCTTTTTCTAATAAATGCTCTTGTGTATTTATACTGTACTGCAGTAAAGATGTGTGTGTCCGTGGCTCATTTACACAACTATATCTCTAACTCTTCCATACTAGGGCCTTGACCTGATTTCAAATGATTCGTTAGAATTTTAATTCTTACCCATAACCTCTGTCTTCATTCCTCATAAGCTCTAAGCTGAAAATGTACCTCTTTCACAAGTTTTCTAATACTTCAATTATCAGCCCTTTCTTGTTTCTGCCCAAAAGTTGTTCTTGTTACTTTACTAAACTGAATGAGAGAAAACCAGCCTGACAACCCAGGCTTTGATCAGATAACCTGCTTTTAATGCAGTGAGATTTGAAGCAAACAGGGGAGTGGGGAGAATGATAAACTCTATGCCCTCAGAACACAGGGCTCCTGACCACAGACAAGTAGGAAGCACGTGTCTAAGGAAAAAGAGAAACAAAGAAAAGGTGAGTGAAATGCCCAAAATAAAATTCTGCCTACTCCTAACCTTTCCTTATACTGGTTCTGCCCTCTTTTCTTTCTAAAGGTCAAACAGGAAGGCTGTCAAGCTATCACTGCCCCGGAAACAACAGCTATTATTTACTTATCAGTCTTGACCCTCCCTGCAATACACTGCACAGTGAGCAGGTGAGCTAGTGGAGGGGGCAGGCCAGCTTCCAGAGACACAGCCTGCGTAGTTCCCCCTTACCTGTAAGGCATATGGCACATATGGCATAGCCCCAGGGGATGCCTGAAACCATGGATAACTCTACAAATAGTATGATTTTTCCTATACATACTTATCTTTTCACTTAAAGGAAGTACTTCACAGCTTCTCTTTGGCATATCCAAATTGCCAGCATCACTACTCTTGTGCTTTGGGGGCCATTATTAGGTAACATAAGGGTGACTTGAACACAAGCATGGCCATACCCCACTAGCCAATCTGACAACCAATAAGGAAGGCTATGAGTGACTAATGGCAGGAGCAATACAGCGTGGATACACTGGACAGAGAGATGATTCACATCCCAGGTGGGAGAAGCAACACAGCACAAGATGTCCTCATGCTCCACAGAACCACACACAACTTAAAACCTATAATTTATTTATTTCTAGAATTTTTCATTTAATATTTTCGGACCATGGTTGAACATAGGTAACTGAAACCACAGAAGGCGAAACTTAGGCTAAGGGGAGGCCCACCATTAGCAATTGGGAAACGCATCCCCCAGCACCCTTGGTCACTACCTAGCCTCATTCGAGAAGTTCCACCTCCTGCCCTTTCCTGGTTCATCTGCCCCAGCACCCAGCTCTGCAGTACAATGAACAGAAACCTGGTGAACACTGGATTTCCCACTCCAGAGGGGTACAGTCATGCTGTGTGCACATGCAGACCTAGAGCAAGGCTGAGGGTCTAGGGGGCAGGCACTAACATGGAAGCCTTCCGTCCGCACCGGAAGTGGTAGTCACTCACACACACAGGTATGTACAACAGTGGCATCACATTGGATCACCTGGAAACCCTGGCAGCAGGAATATTAGCTCAATATTATTATCTCATTAATACATGGTTTTGTGTTTCTGACAATGTCTAGTCATTATAGACGCTTACTCAAAGGCTAACGAAAAATATTAACAAGGGGTGACTTCAATTATAGATGCAAATAGCAAACATTTGTATCTAAACAAAAGTTCTATTATAAGCCTATAAAATAAATCTAGCAATCTTTAAAGAAACACAGTGAGAAACTAAATACATGACAAAAGTTTTTTAAGGTCATTTTCCTTAGAAACTTGAAGAAGTAAAAGGTTAGGTTTTACTAGATCAATCTTTAATCAAGTAGATTAAACAGGCACTCTATTTACTGAACTAGTTATTATTTAAGAACTTTAGCTATTTTAATGACCCAATTATGCATAAGAGATTCTGTTTCTCCATGCCAATGTTAGGAGAGATATCTCTTCAAATAAGTGAAAATATATTTTCTGACAGCTTTAAACTCTTCCTTATACATTTTTAATTACATTAGAATAAATTTAAATATACATTTGTTACACATTTAAAAACAAATGCTGTTCGTAACCTTAAATCCGTGAGAATTTCTTACCAATAAACATTTAATTTGCTCCAAGTAAAAAATGGAAATACTATTATAATACACTAAATGATCGACACTATTTGATTTTAAACCCAAATACTTTTAATCCTCCCAAATTGGAGGACAGAGGTGGGAAGCACGTTAACTTTCCAGCTGAAAATACAGTACGTACATTCTCCCATCGAACTCATCAGCAGGACTCCCACCCACTGAAAAGCTGTGATCCCACAAGCAAGAGCCATACCCGTGTGCATGCACTCATGTGAAAATATCACACACACTAAATTGCACTGAGGCCGTGAAACATGCAACTTAGTAATGTGCAATATCTCCACCAGAGCAAGCAGAATGGGAGCATCGGGGAGGAGGGCATGATGCAAACATTCGGGACACAACATGCTCTGAGGGGAGGAAATCAGTTTAGGGATGAAGGATGCATGCCACGGACTCAAAAATTCATGAAATGAAAACCTAACCACAAATGCTTTTCATTTAGAATACTTATTCCGAATGGCAAATGACAATTAAGGTTCAAAAACTCAATGAGACAGTGATTATAAAGTAGCCACATATTTCAAAAGGCAAAGCTTGAAGAACAAAGACATTTTCACTGTTTGGTCATGCAGTCAACTCTCAATTTCAATTCCACTTTCAACTTATTAATGGACCATATAAAATGAGTTTAGTGATCAGCTTACCCGCAACATTGATAATGACTAATGATTGATGCCTATAAATTCTGATATCACTGAAAATTTGCAGACTAAACGATACTCTCAGGACACTACAATACTTTCATAATCATTTGTATAATATTTTTCCTCTTAAAATGTTTCTCCATGGAAAAATATATTCCATCTTGAACACAACCCTTCAGAATGACGAGTCTGACAAGAGCCCTTAGAACTAGAACCCACTGCTCTCACATACATGAAAAGATGCTTCAGAGGCATCTATATAAAACCTGTATATATTGTTTTATCTTGAATTTGACCCAGTAAAAAAATAGATCAAAAGCACTTAGACTGTTAAAAATCACCCTGAATTACAACCTTTAATTTATATAACTTGATATAGCTGTGGTCAGAAAAATGGCCCTGGCTATAACAAGTTCTCTAGTCTACACCATTATTTTAAGACCACAAAAATCTATCAGTTTTGAGAATCATTAGGATTATAACTCTGGTACTAAGGACTGTTAACTTTATTTTCCTGCATTAAAAATAAGATGATAAAACGAATGGGTTTTTCCAAGTATACTCTGGAACCAAGACATGGGCTACTGTTAAGAGCAAGTGCATGATTAGTGTCTGCAAACCCAAGATGATAAGGCAAATCTAACTTGTAGAAAGATACTGATTTCCTCCCATCTCTCTCTGAAGGTGACCATATTCTTCTAATCTCAAGTTCCCTCCTGAGACAAACACCTGAATTTTTAGCTATCAGCTTCATGTGTCCTTCTGAAAAGTCTTAACAGAACAAATTTAACTCATGACCTTCTCCCCTAACCACTCCTCCTAGAAGAAGGTATGGTGGTATACCAGAAGGATAACAGGATTTCAATCAGCTAGACCTGGATGCAAACCACAGCTCTGCTTACCAATTCCTAGCAACTAGGACATTAAAGAATTAGTTTAAAACAAAGGTAATTTCAATGTCACCCCAATAAATTCAATAAAAAAGGAAAAACTTATAAAAACAAATAAAAAATAAAACAAAGGATAACTTAGTTTTCATACCAAATATGCCATGAAAAAAAGGTGACTCGACTAACTTTCATAGGATGGTCAGCAAGTGGTTCATGCTAAGAAAACTACAGTACAAGAGAAAATGTAAAAACAGATTTGAAGATAGAAAAGCTGTTGTGAGAATAAGAGTCAGTGCTAATGAAGATTACTTTAGGAAAATAAAATATCTTTTGTGAAGTTCTATATGGACAAAGTAGGTATTTTTTTGTAAAACTTGGATTAAGTCACACTTTACCCAGGCCTTGCTGGTAGGAAGAAGGGAGAAAACCGATCAAAGTTTCCAGAGAGGACATTATTTCAGGAGCATTCATCCTATCTGAATGTAAGAACATTTTCCAAATACCAAAGGGTATTTTCACCAGCTCTTCCATGAATACAGTGAAAAAATAAGCAAAGCTTAGTGAGACAGGATTATCAGGACAAATCAAGATTTCTGTAGAAGACCAGTTCCAACCAATGGTATTTTTTTACAAGTATATGGAAACAGGAATGCCAGAAAAAGAGTCACTATTCAAGAGAAACTTAGAGCCACCTGGCTAACAACTTATGAGAAAAAGGAGCTCTAACAGATAATATAAGAATTTAATAGGAGTAGCTATTCATAAAAAGTAAAAATGTAGTCCAGTGTTAATAAGCCCAGAGCAATGAGAGACAAGGACTTCAAATGAGGGGCTTCAAAAGGCCTCTCCCTACCGGAAATGATGAAGAGAAAATAAGGGGGCAGGAGCCTGTGACCTGGAAAGAGCACACGAGGAAGAAATGTAGAAGCACCATCTCATTCAGAAACTACGCCTACAATTCATGGGTCCCAGAAGACACAATGGAAGTTTCTGGCCAGAACCTGCAATGCACACAGAGCCTCTGATGTAAAGATAATCAAAAACTTTGCATTGCCAGTATCCAACCTTCCCCCACCCACCGAAGGCACAGCTGGCTGAGGGGAGAGGAAGGAGGACACTGGAAGGTCACCAACTCCCTCCCTGAACAAAGCTGGAGTTCCTGAGGAGCTTCCAGAAGGAGGCTTCCGAGAGCAGGAGAGCTGTGTGTGTGTGTGCACGGGAGAGGCGGGGGTCCTGGGCAAGTGACAAGGTGAGTAGGAGCTACAGCAAGAACCTGCGGAGGAAAAGCTGACGGGGACAGGACATTACATTTCTGTCAATCACAGGCTGGAGCAGGATATGGAGACTGTTCGGAATTTTTTCTTATCAACATTTGCACTATTCATATTATCCTCTGAAAAGAAGATAAAAAGTTCTGAAGACACAAGTTCCCTCACCAGTTTAGTGCCGAATGTTACTAGAAAAGACAGAAAACGGGCTTCTGACAGAAAGAAGTTTCCAAAGGAAATCATAATAGCATCAATCTCACCCCTACCTGATAGCTTCTTCCACAGACTGGCCAATAATATTAGAAGAAGGACCTGGCTGAGAGAGTGGTGTCAGGCTGATCACCCACTTCACTGGCTTGTAGTACTCATCGCTGGAACTTAATAGATAAAACAGGGTGGTCAGGAAAATTATCTGCAAAACAAAGGACAGTAGCTCCTAAAAAATCACATTTGCGAACGACAGGAAGGAAACACACGTGGACCCGAGAACACACTTGACTGTGGGAGGAGGTGGGGCCCGTTTTTGTCTACATACGTACGAGCGAGAGCACGAAGTTGAGCAGGGCCGTGCCGCTGTAGAAGAGGATGGTCAGGAGCGTGGTGACGGTGGTGAAGAGCAGGCTCACGTTCCGGCTCATCACAATCCACAGGGACTCCAAGATCTGAGAGCAGAAGCTGAGTATCAGAACTAATCCTCGGGAAAGAAGCTTCTACAGGGAGGTAGTGCGCTTTTAATACAGTACCATACACTGAAAAGACAAGAACTGAGTGTTGTTTTATTTTCTTAATTTGATTGACTGATTGAGAGAGAAATGTTGACTAGTTGTTCCACTTATTTATGCATTCATTGGTTGATTCTTGTATGCGCCCTGATCGGGGATCGACTGGCCAGGTAAGAACTGAGTATTACTTTAAATGCAAAAAAATAATAATAATCATTTAAAAATACAAATATCGATTAGTAAAGAAAATGATTAAGTAAATTATGGTGAAGCTACTCGAAATAATATTAGGCTGCCATTAAAACCATCACTATTATAACATAGGAAAGTATTTTATGATTATAATGCTGACTTTATTTTATTTATTTATTTATTTATTTATTTATTTATTTCCCTGAAGTTGAAAACGGGGAGGCAGTCAGACAGATTCCCGCATGCGCCCAACCGGGATCCACCCAGTATGCCCACCAGGGGGTGATGCTCTGCCCCTCTGGGGTGTCGCTGTCAACCAGAGCCACTCTAGCGCCTGAGGCAGAGGCCATAGAGCCATCCTCAGCACCCAGGGCCAACTTTGCTCCAATGGAGCCTCGGCTGCGGGAGAGGAAGAGAGAGACAGAGAGGAAGGAGAGGGGGAGGGGTGGAGAAGCAGATGGGCGCTTCTCTTGTGTGCCCTGGCCAGGAATCAAACCCGGGACTCCTGCACGCCAGGCCGACGCTCTACCACTGAGCCAACCGGCCAGGGCTTATAATGCTAACTTTTTTTTTTTCCTGAAGCTGGAAATGGGGAGAGACAGTCAGACAGACTCCCGCATGCGCCCGACCGGGATCCACCCAGCACACCCACCAGGGGCGATGCTCTGCCCACCAGGGGGCGATGCTCTGCCCCTCCGGGGCGTCGCCATGTTGCGACCAGAGCCACTCTAGCGCCTGGGGCAGAGGCCAAGGAGCCATCCCCAGCGCCCGGGCCATCTTTGCTCCAATGGAGCCTTGGCTGTGGGAGGGGAAGAGAGAGACAGAGAGGAAGGAGGGGGAGGGGGTGGAGAAGCAAATGGGCGCTTCTCCTATGTGCCCTGGCAGGGAATCGAACCCGGGTTCCCCGCACGCCAGGCCGACGCTCTACTGCTGAGCCAACAGGCCAGGGCCTTATAATGCTAACTTTACAATACAAGATAAGGAGAATTTTATATATATAGCATGATTATAACTATGTAAGAATGGTTTGCATCAGAAAAATATGTACAGGAGAATATGTCAAAAGGCAACCTGTGGTTACCCTCAGCTTGTAGGTCCACAAGTGCAGGTCACAAAAACCTAGCATTTGTCTTATTAGCTTCCTCCCTCCTTGCCACCTTCAACTTAGCTTCATCTACGACTACCAAAGCATCATCACTAAAATCACCATAAAAGAAATGACCAGACAGGGTCAAGGACTGAGCTCTGCAGCTGAAAAAATCACTCCTCACAAAGACGAGGTTCCTTATACTAAAACCTACTGAGTTCTGTTGCTCCATCACCTGCAAACATACTAGAACCAGCTATTAAAATTAAGGTTATTAATATATGTTAAATATAATTAAAGGAAGATGTATATCATCTACAGCACACCTTCATGTTTTCATTTCCTATATCTTCATAAATTTAAATTCCCTGATGATAAGGTCTGTTCTATTCTCCCCAAGTAATGAAAAACATGGAAGCAAAATGATCAGATAAACACTTTCCCTTAGTTTTCAAAGTGCTCCCATAAACCTCACAACACTGCGCGGGAAAAAATGCAGATGATCATCATCTTTATTCTATAACTGAAGCTCCAAGGTTTTTTTTAAAACTTCTCAAGGGCAAGGAGCTAATAAGTGGAACAAGAGCCGGGACCAGAACTCGTAACGTCTTGATTTTATTTTGGTGCCCTTTCCAAAACAGCAGTTCTGTTTTCTGTCAGTTGTTCAAGTTACACCATCTGTGCTATGAAAGGCCTATCCATTCCTTTCCTACCTCAAATGTACCATTTATAAAGGCACATTTTGTTGTCCTCGGCATTTCTTGCAAACCTCAGCTCAGTCTTACTAAGAGAACTTTGTCAGGCTGGGTTCATTTACAAAAACTCCTTACATAAAGTCTTGAAAAATGTTTCACAATGCCTACAAAAATATGCATGATTGACTGTCTGACCCTGTGGGGTACAGGAATGAATGAATAATGGCACTGATTCCAAAAAGCAAACCAACAATGCCCTTACTTGTGACTTTGACAAGCATTCTTTTGGGGGCCTCAATCACTTCGGAATTTTATCAAAAAAAAAAAAAGTTTTGAGCCCTGGCCGGTTGGCTCAGCGGTAGAGCGTCGGCCTAGCGTGCGGAGGACCCGGGTTCGATTCCTGGCCAGGGCACATAGGAGAAGCGCCCGTTTGCTTCTCCACCCCTCCGCCGCGCTTTCCTCTCTGTCTCTCTCTTCCCCTCCCGCAGCCAAGGCTCCATTGGAGCAAAGATGGCCCGGGCGCTGGGCATGGCTCTGTGGCCTCTGCCTCAGGCGCTAGAGTGGCTCTGGTCGCAATATGGCGACGCCCAGGATGGGCAGAGCATCGCCCCCTGGGGGGCAGAGCACCGCCCCTGGTGGGCGCATGCGGGAGTCTGTCTGACTGTCTCTCCGTTTCCAGCTTCAGAAAAGAAAAAAAAAAAATGGAAAAAAAAAAGTTTTGAATAGTTTCTGGGTCACACTGATAGGAAATCACTGTGGTGATTCTTAAGAAATTAGCTGAATTCATTAATTGTAGACTGGTAGTCGCCAAGATCAAGGAACCTTTCTGTGTTCTCAAGGGGATTAGGAAGGAGGGTTTAGAACATAAGAAAGAGCTGCTGGGGGCCCTGGCCGGTTAGCTCAGTGGTAGTGCGTCGGCCTGGCGTGCAGGAGTCCCGGGTTCGATTCCCAGCCAGGGCACACAGGAGAAGCGCCCATTTGCTTCTCCACCCCTCCCCCTCTCCTTCCTCTCTGTCTCTCTCTTCCCCTCCCACAGCCGAGGCTCCATTGGAGCAAAGTTGGCCGGGGCGCTGAGGATGGCTCTGTGGCCTCTGCCTCAGGCGCTAGGATGGCTCTGGATGCAACAGAGCGACGCCCCAGAGGGGCAGAGCATCGCCCCCTGGTGGACATTATGGGTGGATCTCGGTGGGGCGCTGCTGGGCATTACAAGCATGATGGCGGAAACAGATTTCATTTCAAACTGTTACAGCTCTATTAGGTGATTGACAGGAAGGGAGAGTGTGAGTCAGGAACGGGGGTAGGAACCGAAGGACTTATAAGAGAACCCCGAAGGAAGTCCAGGAGGGCACTGAGGGACTTGTAAGAAAGTCGCATCTTTACCTTCATCTTCCATATTAGAAAGCCAAAAGAGAACGTCTAAAATTGCAAAACCAAGAAAGAGCAGCATAAACATTATTTTAGAAATTTAGAAGTGAAAAACCCAGAAAAAGCTAAACCGAGGGTGGGGGTGGGTAAACACACAATACAATATATAGATGATGTATTACAGAATTGTGCACCTGAAACCTATACAATTTTATCAACCACTGTCAGCCTCATAAATTAATCAAGTTAAAAAATAAGATAAAATAAACTGGCAGCTGTTTCTGTAGAATGAGACTCAAGAGGAGTTTTAAAGCAGTGGTTTTCACCCTTTTTACACTTGAGGACCAGTGATCTAAGACAACCTCAACAGTATTTTCATCCATGATATGGCTGATAAGGGAGCAATCATCCAGAGCACAAGCGAATTCATCTAAGATCACTGACTCTAAAATCTTCATAAACATTAAGGTGGTTAACTTTGTCACAGGCCTGCGGTTAAAAAATACTGTCTTAAAGAATTTTTGACTTTTCAGCTCTGGTCATCTATTATTTTGATAAAAATTAAACTTAAAACATCTATCATTGCAAACCTCAACTTTTGTTAACTTGATGAAACGTCCCAAGTTTATTCTAGTAATGTTCTTCTCATCTCTGTGAGAAGCCACGGGCTGAGACACCCCACGAAGTACACTGCTGATAAAGGGCGGACATTAAAACTTAGCAGCACTGCTAGCTGTTCTTTGCCACCTTCTACCCTTTGTAAAAAAAAAATGCAGAGGTAGATGGTATATGGGGTCGAAAACCAAATTTCCATCTGCCAAAGGGTTCCGCCCACCAGAGAGACAACTCCCTCTCGAGTGGTCCAGCTAAGGACACTGTGGTCAGCCTCTGGGGATGAGGCTGCCTACCTCAGAGCTGACAGCCACAGCTCCGTGCACATGCCTCCTGAGCAGCATCTCTTGGTTCTCAGGTCTATGGTTTTTGGACATCTTTCTAAATAGTGTATTTAGGATTTTCAAAACTGCACATGTGGCATTAAAAACAGGGTGCACTATAAAGGCCTATAAGAGTATAAAGAACACTGGAAATCAGTGTTTCTGTTTTGACAAATAAGTGCAGTTCAACTATATATAAATACTATTTCTTACAGAAAGAAATGTCTCGATGTTCTCGTGAACAAAGGATGCGATATCCTGCCAGTCCAGTATGTCTCCCAGCCAACTGTTCTGACGATTTATGTGCATCTTGTGTCCTTTGTGCCTTCCAGAATGTGTTACGTTCTACGGAATAAAACAATACAGATGTGAAATCTCCCTCTTAACCTAAAACCCAGAAAGTATAAACAACCTATTTTGTTTTAGGTCCACCTGAGCACTTCGGTAAATACACAGAGGTGGAAAACTTTGCATTGAGAAATCAATTACAACCTCCATCTAAAGACCTAAAAGATACTATTTTTTCCATGTACATGCTAGTTACCAAGTCTAAGCAAGTCTCAGCCTCACTCAAGTGCTTTCCCCTAAGTACCCTTGTGAACCCCCTTCATTCCTCAGTGCAGTCAACTGTACACAAACACAGCATTTCCTTTCATCCCCCCCCCCCCCCCGCCTTCTTAGTCCCTCTACTTTTCCTCGGTCTCTCACTTTTGCTTTTTATCCTCCTTTCCTCACCACCCTTATTAACCTTTCATACAAGATAAAGGGAGTGGTGGGGTGGGGAGGAGTATGAAAAAGCTCACCTAAAACTAATACAGTGTTATGTGTCAATTCTATCTCAATCAAACGGGGAAAAACATGAACAAGAACCAAGGGGTGTCTAACTTGTCTACCTGGAAGAGAATTACATTGACAGGAATGCAGGAATGACTAGGTTTGAAGGAGAGATGAATAAAACAATTTCACCTGTTTATTTTTGGTTATTTAATGTGGTCATTAGAAAAAATAACATTAGATGGCTTCCACTACATTTCTACTGCACAAAGCTAGTCCAAACGGCGAGACGCTGCTGTGGAGAGTGAGCAGAAGATGGAATACTGATATAACAGAGCAGGGGTAGTCACCCTTTTTATACCTACCGCCCATTTTTGTATCTCTGTTAGTAGTAAAATTTTCTAATCGCCCACAGGTTCCACAGTAATGGTGATTTATAAAGTAGGGAAGTAACTTTACTTTATAAAATTTATAAAGCAGAGTTACAGCAAGTTAAAGCATATAATAATATAATAATTACTTACCAAGTATATACTTTATGTCAGATTTTCGCTAAGTTTGGCAGAATAAATCTTTGTAAAACAACTTACTATAGTTAAATCTATCTTTTTATTTATACTTTGGTTGCTCCACTACCGCCCACCATGAAAGCTGGAACACCCACTAGTGGGCGGTAGGGACCAGGTTGACCAGCACTGCACCAGAGAGACTGGTGGATTCTGCCATGGAGATTAACCATCAACTCACTCTGATTTATAGTGACCTAAGGTTTAAGACCTTGCAGCTTAAAAATCTCAGTGAATGAAATCTCAGTATTAACACAATCCTATCTGGTCACTGGGTCTATACAGTAAAAGGATTTTATTAGTTTACAACTGAAATCCTTAGCTAAAATAACTTACCTTTACAAACCAAGAATGATACAGTCTGTCCCAAAGTTCTAGTACTTGCTTTTCAATCAAAGCCGTATTGTTCACCTTATCACCGAGAATTTTATGAAGCTAGAAGACAGACAGATATGATCTGGTTTAATATTCCAGGCAATAATCCAGCACAATGAATACAGGCTGGGTCATTACATTTGTTCCAAATCAAACTGAAATGTCCCAGACTGTTTAATTGCCTCTAGCCACATTATGTTCTTTTCATAAACTTTGCTCTGCAATACTCCCAGAAATCTCCTCTCTCTCGTCTTTTGCTCCTTTGTTCTTTCTTCTATCCTTCAGTCTCAAGCAGAGCTACTTTGGGCTATAAAAGAATGGCTCAAATAAAGCCATGTTTATGGACTTCTCCGATCATATCTTCCCAGATAAAACCTTTCCAATGTGACCCCAGTGCCCACTCGTTACATAGAAGTCTCATATTACATTTATCACTATTATTAAGAATTGCCACAGATCTTAAGAGATATTTTAGAAACTTAGTTATAAACACAGATATTTCCCTTAGTTTGCAGAGAGATATCAGGTCTCAGAGTTATGACTGATCAGAATGGCTGCAGGATCTATGGGCATCAAGTATACTTCAGGTAACTTAGAGAAAGGCTATTCATTATAGTATCTTCTCCCACATTTTATGTGTCATTAAAACTCTACGGTAATATTAAAGGCACTTTAAAAAAAAGATTTTATTTATTCATTTTAGAGAGGAGAGAGAAAGAGAAAGAGAGAAAGAGAGAGAGAGAGAGAGAGAGAGAGAGAGAGAAGGGGGAGGGGCAGGAACCATCAACTCCCATATGTGCCTGACCAGGCAGGCCCAGGGTTTCAAACCAGCAACCTCAGCATTCCAGGTCGACGCTTTATCCACTGCGCCACCACACATCAGGCTAAACGCACTTTTTAAAGGGCAAACACTGATCTATAGTCCTACTTTCCTTAATAAAACTGGCCTCTTCATTTCCTTTGCAACTTTCTGCCTGTCTGCATAGACATAATTTAGACTTCTGTGTTTTCTTTTACATCATAAACATTTCATATTTAGCCTTCATCACTAATCTTCACCTTTACTTGTAATGGGGGTTTCATATTAGTTCATTAAGTTTTGGTGTTTTCATTTAATCATTACCAAATCATAGGATATATAAATAGTTCGCAATTTTATTTTTTAAGTGAGAGGAGGGGAGATAGACAGATTCCAGCATGTGCCCCCTGACCAGGATCTACCCAGTAACCCCCATCTGGGGCCAATGCTCCAATCAACAGAGCTCGCCTCAGCACCCAGGGCAGACATTCAAACCAATCAAGCCACTGGCTGCAACAGAGGAAGAGAGAGAGAAAGGGGAGAGGAAAGGGAAGAGAAGCAGATAGTTGCTTCTCATGTGTGCCCTGACTGAGAATCAAATCTGAGATATCAGTACACAGGGCCAAAGCTCTATCCACTGAGCGATCCAGTCAGGACCCTGTGATAGTTCTGAGATTTATGTCCATATATTTATCTTTCACTTTTCTTTCTTTTTTTT
Organism: Saccopteryx bilineata; assembly: GCF_036850765.1. Taxonomy (NCBI): domain Eukaryota; kingdom Metazoa; phylum Chordata; class Mammalia; order Chiroptera; family Emballonuridae; genus Saccopteryx; species Saccopteryx bilineata. The sequence continues at coordinate 25,471,873 of NC_089491.1, read as the reverse complement.
AATTCAGTGAAAAGAGGGGAGGCAGAGACAGACTTCTGTATGCACCCTGATTGGGATCTACCCAGTAAGCCCACTAGGGGGCAATGCTCTGCTCATCTGGGGTGTTGCTGTGTTGCTCAGCAACCAAGCTCTTCTTAGCACCTGAGGCAGAGGCCATAGAGCCATCCTCAGCTCTCATCCTCATCCAACTCACTCCAAGTTGAGCCATGGCTGCAGGAGGGTAAGAGAGAGAGAGAGAGGGATATATAGAGAGAAGCCAGAGGGAGAGGGGTGGAGAAGCACATGGGTACTTCTCCTATGTGCTCTGACCTGGAATTGAACCTGAGGCATCCACACACCAGGTTGATGCTCTACCACTGAGCCAATCCACTAGGGCCTCACTTTTCAATAAATATACTTAAAAAACTTACACGTTACACTTGATTATATTATGTTATAGCCCCAGGAAAATCAATAATACACATCTTTCTCTTAACTTGATCACAATTCCATCCTTGGGTCAGTAGATTACTATACACAATGTGTACAATTTTCAGGATACCTTTTTTTTTTCAAGATATCTTTTTACCCCAAGACTTTGTTTTGACCTTTGAACACAGATTCACACACTAATCCTTTTTCTGGACACATGTCTCACTCCAACCAATTTTGTCAGTCCCTAAATGGTCCTAATTACTTAAATATATTTATTCTTTTTTTTTTTTTTAGAGAGGAGAGAGAGAGGGAGAGAGAGAAACAGAAAGAGAGAAGGGGGGGAGGAGCTGGAAGCATCAACTCCCATATGTGCCTTGACCAGGCAAGCCCAGGGTTTCGAACCGGCGACCTCAGCATTTTCAGGTCGACGCTTTATCCACTGCGCCACCACAGGTCAGGCTACTTAAATATATTAAAACTCCAAATCGCCTTCATTCCCATATGCTATACGAGAGGGGACAAAAAGAATATCCCCAATCCGTATCATGGAATCTGATCTGTAACTGCAACAACGGTATCTGTTCCTCTGTCATTGCCCTACCTACTCAAAGCCTGAGTCAAGCTCTTCTCAAGCACATTTCTTGCTTCTACACTTTGGGTCACTCTTCTTAAAATACACTCTTCCTTCTCTTTATTCATCTACAACCTGTCATTCCTTCAAGGTTCATTTCGACTGCCACATGAAAGCACTGAGCTCAGCTCCAGGCACACACTCCTAGCATACCACTAGGAAGAGCAAGGGATTTGGAGTCAGGCTTCGGTTAGAAACCAAGCCCTGCAATTTACTACCTGAGCCCTGGGAATTGACCAAGCCCAACTGAGTTTGCTTCTTTGTCTGTAGGTAGGCAAAATAATTCAGGCTTCTGACAGCTTTCTTGGAAAGAATGAAATGAATCGGACACTGCAAAGCACAGTTATCAGCAGGTAATAGAATTTAACATGCCCTAATATTTCTTACCCCCCACAAAACCTTATTTGACCACCAAGCTTAGTGATCATTCCTTCCTAATGCACAAATAATGAATCAGATCTATCTTGAACAAGAAGCAAATGGCCAACTTCTAGTACTATTCAGTATGATCATCCAGAAAGGTTTAATTTCATTGTATGTTGCTTGTCAACTTGTAGATGTAAGCCTATTTCAAAATGGAAATTATTCTGAACATAACTTCCATTTATGCTTTAGCAAAGCATGAAATCACTACCAAGAAAGACCTTACAAAGAGAAAGGCACAAAGAGAAGTATTTCCCTTACCTTGTGGGTTATCCATTCTCGTCCATACTGATAAACATTGTTAGCCGCAGAATTGAGGGCTCTTTGGACTACCTGAGCCTCAGGAAGCCAACTAATTTAAAATAAAGAAAGAAAAAAAATGAAAAACTAGCACAGTTTTACTGTATTGCACCAATAACTTTTTAAACTCAATGTATTTAAACAATTAGTAACTGACAAACTGTTGATCAGTCATTGATACAGAGATACAAATGAATACACACAGGAGTCCTTGACTTTTAGGCCTAACTGGCCAAATTCTAATATTCAGGACATCTTTTCAAGCTTGCCTTGTCTTTCAGAGCCACTTCCCTCACAACTTCTCTGTCATGCTGCTCTGCTGGGTTTCTCTGTCCCTCAAGTCCTGGGTCATCAAACAGCACCAGAGGAAGTGGTTCTGGGACACTGGTCAGCATCTGGGACACACAATGCTAGTTTTGAAACTGCGGTCCATCAGAACCACTGAAACACCTGGCCCAAACCCAGGCCTACTGAAAAAAGAAACTGAGGCTAGAGCCCAGCGACCTGTTCCTTAACAAGCCCTGAAGTCATCCTGGAGCACACTAACATTCAAGAACCACTGATCTAAGGAAGGATATACAACAATTAAGAAGGTGAATCACTGTTTTCAATTTTCTGTTCACTAAAGATCTTTTCAGGTGTGAAGCACTCCTGAGCAGAGTCCCATCTGTACTAAGACCTGCAGTCTATGAACATTACTCCTTGTGCAGCAGCGACAGGTGGCCTCCCCATATTCCTGTCAACCAAACAGGCATGTGCCTTCATCAATAATACATGGCACATGCCTAATGTTTTCCAAAGGAGGTATTTTCACATTTTCTCTTTTTTTTAAATAAATGTTTTCTTAAATTGATTTTAGAGAGAAACATTGATTTGTTGTTCAACTTTTCTATGTATTCACTGGTTGATTCTTATGTATGTCCTGACTAGGGATCAAACCCACAGCCTTGGCCTATGGGGATGATGCTCTAACCCAGTGGTCCCCAACTCCTGGGCCGTGGACCGATACCAGTCCATGGGCCATTTGGTACCAGTCCGCAGAGAAAGAATAAATAACTTATATTATTTCCATTTTATTTATATTTAAGTCTTGAATGATGTCTTATTTTCAAAAAATGATCAGGCCCTGGCCTGTTGGCTCAGCAGTAGAGCGTCGGCCTGGCGTGCAGGAGTCCCGGGTTCGATTCCCGGCCAGGGCACACAGGAGAGGCGCCCATCTGCTTCTCCACCCCTCCCCCTCTCCTTCCTCTCTGTCTCTCTCTTCCCCTCCCGCAGCCGAGGCTCCACTGGAGCAAAGATGGCCCGGGCACTGGGGATGGCTCTGTGGCCTCTGCCTCAGGCACTAGAATGGCTCTGGATGCAACAGAGCGACGCCCCAGAGGGGCAGAACATTGCCCCCTGGTGGGCATGCCAGGTGGATCCCGGTCGGGCGCATGCAGGAGTCTGTCTGACTGCCTCCCAGTTTCCAGCTTCGGAAAAATGAAAAAAAGCCCTGGCCGGTTGGCTCAGCGGTAGAGCGTCGGCCTAGCGTGCATAGGACCCGGGTTCGATTCCGGCCAGGGCACACAGGAGAAGCGCCCATTTGCTTCTCCACCCCTCCGCCGCGCTTTCCTCTCTGTCTCTCTCTTCCCCTCCCGCAGCCAAGGCTCCATTGGAGCAAAGATGGCCCGGGCGCTGGGGATGGCTCTGTGGCCTCTGCCTCAGGCGCTAGAGTGGCTCTGGTCGCAACATGGCGACCCCCAGGATGGGCAGAGCATCGCCCCCTGGTGGGCAGAGCTTCGCCCCATGGTGGGCGTGCCGGGTGGATCCCGGTCGGGCGCATGCGGGAGTCTGTCTGACTGTCTCTCCCTGTTTCCAGCTTCAGAAAAATGCAAAAAAAAAAAAAGAAAAAAAAAAGAAAAATGCAAAAAAAAATGAAATGACCAGATTCCCTCTGTTACATCTGTCTAAGACTCACTCTTGACGCTTGTCTCGGTCACGTGATACATTTATCCATCCCACCCTAAAGGCTGGTCCGTGAAAATATTTTCTGACATTAAACTGGTCCGTGGCCCAAAAAAGGTTGGGGACTACTGCTCTAACCAATGGAGTTACCCAATCAGGGCCTTGCCATATATTCTTAATTGTCCCTCACAATGTTGTAGAGATATTGACAACTCACAAATTGGTTCAAATATTTAATATTAAACAGTTCATCATACCCTCCACATAAACAAAATATTTGTGAAGCTTTTTGCAAATTCTAAGTCAGTTCAAGTATTTTTAAGCAAGTAAAACAAAACTTCAGAGACACATAAATATAATAATCTTACAGTATAAAGATATGAACAGGAAATCTGGATCATAGAGATGTGATCTGGGAGAAATTAATTTAAGTATCTTTTAAATTACTCTAGTGTTTATAGATTCGTGGTTTGAAGGGACTGCTAAATATTTTCAATTATATGGTACTACATTTCTATGGGGAAAATTATATCCTGTAGTGATATTCAGAAGTGAGAGGATTTGCAGAAGCACTTGAATAAATCCTTCATGACTAATATTAGGCTTGGGGAAAGTCTTGCTAGCTTCCGTGAAAACACTTCACCAACATACTCATATAGGTGTCTTAACAGCAACAGACAAGAGGAGCTGTTGTGAGGCCAAGTCAAAGGACTTAGTTTACTCTAGACCTTATAGCAACTGTCTTCCAGGAGACATGGGCCATATCGGAAAAATATATTTCATTTTTTAAAAAGATTTGATTTATTGATTTTATGGGCTGGGGGCAGCAAGAAGTATCAACTCATAGTTGCTTCACTTTAGTTGTTCATTGATTGTCATATGTGCCTCGACTGTGCAAGCCCAGGGTTTCAAACTGGCAACCTCAGTGTTTCAGGTTGATGCTTTATCCACTGCATCACCACAGGCCAGGCTCATTGATTCTTCTTTTTTTAAAAAAAACTTTATTATTTATTTTAGAGAGAAGAGAGAGAAATGGGGAGGATCAGGAAGCATCAACTCCCATATGTGCCTTCGCCAGGCAAGCCCAGGGTTTTGAACTGGCAACCTCAGTGTTCTAGCTTGACGCTTTATCCACTGCACCACCACAGGTCAGGCCAGCTCATTGATTCTTAACTGCATCTCCTCCACTAGGAACAGCCACAGAATTTCTCACAAGGTCAACTGCCTTCTGTAAGTATAGGAATCTACTAAAATATTGAGATTTGCAAGAAACCATTACTATTATTTGATATTCATCCTCACCAATTTACTCCTAAAGAATTAGACCCTTTCATGAATCTCCAAAGTCTAAACAGTTTTTCAAAATCCACCTACATGGAATGACACTTGATCAGAACACTGGGTGTGAGTGCTGACTCTGCCACTGGTAGGTTACTATTTCAAGTTCCTTAATCTTTGATCCTTCCTGTTTCCTCAGCTGTGAAATGGGGATAATCTCTTCAACTTATGGCACAGTCGCTGCTGTGAGGAAGACAGGTCACAATGTAGGTGAAAGAACTTTGTAAATTATAAACATGCTATAAACTGTAAATTTCAGTTCAAATAAGGTATCATTTACTATAAACTTTCCAGAATCTTAAGCACTTCCCTACCACCCTCTCCCATAAAATTCATACGCAAAAATGACAACATTCATCAAAGCTTTAGCAAACTCTATCTATCTCCTTCAAGGCAGTGGCATCAATGAAGACCACTACATTCAAACAGATACTGAACCCTTATTCTTGTTAGTATAAAACATTATTCTTACTTTGCCCACTCGGGGTGATTTGCTAGAGTTTCATTAATCAAACTGCTTGTGACTTCAATCATGTGTACACTCTCTTGATGTACCTGTATTACAGATAAGGAGAGAAAAGAATCTCAATAAAAAAATAAACCCAATTTAACATTTATTTTTCTCCAACTATTACTGGAACAATATTTTAGAGTCACATAATTATACCTTATTTGCAATCAAGTTAGAGACCTACACTGAACAGCTGCTATACATAATACTCTATGACACACACTATGAGAAATAAAGATATACATAATAGCTCCCTGCCTTCAAGAAGCTCAACAACTATAAATATACACAAGTATATATATACACAAATAAAAATATATTTAGCTCACATGTGTGTATAGCATAAGTATATATACATATATACATGTATGTATATATCATAAATAGTACCAACACTATAAGACGTTAAAGAATTATAATGCAATGCAAGATAACACAGGCAAATATAAGCAACTGAGTACGGTTTCTGAGTAAAAAAAAAAAAAAAAAGCCAACTGAAAATGTTCTAAAAAAGGGACAAGCAAGGGAACAGGCTCTACATGATTTTACTTTGTTTAAATTCAATACGCATATTGAACATATGCTTTATCCTGGTGAGGATCCCACATTTACTTGAAAGGAACATGAATCTGCTGCTGTCAGTTGGGTCAAATTTACTGTCAGTGTTTCTCAAGGCTTACTAATTTCCTACCGACTTATTCTCCTAATTATTGCAAGGAGTATTATTTAATCCCCAACTATAATCTTTGTCTATTTCACCTTCTAATTATGAATATTTTACTTCATGTATTTTAGAGCTCTAGTGTTAGAATATACACACATTCATAATTGTATCTTTTATCATTATGTAAAGTTCTTATTTTGTCTCTAGTAATATTTGTTTTAATTATGTTGTCTGACATTAATATATATAATCACTTCACATCTCTTATGTTTATCGTTGGCATCGTATCTGTTTTTTATCCTTTTACAATCAAATCTTTAAATGTCTTTGTATTTAGCCCTGGCCGGTTGGCTCAGGGGTAGAGCACTGACCCAGCATGTGGATGTCCCAGGTTCAATTTCAATGACTGGTCAGGACACACAGGAGAGGCAATCATCTGCTTCTCCACCCCTCCCCCTTCTTTCTCTCTCTCTCTCTCTCTCTCTCTCTCTTCCTGCAGCCATGGCTCAACTGGTTTGAGCACGTCAGCCCTGGGAACTGAGGATGGCTCCATGGAACCTCCACCTCAGGTGCTAAAAATAACTCAGTTGCAAGCATGGCCCCAGGTGGGTAGTACATCAGCCCCAGATAAAAAATGCCGGGTAGATCCGGGTCCGGGCGTCTGTCTGTCTCCTCTTCTCTCACTTGGAAAAGAATGAATGAATGAATGAATGATGAATGAATGAATGAATGTCTTTAAAGTATATTTCTTATACATAGTATTTAGTTTGAATCTGCTTTTGATATCCAGTCTGAAAATCTTGACATTTTGATTGTTCAGTTGCCTCACGTTATAAGCACTGATCTGACTGGATTTAGGTCTGCCAGTTTGCTGTTGGCTTTCTATCTGTCTCATCTCTATTGCAGTTCTTCAACCCTTCTTTTGTGCTAAGCAATTATTCCATTGTGTACCATGTTAGTGCCCCTAAAATTTGTAGTGGTTGAGATTTATCTTAAACTTATCACACCTTTAATTTATACAATCTACTTTAAGCTATATTGACTTACTTTCCAGTAAAGTATAGGAACTTCATACGACTGTAGTTCCATTTCCATTTTCTCTCTGTGCTATAGTTATAAATTTATGTATTTTTTTCTATGTATATTATAAACTCAACAATACAATGCTATAATTTCCTTTAAATAGTCATATGTTGTTTAAATAAATTTAAAGAGAGAAAAAAGTATGACTGTTATATATAGCCACATCTTCATAAAATGCTCATTTCTCCCTTTGGACACAAGTTATTTTTGGAGTCATTTCTCTACGGTGTGAAGGAACTCCTTTAGCATTCCTTATAGTACAGGTCTGCTATTAAATTCTCTGTTTTAGTTTATCTAGAGAATATTTTTATTTTGCTTTAACTTTTAAAGAACAGTTTCACTGAATATAAAACTCTTGCTTGACCAATCCCCCCCTCCAAGACTTTGAATATATCATTTCAATGTCTTTTGGTATCTCCTGTTTAGTATGAGAATTAAGTCATTAACTGTTTTTGTTGTTTCCCTACATGTAATGTGGAATTCTCTTGCTTCCTTCAAGATTTTCTCTTTGTCTTTGTATTTGAGCAGTTTTACTATGATTGTGTCTAAGTGTGATTTTGTGTTTTTGTATATTTACTCAAGGTTTGTTGAGCTTCTCGAATCATGAATGTTTCTCAATCAAAATTGGGCAGTTCCAACCATTATTTCTTCAAATATTTTTTATTTTGGTATTGGCAGACATAGGCTCAGACACTGCACATAAGAAAGCTTCCTCCCCTGCAATCTGAGATGTGTGAAAGCTGAGAAATGCAATCAAAGGCACAAATTTGCACATCTCCCCAGACTTTCAACATTTACAGGGCTCCTTGGGGTCTCCCATACACATGCATAGTTTAGCAATCAGTCTAAGATGTGCAGTTGATTAATTTTAGCCCCTCTATGGCTTTCTTGCTTCCACACTGCCCCCTTTTAACTTGCAATGTCTGTTACTTCCTATGGGAAAAGCTGCAATTTTTGCCGTCTAAGTGAGGCAGGATGATATTAATGCAAGCAAGAAAGCCACAAACAGCCCTGGCCAGTGGCTCAGTGGATAGTGTCAGCCCGGCATACAGACATCCAGGTTCAATTCCTGATCAGGGCACACAGGATGTCCTGATCAGGACATCCAGGTTCAATTCCTGATCATCTGCTTCCCCGCACTCCGCCTCTCCTTCTCTCCCTCTTCCCCTCCCACAGCCAGTGGCTCAACTGGTTCAACCGTGGTCCTGGGAGCTGAGGATAGCTCAGCTGGTCTGAGCCTGTCAGATTCAAGTGCTAAAAACACTTTGGTATTAGAGTATCGGCCCCAGACGGGATTACTGGGTGCATCTCAGTCAGGGCGAATGCAAGATTCTGTCTCACTATCTCCCCTCCTCTCACTTCAGAAAAAGGAAAAAAAAAGAAAAGAAAGCCACAAACATCCTGTTTTTACTAGGTAGTAGTGTTTCATGAGCAAATACTCCTCAATCTGTTGCTTAACTGGTCATTTTCCAGTGCTCTGACACAGTGTTTTAAAAAATCTTTATTCTGTTTTATTCTAGCTTTCTGTAGACAGCAATTACCTGAGACCTTCACCTTGCTCTTACCCTATGATTTATTAGGAAGATGGACCCAAAATAAATCCTCTAATAAACTGGATTTTGATACAAAAGAAAGAAAGTAGTCAAGATGACCCTGAGGCTTTTCACCTGAGCAAGGAGACTGGAGTGGTCATTTCCTACATGGGAAGACTCTGAGGAGCACAGACAAGCGAGGCAAGGTCTGAAATTCAGTTCTGACATGCCGAATTTGAGATGTCTATTAGACGTTCACATATACATCGTCATGCCAATGATTCCTTTACTGGCTGGGAGAAGAGACTACTAGATAACCCATAAGTTTCCTTCAAAAGCTCAGTCTGAATGAGTCCTAGAGGACAATGAAGCGGATCAGTACACATGTTATCAAAGTTCCGGGAAGCAAAAGCTCTCTGAATAGAATGAGCAAGGAAAAAAACTTGAAAGATGAACTAATTGAGATGGGTGGCAAGAAGACTCCATGAAAGGGGACAAAGAGAAAAAATTAGAAGACAAGTAGGAGAAAGAGAAGGAGGAAAAACGGAAGGCCACACTGGTTTCTCTAAGAACAAGAATGGAAGATAAAATTGTACAGCAACAGGTGAAGGTAAAATATGACCCAAACACAGGTCTCTAAACAAATTTGTACAGTCTATATTATATAAGTGACTACACATGATTAATATGCAAAGAACAGATAGGAACTATGAAGATGGAAACAGAGGTACTGAGAGCAAGCTTTGAGCAAATGGTAAGGCCTGACCTGTGGTGGCGCAGTGGATAAAGCATCGACTTGGAAATGCTGAGGTCGCCGGTTCAAAACCCTGGGCTTGCCTGGTCAAGGCACATATGGGAGTTGATGCTTCCAGCTCCTCCCCCCTTCTCTCTATCTGTCTCTCCCTCTCCTCTCTAAAATGAATAAAGGAAAAAAAAAGAAAAGAAAAGAAAAAGTATGGTCCCAGCCCACAATGTGAGTAGGGCCGAACCAGGCAATCCCTGGTGTAGCAAGAGCAGTCACAGGCAGGGGAAAAAAAAAAAAAAAAAGGTAAGACTAAGGGCTTATTAAGGCTAAGAATGACAGAGAATTGGATGTCCAAGTAGAGATGTTATGTAGCAAAAAGCAATGCAATCCTTTACCAAATAGCTGCATATTAGGTTATCAATAACAGTTACTATTATATTTCTATTATACTTTATAAAATTTTTCATATCCATGATTGCATGTCAGCTTTACAATTCCTTGAAAACAGTATATCAAAACCCGGAATGCAGAGTTCAGCAAAGTTAGATACAACTAAAGATTAAAATACACTATAGAAAACAGAAAAACAAAGTCAGCAAGAGACATCATTGGAGAGAAACTTTTAGCTGCACTTGAGAGAATGATTTTCTTTGATGCTATAGTTATAAATTTATGTATTTTTTTAAATACATAAAAAAGGGGTGCTAAGAACTGAATGTATTCCTCCAAATTCATATGCAGAAATCCTAACCTCCAATGTGATGGTTAAGAGGTGGGGCCCCTGGGAAGAAATTAGATCACGAGGGTAGAGCCTTGATGAACAAGGTTAGTGCCCTTATAAGTGCACAGGAGAGAAATAACTTTCTCTCTGCCAAGAATATAAAGCGAAGACAGACAACTGTAAACCAGGAAGAAAGCCTTCACCAAGAAGTCAACAATGCTGGCACCTGATCTGGGGCTTCCGCCTCCAGAACTGTGAGAAAGAAATATTTCCTGTTCAAGCAATCTAGTCTATGACATTCTGTAATAGCAGTCTGAACAAAGAAGAGGGAGAGGAAGTATTAGCTGGAAGGACTTGGAGAGCGAGAAATCAAGATCCCATGGTCTATCAGCAGAAAGACCAATGAGACAAGAAGGGAAGGAGTTCGTCAAAAAATTCTGATCCAGTAAACAGTACTAACCAGTTTAGGGGTCGTAAGACCAGGTCATAGTTTTCCTATTGACAGAAGAAGCTACTTGTTACTCTATCTCAATTTTTTCTCATGCATTTACCTCTGAGGATTTTGATGATAATAAATGCATGCAAAAAAAATATACTAGGCAAAACCAGGAATAAAAAAATGATAAATGTTTTAGCTGTTATACATATGTACAAGCAAAGTAACATTTTCAGTACTGTTTCTCCCTGCTTCTTATCCTTATTACAACTCTAACAAGAGGTCAGTAATGGTAATAGTAATTACTGTACTCTACCTTTGCAGTCAGGAGTAGGGCTAAAAGAAGGGTTCCTATCACTAACAAAAATATGATGAAAATGCTAATTATTTTGTCTAACATCTTCTCCAACCAGACGATCATCTGCACAGAAATGAAAAAGAGAATTACTCAGCTGTAAAGTACAACTTAATAAATACAAGAAAAAACAAAACAGAAAACACATAAGCATTCAAATATAATGAAGACAAAACAGAATATTCAGCATTGCAAAGCAAATTATGCAAATAATGACTAAAGCAGTGAAATCTATAAGCAACTTCACAAAACTAAGTAACAGTATTAACTGCTGTTACATAGTTTATTATTGCCAATTCTAAGAAAAAGCAATGGATCTGAGCATAACCTTTATGTTTGAATTCTCATTCTATGGTAATTTACATTTCAAATGATAATTTATAATCTGGAAAATAGTCTAAAGAAAAGAATGACAATCCACTGACCTCAAATCTTATGAAATTTTACTGTCAATTAGCAAATATAGGTGACTTCAGAAAAAGTATACCTCTTATAAAACAAGTATGTCTTAAATTATACATAGTAATACAGGAGCAGATTAAAATAGAACTACTTTCAATATACGGTTTTTTTTCTATGATGTCATTAGGGTTATAAAAACTAATTATAAAAACCTAATGTTAAAATAATGATAAATACCAATTTCAGAACAATGGTCACTCTGGGTGGGAAAAGGATCAGGGAAGGATACAAAATGGACTTTAATTATATAAGTAATGTATCAAGCTGGAGGGGAGGGGAGGCATATGGGTTCTTTACATCTTTTAATATTTAAAATAATTCATAATAAAATACTTTAAAAATCTCATTCAACTGCAAATTTCTATTCTTTTAAACACATTAGCTTTACAAGACAAATTATAATTGACTACAAATAAAAAGTAGTCATTAATATAGTGGTTATTCCTTAATCATTAATTAAAATTACGCTCTCCTAAATGCTCTTTGACATTCCATTTTGAGTATAACTTCTCTCATTTTTCAATCACAAATACTGACATATAAATTTTTCTTATTTTCAGAATGTATCAATCTGTTAGATCTGTAGAATTCCTGCCATCCAAAACTATTATTCAACATTTCAAAAATACAATCAATTAGACTGATAACTGTTGAAACATAACATGTACTCCTCAATTCCAAGGTGAGCTACAATATTATAGAATAAGTTCTTCTTAACTTAAAATCTGAAATATTCTTTCCAAACAATGAGTTAAAATCCAAAAGATAAAAATGGTAATTTATAAAAAAAAATGACTTCTAAAACATTTATTTTCCACCCTTTTCTTTCACGAATGATACTGTCACTCAGAGGTCAATGCTACAGTAAACTCTAAGATGAAAAGTTCACCTTCTTTCTTGACAATTACAGCTTCAAACAGAAGAGTTAATTTTCAGTGCATGCTACCAAGCATTGAAGACAATGCAGAGTTAAAAAAATAATAACTGGTTTCTAAGATATGGAAGGTCAGATGTCATATTTTGAATGTAAGTTCTAAAATCAAAGAACTGAAAAGTTTTACCATCAGAAACCAACTCTACACCTAGTTCTTGAGACAACTTTCTGAAGAGGAGTTAATGTTGTATTACTCCTCTTTGTTCTCCAGAATCAAACAGCGCATGGCACATGGTAAAAGCCCAGTTAATATATATCTGAATAGGCAAGAATAAAATAATTTCAGAAATAAGACCAGATTTGTATTCACAATTACAGTTTCTGAAAATAACTTGGGAATCTCAGTATTTTTTTCAGAAGTCATATCCTAAAATGTACTTTTTAACATTAATGATGCTCTATTTATAAACATATATATCTAAATTTGTGTCTGCATAAATTTATGTTAAATTTAACATATAAAATGTAATATTCACAAACACATTATGTACATCAACATCACAAAATCAAATGTTATGTTTTTAAATGCAAGTAAAATTTTCCTATGACAAGCTATATAATTAAGGGTTAGAAAAAATCCACACTAAGGGTCACCTAGATAAAAATGTACATTCGAGGAATAACAGTAAGAGTTAATATTTCATTTAAAATTTAAAATGAATAAAATCAATATATAAGCTAAAAATGTTAGGAGAATTTCTAGCCCCATTATGGCTGGCTGAGATTTAAAAAAAAAAATGAAAGGACAAAAATAGCAACAGCAAAAGAGGGACAAAAGTGGGAAAGACAGGTCGACAGTGGTAGAGCATTGACCTGGCATGTGAAGTCCTGGGTTCGATTCCCCACCAGGGCACACAGATTCCCCACCAGGGCACACAGGAGTGACCATCTGCTTCTCCTCCCCTTCCCTGCACCTTCTCTCTCTCTCTCTCTCTCTCTCTCTCTCTCTCTCTCTCTCTCTCTCTCGTCCTCTCCTGTAGCCATGGCTGGATTGATTTGCCGTGGAGCCTCCACCTCAGATGCTAAAAAGAACTCGGTTGTAAGCATGGCCCCAGATGGGCAGAGGACTGTCCCCAGACGGGGATAGCTGGGTAGAACCCAGTTGGGGCACATGTGGTAGTCTATCTCTCATCCTCTCATTTAAATAAAAAAAAAAAATTAGAGTGGTAAAGACTTATTAAAGAATAAAGGGAGATAGAAAAAGTCAAGAAAAGAGGAGAAATAGGGAGGGGAGAGCTGGTATGTAGAACTAAGGACCAAAGGAGGAGAAAAACAAAATGGAGAGAAAATTTATAAGAAAAAGAATTTCCTGAAAGAGTGAATGGAACAAGATACACAAGGAAACAGGAAGTCAGAGACACAGAAACAGAAAAACAAACAGGAAGTAATGGAGAAGGGGAAGCTGGAGGAGAGAACCTGGAAGGGGGTGCAGTTCCCCAAGGCTGATCCTGGCCTGTGCTCTGCTTTGGGCAAAGGACACTATACCACCTGTCACCCCTGCCTTGCTCGTGGAAATCTTATAGTCCCTAGAAATTTCCCCAATCTTCTGTGCTGTGAGAAATTAGTTTTTAAATTTTATTTTCTAAAAAGGGGAGAAAATTTTTTTTTGAGAGGAGAAATTTTAAAATGACACTCTGAATGCTTCAAGTATAAAAACTTAAAAGATGTTGGTAAATTTATAGCTACCTAAAATGACACTCAAACTTCTAAACTCACTGGCCTTATTTATCAAGCTATTGAAAAAGTATCATGCCACTACTTAGTTATCTATTCTATCATAAATGTAGACTTATAGGCTTTTATTTTGCTTCCCCCCCCCCCAAATTCTAGGTGAGTCTTACTGCATAAAATCAGTATTAAGAAATACAGAGTCTGACCAGGTGGTGGTGCAGTGGATAGAGTGTCAGACTGGGACACAGAGGATCCAGGTTCAAAATCCTGGTCACTGGCTTGAGCACGGGCTCATCTGGTTTGAGCAAGGCTCACCAGCGTAAGCTCAAGGTTGCTGGCTTGAGCAAGGGGTCACTAGGTCTGCTGTAGCCCCCTGGTCAAGGCACATATCAGAAAGCAATCAATGAACAACTAAGGTGCCGCAATGAAGAACAGGTGCTTCTCATCTCTCTCCCTTCCTGTCTGTCTTTCCCTATCTGTCCCTCTCTCTGTCTCTCTGTCACACAAAAAAAAGAAAGAAAAAGAAATGCATAGAACTAACTCTTGAGAAATAGGTTGTAACTTAACTATACATCATGTTCTCTTTCACTCTCACTTCTTTTGGTTTCCTAATTCACTCCACTTGAGCTTGAAATACTATAGTAAATGCCCAATGCTGCAATTTTCTGACCTTGTATGTAAATAATAAAATCTTGGCCCTGGCCAGTTGGCTCAGTGGTAGAGTGTCAGCCCAGCATGTGGATGTCCCAGGTTCGATTCCCGGTCAGCGCACATAGGAGAAGCACCCATCTGCTTCTGCACCCCTCCCCCTTGTGCTTCTCTCTCTCTCTCTCTCTCTCTCTCTCTCTCTCTCTCTCCCCCCATCCCTGCCACTGCAGCCATGGCTTGATTGGAGCGAGCTGGCCCCAGGTGCTTAGGATGGCTCCATGGCCTCCGCCTCAGGTGCTAAGAAGAGCTCGATTGCTGAACAAGGCAACACCCCAGATGGACAGAGCATCACCCCCTAGTGGGCTTGCTGGGTGGATCCCAGTCAGGGCCCATGTGGGAGTCTGTCTGCCTCTTCTCTTCTCACTGAATAAAAAAATAATAATAATAACAATCTTCAGCTTATTTGTATGCTTTTCTGAAGCAAACGCTCTCAGAACTTCAAGAAGTTACTCCAGCTCAACACCAGTGCTGTATCTATGCTACATGGAGTCAGCAAGGAAAAGGAAAGAGGTCTGATCTCTTAGAACTCACTCACTGTGAGCTGTAAATTAGGCTCATCAATTAGCTTTAAATTAGGCTCATTTAGCTTTAAATCAAACTAAACTTAGTGACTTTACGTCTCCTTTCTCTCATCTTTTGAGGAAAATTTCATTTCAATATACATATACAAATTAGGAAACTACATTAAACCACCTACTTCGAGCAAAATAATAAAATGTGACTTATGTTTGCAGCACTATCATCTGCCAAGGATTAAACGTATTTAGTTATAACAGTTTTATAGGAAATGAAAATATGCACAACCATATGTGCGTGTATGTGCGTGTGTGTGTATACACAGTGGTGGTGGTGGTGGTGAGTCTATTTATAGTTTATACCATGGTTATTTTCAATCCAAAGTTTAAAACTTTAGGTGTTGTCAGTCTCTCCTTTCCTGTTTCAACAGAATAAAATCCTAATTTCTCCATATAAAAGTGCCATTTTGATTTATTTCGAAGAAGTACCACATCTTTCTTAAAGCCTGTGTTAATATTTTCACTGAAAATTTTGAGTCTTATTGTGTTTAAACACAATACATGCAAATGATGTCACTTCTTGTTATCTGTCCTAGGGACTTAATGAAATTAAGTCTAGAACTGCTATATACAGATGATATGTTAGAGACATAGCACTCCTAATATATCTGGTATCTGAATTAGCCTTTATTGAAGTTATTAAAAATATACCATAATCATCCCAAGTCAATCATGTGAATCATTTACCAAAGACACAATCAATCTCTTGGCAAATACATAAAAGGAGGTGTCACAGGTCATGACTACCACCTTTATAAATTAAAAATAAAATCTCAGAATACTAGTCATAAAAAAAAGACAATACTTAAATTTATCAGCCTAGAGAACTTCACAAAATACTTCACATTTTTATCTTTTTGGAACTTTCTTGTGTCACTTAGAGAAAAATTAGCAACCAAGAATTCCCTTCCTCTATAGTAACCATCGCCCATGTGCTCTTACACACCACAGGAGACTGCAGGGTCGGGCTGAGCCATGTTACAGAGCGAAAAAGAAAAAAAAAGAAAAGAAAAAAAATCGCAGTACACAAAACGGCTACACAACAGAACTTCGTACACACACCTGAGCAAGGAGGTACCACCACTATCCTGAATAAAACAGCTTTGGGTTCTCAGCAAACCATACTGTGACCGTGTCAATGCTTCATGACCTTCCATAGCTTATAATCAGAACTTTAATAACAAAAACTTAGTCAGACATACGGACAGAAACAGAGTGAGAACAGGGGTACGGGGAGAAGTTACAGAATTGGACAGTAAAAACCAACATCCTTGGGTTCATTTACCTTCTTATTTAGCCAGTGCCAGAGCTTGAGGATGGGGGGAGGGGAGGTGAGAAAGAGGAGATAAGAACAGTGGAATATCATTAGAGAATGCAATAACAGTATGAAAAGAAAAGAAAGTCACTGAGCACGAGGAGGAAATTATTCCAGACAAAAGAAAAACCAGGAAAAAAAACTGTAATGCCTTAACGAAGTTATAAAACTGAGTGAGTGTGACATTCTTGCAAGCTATGTCATGATTATAATAATGATCACCACAGGCTCTGCAGGCAAATCGACAATGAAGAACACATAAAAGACCCTGGAAGTGTGCACCCTTCCATACCAAAGTCTAAAGATCAGAGTAATAATTAAGACCTTTTCACAGACCATGCACCAAAAGGAATCTTCGTCCCTGTACAAACCAATTTATATTTTTATATTACATTTACATTGAACTTTGCGGGTGCACCTTTATAGTATTAGTTATTTCACATTTTTTATAGAATAAAACATTTCAGTGCTCAATTTAAACAGAGGACAGCTGGCCAAAAAGCAGGCATAGCTAAAATTCTGTTTCTATTTGGTGAATTTCTTTCTATCCCAATTTTTCAGGCACACATTTTTCTACAGTATATAATATCTGGCCCCCTCCCATAAATTTACCTCCTCTAAATCTCACAATATTTAGCATTATAATAACTAATGCTAATTAGCAGATACATAACAATGTAAAAATCGGTAAACATAGGATTTAGGGCAGTATTAGTACTAAAGTATAAAGGCTAATAAAAAGAATAATTTCATCAGTGACTGTAAAGGCTCTCTGCAGAGTTCTCCCTGAAGTACACCCAAAGTATATTTAGATACATACTTCAAACAATCTCCAGTCAATGGTTCATTTCAAAAACACTGGTCCAATCAAGTAAAACTTAACAGAAACAAAATAAAAAAAAATAAAAAATATAAAAAAACTTAACAGAAACATGAAATACAGATTTATTCCCCAAAGCCACAGCCCAAATTACTATACTAGGAAGAATATAATTTTGGCATTAATTATAATTAAATAAATATAAATTTGCAACAACCATTTTTTCTACTTGTTTTACATAGCAGAAAATAGTTTTATTCATGTTACTGTCTCTCCTTCCTGAATAACAGATTGGAATACAAATTGGAATAAAATGACAAATATTTACAAGCCTACCCCATAACAAATACTTTTTAATGCCCCAGAACTTTAGCTAACACAACTGTACAGTGTTCCTAAATCAAATGTTCCTGAAAAGAGGATTCGGTCTCTCTCTATCTCTCTGACCGTGGAGAAACGAAGACGTTACCTGAACGTAAGAGTTATACTCATTAAACACCTTGAAGTGCTAAATCTGCTTCACCCCAAGATGAGGGAGATGTGAGAACTATGTTGAATTCTATGCAAAGTCTTAGTTTCCTTCTTATTTAAATGTTGAAAAAATTAATAATACAAATAGGCATATTAAAGAAGAAAAATATAGACAATAAGCATGTAAGAGGATAGTCAGCCTCGTGTTTATTTTTTAAAGTTTCAGATTAAAACAATCCCAAGCTACTACTTCTTGTGAAACTAAGAAGGCCTTTTGTGACACTGCCATGGTCCTTTCAAGGGCTCAAGGAAATAGGTGTTCTCACATGTTACACTGATGGGAACTGACACTGGTAAATTTTCTAGAAAAGAGTCAGAGAATCTGCAAGAGAATGAATCCCCCCTGCTTCTCCTTTGACCCAGGATATTTTATTATGCAATTAAAAGATTTACTTCCACCCCCTACATGCACTCCAGATATATTCTCATCTATATTTACATAGGCTTCACCCAACAGT
Source organism: Saccopteryx bilineata (assembly GCF_036850765.1). Taxonomy (NCBI): domain Eukaryota; kingdom Metazoa; phylum Chordata; class Mammalia; order Chiroptera; family Emballonuridae; genus Saccopteryx; species Saccopteryx bilineata. The sequence continues at coordinate 25,453,302 of NC_089491.1, read as the reverse complement.
ATTTCTCAACCTTAAGTCATGAATAGACCTGTTAAAGGAAGAAGTTACCAGCCTCCATGACAAAGGCCAGCTCACACAGCATGGCACACAAAAAGACCGCCTTGATCCAAACTCACCTGACTCTCCAGGCTTACCTCCCACTAATCACCATTTCGCATATCCCAGCCATGACCCTTTCTTGGCATTCCCTCAGAATTCACACTGGAAGGCTCTGGGCCTTGGCACTGCTCCATCCATGCCCTTCTTGCCATGCCTACTTAATGAACTCCTACTTGTGCTTCAAACTTTGCCCTGGCGTCACTTCCCCTACAAAACTGCCCCTCACCCACTGCCTCACCAACAGCGAGTAATTTTTTGCTCAGTACTACCACTGTATCCTTGGCATACTCTTCCTCCAACACTATAACAGCTAACACTTACATAGAGCTTACCATGTACCAGGCCCTGATCTAGGAACTGTACACAAATATTAACTCATTTAATACTCACAAACCAATCTATGAGACACATGCTCTTACCCTCAATGAACTAATAACAAAGGTACAGAAAAGTTAAGGAACTCATCCAAGGTCACACAGCTAATAAGCAGCTGAACTGGGATCTAAAATCAGATTTTGGATTCACTGTCCAAGCTCTTAACCACTAAGCCTCTGAATCCAACCACTGCTCTGAATTTTAACTACTGCTTTCTCTCCCTAAACAGAGCGTCTGCACCTGACCGAGAGTGGCACAATGAACAGAGTGTCAACCTGAGATGCTGAGGTCCCAGGTTCAAAACCCTGAGTTTGCCAGCTTGAACATGGGCTCATCTGACTTGAGCACAAGCTCACCAGCTTGAGCGCAGGATCACCAACATGATCCCATGGTCGCTGGCTTGAGTGTCACTGGCTCGGCTGGAGCTCCTGACTCTGGGCACTTATGAGAGGTAATCAGTGAACAACTAAAGTGAAGCAACTATGAGTTGAAGCTTCTCATCTCTCTCTCTTCCTGTCTTTCTCTCTCTCTTGCAAAAAATAACAAAAGCAAACAAACAAAAACCCAGAGCTTCTGCATCTGGTTTTCCATGATTCACCTGTACATCTCTAGGACTCAGCACAGTAAGTGAGACGGGAATTATTCCAAGAATATTTACTGAACTGAGAGCTACTACCTGGCTATATAATTTTTAGGCAAGTCACTTAACCCCTCTGAAATTCAATTTGTTCCTTATAATTATTTAAACTAAATATATCTTATCCTTGTATAAATCATAATTATAAACTTTAAATTTTATCATAGAAATAGATTTTATGTGTTGTCAACAATTACAGTATAAACACTAAATACTATGAAAAGGAATGTTTCACAAAATGAAATATATAAACTCCATTAAAACAGCCCCAATTCTCAAAATACAATACCTTGCTATCAACTTTTAACAAGAATTTCCCAAGCCCGATGATTGGCCACGGTGCTAGCGCCCCCTGCCGCTCCCTCAGGAAGTGCTCCACGACCTGCCACCACACGCAGCAGCGTTTCTCCAGGAAGTCCACAACTCCAAAGTGGATGATCAGCTTTTTGAGTACCCAGACTATGAAAAAGACCAGAAATACATGTACGGACAAAATATAGATTACAAAGTTATAATGGGAAAACATCCTTTAGTTTCATGTGACCTTTCTAAAACAGTAGTGCTGGTATGAAAATAAAGAAAATTTTAAAAAAGGAGAGGGGAAAGGAAGTAAGTTCAAGGTGTTCCCAATAGATGGTTTTGGGACAAACAACTTTCACACAATCCCCACTTGTCCATGTACTTACTACCTTCCTGTGGAGTCTGAACCCCCGAAGCAGTCGGGGATTCTTCTGTAGCCTATCTAAACAGAAGAGACTCTGACCATGAAGATTTCAGTGACTGCAGCCCAGGCCTCTCATACCTGATCCCTTCTGGGGACTCCAACATGTTCTAATCTCCTGGGTTATTACAGCTGCTACTGCCAAATTCTGATGGTTTCTTTAGATTTCTTTTTATTATGTGTAGTGACCAAAAAGTAAAAGTGTTTCACATGCATCATGATTTTATATCACTGCAGGTGACGTTTTCACTTATGTTCCTATTTCTCTACTTGATGTTGCTCTATACATCTGCCTCTGGTACCAGGGCTCAGTAGAGAAGCAGGCTAGATATAAACAGGGCTTACAAACGGCTCCTGAGGCTGGACACTGCACACCTTCAGGGACCATACACAGACCACAATATGAATGTGCCCCTCTGCAGTTAGGCAATGTGGTGGTGGCCCTTCAAGCAGGGGCCAAGCTTCCTGTTAAAGGCCAACTAAGAAGGTGGTGGGATGAGAAGGAAGTGTGTGAGCCCTGGCTGGTTGGGTCAGTGGTAGAGCATTGGCCTGGCATGCAGGAGTCCCGGGTTCGATTCCCGGCCAGGGCACACACCCCTCCCCCTCTCCTTCCTCTCTGTCTCTCTCTTCCCCTCCCGCAGCTAAGGCTCCATTGGAGCAAAGGTGGCCCGGATGCTGAGGATGGCTCCATGGCCTCTGCCTCAGGTGCTAGAATGGCTCTGGTTGCAACAGAGCAACGCCCCAGATGGGCAAGCCATCGCCCCTGCTGGGCATGCCAGGTGGATCCCGGTTGGGCGCATGCGGGAGTCTGTCTGACTGCCTCCCCGTTTCCAACATCAGAAAAATACAAAAAAAAAAAAAGAGAGAGAGAGAGAGAGAAGGAAGTGTGACTTACCTGTGAAGGGAGGAGTGTGACTTACCTGTGAGGGTTGCCTCAGAGTTTGGACAACTGATCCAAACACTATACTTCCCTATCGCCAGAAATCTCTAATGCTTCATTATTTTCTACTTTGAACTATGAGCTGAGTGTGTGCCATACCAGTTCAACAATTCCTTCCTTAGCATTTTTAAATCTCTAGAGAGGTCCTAGAAAAGCTCCTGCAGTCCAGGGTATGGATAGGCTGTAGAAACCTGCTGGGGTCCCCCTGTTCACAGCCTGCTCTCCCAAGGCCATGTCAAATTCCTATGATGGCCTGACGGTTAAGAAGTGACCAGGACAAAAGTAACTCCTGCTAATAACCTTGAAGAAAACAGGGGGTTCCAACAGTACCTGACGTGATTTGCCAACATAAAAGAAATCATCTGGCAAAACCAAAAAAGTAGGGAATAACCCAGAAGAGCAATTTAAACAGTCACCAGCATTTCTATAAATTCCTCCATAAAAAGCATGGCTGTGGTACGCATTCTGTGACTTGATCACAACTGTCCTTGCTCCAACTGCCAAACAGAAGTTTTGCTTGAGGATGCAAGATGATACAAACTTTAACCACCTATTGTCCCTAAAGACAGACACTATACAGAGTTCTGGTCATAACACATCTTTAAAGAAATGGTAACTATTTAATGAACTGTCCAATTTAATGAGAATAGTAAGTTTGAAAACTAATGGCCTAGAAGGTAAATGGCCCAATAAGTTTAGACCACCATAGAAAACAGGCTTCCAATAATCTGATGATGTTTAATTAAATAGTGAAAAACTTTGATAAAGAAGACAAGGAGGCCTGACCTGTGGTGGCGCAGTGGATAAAGCGTCGACCTGGAAATGCTGAGGTCGCAGGTTCGAAACCCTGGGCTTGCCTGGTCAAGGCACATATGGGAGTTGATGCTTCCAGCTCCTCCCCCCTTCTCTCTGTCTCTCTCTCCTCTCCCCCCCCTCCTCTCTAAAAAAATGAATAAATAAAAAAAAAAAAAGTTTATAAAAAAAAAAAAAAAAAAAGAAGACAAGGACAAATCATATTTAGGAGGCATCTTAATGGCAGGATCCCAAGCATTAACTGAGAACTGAATCAATTTGGCAAAGACTGTGACAACAATAAGAAGAAAGGCCAAACAACCAACAAAGTATAAAACACTCTTGTACAATGCGCCTAAGTCAGATAAAACTCTTCCTTACTCTTGTCAGGATTAAAAGATGCCTTAAGAGAAAATCAACAAAACAGAGCCGGGCCTTAAATTATCATGATATTCACGTACAAAGACATAGTTCAATGATTTATGAAAAGATTCTATTTTACTATCATACATATATTTTAATTTTCTGTCAAACAGGAAAACAATTATGATTTTGCCTACATACAGTTCTCAAAACCTACATTTCCACGGAACTAAAAATGCAATGAAAAAAGCACTTCACTAAGGGCAGCTCTCAAATTTCGGTCATCAAGCCTGAAACCCAGGCTGTTAACACGCTCCTCCACAAGATCACGGGCGGCTGAACAGGCACCTCCTCATGTGGCATGATCAGGCTGTAATGCCATGGAATACTGTAAGAGGCTAAACACATTTTTGAGCTTGAAAGAGAAATAGTCAAGAAGAACCAAGCAATCTATTTCCAAAATAATGTTTATTACTTAAATGCAAACATACCACCATTTAATTTTAAGAGAGTAAAATTATCCCAAGTATTCAAATCTGAAAGTAAAAGAAAAAAGTGTCAACGGTGAGATCTCAATGGACCGTTACCTGCAATGGGCACAGGCAGCAGCTGCACAATCCACAGGTTCAGCCAGAGCTGGACCGCAACGATGGCCCAGCCGAGAGCCACAAAGTAGACGTCGCTGGTTCTCTTCTTTCTAAGGAACGTCCCCATCTCAGGCCTCTGTCGGCCCAGTGGGGGCGAAGGGGAGGAGGGTGAAGGGGAGGACAGCGATGCTGGCGGGGGTTCTCCTCCGTCTGTGGCTTCTGAAGGGGGAAAAAGTTACCTAGCATCTTCATTCACATCAGTGAACAGTCTCACAGAGTAATTTGCTAAGCTACTCTCATTTAAGCCTTTGATATGTACTCTGATGGTATGATGACACTGGGTTAAAAAAAACACACGATTTGGATATATGTTTGCAAATGGGCTGAAAAATACGTGATGAATTAACACTTCCGACAGCGTTGAAAACTAGGGAGGTTAATTAAATTTGTTGGGAGGGTGGGAGGGTTGAGTATGGGAAATATTTTAATTTTTACTTTATATACTTTATTCTGTTCAAGCTTTTTATGACATATATCTTTATTAATATAGACATCATTTAAACAAAAAACTAAAACTATCTAACAAAACAGCTGAAAATTATAATTAGTCCATGAAAATTATTCAAACCACATAAAGCAACAAACATTAACAATAGTAAAATTCCTAGATTTAAAAATTTCTCCCTTGTGATATAATTTTAGATGCATTGATACATATTTCTGACACAATGTGGCTTTTCACTGTCATTTCACCTAAAATGGAGCCTAGTACTCTTACAGGAAACCCAGGGCTCTGAAACATGTGCTTCTCTTAGGATGAGATATAAAACAAGGTTGCTGGTGGTGAGGAATTCTCCAAGAAAGGAAATCACAATGCATTATTTCACATAAGGCACTATTTTCTAATAATGCAACCACTATGTTACATTTTAATATAGGGTTATATTATTTCTACTTCCTAGTTTTACCAAAATATATCCTATATATCAGAAATTATGTAACTAATAAAGCAATATTACTCAATATATACCATGATGATAGATGGTAAGAACTTAAAACGTGTCTTTTGTCTGCCATAAATAAGTTAATGACAAAAGTATATCACATTTCAGAAAGTGTCGAAAAAAAAGATAAGAAACCACACCACCCACAGTCCAGCGCCCTCTCCGCCTCGGGCTTTATAGTCTTACACAGTTGTATCGTGCTCCCCTACCCTTGTCCACTTTCTCCCTTCAGGGGAATATCAGCCTCAGGAGAGCTAAGACCTGGTCTGTCTTGTTCTCCCACTGACTTCCTAGCACATGGCATGCTACCTGACATATAGCAGGTATTCACTAAATATTTATTGAAAGAACACCTTCTCTGTTATTTCAAAACTTTCATAAGCAATTACACAGTAGCCCTCTGAGTGCTATATCCTAATTTCCTTAGTGTCCTTTTTAACATTAAATGTTCACCTATGACTAAATTTTTACTACTAATATAACCAGCACCATGGTAAGTCAGCCCCCTCACTGGAACACTGGACACTAAGGTTTGGGCCTAAAGCCCAAGCTAGTTATAATATGCTTTTGTTTCATTTGCTCTCTGAGTAGCTTTCTAACTTGGAAACATGTTGGGGATGTGCACACAGAAGAATATTAAGTCTGTAACCAAAACATCATTCCCTTTCCACTTTGAAAACATGATTCAGTGTGCAATAAAAACAAGCTGTCCTACTACTACTCCAAATGCCTTTTTCTTAGCTTTGAGACTTTTCTACAGTCAGTTCTTTAAGAAGAACTCACTAAAGATATTCCTAAACTCCAAAACCCCTGACACTACTAGACCTGCTGGCAAAAGCAAAGGCGCCTTTCACATTTGTGAGCTCTGTGTGAGTATGGTGTGACTTTAAAGCTGATACATGGCCCGGCCAGTTGGGCTCAGTGGTAGAGCATCAGCCCAGTGGTGGGAGTTCTGGGCTCGATTCTGGTCAGGGCACAAAGGAGAAGCAACCATTTGCTTCTCTACCTCTCCCCATCCCTCTTCTTAATCTTACCCCCCCACCCCATCACTTCCCCTCCCACAGCCATGGCTCAACTGGTTTGAGTACATTGAGGTTGTCTACCTGGAGCCTCTGCTTCAGGAGCCTCTCTGCCTTAGGTGCTAAAAATAGCTTGGTTGCTACATGGTCCCAGATGGGCAGAACATCCACCCCAGATGGCAGTTGCTGGGTGGATCCCAGATGGGTGCATGCAGAAGTTTGTCTCTCTATCTCCCCCATTTAGCTTGGAAAGAAGATAGATAGATGATAGATAGATAGATAGATAGATAGATAGATAGATAGATAGATAGATAAAGTAAAGCTGACTTAAATCTACCCACTGGATCTCACAGAAATGCTGAATCCAGAACCACCAGAGGGTCCACTTTCAGGGGAACAGGCCAGGTATTAACAGCATTAGCAATGTACAGCAAATTCTGGGAAGCAAGAAATGCCAGAGAACTGGATGACTAGGAAATGGAAAATCAAAGCCAAAAGGAAGATTTGCAGAAAGGGAAACACCACCAAAAAAAGCAACATAAGAAGTGACAGCAGAACAGAGCAACAGAGAATTAACAGCCGTAGAAGAAATGAGAATTCAGAATGAAGTGGAGGAAACATGGACAAGGGTGAACAGGGCAGTGAGAAATGGAAAACAGTACAAAAGTAAGGTGAGAAATAACAACAGAAAAAGAATTTTTAAAAAAGGGAAAGAATTAAGAATCAAGATAAGAAAACTAAGAAGATAATAATTAAATGTATGAGAAAGTGGTATGTGCAAACAAAGGTGAGGGAAAAAATGTAAAAATAAAACTCAAGGAGAAAAATGAAGGACAAATAAGAAGCAGTTTGTAATGCTAGTGTCTTTCTTAATTTTGTAGTCTATGTATACTTGATTTTCCAGGAGGATGTGGAAGGCACTCCTTCGTTAGGTCAGTCACCTGCAGGCTGAGTCGAGGGCTGGTCCTCAGTGCTCGATTCGTACCCTGTGATGGAGATAGCCAAGGTTGCCAGAGTAGAAGCAGCCATAGAGATAACTTGTCCGGGTAACTCTGCCCCTGTAAAGCAAGCATGCATTTTTAAAACTTTTTAAAGCAGATGAATAAAGTTGAATAACTTGCAAATGGAAACACAGTCCTAAGTTTACAACAGCAATAAATAAAATGATTATTAATGGCCCATAGACCAGTGGTTACTTGCCGAGGGAGAATGCTTAAGAATCAATAGAAAAGTTTGCTAAAAATGCAGGTTCCTAGACTCTATCTTCCTCAACTGATACACATGGCAGATAGTGGATATATAAGCATGTGCCATGTTTATGTTTTTTAGCTTCACAGGTTAATTTTAATGCACATTTCTGTTGAAAAACGTTGCCACACCAAGACTATGAGCTTCCTGAATATAGCCTGTCTCGCTCTTCTCTGTATTACTAGCTCATAGTACAGTATGGGATAGTCCATACTTGGTGCTCTCAATTATAACATGCCACAAATGAATATGCAAATATACTGCTCACAAAAATTAGGAGATATTTTAAAATGAACATGAAGCAATAAAATATCCCCTAATTTTTATGAGCAGTATATATGAGTATTTATGCAAAACCATATACATCTATAAAGTACATAATTCAACATAGGCAAAATCTACCACTTAAAAATCTAAAAGAATCACGTTATATGTTCCCAAGTTAAGTTCCCAATAGGAGTACACCAAGATTAACATTTACACTAGACTCAAATAAAAAACTTGCTGGCCAATAAGGTCTGTCTATAATTGTCAGCCTTGAACCCCTTATAGCAGACAGCAGACTAGCTTATACAATACCAGGTCCTAGTATACTTTCCTGCACCCTAGAGACTAGAAAGCTAAAGATTGTATTTCTTGGACTCCCTTGCAGCTAAGATCCCATATGTGATGCAGTTTCTACCAAGCAGGCACACCTGTGCAAGATTTTAAGACCAAAGTGACTCACTGTAATTTGGAAGCCACATAAATGTCAGTCACAGAGATATGTGGCTTTTCCTTAACAGAAGTGCCAGAGGTTCTGCTGTCTGATCTCTAACTTCACAGCAGGCAGCAGCAGCCACGGCACTTCTGCTCCAACAGTTCCTGGTGCCAGCGAGCATTTCTCCTGGCTGCATTACTTCTGCCTGTGTCGGATTTAACCTTAATTGTCTGTTCTTCCCAAAAATTCTATCTGCAAATCAGTCCTCTTTCTATTTAGACGAGCTACCACGGATTCCACTGTCCACAACTAAGAACACTAACCATTCCTAGTTACCAAATCATATACCCACACTCATACACATGGACCTTACTTTTGGCAGGCCAATACTCAATGTGATGACACAGAATTCTGCCAAGCCAATGAATTTCAGCTCCAAATGAACTACACATACCCAATAAATTAAACCTTTACAAACATAACTTTTTCTCAAACTTGCTGATGTCACTAAAATACACAGTAGATATTCAGTGAATCATAGCTAAATCAAGGAAACTATGCAATATCATCCTAGTTAATATATAGCCTAACCAGGCGGTGGTGCAGTGGATAGAGCGTTGGACTGGGATGCAGAGGACCCAGGTTCGAGACCCCGAGGTTGCCAGTTTGAGTGTGGGCTCATCGGGTTTAAGCAAGGCTCACCAGCTTGAGCCCAAGGTTGCTGGCTTGAGCAAGGGGTCACTCAGTCTGTTGTAGCCCCCCAGTCAAGGCACATATGAGAAATCAATGAACAACTAAGGAACTGCAACAAAGAATTGATGTTTCTCATCTCTCTCCCTTCCTGTCTGTCATCCCTATCTGTCCCTCTCTCTGACTCTTTCCGTCTCTGCCACACACACACAAAAAAATTGTGTGTATACGTGTGTGTGTGTGTGTGTGTGTGTAAATAAGTCCACAAGTTTTAGAGTGCCTGGAGAAGAGCTTACAGAAAATCAACAGAGTATATAAAAATTATGAATGTAAGACTTGGAAAATGATCTTATCAAACAGGCTTTTACTGACTTCTATCTCAGTGATATCCAACTCATTTCAAAAACCTCAAGGGTTTGTGCAGGATAATAAACTAGACAGAAACACTCCAGGACTGAGAATCTAGACAAAGTCATGGTACTGGCAAAGAAGTCCCAGCTAAAAATAGGCACATAGACAAAGGAACATAATCTTGGGACCCAAGAACTATAAACAAAAAAACAGAAAGAGCATCCAAAGTTTCAAGTGTCAATCTACCCTGGGGTAGGGCCAGCATTCAGAGGCCCAAATAACAGGGATCTACACAAGTCGAAAGAAGCGGGCTACTGACATTAGCAGCCTAGCTCCAGGGAACAGAAACTCACAGTCCGGCAAATCCATACATATAACAGATCACATGTTCAAATAATATCACTTATTTAGCAATGGACAGAATAACATTTTTTAAAAACCAGGGAATTAAGCAAAGAAAAAATACACTTTAAACACAAACAGCAGTGTGGGGATTGCAGGAGGAGAAGCAAGATGGGAGAGGTGGAGGAGGGTAGCAGGGTACAGATGGAGATGGAGGGAGAACTGACTTGGGGTGGTGAACACAGTGCAACATACAGATGTGGTATAAAATTGTACACCTAAACCTGTATAATTTTTACTAACCAAAGTGACCCCAATAAACTCAGTAATTTTTTTAAATCAGAAGATATATTTTGAATCCAGTCTAAATAAAGAGATTTGATCTACTCTGTTCTCTTTCACGAGGATAGTGGCAGGTGCCAAAAATATATCCAAAGATGCTTACCAGAAAAGCAGGCCCCAGCCCTGGCCAGTTGGCTCAGTGGTAGAGCATCGGCCTGGCGTGCGGAAGTCCCGGGTTCGATTCCTGGCCAGGGCACACAGGAGAGGCGCCCATCTGCCTCTCCACCCCTCCCCCTCTCCTTCCTCTCTGTCTCTCTCTTCCCCTCCCGCAGCCAAGGCTCCATTGGAGCAAAGATGGCCCGGGCACTGGGGATGGCTCCTTGGCCTCTGCCCCAGGTGCTAGAGTGGCTCTAGTCATGACACAGCAACGCCCCGGTTGGGCAGAGCATCGCCCCCTGGTGGGTGTGCCGGGTGGATCCCGGTCGGGCGCATGCGGGAGTCTGTCTGACTGCCTCCCCGTTTCCAGCTTCAGAAAAATACAAAAAAAAAAAAAGAAAAGAAAAGAAAAGCAGGCCCCACACACCAAGGAAAGTCTCCCCAGCAACACAGCTCCCTGTGTCAGAGGCTCGTGTTTCCACTGCTAATGTGGAAAACACATCTCAATGGCTTCTAGTATCACTTCACTGGACTACTGGTCAGTAACAAGGACGTGGCTATGCACCTGTGGGAGTTTCTCTAGGTCTTTTTAACTAGCAGTGTCAGAAATGGGAGGTGAGATATGAGCAGTAAACAATCTAGTTTGTTCCTTTGCCTTTTCCAGAAAATTTGGATTTAACTGGACCAAACTTTTTCACTCATATTGCATGCCCTCCTAAAACGATTAAGGCAACTACCAATCCTTCCTGTGAAGATACTTCCGGTCATTTACAAACGATAACCAATGATAGGAGCAAAGACCCAGCTGTACTTGCCTGTACTTCTTAGGCTGGGTGTCCAAGCTATTCAAGATACACCTGATGTGTTTGCCCAGCTTTTGAAGAAGCATTTGTCGTAGACTAAATAGCTCAGCCTAATTTTCTTCAGCTGTAAAATAAGTATAATATCAATCTCACTGGATTACTAGGAAAATTAAGTAAAGAGTCTAACAGGGCCTTGTCCGTGCTGTCATTACTAACAATAACGCCAGGTTTCCTCTTTCCCCACAGGCTCAGGGAACACATCAAAGCTGGATTCCAGGTTTCTAGCAAGTGAGATTTCTGGGATCCGAGAAACAGACACTGGGTCCCGCAGCTGTGGTAAGCCACAGGGCCATCATAAAGATTGAAGCAGCTCACAACCACACTGAGTTCAAGAGGATCAGCAGTCAGTGCCTTTCCAGGAGGACTGATGCTTGTTCAAGGAGCTTAGTGAAGGGAAAGAACACTGGGCTTAGGGTCAAGGACCTGGGCTTATGTCTCAGCCCCACCAGTCACCTGTAGGACTGTAAGCAAGTCAGTTAATCTCTGGAATGAAATTTCTTCATCTGCAAACTAGAGATAACCATTCCTTAAGGTTTTGGGGTTTATTTGTGGATTTAAAAGAAAGATAGTACATTTAAAAAAGCATGGTAGACACTTAACATTTTTTCCCTACATTATCTTGGGGTCCCAGGAAATTCCAAGAGTTCCCAAGGTCTAAGAGAAAACCACTGAGTAAGGTCCCTGGGTTCAGAAGGAACCTCTAAAACTAACTCAGCAATGATCCAAAAGAAGAGTTTCCTGAACCTAAGTAAACTCATGCCTTGAATTCTGATGAAATCCAAAGGATTAATTCTGTGAATCCTATGAACCACAGATCATAAAAGAGTCCACGGCAGCAAAAGATTCAAAGCTCAGAAGACAGAGAGACAGGTGACTGGGACACAAGCGCAGGTCCTATGATGGGACAGTGGAAATGACAAGGAAGGAACAAGTGCACACGGTGCCCTGGCAGTACAGCGAAGCATTCTAACTACATTACAGTGACACCTACAGGAGGGAAGTGACTGTCACAAAAGGAAAAGGCTGTCCCAGTATGAACTGGGTGATTTGAGTTCTGATGCCAAAAATAAACAGGTTCTAGGAACAAAAGGGAAAACTACTCAAGAAATTTAGGAAAAAAAGTATATAAGATTTATAATAAGCATTATCTAAACTAGAAGTCTATAAAAGGATTCTAGATCAAGAATAACCTGGAGTGAGAAACAGAACAAAGAAAACCAACATTTGCAAATCTGCTCACAACATTTAGTCTGTGTCCCTGTGATTTCTTGTAGTAATCTAGAATTCAAATACTAGAAATCTGGCTCACATGCCAATACCCTCGGTTGCTAACAGTAACAATCAAACAGGGCAAACCTTGGTCTCAGAATTCTTATCCCCTATCTCTCGAGGCTCCCTTCACCAGCTGACTAGAATGTATACCCAAGAGAAAACCCACCTAAACCCTTTGATTTGGGACGTACATTATTCATACTTACAATGAAGTAGTTACTCATCTCTGAACAAAGGCAGTCAAAAGGAAGAAAACTATCCTGGGGTGAGTGAGGTGTAAGCAGAGCCGTCTGAATCACTACTATTAGGGGAAAGGAAAACAAAAAAGGAGATAAAGCTAGCTAACCAGAGGGACAAGTAGAGACCACCAAGCTTTCTACAGTAGTTGCCAAAACAGAAAGTTTACTTCTACTGGTTTGATAGATAAACAGAGTCTAAAAGATTGTGACTACAAAGACAAGCTGAAGAAAGAAAACTCAGAAAGACAGAAAAATATAAAATCTTTCCTGTTTTCCACTGTCAGAAAGTTAAGTAATTAAGGTTTCTTTGCTTCAGGTAGTTGTTTCAAAATTCTACACAACTGTTTATGAATAAAAGAGGTCTTACAATGATCAGATATTACTTAACAAATAAAATAATAAAAAAGCAACTTAGTTAAAATGAACTTCTCTAGGGAATTTACCAATACACAACCATGCCACAAATAGCCTTGTGATTAGCATAAAAAGAAGATGCTAAAAATAATGTTGGAGAAGTATATCTGACATAGAGACGAGCTCATATCAAGAAGTTTAAAACATGGGATACAAAAGAAAATGTTCACCATGATTCAGTTTTCCTGTGTTTTAAGTTGTCTGAAGGCATTTAAAGCCCTTAGCTAACATTTTGGTATAATCCGTGGACAGTGGGATTTTGAGTGACTTTTATTTTTTTATTTCTCATTATTTCTAACTTACCCTTGACAAACTGATAATGTGAGAAATTAACATTTTTTCCTTCTACAAATCTGCTACAAATAGTAATTTGCTCTTTTAGTTTTTGAATAACCATCAGAAAGCAGAAGGAACAAATGTCGGTCACAGTACCAACTATGCTGTTCACCTCTCCACACACTGCTGCTTCCACGGGCCGGTTAACCAGAAGTCCAGTCTGGTGATCTGAGAGCCATTACTACATCTGGCCACTGCTGCCCCTGCCCCACCCACCCCCTGCTGCCTTCTTAAAACTGTCAGAAACATGCATCTTTAACAAACTATCTTTGGATAAGAACCACTTGCAGCAAAAAATAATCCTTAAAAGAACATGGTGTGTTCAACACATACTAGAAGTTTTAACCAGGACAACCAAGCAAGAAAAAGAAGAGGCATCCAAATTAGAAAGGAAGAAGCTAAACTCTATTTGCAGATGACATGCTCTTTTTTATATATACGAAATCCTGAAGAATCCACAAAAAAGAAAAAGACTATTAAAGCTAATAAATTCAGCAAAGTTGGAGGATTCAAAGTCAACAGGGGCAAATATTTATAACCTTAAATTCGACAATGAATGAATTGTTAGCTAGGACACCAAAAGCACAAGCAACAAAAAGATTGAAATATTCATAAATATCATATATGGAAATTTAACAACACACTTCTGATGAATCAATGTGTCAACGAAAAAATCAAAAGGGAAATCATGCAGTATCTTGACTCAAGGAAAATGGAAACACATGTCAAAATTTATGGGATATAAAGGGAGTTCTTAGAAGGCAATTTATTGCTATAAATAAATTCCTACATTAAGAAAATAGAAAAATCTCAAATAAGCTAATAACAGTTGCTTAATGGGTACAGGGTGATGTTAATATCTTAGAAGAAAATAGAAGTAATGGTTGTACACACTGTGAATGTACTAAATGCTACTTTAAAATAGTTAATGGGTCTGACCTGTGGTGGCGCAGTGGATAAAGTGTCCATCTGGAATGCTAAAGTGTCCATCTGTTCAAAATCCTGGGCTTGCCTGTCTAAGGCACATATAGGAAGCAACTACTACAAATTGATACTTATGCTTCTCCCTATACTCTCTCCCTCCCCCCTCTAAAAATCAATAAATTTTAAAAAAGTAGTTAATGGTTAATTTTAGGTCCTATGAATTATACCTAAATAAAATTTGCAAAAAAGGGGGGAGGGTATGAGGTATAGTGTAACAACCTAAAATATTTTAAACTGGTCAGAAAACACCACAGGTTTTTAAACCGATTTAAAGCTATTTCATCATAACATGTTTTTGTTTGTTTGTTTTGTTAAGATTTTTATTTAATCATTTTAGACGGAAGAGAGAGAGAGAGAACGAGAGAGAGAGAGAACGAGAGAGAGAGAGAGAGAGAGAGAGAGAGAAGGAGGTAGGGGAAACAGGAAGCATCAACTCCCATACGTGTCTTGACCAGGCAAGCCCAGGGTTTCGAACTTGTGACCTCAGCGTTCCAGGTCGACGCTTTATCCACTGTGTCACCACACATCAGGTCTCATCATAGCATGTTTTTTAAAATAAAGCTACCTTCCCAAATATTTCTTAAGAGTAATATTACTAGAATGCCTTATTTCTTACCAGAAGACTCTTTTTCGTTCTGTTTTTCATAGAGGGTGCCCACAGACACCAGGAATACAATAACCAGGAATACTGGAATTCTCCATGAGCCAGCCAGAGATGCTGCAAAGTATCAAGAATTAACATTTTAGTAAAATCAAAACTCAGCATTTGTCTTCAAAAGAACCAGTTTAGTAAACTGACAGAACAATTTGGCATGTATGTTAACAGGATTGTTTCAGGGGAAATAAAGGTCACCAGACAGATGAAACCTAAACTCAGGACTTCTCTCAGGAAGTCCAGTCCTGCTGCCAGAGGCCCCTGGTACAAATGGTCGGGCACGTGCCAGCCTACCTTTCATGGATTTGTGTCACCTGAGGAACCAAGTCCATTCTGAAGCCTATTCAGGGTTTAAGACCATTCCAAATTCAAACCCCCCACTTAATCCCAGCATGACCTGTATCAGGCATAGATCCTAAAGTCATGAAGCCTGGCTTGATTTCCTGCAAATACCACTGGATGTGAACTCTCTCAAGAAAGGGTGCAATGGCCCAAAAGAGCACTGCAAGAAGCTTCAATGTATCCTCCTTAGTTCATAAGGCAAAAATGCTACTAAGAGGCTACCCATCAGCCATTTGCAGTTCCTTGGGTGCATCTAGAGCAGGGGTCTCAAACTCGCGGCCCGCAGGCCGCATGCGGCCCTCCGAACAATTTTGTGCGGCCCGCAGACTAATCCACGAAGTTCAAAATATTTTGGATAAAATTAAGTAAGCCTAGGGGCCTACTTGTATTTTTCATTTCTCTAGCATCCTAGCTAGATATTAGCTTAATTAACAGTAGTTGTGATGTGAACTCCAGTTTCTGGTCGTTTTGTGACACTGAGTAAACTGCATGTACGATTGTGCTTGTTGTACTGATTTGTTTTTGTTTTCAACTGCAGAGAAAAGTGTTGCGTAACAGTTGCCTTTTGTAGAA
Organism: Saccopteryx bilineata; assembly: GCF_036850765.1. NCBI lineage: Eukaryota > Metazoa > Chordata > Mammalia > Chiroptera > Emballonuridae > Saccopteryx > Saccopteryx bilineata. The sequence goes on along the minus strand of NC_089491.1, from coordinate 25,437,318 downwards.
CTAGTGCAGCCCGCCGAATGGCTGTGATCTTGCTCTGCGGCCCACATGCTGAGTTGAGTTTGAGACCCCTGATCTACAGCCTCATGGACATTCAGCTGCCTGAATGTCCCTCATCTGCCTTCCTCAAATTCAAAATGAGTCCAATCACTTGTTAGGAGATCTTGCTGATAAACTCAAACATTCCAAGTCAGCAAAGTTAGAGAATAATGCTTTATTCAACATTAGACGCTAAGCAGAGACACATTTTCTATCAACTCCTTTAAAAAAAACAAAAAAAAACAAGAAGTAGCTCTAAAAACTACTAGGCTATCTGCTGTTCTTGGTTACTGAATTTTGTTTTTAAATTAGAACTAAGTGTTTTCATAGACTCAGACTTGGGACATAGGAACCCCTGAAAAATGCTCTTATATCAGGGGTCGGGAAACTTTTTGGCTGAGAGAGCCATGAACGCCACATATTTTAAAATGTAATTCCGTGAGAGCCATACAACGACCCCTGTACATTACACATTATCCAATAAAAATTTGGTGTTGTCCCGGAGGACAGCTGTGATTGGCTCCAGCCACCCGCAACCATGAACATGAGCGGTAGGAAATGAATGGATTGTAATACATGAGAATGTTTTATATTTTTAACGTTATTTTTTTTATTATTAAAGATCTGTCCACGAGCCAGATGCAGCCATCAAAAGAGCCACATCTGGCTCTCGAGCCATAGGTTCCTGACCCCTGCTCTAGATCAACTGAGCGGCCATTCAGTGAACAGCGCAGTCTCAAATAACAGGGACTTGCCGTGAGCAGTGCTGATGTGTATGGCTCTCAGGCTGAACAGATTTTTCTCTCAAAACCTACTCACTGCTCTAATATCTCACCCTCGTGGCTGCCGAGATCTCTGTGTAAACCACACTCTCGGAGGCCAGGCTTCCGCACTTTATATCCTCCTCACCTCCCCCTCTCCGCACCCCTGGAGCCCAGTTCCCTTCTCTCATCCAGAGTAAACACCTCTGCTCCCTTTCGTTTCTTGCGCACGATGTTGAGCACCTCTTATCACACTTGACTGCTTATCTATATCCTCCTGTGGTAGGACACTCAGAAATGGCCATGAGAGTCCAAGTGTTAGTCTACTTTTCAAGATATATTTTTAAAGGACCGTTTGGAAAATGAACAATTCAAAGATTGTTCATTTCAAAGACATAATTCAAAGATAGACATTTTAAAGCATGATGTGTTCATTAAAGATTCATAAAATATTAAAACATTTTTCTAAAGATTATTTAAAAAAAATTTTAAATGCCATATGTAACACAACCAAAATAAAATTAAAAACCTGCTTTGATTTGCACGGTCAGCCACCGCTGACCTCAAGCTAGACCTTAGGAAAAAGAGACCCACCTAAATGAAAAAGCAGTACAATCCAGACGGGAATTGAAACTGTTCTCAAGTAGCGCTCTGTGCTTGCATTCCACTTGAATGAAACAGTCAACACATAGCCAACTACCAACGTCCAGATCTTAAATAAATGAAATATAGACACAGTTGTAAATACATGCATGTGAAAATTAACATACAATTATATAGAATATGCAGGCATCTGTATTGCATGAGCGCCGGGGTTACAAGCCAGGTTAGATGAAGGCGGGTAGTGCCATCGGGCCGTGGGCGGGCTTTCCTCCTCCGCTCAGGGAATCAAGTTTTGAAGTAAACAGGCATTTGAAAGCCCATGTAGTAATATCATTTAAACAGTTTTAAGCCAGTTTACATACTGTTTTAATTTAAGACATATTAACATTCAGAAACTATTGTATGCATAAAGATACTTGAGGTAAAACATTCACTTTTAAAGCCCTGGACTTAAGAGCTTAATCTTGTGGAATTCCTAAAGTTTTCTCTACATATTAATGTTTAGAAAAGAAAAAAACAGTTAAAAGATTCTATTCCAGCCCATTAAATATGCTTCTTATGGTGAAAATAACTTTTTAAAAATGAAAAGGCGGCCCTGGCCAGTTGGCTCAGTGGTAGAGCGTCGGCCTGGCGTGCGGAAGTCCCGGGTTCGATTCCCGGCCAGGGCACACAGGAGAGGCACCCATCTGCTTCTCCACCCCTCCCCCTCTCCTTCCTCTCTGACTCCTCTCTTCCCCTCCCACAGCCAAGGCTCCATTGGAGCAAAGATGGCCTGGGCGCTGAGGATGGCTTCTTGGCCTCTGCGCCAGGTGCTAGAGTGGCTCTGGTTGCAACAGAGCGACGCCTCGGATGGGCCGAGCATCGCCCCCTGGTGGGCGTGCCGGGTGGATCCCAGTCGGGTGCATGAGGGAGTCTGTCTGACTGCCTCCCCGTTTCCAGCTTCAGAAAAATACAAAAATAAAAAAAAATTAAAAAATGAAAAGGTGCAGCCAGCTGATGTGTGACCTGATGGAATAACACAGCTCGGCCCACGCCGATCGGCTCAGGGGTAGAGCATTGGCCCAGCGTGTAGAAGTCCCAGGTTCAATTCCTGGCCAGGGCACACAGGAAAAGCGCCCATCTGCTTCTCCACCTCTTCCCCTCTTCTTTCTCTCTATCATGCCCTCCCACCCCAGCCAAGGTTCCAGTACAGCAAAGTTGTCCCGGTTGAGATGCTCCCCGTCTCAGGAGCATGCGGGAGTCTATTTTCCCGCTTCTCACTTCAGAAAAATATCAATACAACAGAAAAAAAATAAAGAAATAACCCAGGTAACAATGCTTAGAACCTAGTCCTGAGTTATATGCATAGTGGAAGAAGTTTAACTGAAAAAAATATTGCTCGAGGAAGAGACAGCAAGATTTGAGAACAGAAGAACTAGCCAGGGTCCCATCCTCAGTTTTCCCTATACTAACACTAAATAACTCTAGCCCTTAAGGGAGCATCAGCATGCCTACGCAGGTACTCTCTAATAACTTCATATTTTAATAGAACATTTACAAAAGATGGAAGAAATACATAATCCAGAACAAATGTGAGCACCAGGGACATATTTTAAAAACCTAAACCTTGAAAAGGCAAGTAAAAACAAAAAAAGAACTTTAAGCTATAATGCAGAGAATGAAGAGAAAAGAATTGATACAATTACTATAAAAGACAGAAAAAATTATCTTCTACTTTATTTTGGTCATCTCTATCAATAAAAATAGTCTTTAGGTCTTAAAAATGTTTACAACTTCTGACCTGAGAACTCAGCTTTGGAACCTTACTAAGGAATAATAAATTCTATTAAAAATAAAAATGCCAGGCCCTGGCCAGTTGGCTCAGTGGTAGAGCATTGGCCTGGCGTGCAGGAGTCCGAGGTTCGATTCCCAGCCAGGGCACACAGGAGAAGCGCCCATCTGCTTCTCCACCTCTCCCCCTCTTCTTCCTCTCTGTTTCTCTCTTCCCCTCCCACAGCCAAGGCTCCATTGGAACAAAGATGGCCCCGGCGCTGAGGATGGCTCTGTGGCCTTTGTCTCAGGTGCTAGAATGGCTCTGGGTGCAACAGAGCAACACCCGAGATGAGCAGAGCATCGTCCCCTGGTGGGCATGCCGGGTGGATCCTGGTCGGGCGCATGCGGGAGTCTGACTGCCTCCCCGTTTCCAGCTTCAGAAAATACAAAAAAATAAAAAAGCTTATCAGTGTAATTTAGAATACTAAAGAGTTGATAACAATTAAAAGTTAAACAACCAGAAAGTGTTAACTATAGATAATTCACTTAAGAAAATGTAATACAGCAATTAAAATCAGTTTTTGTAAGCAAAGACTACATACACACACACACACACACACACACACACACACACACACACACAGAGTCCTCAGGTTATATAACACAGTTCCATCCCTACAACAGTGACATAACCCAAATTTTGGTGTAAGTCGAAACATACCCTAGCCTAACACAATCGGAACACTTGCTCTTTTAACAGTCCAAAATGGCCTGACCAGGCAGTGGTGCAGTGGATAGAGCATCAGCCTAGGGCGCAGAGGACCCAGGTTCAAAACCCAGAGGTTGCCGGCTTGAGCACAGGGTCGCTGGCTTGAGCATGGGATCACAGACATGACCCATGGCCCCTGGCTTGAATCCAAAGGTCACTGGCTTGAGCAAGGGGCCACTCACTCTGCTATAGCACCCACCTGCCCCGTCCTGTCAAGGCACATATGAGAAACCAATCAATGAACTACGGTGCCACAATGAAAAACTGATGCTTCTCATCTCTCTCCCTTCCTGTCTATCCCTCTCTCTGTCTCTCTCTCTGTCAGAAAAAAAAAAAAAGTCCAAAATGGCATAGGTAAGCATACTGGGGGGAAGCCAACTCCCTCACTCATATGCTGTGTTACTACATATTCTTCAACTGCGCACAACCAAACTAGTTCATCCACATAGTCTGTAAGTATGACGCTAACAGCATAAGCTGAAATACATCTCAATTCTTTTAAGTTTTTTTTATTTTTTTATCTTTCTTTCTTTTCATTTTTCTGAAGCTGGAAACAGGGAGAGACAGTCAGACAGACTCCCGCATGCGCCCGACCGGGATCCACCCGGCACGCCCACCAGGGGCAACGCTCTACCCACCAGGGGGCAATGCTCTGCCCATCCTCGGCGTCGCCATGTAGCGACCAGAGCCACTCTAGCGCCTGAGGCAGAGGCCATAGAGCCATCCCCAGCACCCGGGCCATCTTTGCTCCAATGGAGCCTTGGCTGCGGGAGGGGAAGAGAGAGACAGAGAGGAAAGCGCGGCGGAGGGGTGGAGAAGCAAATGGGCGCTTCTCCTGTGTGCCCTGGCCGGGAATTGAACCCGGGTCCTCTGCATGCTAGGCCGACGCTCTACCGCTGAGCCAACCGGCCAGGGCTCTTTTAAGTTTTTATGGGAGTGAGCGTCCTAAACTCAAAACATTGTAGTCCAGACTGTCCTAACCCGAGGACTCCCTGTAATAGAAAATACTTTTGCCCTGGTCAGATATCTAGGGTGGTTAGAGCAATGGTCCCCAAACTTTTTTGGGCCACGGACCTGTTTAATGTCAGAAAATATTTTCACGGACCGGACTTTAGGGTGGGACGGATAAATATATCATGTGACCGAGAGAAGCATCAAGAGTGAGTCTTAGACGGATGTAACAGAGGGAATCTGGTCATTTTAAAAAAATAAAACATCATTCAGACTTAAATATAAATAAAAGGGAAATAATGTAAGTTATTTATTCTTTCTCTGCGGACCAGTATCAAATGGCCCACGGACCGGTACCGGTCTGCAGCCCGGGGGTTGGGGATCACTGGGTTAGAGCATTGACCCAAGGTGCAGAAGTTGCTGGTTGATTCCTGGTCAAGGCACGTACAGGAACAGGTTGATGTTCCTGTCTCTCTATCATTCTCTCTTTCCCTTCCTCTCTCAATTAAATCAATAAATAAAATTTAAAATAATAATAAATAGGCCCTGGCCGGTTGGCTCAGCGGTAGAGCATCGGCCTGGCGTGCAGGGGATCTGGGTTCGATTCCCGGCCAGGGCACATAGGAGAAGCGCCCATTTGCTTCTCCACCCCCCACCCCCTCCTTCCTCTCTGTTTCTCTCTTCCCCTCCTGCAGCCGAGGCTCCATTGGAGCAAAGATGGCCCGGGCGCTGGGGATGGCTCCTTGGCCTCTGCCCCAGGTGCTAGAGTGGCTCTGGTCGCCGCAAAGCGACGCCCCAGAGGGGCAGAGCATCGCCCCCTGGTGGGCAGAGCGTCGCCCCTGGTGGGCGTGCGGGGTGGATCCCGGTCGGGCGCATGCGGGAGTCTGTCTGACTGTCTCTCCCCGTTTCCAGCTTCAGAAAAAAATACAAAAAAATAAATAAATAAATAATAATAATAATAATAAATAAATATACTTCTAGTGATATTAGGAAAAGAAAAATACAAAAACACATTATGATATGATTATATCTACAGTACAATGAAGAAAAAGTAATGTCCTAAGAAATTAATGACTGTTTTGGGGTGGTAAGTTTTTTGTTTCCCCTTTTACTTTTTTTCTGTATTTTCCAAATTGTCTTTAAGAAACACTAATTCTAAAAAAAAAAAAAAAAAGAAACACTAATTCTTTTATAATGAAAAGGATATTAAAATATTTTTCTCCAATAAATTCTATTAGATGAACTATTACAGAGCTCTTAAGCCCCAGATATGAGTACCTGGGAAGTGAGTCTACAGCAGCTTCAAAAAAGTTCAAGTGTGCAGGTCCACACAAATGTAACCCTGGGATTTGAGAGACTGAGATATGACTGCGGAACTCGGAACAAAATCTGAGTATAATAATAGTACACTTCCATAACACTTACTATGGGGGCCACGTCCTGTTCTAATGCTTTATCTTTATGAACACATTTAATTCTCATAATCCCAGGCAGTAAGAACTATTATTCCCATCTTACAGATTAAAGAAACTGAGACTTCTGGGAAGTGACTTGCCCCAGGTCCCACAGCTAAAAGTCACAAAGCGGGGACCTAGAATCCAGAAATCTAGCTCCAAAGTCTGCTTTCTTGACCAGAAGGAGAGAAAAGAGTGGTGTTAAAAAAATTTAAAAAGAGGAAAAGCAGCTCCAATATTCAAAAGCAAAAACAAAAGCATTCAGTTTTGGCAACTACAAAACTGATGAAATAAAAAAGGATCCTCAGCTAATAGATGACCTTCAGGGGCAAGCTACACAGGGGAAATCAGCCCTCCTCTACTCAACATTTGGTAATTTAGATGAAAGACCAGAGGCATATAATCAAACTCAAAGATTACACAAAATTAGGCCGGTTGGCTCAGCGGTAGAGCATCGGCCTGGCCTGCGGGGAACCCGGGTTCGATTTCCGGCCAGGGCACATAGGAGAAGCGCCCATTTGCTTCTCCACCCCCCCCCCCTTCCTCTCTGTCTCTCTCTTCCCCTCCCACAGCCAAGGCTCCATTGGAGCAAAGATGGCCCGGCGCTGGGAATGGCTCCTTGGCCTCTGCCCCAGGCGCTAGAATGGCTCTGGTCAAGGCAGAGCTACGCCCCGGAGGGGCAGAGCATCACCCCCTGGTGGACAGAGCATCGCCCCTGGTGGGCGTGCCTGGTGGGCATGCCGGGTGGTTCCTGGTCGGGCGCATGTGGGAGTCTATCTGACTGTCTCTCCCGTTTCCAGCTTCAGAAAAATACAAAAAAAAAAAAAAGATTACACAAAATTAAAATGGCTATAATGACTCAAAAAGATATCCTAAAGTTAGGACAATGGGCTAATTCAAATAAGATTAACTTTAATAAAGAAAAGTGAAAAATTCTGCTTTAGATTCAAAACTCAACTGCATAAGTATAGAATGGGAAGAAGGCAGCTAAACTACTTTTTAGTTCAGAGTGAGTGGGGAGTATACCTGGTGTGACTGCCTATTAATAGAAATACAATAGTCACATCAAGGTAAGTGATTCTTTTAATGACTTTTGCATTACGGAACCACATCAGCAATCAAATGCAGACTGGAAAAGGAAATGAAAATCACAACATAGGAGATATGGATATAGCTGGGGGTAAAACCATCTTCTAGGTAGAAAGACAGACAAAGAGGAAGAGAGAAGAAGGAAGAGAGAGGCAGGGAGAGGAGGAGAGGCATAACTCATAGTCACAGCACTTTAGTTGTTCACTGACTGCCTCTCATACATGCCTTGATTGGGGGGCTTCACCCAAGCCCTCTTGCTCAAGACAGCAACCCTGCGATCTCAGGGTTTTGAACCTGGGACCTTGGTGTCCTAGATCAACATTCTATCCACTGCACCACAACTGGTCAGCAGAAAACTGTTTCAGCTGAGAAAAGGAAATGTCAAGATTTGATCGCTGTCTTTGAATAGCTGGGGAAATGTCATCTCGTGAAGGCATCAGACCTTTTTTCTGTGGTTCTGACAGCAGAAATAGTAGGCAGGATTAGGAAGCAACACATTTCAGCTCAATGAGAATAAATCTAACAAACTATAGCAATCTAAAAGTGGAATAAAGCTACCATCACTAAAAGTGTTTGAACAGAAGTTGACCATAGTCAGGGATGACCAAGTAGGAGAGTCGCCTCTCAGTGATCTAGAGCAGTGGTCCCCAACCCCCGGTCCGTGGGCCATTTGGTACTGGTCCACAGAGAAGGAATAAATAACTTACATTATTTCCGTTTTATTTATATTTAAGTCTGAACAATATTTTATTTTTTTTTAAATGACCAGATTCCCTCAGTTACATCCGTCTAAGACTCACTCTTGACGCTTGTCTCGGTCATGTGATACATTTATTCGTCCCACCCTAAAGGCCGGTCTGTGAAATATTTTCTGACATTAAATCAGTCGTGGCCCAAAAAAGGTTGAGTATTGCAAAAAGCAAAAACTTTAACATTTTAAGCCTATGATACTTTAAAACCAATCTCCAAGAAGCTGTTGTTTCTTATCTGTACTTAGGAAACCAGTATCACTATCAGGAAGAGAAAAAAATAGATTGCATACTTCAGATTTCTTTAAAGAAAACTCACAGTTCAAAGTGAAGTAGCTGTCTTTACCTAGTAAACCCTTCATACAACATGAGGTTGGTTAACTCTTTCGTGGACCAGCATGAAAACTCTGGCAGTTGAAAACCTCTGCTTTATATGCCCACACAGGCATAAAAATAAATTTAGAAGACTATTCATCAGTAACAATATCCATACAGTAAAAATGGTAGCAGAGAAGAGAGACAATTCATTTTTACCATATAAACTTCTATGCTGCTTAAAATTGTTTTTATATAACAAACATGTTTTATTGAGTCAACTTTTTAAATTTCTAAATATTCTTTAAATTAACTTAAACTACCCTGGCCAGGTATCTCCGCTGGTTAGAGTATTGTCACAATACACTAAGGTTGTGGGTTCCATCCCTGGTCAGGGCACATATAAGCATCAACCAACGGATGCATAAATGGGTGGAATGACAATAAATGTTTCTTTCTTCCTTTCTTGCTTTAAAATCAATAAATTAAAATTGTTTAAAATATAAATAAAGTGAAAATAAGGATGTAAACAAATTTCATACATAATTTATAGTATGGATTCCTTAAAGTGTGCCTTTAAGAGAGTTTTTCAGGCCCAGCTGAGTAGCTCAGTTGGTTAGAGCGTTGTCCCCAAATGTCAAGGTTGCAGGTTCCATCCCTGGTCAGGGCACATACAAAATCAGCCACTGAGTACTTCAATAAGAGGACCAACAAATCGATGTTTCTCTATTTCTCTCTAAAATCAATAACTAAAAAGCTTTTTTATTTCTCTGAAAGATACGCTTAGCTTCTGAGCAAACCTTTTCAAGTATGAATTTTCCTCCCAACATAAATCAATGAGCAATACTTTATACTTAAGAGGTCATATTTTCCCAAACTTATGTTCTTCAAAGCAATGTGTCCTTTTCAAAATCATACATTCAATCCTTATTTTAAACCACTACATATGGCTCTAACTTTTTTTTTTTTTGTATTTTTCTGAAGCTGGAAAGGGGAGGCAGACAGATTCCCGCATGCGCCCGACCGGGATCCACCCGGCACGCCCACCAGGGGGCGATGCTCTGCCCATCCGGGGCTTCGCTCTGTCGTGACCAGAGCCACTCTAGCGCCTGGGGTAGAGGCCAAGGAGCCATCCCCAGTGCCCGGGCCATCTTTTGCTCCAATGGAGCCTTGGCTGTGGGAGGGGAAGAGAGAGACAGAGAGGAAGGAGAGGGGAAGGGGTGGAGAAGCAGATGGGCGCCTCTCCTGTGTGCCCTGGCCGGGAATCGAACCCAGGACTTCCGCACGCCAGGCCGACGCTCTACCGCTGAGCCAACCGGCCAGGGCCTCTAACTTTTTAAATTGCTAAATACAAGACTCTACATAAAAATTGGCAACATTTATTTAGAACAAGTAAAGCAAACTAATAATCACATTTTCCTTTCATCTGACTTACCCAGATATACTTTTCTGATTAAAAAATATTAAATGCACAGCCTGACCTGTGGTGGTACAGTAGACAGAGCATCGACCTGGAACACAGAGGTCGCCAGTTCAAAACCCTGGGCTTGCCTGGTGAAAGCACATACAAGAAGCAATAAATGAACTAAAGTGAAGCAACTATGATCTCGCTCCCTCTATCTCTCCCTCCCTTTCTCTCTAAAATCAATAAATAAACTCTTTAAAAAAATTAAATGCATAAATCATAAGCAGATTTTGTCTTTTAAACTACATTAATGTTTTATTTATTGTCATCTGGGTATTAACTGGAAAAACAACTTGGCTCGCTTCTGTTGCATGTCTTTGCAAAACACTTTCCTGAGAGAATAAACTGACAGACTTCTTCCCAAGTTATGGAGCCACAGCCCTAAGCACAGCCTTACCAACTACTGCTTCAAGTACTTCATTCTCCTTTAAGATAGCTTAATGCAAATTTGAAAACTGTTCTCTTTGTGGTATGGGAACTGAAGAGTCAAGAATCTTTTAAAATCAAAATCTCTAACTGAGAAAGAATCTAAGCACTGGAAATCCTCCTCCTTACTGTTGCCAGGCAAGCAAAAATGCACCGGGAGAAGGGCTCAGAAGTGGAACTGGGTAGGCCTGGATGGCTTCTGTACACTCCCTACGAGCCTCACCGGCAACAACGCCGAACTCCCGGGATCTGTAAAACTGAACACCGAGGAACCTTAGAAATCGTTCAAAATAATCCCACACTTCAACTGGGGCTGAAGAGCCCAGAGAAGAGCCCTGGTCTGTTCAAGGTCACAAAGCAAGTTATTGACAAGAGTTCAGTTTAGAATTTACACTCTTCTCATCTTTCAGCCACTATTCTTTTCCACCTCGTGCTCCTTTATAAAGTAAAATGAAAACAATGGGATCAGAGACCATAGAGAAAACGAAGCTATTACTACTGCAAAAACTGCAGTCTTCAGACTTTCCAGGTCTGAACTAACGGAGACAGAAAAAAATAAACACTCCCAGCAAAGAAAAATGGTGGAGAGAGGGAGGCCATTAGCTTCCCAGATTTATCTTGACAGCTCTACACCAAGAGGAAATGCCAAGAACCCTGAGCACTGAGTTATGTGGGAGCCTGGTGCAACAGATGATAAGTGTTTAGAATTCACTTACTAAGTCAGCACAATAGTCTAATATTTGAAACTGTTTAAAAAGAACTACCCATCTCATAAATGGTTAGTCTTTTCCTGTAAGCAGAATAGATGGAGTGTTAAGAGGCTAAAGTGAGGGGAAAGAGCTAGAAGACTGAAGTAACCCACAGTGAGGGGAGGAACTGAACTGGGAAGATAAACTGAGAGCAAAGGAAAATTCAGGCCCTGAAGACGCTACAGGAAAACTGGACAGGACTTGGAAAAACTGAACATATACAAGAATAAGAGCAAAGAAAAAAAAGATGGCTAAGGTTTCTAGATGACTAGAATCCAGGGGTCTTTTGGAGAACATGCCTGGTTAGTCCAAGCCTGATATTCTTCTATTTTGTTTCCTTAACTTAAACAAACTAAAAAAATAAGTAAACCAATATTTAAACACAATATATAGGTGGAAACTTTTTAAAATCCTATTGAAGGTCTTGATGACAAAGGGACTTCGACTGCTGACAGGTCTGTTGAGTACCATTTCCTAATAGACTAGATAAATCTCTCATCAGCCTTCTCACCTGTGAAATCCCTCCTACTGCACAGGATTGTTGTGAGAATGAGATAACGCACATGAAAGCACCTTAATCCACAGCCTGGCTCCCGGCTCAAAAATGGCACCTTAACTGTTTGTACTGTCAGCTCTCCAAAATGCGGACAGGCTTAAATGTAGCCTTTCTCTCTGCCTCTCCCATTTACACCTCTCTTCAGCAGCAGGCTCAAATTTACAAGCTGTCCAGACATAAAGACTGTTTTTCTCTAACAGACAGCCCTGGTTTGGGATTACAAAACCACACTGGCTGTGAACTATGAAATAGAAAAGTTACAGAGTGGGCCCGGCCCCCTGCCCAGTCACACGACCTATTTTCTGGTCATGTCAGGCCTTAATCAGCACTTCTGACTGAGCTGAAAACTCCTTGTCTCTGCTTCCCAGGTACACCTCGCCCCGATCCAGCCACCCACCCCAGGGCTGAACCACAACCACAAGCCTGTTTCTCTCAAACTCAGTGACACCCGGGCTCTACTTTCAATTTAGCCCCTCCATCACTCCCTACTCACTTCAAATTATCTCATATTGTCTCTTTTATAATGGGCTTTCTAACTCTCTCCTCTTCTCCCTAGCCTCCACTACTTGAGCAGAACATCTGAGTTTCAAGCCTTTTAAAAATAATTCATTAGCTTGACCTCCCTCTCTGCTTCCAGCCAATCAATCTTGGCCCTTCTCTTCTGCCCAACCACAAACCATACAAGGGTATTTAAGTAAAATATAAAGATGAGGGTTTATCTTCCGGGAAAAGATATTCAAAACTATACACACTGAGCTGCGAACACCTTTACAAGTATCCAGTTCTTCTTCTCTCTCTGCTGAGATTGGCTGGTAGAATCGCTTTATTTTCCACGAATCATGCCAATTTACCCATGTATTCAACTTCTTACTCTAGTATGAAAACACACCATATATCTAGGTCTTTCTTTTCTAAAATCCTACAGCGTAGTAGGTAAGCTACTCAGACTTGGTTACAGTAAATTACAGTAAATTGCAATATCAACAGTCAAAAAATGTTAGCAGAATCTATAAGCATGTCTGACTTTGACAAGACCATTTCTTGAGGCTAGGAATCAAGTCATAATAGTTTTTATATTTCTTAACAGCATACAGTATTCTGCTTTCTATGTAAGAGGCATTCAATGATCTTAACTGAATTGCGCAACAAGGTAAAGAAGAAAGAACAGTGAACTGAGATTCCATAAATATGAACTGTGGATTTGATCAGTTATGAGTGACTTTGGGATGATCACATTCTTTGGACCTCTGAAACCTCTCCTGAAGAGAGGAAGGCATCATCAGACAATAAAGAGTAAATTAACTCTACAGCAGCCTTCTACCTGACAACCCAGCAAGCTCCAGGAGTTGAAAGGGGGTTGTTGCACATCCCTCCCTCCCACAACTGAAATAGCCCAGGGCTCCTAGAGATCAAAGCTTCTGTCTGATCACTCAGCAGTTGCACACACAGGCAGCATTGAACAATTATGGCTGAGGCGCTCCCTAGTACCTTGCTGACCCATAACTGGTGGGTAATGAACGGCCAGGATGGGGCAAAAGTAGGTTTACAGTTGTGGGTTTGTGAACTAGTTTATCCTTATATTAATTCTCGTATTACTTTCCATAAGACTGTAAACCTACTCTTGCCCCACCCTGTGTATTGCCCCACCCTGTGTATCTGTTATCTCTAGATTATGTTCCAATGTGATTATCTGCACCTGGAAGTCAGAGCCTGCATCTCACTCTGTTTGTTTATTTATTTATTTATTTATTTGTATTTTTCGAAAGCTGGAAATGGGGAGAGACAAACAGACTCCTGCATGCGCCCGACCGGGATCCACCCGGCACGCCCACCAGGGAGCGACGCTCTGCCCACCAGGGGGCGATGCTCTGCCCCTCTGGGGCATCCCTCTGTTGCGGCCAGAGCCACTCTAGCGCCTGGGGCAGAGGCCAAGGAGCCATCCCCAGCGCCCGGGCCATCTCTGCTCCAATGGAGCCTCGGCTGCAGGAGGGGAAGAGAGAGACAGAGAGGAAGGAGAGGGGGAGGGGTGAAGCAGATGGGTGCTTCTCCTGTGTGCCCTGGCCGGGAATCGAACCCGGGACTTCTGCACGCCAGGCCAACGCTCTACCACTGAGCCAAACGGCCAGGGCCCATCTCACTCTGTTTAAAACCTTCACAAGCCCTGGCCGGTTACAGGCCCTGGCTGGTTGGCTCAGTGGTAGAGCGTCGGCCTGGCGTGCAGAAGTCCCGGGTTCGATTCCCGGCCAGGGCACACAGGAGAAGTGCCCATCTGCTTCTCCACCCCTCCCCCTCTCCTTCCACTCTGTCTCTCTCTTCCCCTCCCGCAGCCGAGGCTCCATTGGAGCAACGATGGCCCGGGTGCTGGGGATGGCTCTGGTCGCAACAGAGGGACGCCCCGGAGGGGCAGAGCGTCGCCCCCTGGTGGGCGTGCCAGGTGGATCCCGGTCGGGTGCATGCAGGAGTCTGTCTGACTGTCTCTCCCCGTTTCCAGCTTTCAAATACTAAAAAACTTTTAAAAAATTTAAAAAAACCTTCACAAAGCCCAGTACCTAACATAATCAACTTTTCCCTTGACCTGAGAAGTGGTACCTGGTAAAGCAAGAGAGGAGTTCTGGGATCAATCATCACTCTACCAACAACTCAGGGCAAGTCAAAACCCTGCTGGACAGATAAGAAAAAATATTTTGCCATTTGATATCCAGGTGCATTGAACACTAACAAAATTATTTTTAAATGGTACTGTTTATTGATAAATTAACTTTCTTATGCATTATGTACCCACTTGTTTTTAACAGTCCCCAGTTAAATATTTGAATAATTAACTGGTCTATAGTCTGATCTAAGTTAGGACATGTGTCACTAGATTACCTCTGAAATCCCTTCCAATTCTAAAGTTCCCGTATAGCCTAAGAATAAGCCCAGGGTGCTCCAACAATCAGGACTCGACTTCTCTTTCACCCAGTCTGCTTAAGCAATCCAGGAGGGAGATGTCCTGTAGTACAAGCAGTATTTGCACAACATAAGTAGTTCCCAAGGACAGTGTGGCCAGCAAGAGGCCCAGGTGGCTCAGTACCCAGGGCCTCCCACAAAGAATACTGAAATCACCTGAACTGAGTGAGAGGCAGCCCTGGACTATTAAGAAAGCTTTGTTTCAGGACTTGAGAATCTTGAGTCAACTCGTCCCTGCCTGTCCCTAAATACCCCTAACCGAGTTAGAAGTTACCTCTTCTAATCAGGAAAGGTTAAACTTGGATTTCTAAGGTCCCTTCCAGCTCTAACATCCAGAAAAATCCCACGTGAGCAGAACTGAAGATGGCCAGAGCATTATCCCACACCCACGACCAGAAGTAAATTCAAGTCCACCTTGCCAGATGCTCTGGAGCGTCTACCTGCACAGCAGAACAGCAATTCCCAGCAGAGGACATATCCCCCTGAAAGGGTCAATTAGAATGGGGCCGGGGCCGGGGCCGGGCCGGGGCGGGGGACCGCGGGGCTGTTTCAAACCACACCCGCCCTCTCGCTGGAGGGAAGTACGCCGAGTTCCTCAGATGCACAGGAAGGAGGGCGGAGACGGACACTGCCGCACAGGCGTGGACCTCTGGTCGCCCTGGCACATTGAGGAGTTGCAGAATCGCACCCCAGGGCACTGGGGCTGCAGAGAAGGATGCCGTGCGCCCGCCGGGGCCCCGGAGGGACCGGGCCGAGGCTCACTCACCCACAGGCTGCTGAAGTAGTCCAGCCCGCGGCAAATGAGCGCGCCGGCGTGCGCCAGCAGCACCTGCACGCCCAGGTAGCTGCCCAGGCTGTAGAGGCCGTAGAGGAGCGGGCCGCCGGCGCCGAGCAGCAGCAGCAGGCGGCGGCGGCGCAGCGCCTGCTCGCCCAGGGCCTCGACGCCGTAGTCGGCGAAGCAGAGCGGCAGCAGCAGCGCGGCCAGCACGATGGGCGTGTGCGCGCGGTGCAGGCGCTGCAGCCAGTGGCGGCCCACGCGCGTCAGCGAGCTCTTGAAGGGGTGCAGGAAGGTGCCGCACAGCACGGCCCACAGCAGCGGCCGCAGGAAGGCCTCCAGGATGAAGTAGACGAGCACGGCGGCGGCGCAGCACAGGCACACGAACAGCACGGCCCCGGTGTTGTAGAAGGCCTGCTTGATGGGCTTGTCGAAGCGCAGCGCCAGCGCGGCCGTTCGCGGGGTCTCCCCACAGCTGCCGCTGGCGACACAACCCGGCCCGGCCGCGCGCGGAACCCGCGGGGCCCGGCCTGGGGAGTCCCGCAGACCCGTCGCCTTGGCTGGACTGCCGCCACCACCGTCAGCCATAGTGCCTCTGCTGCCGCCGCCGAGAGGCGGTACTGGAAAGCCCGGCGAGAGCCTCCACCGAGAGGCAGGGCGGACGGCGCGAAGCGTTGTGGGAGTTGTAGTTCCTTCCTGGCCACCGGGCGCCTACAGAACCTTTAGCAAACTACAACTTCCAGAGAGTACAGGGCAAATCCCTGCGCTCCCGTCTCGTTGCGCCTATTGGTCCCTGCTCACCCAGGTAACAGGTTTCTAAACTCAAAAAAAAAAATCTTACAAGAGAAAAAAATAAAAGCTCCCTTTTGGTTAAAGTCAACTTTTCAGGAAACGGAATCTCAAAAGAGGCACTACATACATTCACAGATTGAAAACCCAGGCTGCACATAGGAATCCTGAGGGGAAGTACTTAATAACAACTGATTCCCAGTTTCTATTTGATTGGTTTAATGAATAAACAAAGTATTTGCTCTGGTATGTTTGGCAGAATTTTTAAAAGTGATTACCATATGGCAGGCCCTGTTCTAAGTGCCTCATTCCTATTAACACAATACTTAGAACAACCCCACAAAGTGGTGTTATTATCCCCACTTTACAAAGAGGGACACAGCTAGGAGGTGGCAGAGGAAGGATTCGAACTCGAGTCTGGCGCCTACATCTGTTCTTTTAACCACTTTGCTAATTGATCTGACATCCTCAGAGGACAGTAATGTTGACAATCATTGGGGTAGGTGTCAGTGTGGGAACAACCTAAACTCCTGAAAGAGCTCGAGGTTAAAGTACTGTCAGAGTAGTGCGACTACTGCCACTATTTCCTTTTGAGACCTAAGTCAGGTCAATTAAGCCCCCAGACCCCATTTCCCCTCTGTCTCATGGGAATGATAATAATAGAAGCTCTTATCTCAGAAGACGAAAAGGAAGCTCGCCCTGGCCGGTTGGCTCAGCGGTAGAGCGTCGGCCTGGCGTGCGGGGGACCCGGGTTCGATTCCCGGCCAGGGCACATAGGAGAAGCGCCCATTTGCTTCTCCAACCCCCCCCCTCCTTCCTCTCTGTCTCTCTCTCTTCCCCTCCCGCAGCTAAGGCTCCATTGGAGCACAGATGGCCCGGGCGCTGGGGATGGCTCCTTGGCCTCTGCCCCAGGCGCTAGAGTGGCTCTGGTCGCTGCAGAGCGACGCCCCCCGGAGGGTGTCTGACTGTCTCTCCCCATTTCCAGCTTCAGAAAAATACAAAAAGAAAAAAAGAAAAGGAAGCTCTAGGACAGTGCAAGGTGCTTCTGTTCTGTTGGGAAAGCCCTTGAATCCAACCCTACTAGCCCCATCACAGACAGCATTTTATCTAAAAAGAAGGGAGGATGGTAAGAAGGAAGGAAGAAAGGGAGGGTAGAATAAAGCCTTTGCTGAGTACCCAATATGTAATTGCTTTGAAACCCTGAAAGCTATCTATCCCTTTTCTGTTTTCAATAAGTTTTAAAGTAAAAGAAAAAGTAATTCCTTTCCATCTCGTTTTTGGGTTCCAGGTCACAGTCCTTGTTTTTCAAGTAGTCTTTGAACTATGACTCTGTAAATATTTTGCTTCTGTTGCCCTACATTTTGCTTTGCTTCTTAACTGCTTCGTCTAGGGCTGTTGGCATTATGATTACATATCATGGTCACATTTACTTTCAGTGTCCATTTTACACTCACTCAAACTCCCATTTATATAGCAACTGCCTCAGTCTCTCTCCCAAAAAAATCCTCAATAATTTCTAGGGAATCCCAAAGGGATGTCTCACATATACCCAGAGACTTGAGTGAACCACCATCCATTCTATGTCCGCCCTGCCGCCACATAGCTCACTGAGTTCAGTGCCTGTCATAAGATTGTCAGCACCTGGCCTGACCAGGCAGTGGCACAGTGGATAGAGCGTCAGACTGGGATGTGGAAGACCCAGGTTCGAGACCCCGAGGTTGCCGGCTTGAGCGCGGGCTCATCTGGTTTGAGCAGGACTCACTAGCTTGAGCCCAAGGTCGCTGGCTTGAGCAAGAGGTCACTCGCTCTGCTGTAGCCCCTGGTCAAGGCACATATGAGAAAGCAATCAATGAACAACTAAGGAACTGCAACGAAGAATTGATGTTTCTCATCTCTCTCTCTTCCTGTCTGTCTGTCCCTATCTGTCCCTCTCTCCGACTCTGTCTCAGCCACACACACAAAAAAAAGATTGCCAGCACCTGTGTCATTATTCCCAGATCCTGGATACTTCCAAACTTCTAATCCTCAGGGCACCAAAGCAGAGCTGGGTTCTACTCAGAGATGAGAAGAAAGTCCTTCTTTCTGACTTACATACTCTGTGCCTTTTGTCATCCAAGCCTAACCCAGGTCACTTGTGCCCAATATATTATATCTCCTCTCATGAAGAGTTCCTTCCATGCCTGGGCTTCAATCCTCTAGCCACAGAGTCTCAGAACCCATCCAAAGGTTAGTGAAGGAACAAAGACTAAACCATCCCCTCTGCCCTCCTCCACCCAGAGACCCTGCTCTCTTCCTCTAACTACAAAATGAAAAATCCTTGTTACATAAAAGTATCAATGGATGCAAACAGAAACTGACATAAGCACTGGGAATGAGGGGATGGGGTTACATTGCCTAAATTGTGTTGGGGACCCAGCTCAGCAAACTGAAAATGCCCTGCCATAGTGCTCTGCTTCCAAGTCTCAATGAAAGGCAAAATTGCTGAACATTTCAACTGTTCTAATGGCCAAAGCAGTAGAACTGCAGGTCTTCGACAGAATTTCTAGTCAAGAACAAAACTCTAACAGAAGTGAAAACTGAAGCACTAGAAACAGATTAATATTCATATGGCCTAACACAGGAAGCTGTGTTCCGACAGGAATTTGCTCACCCTCTCTGATTCCAATTACCACACTGCACTCAGTCAGTGGTTTACATGGATTTGCTGCGTTTCTGTGTCCCAGCAACTGACACAGCATAAAACATTCGAAATACAGACTAGAAGCTCAGTGTTTGCTGAGCAAGAGAATGCATGGTTAAAATAAGAAGAAAGAAAAAACAAAGGCCTGTTTGTGTTTCCTGTGAGAAATAGCATCAAAAGGTTGGGGATGGCCAGACCTGTGGCAGTGTAGTGGCTAGAGTGTCGACCTGGGACACACTGAGGTTCCAGGTGTGAAACCCTGAGTTTGCTGGCTTGAGCGAGGGTTCACTGGGCTTGAGCATGGGCTCACCAGCTTGAGTGTGGGGTCACTGGCTTGAGCGTGGGATTATAGACATGACCCCACGGTCACTGGCTTGAGTCGAAAGATTGCTGGCTTGAGCCCAAGGTTGCTGGTGTGAGCAAGGGGTCACTGGCTTGGAAGGAGACCCCTGGTCAATGCACATATGAGAAGCAATCAATGAACAACTAAAAGTGATGCAATTATGAGTTGATGCTTCTCATCTCTCTCCCTTCCTGTCACTCTTTCGCTTTCTCGCAAAAAATAAAATAAAATAAATAAATAAATAAATAAATAAATTGGAGATGTTTCTGCTAAGTATTCTTATGATTGAGATCAGAGAAAAATTAAAACACTGGTATGTAGAGCCTAAAAACTAATTTTGAAAAGTCTACATACAGACCACTTAAATCTCCAGCTCACAGGGCATGTACTTTCAGGCATCTCCTCTAAAAAAAATTGAGGCTACTTGGGTTTTTCTTGCTGGTCCTGCACAGCAATTACTGCAGTGACCTCAGTGAACGACAGATTCCATAGGCATTCAGGAGACAGTGATGTAAAATAGGGGACTGTAAAACAGAGGAGAGGAGTAAGCTGCCCCTGGAACCGTATTGGCCTTGGCCTTTACGTTGTGTGACCCAATGAATTTCCCAGTCATTGAAGCCAGCTTCCATTTGGGCTTACATGCCTTGCCACAGGAAACTTTCTGGCTGATAAAATAAGAATACCTACCTCACAGGTGGCTGTGGGCATGAAAGGAGAAAGTGTGTCCAAACAGCAGCACAGTGCCTGCAACATGGTGAGAATCTGGTAGTGGCTGTCAGGTGTCTCTTCATTTTGTCCTAGAGAAGCCAAGAGGCATCTCTTAACAACAATTAATGTCCACAGACTCCCAAGGTATCAAGGTGACAGCACCAGAGATAAATCAAACACAATCAGGGAGAGGATTCTCGGGGGGCACTGTGTCTTCCCTCGTTGTTTTCCAGGCAAACACTTACAAGGCGGTACTAAGCACCTGTTTGTAAAGGTCAGGTGCTTACAATGGAGTGTGTAGATCATGTAAAAAGTGCTATCGGCAGTGCAGGAGGAGAGACCATGTGAAAATGTAATCAAACAGGCATACATTCAGATTCCAAATATGAGTACCTCTTTCCTTTGCTAAGTCCATGGCAGACATTGCGAATCAACCACTGAATTCTTTTTCAGATACAGCCTCAAATTTCTTCTCAGCAGAACATTCTAGGGAACCACTACCAGCTGAAAACAGGAGGCACACCAGCTAAAACATTTCTTTCCCTACTGTAACTAAACATTGAGCGTCTGACACCAGATAACATTGGCAGACTGAAAACACAGACAACTGGCTTAGAAGAAAAGAGTTTGAAAAGTGAAAGTTAATGTATGTGATGAATTATTATGAGATTTAAAAAACTCTCAATGACTAAAGAATAAATGATGCAAACCAGTCTGATACCATCAGACCCTGCCCAGCTCCCTAACTACTCTCCCTTATCTGTCTTCCCATGACACATACCCTACTTACAGCCCGGGTCCTGCCAGCTCGCAGAGCAGAGTGCAGCCTTCCCTGCCTCCAGGTTCCTGTCCTTCTGGTCTGCGCCATCCTGCTAACCTTCCACGCCATGTCAACAAAGACAATTTTATCAGTTTGTAAAGGGTCAGTGAAAAGATTTGATGAATTTATTCAACCAATCCAAATGAGACTCATGTCCCCAGTAAAGGGCCAGATGAATTTTTTTTAAAGCTTGGGAAATTCTTTTGGGGAGAAAAAATACTTTAAAACAAAAAGGTCTGCAACCATGCTGGCCGGATAGCTCGATTAATTAGTGTCACCCTAAAGCACTAAAGTTGCCTGTTCAATCCCCAGTCAGGGTACATACAGGAACAGATTAATGTCCCTCTCTCCTCTCTCTCTCTCTCTCTCTCTCTCTCTCTCTCTCTCCCCTCTCTAAAATCAATAAAGAAAAGTAAAAGTATGCAGCCAGAGTAACTCCCTATTCTGCTATTAGGGCAGGAGGTAGGTTGTTAGGGAGAACGGGCCTTTGCAAGGCAAATTTTGATTAACAATTATTGCTAAAAGCCAGCACTGCTGGCCCGGAAAGTGGCCGGCCTTAAGCGTCCTTTACTGGTGGCTCCTCATCTTCACAAGGGTGATTTTTATCTGGAATATTTTGTCTGGAATGGCTGAGATTTGAGTTAGGAATCAGGATTTGGAGTTGTTGGCCTGCCCTTCCTTGGCTCTGCTCCCAGCAGTCTACTCCACAGAAGGCTGAGGTCGCCTATAGCCAGCCAGCCTTCTGCTGCAAACCAGAGCAAGACTGAAAACCAGAGGAAGGTGGATGGATACATATATTTCAAATTGGCCAGACTAATCCCTTCTTAATTATAAATGAACTATGTTCATTTGAGAACCAAGTCCCGCTGGTGTTAAATCCTGAGAGTGACTTGTTTGCACACTCTTACACACTGATGCCCCTGCCCTTTCACTCACTCCATTCAGTTACCTACATTGCAATCAGCGTGATCTTCCTAAAATATAATCTGATCTCTTCAAAGCCTCCTTACCCTCTGGGAAGGTGTCCAAACTCTTTACTACAACATCCAAGGTCCAAGGTGAAGAACCTGCCTCACTTCTTCTCACTCCCTGCCTCATCTTTTACCCCCCAGCAATGTGGTGGCCCCCAAAGGTATCTGGGACATAATCCCTTAGAACCCTTGAAGCGCCTTGCCTTACATGGTAACAGGCACTTTGTAGATAAGATTAAGATTTTTGAGATGGGGAGATTATCCTGGATTATACAGGTGAGGCATAAATGTAATCACAGGGATCTGTATCAGAGGGCGGGAGGGAGATTAGATTGCAGAAGAGGAGAAGGGATCTGACCACAGAGGCAGACACTGGCATGATGAAGCCATGAGCCAGGGAACACCCACGGTTACCAGAAGTTGGGAAGGACCAGGAAGGACCAGGAAGGACCCTCTCCCCTCCTGTTCCCAGAAGAAAGGAATTTCTCCAACACCTTGATTTTAGCTCCATAAAATTCAGTTCAGACTTCTGGCTTCCAAAACTGCAAGAGAATATATTTCTGTTGTTCTAAGCCACTAAATGTAGGATTTTTTTAAATTTTTTTTTTACAGCAGCAATAGGAAACTCAGACAGACCTTGTCAAATGACAGTGGTTCCCAAACACAGCCTGTTGGTTTTTCTTCTGGAGTTTCTTTTTTGTGTGTGTGTGTGTATTTTTCTGAAGCTGGAAACGGGGAGAGACAGTCAGACAGACTCCCGCATGCGCCCCACCGGGATCCACCCGGCACGCCCACCAGGGGGCGACGCTCTGCCCACCAGAGGGCGATGCTCTGCCCCTCCAGGGCGTCGCTCTTTTGCGACCAGAGCCACTCCAGCGCCTGGGGCAGAGGCCAAGGAGCCATCCCCAGTGCCTGGGCCATCTTTGCTCCAATGGAGCCTCGCTGCGGGAGGGGAAGAGAGAGACAGAGAGAAAGGAGAGGGGAAGGGGTGGAGAAGCAGATGGACGCTTCTCCTGTGTGCCCTGGCCGGGAATCGAACCCAGGACTTCTGCACGCCAGGCCGACGCTCTACCACTGAGCCAACCGGCCAGGGCCTCTTCTGGAGTTTCTTAGAGATGCTTCTTCACACCCTTTGCCTGCTTTCTTGCTGATAGGGTTGCACACGGGGGCCATGAACCCCTCCTCCCTTAAGTGGACGAAGGGACATTGACACACTAGATGTTTCCGATCACCTACCCCCAGGCATCTGGACTGACTCACCTGGGTGTGGAAGGTCCCCTAGCTTACTTATGGTTAATCCTTTCCCCACCCCATAACGACTACCAGCCCCCAACCTCGAATCACCTATTTAACTCTACCTGATAGAGAACCAGTTGCTGACTTCCACCTTAGGAGTCAGTCTGGCAGATGACCCCATAATAAACTTTTCTTGCCTGAACTCGGGTATCCTCCTTCAGCTGACCTTACACCTGTCCCTTCTTTAAGATGGCCTGTCAATACCACCTCTTGTTTTCCTGGCTTTCCTAGGCTGGTGCAGGTCCCTACTCCAGGTGTGCACTTTCCCACAGCCGTCACTGAAAGGCATTATCAGGGTGTTTATGTGTCTGATTCCTTGACTAGGCTGTGAGCCAGTTACAGGCAGAATTCAAGAGCTGTTCTTCCTAGAGTCCTCCACAGGGACTTGCACAAAAGAGTTCTCAGTAAATATGTAGTGAATGAATGAATGAACAACTGGTTAAAGCTTCTTGACTTCCTAGATGCAGATGACTATTCCAGCCACTCCACTCAGCTGTCTCTGCTTATGACTTATTCTCTGGCCCTTGCACCTGGGACTGAGCCCTAAGAAAGTTCCAAGTCAAACATAAACCAGGGTCAGGACTGATATCTGGGCTGCCCACTGAAATTACTGCAAAATAAATACCATAGAGAGCACCTAATATACCAGATGGATGGATAGATGGACGGACGGATGGACAGAGAGACAGGGACATTTGTTTTGGGGGGAAGGGATGAGGGTTAGAGCCTCATAGTACAGAATGTAGTAACGCCGAATTCTTTCTTTATGTTTCCAAGTTTCTCAACCCAGCCCTGGCTGCAGCAGCTCAGCTACTACATCCTGCATACTCAATACCTCCTTGGTGATTCATAAGACCTCTACCACCAAACTCTAAGTATTCTTAATGTATAATATGATTTAGTTACCAATGAGGCTCATAATTGAAATTCTTAAGAGTTATTTCTGCATGATCAACCAAGTAACAGGCTTTAAATGGGATTATGATAGACCTCCATTCACTATTTGATAAAGGTATTAACCTGAGGCTCTGAAAACAGATTTACTTTGCGAACTGTTTTCTCTACAAGGATTTTCACCTGACCACTGCAACATAGGTTTTCCTCTTTGTCAGATGAGACAGGCGTTCTGTCACCTTCTTCAAGGTCTGTAACTTCAGGGAGACTTTACTGATGAAAGGATGTTAAACGAACAGAAAACCAAAAATGCATCAGAGCAAAGCAACAAGGAATTATAAACTACCTTTAATTACATCAACAGGACGGATTTCAAACCATGTTGAGAATTTATATGTTAAAGTTTAAATCTAGTAATATATTCTAAGTGTGACATAATCCTCTAAGGATAAAAGTATCTATGTTGGCAAATGGACAGTACAATCATTTAGGGATATTGTTACTTTACATAAATAAAAATCATGTCTTTATTAGTAAGGTACCACACATCTTAGAGTTAAAATTCACATGGGACAGGCTTATAAATGTACATAAATCTCAAAATCAATCACAATTGAACATTTGGTACCTAATTATTATAAAACAAAGGTAACTCATCAATGTCTATGTAAAGGCATCATTTTTACAAAATAGTATTTTATAGACAGTCTCAAAAAAAGTCTGTTAATACTCCTAGAACCAGATTGTTCCAGCACATGAGCACATCTGTGGGAATAAGGCGTGTGGAGAAACTGCATTGACTCTTCCAGGTGGCCAGGACATTCTATGTGAGGAAATGGTAACTGCTCTAGTGACCCGGGCGAATGCCATAACCCCTGCAGCACCCCGTCACCCAAGAGAATTGCTTACACTCCAGAAGAATGGAACTGAACAGCCACTTGCCTAATAGCAAATATCCAGGTTGGGGGACCTGAAAACATTAGTCCAATATCAGTACTTTTGAAGTGAAAAATTCCAGAGATGAATGATGCACTTCAATTTTCAGCCATCTTTAAAATCACATTAGCATAGCCAATATTTTCCTGGCAAGGAAATTATACCTAAGTCATCTACTCAATATCAAAACAAAGGAGTCCAGCTTGAAACCAAATAATTAAGTAATTAAAGAAAGAATCAAATTAAATACAAAGCAAGGATGGGTTGCATCAACATGCCATATACATATTCAGTTAACACTAGTCTTTGTTTCTTAACAGTATAGGAAAGTCAAATTCAATAATGATACTCTATGCATTCTTAACAATTCATATAGTGTTGAATGGAGGAGGCAAGGCTTCATAAAGGATCTAGGAATCCTTTCTACAAGCTAAATTACTATAAACTCCAGTTATTTTTCCTGTAATACAATGTTTTATCTCTTGGGTTTTAAAGCTGCCAAGAGATCATAAACAGAAATGATCTTGGCAAAGACCTTCAAATGGTCATGGTACGTATATATAGGCATCTATGTGTAAATACCCACAGACCTCATCATCTATATACAAATATATATATACAACCACCAAGAACAATCAAACTTTTCACTCCAAGTTACCAGTTCTGTTCAGAGAACAAAGACTTACACTACCATTAATTACAGCAAAGTATATACATCTCAACATTAGACCTATTGCAGCGGTTCTCAAACATTTCTCCATCATGATCCACAAGGTCCATCCCATTGTCACGTGTGTAAAACATTCTGGTACCTATAGCAGATTTTAATAAAACTTAAAAAAAATGTCTGCAGGGAAATAAATTACTCTGCAACATGGTAATCCCCATCACAAAGAGCAATTCATCAGTAGAAGTCACAGCAGAAGTCACAGCTGCCACAGTTTAGGTGAAACCAAACTGCTGCTCACCCAGCTCTGATTTAACCGCCAGCACTTCCCCACCAACTCTGGAAAGTCTATGAGAATATAAGTGCCTGGTAATGCCATTACCAAGACAAACTATATTTTATAAACAAATTATTCACTAACTTCAATATTTTTACAAATTAACCAGTACTATACTGCTGGCAGTGTATTTTACAATCGATCGTGAAACACCGGTGTGTCTCTTCCCTTGCTGAGAGCAAGGGAAACCGACAGTTTGTATGGCCTGCAAGCTAAGAACGGTTTGTACGTTGTAAAATGCTTTTTTCTTTTCTTTCTTTACATTTAAAGACTATCTGTGACATATAAAAATTAGGTGAAATTTCAACTTCGTTGTCAACTAAGGTTTATGGGAACGCAGCCACTCTCATTGGTTTACGTGTGGTCTGTGTCAGAGTGAAGAGTTGGAGCAGACAGAGACTGCAAAGCCTAAAACCTTTACCATCTGGCCCTTTTAGAAAAAGTTTGCCGACCACTAGGCCAGAGCTAAGAATGATACACAACCCCAGTGATAATATCTCTTAAGTACAAAATCCTACATGTAGACAGGAAACTTAATTACAGAAATAGTAGTAAAAGCCACCAGGGATGGAACTCCAACCCTGAGTTGTCCAAACTTTCTGATTTTTTTTAATGACAAAGGACAGTTTAAGATAAATAAACATGGCCCCTGCATTGTGTCTGAAAACATGCTTCCCAATTCATTTTTCAGGGTTCTGGGAGCAATTTAAAGGGCATCAGACGCAATGTTAGAAGATCCAGGGTTTAGGCAAGCCACTTTTAAAAATTAACCAAGACAAATATATTATAGTCTCATTCAATTGGTGTATTAATAATAACAGAAAAGACTATTAAAAGCTCGAAAATGACTGGAAAAATAATGAAAGTATCTTTAAGAAAAAAAAAAGCTGGTAAAGAGTAAAATGGACCCCTTTCCCCAAATATAATTATAAAATGTCCTTCTTTTCATTGTAAATTACTAACGGGGTGTAAAAAAAAAGCCACCTAGCTAATTTGAGTGTGGAGAGTGGGCTCTGATTAATGAATGTGCATGAAGGCATGACAGTGTAGGAAATTATATCACCTCCCTAGGCCTCAGCTGCCACTTTGTAAAATTAGTGCATTGGATTAAATGGTATTTAGTGCTTAGAACAGCACTAAATATGTATGGCTAGCATTGTTATTCTACTTAGACATTTTACAAAAACACAGGTGGGCCTGACCAGGCGGTGGCGCAGTGGATAGAGCATTGGCCTGGAATGCTGAGGTCCCTGGTTCAAAACCCCAAGGTTGCTGGCTTGAGCGCAAGCTCATTGGACTTGAGCACAGGGTCATCAGCTTGAGTGTGGGATCACAGATTTGACCCCATGGTAGCTGGCTTGAGCCCAGAGGTCGTTGGTTTGAAACCCAAGGTCGCTGGCTGGAGTCCAAGGTGGCTGGCTTGAGCAAGGGGTCACTCGCTCTGCTGTAGCCTCCCGGTCAAGGCACATATGAGAAAGCAATCAATGAACAACTAAGGTGCAGCAACAAAGAATTGATGCTTCTCATCTCTCACCCTTTCTATCTGTCTGTCTGTCTGTCTCACACTAAAACAAAACAAAAAACACAGGTGGGTATTTCCCCTGTAACAAGTACTATGTTAGAAAGTGGAATGCAGAGATAAAATAGATGTTGATCCTCTTATATTAGGTAAGAATGATTGGAGTCTATGAAGTTTTAACTCCAGTTTGTCTACTGGTTGATGATTCTCTGAGGTGACAGTTAAATGCTGTTCTGCATCTCAGCTCTGTGAATTCTTATTTCTGAACAATGATTATTGTTAAGAATGTCATTTATGTTTTACAGGGAAAAACAGCATTGTTACTAATGATCTTTCTATTAATGTTTCAAAAGACAGTGTTTCTAAAGGGATAGTTTATAGTTTGATCTCAGATGAAAAAATATAAAAATGTTAGCCAGTTTGACAATGTATTTGAAATACAAATCTTCTGACCCAAAGAAACTTGCCATAGAAGTACAGTTTCAGTTATTTATACATTCAACTAATGTTTGCTGAATACCTACCATGTAGTTGTATGAGTTACAATGATGAATAACAAGGAATGGTTACTGTAAGGTCGGTGGATAATGGAGAATGGTCACGTGGGGAACTCAGACCAACAAACTTTGGCTAGGACCGCCCACAACCAAGTGCGCCAAAAGAAGCTTCGCAGGAACACTTTGGAAAAAAGCGACCGTCTGCCAGCCAGTGGGATTTCACCACATAATATTAGCTCGACTTCCCTAGCGGGACCCTTTAAATATGTCCCACGCGGTTTAATCCTTGCGACTTCCCTGGCCTCCATCTCCTCCATCTTTTTTTCTTCGGGGCCAGGGAACCTCGCCGGGTGGGCGGGATGCACTGTACTCAATAAAGCCTTTTGTTATTCCACACTTGGTGGCTCTGGCCCCTTCCTTCCTTCTCGGTGGGGAAAAATACCTTACAGTTACTCCATGCAGTAGGGAATTAGCAGGGTGGAGGAGCCAGCAATTACAGTCAAGTGTGATGAGGAAGCCCAGTGAGCTATAGGAGCATTTGGCAGAGACCTATACCTACCTAGTCCAGGGCATTGGAGAAAGACATATTTAAGCTATGACTTGAAAGATGAGGAGGAGTTCAGCAAGCATAGGAAGTGGATGGAGACTGTTTGGGCACAGGGAACACGGGAGGTAAGAAAGCAGGTCTGAAGAAGTGACAGCAGTTCAGTCTTGCTGGGTCATAACAAGTGAGGAATGGTGATGTAAGAAGATACTGGAAGGAACCAAAGTGGCTTGCATTTTATACTAACGGCAGTGAGAAATCATTGAAAGTTCTAGGCGCAAATATGCAAAACTGGTAATCACAGTAGAACCAATTCATGAAATAAGTCGCTTGACTTGAAATATAAGTAGAAGAAAAATCCATTAACTTATTTCTTCCCTGCCAGCTACAGAGACTAGCTAACGTCTCTCTTTAGGTTTAACCTGTTTATAGATTAAATATAGTACACATAAGAGGATGAAATATAAAAATATTTGCTCTCTTATTTACAGTGTGAGTGGCTGCACATTCAGTATCTTTACTGTTAAACAAACCCAAAGCTGAGAATGTGATGCCCTGCCTATCCTCAGCCATGACCAGAGGGCTGGGTTACCAGGCGATGGTAGTCAGGTGGAGCCAGGAACTTGAACCCAAGTTCTTCAGTTTGAATCCTACCCAGTTCTTTTGCTCACCTGAAGTCATTTAACCTTCCTTTACCTGCAGTGAGGATTGTGTCTCCTATGTCCCAACTGGGCAATGTTGCAGAACCTTGATGTTTTTCTTCTTTTTGTTCAGTTCCAGAAGAATTTGAAAGCTCTCCCCAAAGGTGGACTTTCGCCTCTGACATGAATTCCAAGGATGGCATTAGAAATCAGTTTCCAATGCTGTTTATTCAAAAACCTCACAAAGTTGGAGCCAGCTTTAAAGCAACAGGGGCAAGCCAGAGGACTCCAGAACTCCACAATAGAAGTGCCGTGCAGCAAAACCACATCTATAGATATTTTTCTTCTAACTGGGCTGTTAACACAGACATTTGGAACAAAGGAACCACATTAAGTCAAAGCATTATCACATATTATACTGACTGGCAATCCAGTTTACAAGTCTGAACAAGTCTGAATGGATAATATGGTGAATTCACTTTCTGGGTCATTTCCTATTTTCTAATTTTTTAAAAAAAATCATCTTTAAAAAGTTTCTACTCCAAATTCCACAACCTGCACAATGTTGGTTTATTATCAAAATGCATTAAATTTTTATTAAGATGATTTGTCTATTATATTACTGTTTAATCATACTCATTATATGCTGACTCTGACAACAGCATTAGCTGTAACCATGGATGAATAGCTAACTGCTAAGAATGCCCATATTTTCTATCATTAGCGTAATTTTACATCTTCGGGAACACTCAACTCTGTTTCTAACCTTTTCAACAGCAATAAAAAATATTTTCTCCTAGCTACTCACTAATTGAGGAGAAATTTCAAATAAATGAACCATTTTCATATCACTGTAATCTCCCCCATTCTCCCCATCAGCTGTGTAATTATCCAAAAGCACTTAAAGCTTTAATGGAGATTTGAAAGTTCTTCTGCCTAAAAGGCTGCCTGTGAACTATGTCCATTTCAGGGAAGTTCTCTTTAGTAATACTCCAGGTAAGTCTCTTGACTCTAGTTGGAAAAGGAAAGGTTGTTTAGAGACATGATTTCTCTGCCTAGGTCTTTGTCTACCTTGCTATGTGTTTTCTGACCAAGTGGCCAAGGCTACATGACATGTGAGTCACAAAAAGGCAGCCTTCCTGGGTATTACATCCCATTCAGTAAGAAGGCAATAATAATTTGCATCAAGCCAACTTAGAGATGTTGTGAGGTTCAAATAAGAAAACTTATTTGAAAGTGCTTAGAAAAGTTTTAAGTACTTTCCAAAAAAGTATAGGGTCATTATTAAATAACGCTCTTTGATAGGAAAAGAAGCTTGTTTTTTCTTCCAAAAAGCTGAAATCATGAGTCTCTTTTTTAAACAACAGAAGCTAAAATTATACTGCATATTCTTCAAAAATAATGTATATACCAAAGACTTTCAAATCCGTTTAACTGTTGGCTTTGCAGCTGTGATTAAGGGGTTCCCATCAGTAAGTAGAAAGTCAGGGCAACAATGAGAAGCAAACAGAATGGAGAGGAGAAGGTCTGATAGGCAGCTGATGGCATAAAAATGTCTTCGTACTTGTAAATACTGACAACACGCTCTGAAGTTGGTGGTGAGTCTATATCATGTCGGGTGATAGAGCCTTTAAGAAAGAAATAAAAAGCAAAGGGGAAGTTTAAAAAAAGTACTGGTTTAAAATGATATATACAAACAACAGAAAAAAATGAAATACGGTCTTTTGCATTGAATACATAAGCAGTGATTATAAAGATCTGAAATCAGGTATCAGAACTATCAGAATTCTCTATAATTGCACATATAGTGAAGAACACAGAAATTAGTTCAATTTATCCAAAAGAACTAGTTCTCCTGAATCTGCACACCCCCTCCCAGAACATTGCTATCGGTCTCTCCATGTCCCCCCACCTTTCAGACCACTACTTAGTATGGTATGAATGCCTACCTCTAAGGTCTCTAACGAGGTTTAACTTATTAATACCAAATAGAAAGCTATATATATATATATTTTTTTGTGTGTGTGTGTCTTTCTGAAGCTGGAAACGGGGAGAGACAGTCAGACAGACTCCCGCATGCACCCAACGGGATCCACCCGGCATGCCCACCAGGGGCGATGCTCTGCCCACCAGGGGGCGACGCTCTGCCCCTCCGGGGTGTCGCTCTGCCGTGACCAGAGCCACTCCAGCACCTGGGGCAGAGGCCAAGGAGCTATCCCCAGCGCCCGGGCCATCTTTGCTCCAATGGAGCCCTGGCTGCGGGAGGGGAAGAGAGAGACAGAGAGGAAAGAGAGGGGGAGGGGTGGAGGAGCAAATGGGCGCCTCTCCTATGTGCCCTGGCCGGGAATCGAACCCGGGTCCCCCGCACACCAGGCCGACGCTCTACCGCTGAGCCAACCGGCCAGGGCCCTATATTTTGATTTCAAAGAGCAAGAGATACTATTTTTTCCTCAAATATATATTTTATATATGGATTACTAACAATTCCTGAACACTCTCTTCCAGATGGAGGCCTCTCTCACTTTTTCTGTGGGACTTAAAGGGGTAGCCTGCCCAGGCCAGACTAGAGAGGGTGTGGTGTGCTGTATGGTGTGTGTGTGTGTGTGTGTGTGTGTGTACACGCGTGCGCGCGTGCATGCTTGTATCTTTCCAGCAGAGTGGGAGGGATGGAACAATACAGGAAGTAGGAGGATTAAAATACCAAATAAACATTTGGACAGGAAACTTGTTTTTGACCTGGTTAGAAGGGGAAAGAGGAAAAGGTTGTGTGTAAAGGATACTTAATAATCTGACACTAATTAGAAGTGCCTGACCTCTTAATCCATATGAATGTCCATACAGGTATATAAGCCTTATGAATAATCCACATGAAACTTGGCTTAGGGACACTAAGGCAGATGACTTCAAAGCAAAGGTCTCCTTGGAAATTGGGCTTGGAGGGTTTTTAAGGTCCTATTTGCTAGGGAACTCGTGCCCAACTTGACATGTCAATTCCCTGCTCCGGTATCTGTGTTTGCTCTTGTTAGCACAAGTCAAACTCCTCAGGTTGGCACAAGATTTTTCTCTCAACAGACTGCATCACATCTATACCTAACCTCGCTTGCTGGTCACCTAACATGGATTCCTACACTTAACCAGGTATGTCTAGTTCATGACTTCCTTAAGGGAAATCTAATCCAGACCCTCCTTCAAAATTTAGCTCAAAGCTGATTGCTTCTGAGAGACCTTAGGACAGTGGTTCACAAAGTGTGCGCCAGGGTGCACTGGTGTGCCCTAGAAGATTTCCAGGTGCGCCCTACGGTATTCCAGAGAAATATGTGCCTGTTGGGGACCAAAAAACCAACAGTTTTTGGAGTTTAGATTTTTGGGGGACAGAGGTGTGGGGAATTGGCTGTAAGCTGACAGTCTGCCCAACTTCCCACCTCACTTGCCTGATTAGGTTGCAAAAGGCTGTTAAGCTGTGGTGCTGGATTGTTTACACTACCCCCCATGTTCCCCGGAAAGACTAGAGGCAAGTTTCTTCTATGCTTTGTTTGGTGTCAAGTTAAGATGATATGTATGGTGGGGATTTTGGATTGATAATTAAACATAAGGAATTGTCTCTTGAAACCTTTTGGATTTCTATAAAAGAAGAATATGTGGCAATATCTAAAAAAGCTTTGAACATTTTACTACAATTTTCAACATCCTATTTATGTAAATTAGGATTTTCTACCCTCAACACAATTAAGAGTAAAAAGAGAGGAATTCTTCAATGTATTGATGAGGAAATGAGAGTTTGCCTTTCAAATATATGCCCAAACATTGAAGAAATCGCTAGGACACATCAGGTTCAGGTTTCTCATAAACACAAAAATAAAAAAACTTAACACATTTGCGCCGGGACCTACCGAATTTACTAAATCTTACTAAGAATGTATCTATATATATAAAAAGAAATTTTTTGTCGTTTTTTTATTTTTTAACCCCTCTTTTTTACGAATTTTAAAAAGCATAACTCAAAAAATGTAACAAAAATGTTTTTTAATGTCAGAATAAATTTAATTTTGTCATATTTATTTTGCTTAATTATCATAAAAGCATGCTTGGACTTTATATTTTTTCTTTAATATTTGACTTAATTATTATAACATATTTCTCAGAAGTTTGTATATAGTGTGCCTACAATTATTTGTAGGATTTTAAATGCGCCCCGACTTCAAAAAGTTTGAGAACCACTGCCTTAGGACAATGAAATTTCTGAGAAATAGAGAGGCATAGGAAGGAGCCCTGGCTGGAGAGCTTTGTTAGTTAGAGCATCCTTTTGAAACACAAAGTTTGTATGTTCGATCTCCAGTCACAGCACATACAGAAACAGAGCAATGTTTCTGTCTCTCTCCCTTTCTCTCTCTCTCTCAAATCAATTAAAATTTAAAAAGAAAGAAACAGTAAAAGCACAAGCCTATCTATGGGGTAGGAATGTGCCTGTTTTGTTTGGAGACAGTAAAAAGAACAGAAGTCCTGAGTGATCTTATCAGGCAAGGCAGGAAGGCCTGAAATGTTGGCTAGGATACCAAACGTGTAATAACACGACCTTCTGAAGTGCAGTGCGCTCCAATTTGTAAAGCTGCTTCAAATTCCTGTTTTCATTTAATCCTTGCAATAATCCTATAAAATCAATATTATTATTATTCCCATTTTAGAGACAAAGAAATTGGAGTTCAGAATTTAGATAACGGTTAGCTACAGCTACCAAGGGACAAAACCAATGCACAAATTCAAAGTTTTAGATGCCAAGTCCCATCATTTTAATGAGTTCATTTCTCTAGGCTAAGCTATAATTAATTTCCCAGGGTACTGAAAGTACTCTAAGACATAATTGCAATTCCACTTTTGGTAATCTGGGAAATAAGAAAATGGGAAAGATGTCACAAGTCTGAAGGCATTCAAATGTTTTTCCAATTAGAAATAGGCAAAAAAGCCCTGGCTGGTTGGCTCAGTGGTAGAGCATCGGCCCAGTGTGTGGATGATCTAGGTTTAATTTCCCGTGAGGGCACACAGGAGAAGTTACCATGTGCTTCTCTACCTCGTCACCTCCCCCTTCTATGTTTCTCTCTCTCTCTTCTCCTCCCACAACCATGGCCAATTGGTTTGAGCATGTCGGCCCCGGGCACTGAGGATGGTCCCATGGAGCCTCCATCTCAGGTGCTAAAATCAGCTCAGTTGTGAGCATGGGCCCAGATGGGCAGAATATTGACCCCAGACAGGGGTTGTTGGGTGGATCCCAGTTGAGGTGCATGTAGGATTCTGTCTATCTTTCTTCCTCTCAAATGGAAAATAGGAAAAATAAAAGAAATAAAAGAAATAGGAAAAATAAAAGGTACGACATCTCTAGACCAACCAATGGAAATAATTTGAAGTAAAAAAAAAAAAGCAGCTCAGATAGGGCAATACACAGTTGATAAGCACACAGTAAAGAAAGATGCGACTCCCAGTAGAATTCTCACACAAGGACTGCAAACCACCTACCCCCATTCTTGGTCATGCATTAGGCTGATTCAACCTGGGAATGCTGAAGACACAGCATAACTTGACTTTCGCAGCCTCTAAATGGTCTCATGATATCCCTAGGTCTTTGTTGGGAAAATGTGGAAGAACTGTGCCAGTGAGGCAAAGAAGAACTTGAAAGTGAGGGCATCAATGAGCCAACAGCAGAGGGAAGCTTGTTCAAAATGCGGACTCTCAGGCCTTATCCCAGACCTAATGAATCACGTGTCAACAATATAGCCAGGCAATTTCTACACATGTTCAAGTTTGAGGAGTAATGGGCTATCTTATAGGATAACTTGGTGGATTTGTGACTATCAGGATAGTCATAAAGTGAGAATGACTGAAATGCTTGTCAGTCTCTAGAGAAGTCTCCAGAAGTCCTTTCCTGCTCAGGATTTTTTATAGTTAGAGCATAGTGGCTAAGAGGTACCACTGACTTTGGAGTCAGACTTAGAATCGACTATTAATTCTCTCATTAATTAGTGGTAGAGCTTTGAGTCAGTTCCTTAATATCTCTTTAAAATGAAGATATAATATCTATACCTCTCAAGTATGTGGCGAGGAATAAATGGGGACATAGTGAGAATTACATATAGCCCAAGCCCCACAAATAGCAGGCAGATGGTTTGTTTCATTAAGCGCTTAGCTCATCATATGTTATCTTGTATTGTTCTAGCAATGCATGTGTATAATTTGTCCATTTGAATATCTATGTATATGATAAATAAAAAGAATTATAACTCCTTTTTAAAAATATTATCCCAGGTGCTTATCATTCTTGTGCAATAAATGCACAGTGATGTCTGCTATTTAATCCAGATGCCAAAATGTAAACTTACCCTGAATGGCTGGGCCCCAAGCAAACAGATAATACCAACTCAAATGCAGGTCAACAATTGTTTCATCTCTGGGGACATTCACAGGACGTTTAAATCTGCAGGTGACTCTGTTATTCTCAAAAACTCCTTCTTCGTCTCTGGCAGGATTTCTCTGAATCTCTTTTGCCCACTGGCCTACATTATAGAAGTGCTGTATGCGGACCCTGCCATTGTCATCATGGACGCAGGCCATGACATCATCACCACCCTAACATGGAAAATAATGAAGAAAAAATGTCAAAGCTTTGTTTTCTGCTAAAAAGAAATTTTACTCAGAAATATATATTTTATTACCTCTGTAATTTGAAATCTCACCCCCAATGTTATTTTATTTTTTTATTTATTCATTTATTTATTTTGGTGACAGAGACAGAGAGAGAGACAGAGGGACAGATAGGAACAGATAGACAGGAATGAGAGAGATGAGAAGCATCAATTCTTTGTTGCAGCTTCTTAGTCTCCTTAGTTCATTGATTGCTTTCTCATATGTGCCTTAACCGGGGTTGGGGGGGTGGGGCGCTGCAGCAGAGCAAGTGACCCCTTGCTTAAGTCAGCGACATTGGGCTCAAGCCAGCGACCATGGGGTCATGTCTATGATCCCACACTCAAGCCAGCGACCCCGTGCTCAAGCTAGTGCACTCGCGTTAAAGGTGGCAACCTCAGGTTTCGAACCTGGGTCCTCCACATCCCGGTCTGACTCTCTATCCACTGTGCCACTGCCTGTTCAGGCCTGATGTTATTTTAAATGCTATTAGAAACTTTAACCAAGGCGCTGGCCAGATAGCTCAGTTGATTGGGGCATCATCCTGATGCACAGACAGAGGTTGCTGGTTCAATCCCCGATCTGGGCACATGAACAGATTGATGTCTGTCTGTCTGTCTCTCTCTTTCTCTCTCCCTCTCTCTTCTGTCCTCTCTCTCTAAAGTTAACAAATTTTAAAAATTTAAATAAAAACTTTAACCAAATGACCAAAGTTAGCATCCCAATGGCTGACATCAAGTGCCTTTTCATGTGACGTTCAGAGAGGAACACATCACCAGCTATCTAGCATTCTTGCCAAAACCACATAAACTAACCAATCATGAAAAAACAATCAGACAAATCCAAATTGAGGGTAATTCTACAAGAAAAACTTGTCCTATAATCATCAAAGGGGTTGATGTCATAAAGGCCCCCCCCCCAAAAAAAGGCTAAGACATTATTTCTTTTTGTTTCTTTTTTTTTTTCTTTTTTCTGAAGCTGGAAACGGGGAGAGACAGTCAGACAGACTCCGGCATGCGCCCGACCGGGATCCACCCGGCACGCCCACCAGGGGCGCCCGCTCTGCCCACCAGGGGGCGATGCTCTGCCCCTCCGGGGCGTCGCTCTGCCATGACCAGAGCCACTCTAGCGCCTGGGGCAGAGGCCAAGGAGCCATCCCCAGCACCCGGGCCATCTTTGCTCCAATGGAGCCTTGGCTGCGGGAGGGGAAGAGAGAGACAGAGAGGAAGGAGGGGAGGGGGGTGGAGAAGCAAATGGGCGCTTCTCCTATGTGCCCTGGCCGGGAATCGAACCCGGGTCCCCCGCCATTTATATTGATAGAAAAGTTCTGGAACTACTTAATGGCAATGCCGCACTCTGTGAATGTAACTGATGCACTGAATCTACCCTTCAAAACGGTTAAACTGGTAGATATTGTTATGTACATTTTACCAAAATAAAAGAGTTGACATTTGTTGACTCCAGGTGAAGTATATTATTATATTGTACTATCCTTGAAGTTTATCTATAGGCTTAAATTTTTTTTCAAAACAAGTTAAAAAATGTTAAAGGTGTTCAGCATTTCTAACAAATATACTTACTGCTCTGCGGGGGATGTTTGTAATGGGGGAGGCTATGTGTGTCAGGATGCTGAGAGTATATAGAAATGTTCTGTATCCACTATTAGATTTTGCTATGAACCTAAAACTTCTCTAAAAAAAATAAAGTCTAATAATAAACCAATAATGTGCCATTTCCAAAAAAGTTAAAGGCTATTATAAGGGGTTTCATTTTGCTTTTCCAATGTATTGAGTTTTGAAAAAAAATAATCTGTGTTTCTTCTTAAAATAACTGGAGAAAAGAGAGATCGATATTTTAAAGGCCTTTAGGTAGCAAAATGTCAAACGTAAAATTGGAATGCTACTCACTTAACCGCCCTGCTCTGAGCTCTATACTCAACAGCTGTACCATGACTACACGTGCATTCCAGGATGGGAAATGGTCAACTGCAATCCAAGCCAGCTTCTGGGTGTGGCACACAGCTGCTGCTCCTCCCACTGACACCACAGTAGGAGATAAGTGGAAAAGATTCATATTTATGCAATCTTACCAGTTGGACCCACTGTCTTACTGCCTGAACTGGGAATTGATGGAGCATCGTTCTCTTGGTGACCTCTCCAAGAACAAAGTCCCCGGAGCTCTGACTGCTTGGATTGCTCTCTCCGTGTCTTCCTACCACCCACCTACAACTCCTGTCCAACCCAATAGCAACGCCTATCTGCATGAACTTCAGAACATACCCAAAATCTGAGTGCTTCTCACCAACACCACTGCCGGAACCCTGGTGTGAGCTGCCCTCTCCTCACTGCCTCAGTCTCAACACAGGCCAGGTAGAGAGAAGAGGAAGGGTCCTCTAGACAGAGCAGCAGCATGTGCAAAGGTACAGAGGCCTAAGAAAGTTTAGGTGTTTGGGAAGCACCCTCGCACAGTGAAGTGGCGAGTGATGGGGCTACAGAGAAAAGAGGGAAGAAGTCAGCGGAGGCAGGAGATGGACTGCGGCCTGGATTCCCGCTGCCCTGCTTGTACCTGGTCACAGGCCTCTCTGAGGTCCAGATGTGTCCTTGCCCAGGGGGACTGAGGAAGACTGAATTGTCAGACGCAATTCTTCAGCCCCCTACAGTACTATTATACACCCACATCTCTGCAGGGCCTCTTGGTGGGAGAGTGTACATCCCTGCCCCTTCATTCTCGACTTGGCTGCGTGACTTACTTTGGGCAATGGAATGTTAGCAGCAGTGACGTGAGCAGAGGTTTGAAATAAGTTTGGACTGCTCTTGAACTCCTGCCTGAGCCATAAAAATAACATGCCTTGGTAGCTGCTGGTTCCCAAATGATTAGAAAAAAACCTGAATCCAACCCATGGACTGGAGCCAAGCCCAGCTGAGCTCCGGCCAATCCACACATATCTGAGCAAGAAATTAATGCTTACTATTATAAACCATGCGGTTTGGGAAGCTTTCCTTGCAGCATTTCTGTGGAAATAGCAGATAAATACTGGTACCATGAAACATCTTACGTTTTCATAGTCAACCCTTCCTTCTCTGCTTAAGCTAGCTTGAATTTTAATTTCTTTAACTTGCAACCAGAGAGCCATACTAATACAATGATTATACCACTTTGACAAATTTCTTTGCTTTGCCATGCTCTGCAAAAGACAATCAAATGCCAGACATTGGCTTCTTCTATTTAAAAGTGGCATGGTAGCTTCACAAAGCATAACCATGCCTGTTCTCTAAACCCTAAAGTCACAGAGCAAATTAAAGAGAAAAATAACCTATCACGATGAGTGTCTTACCATTTTTCTGTCTGAAGAGAATCCAACAGCTACCCAGCCATCTGTATCTGCACTCAGCTCAAATTCCACGTCAGCCCCTATTATCCGGTAGCTAAGGAAGTACTCACAGGTCTCTGCATTGCAGCCTGGTTTGCCGTATCTATAGGAGACATCAAAACAGACATTACTCAGGAGGTAAAGGAAGTCAACTATATGGTGACAGAAGGAGATGAGACTTTGAGTGGTGAGCACACAATAATATATAAAGATGGGGTATTATAAAACTGTATACCTGAAATTTACACAATGCTATTAGTCAATGCTACCGCAATAAATTTAATAAAAATAAATAGGCAATATTCTGTCATGTTCTCATTCAAAATACATTAAGAGGACTCCTATCTATATATATATCAGGCAGGATGCTAAGTAACATTAGTGAACACATTAGATTTTTGCTCCCTGCGGTCTCAAAAAAAAGTTTCACTCAGTTAGGAGGGACCTCAGAGATGATCTACTTTATCTACACATAAACAGGGGTCCAGAGATGGGAACGGGCTTTCCTGAGCTTGCAGTGAGTCAGTAGCTGCAACAGGACCTGAATCAGTGCCTCCAAACTCCCAGCCGGGGTTCTCTACATTAGTGTCTCTCAAATATTAGTTATTACTGAATTATTTCTAAATCCCATGTATAAGAAAAAATTTTTTGAGTTAATAATTTAAATTATTTTTGTTAATTAAATGCACACCAATTCTTTCTACTTTAAAATTTGTAATTAAACAAATACCAAATTGCAAATCAAATGTAAATTAAACTACAAAACTAGGACCGTTTAAACTCACAGCATTCATGTGATGGGTGATGTGGTTTTACTGAAAGTAAAATTCTGCTCCCAAGCATATAGCATGTCTGACTGTACTGCTCAGGGGCTTTTGATTGAGCATGTTCTTGCTATTATGCATGACTCACTCTCCTCCATTTTTATTTGAACTACTGCAAAACCCTGTATGCACAATTCACCAAATGAATGCCTCATCCGGTATTTACTGACCATGGATGCATCATCTATTTATAACATTTGCATTTGCTCCATTAGTTCTAATACAATTACAAATTCAGACACTAAAGCTCATCACAGTGGTTATCCACATAATTAGACTTGCATATATTAATCCTTTAAAGAAGTGGTTTTGAAATGAAGACACAAATATATTTTATTTATTTTTAATTTACTCAGCAATACTTTTTTTAATTTAAAAAAATTTTAAATTTTAAATTACAGTGGACATTCAGTATTATATTAGTTTCAAGTGTACAGCCCAGTGTTTAGACATTTATATAACTTCCAAAGTGAACTCCCTGAAAAGTCTATTGCCCACCTGATGCCATACATAGTTATTACAATATTATTGACTATAGTCCCACGCTGTACTTTGTATCCCTGTGATTATTTTGTAACTGCCAATTTATACTTCTTAATCCCTTCACCTTTTCACCCCTGCCCCCATCCCACTTGGCAACCATCAGTCTGTTCTTTGTATCTATGAGTTGTTTCTGTTTTAAAAACACAAATTTAAGTTTTCTTACAGAGAATTTATGCATCCTTTAAGAATTGACAAGTCCCAGTTTGGAGAACACTGTTTCACACCCCATTTTCAGAATGAGAGAAAACTGCAGCAGCGGGTGGGACAACCTAAACTCAGATGAAAGGTATCTGAAGGAACAAGACACAAAACTGCTAAGTGTTGGTTGAGGAGAAAGGCCAGAACGAGGCCACTGTGCTCCAGATACTCTGAGCAGCCGGGATGAGACGTAAGTTCCAGATAACACGGAACTGGGGTGAAAAGGGTTAAGAAAAGCTAACGGAGTGAATGGGCCAGAAAACAAGTCACCTGGAGCTAGCAGGGTACTAAAATCCATCGTTCCTCAAAAACTATTCCCCCATCACCAGAATTATACATTACCGGCCATCTTCCTTAATACTAGTGTCACTGGATTTTTTTTATTATTCCTTAGAAATGCTCTGGTAATCCAAAGAAAGCTCAAAATCCCCATCACTCAGTTTTTTCTCCTTAGATCCTGAGCACTGAACTAAAATATATATCAGAACTTTAGTACAGAGATCAGCAAAATCTTTACCTAAGGACAAATTGTTTCAGGAGATAAAGAATTCAAAGAGAAGGAGGCTTTTCCAACCGAACAGAGCTATCTCTGTGGGAGGCCCTCTGCCTACACTCCTGTGTTCTAGCTCCAGCCCATCGTGTCTTGATAGAATACTAGTAATAATTATATAAGGACGCACTACACCTGAGATTATAAGCCTGATAAAATAATCAATGCTCAATGACTAGTTAGTATCATACAGATATCAATAAGTCATGACTACTGATTTGAAAAGGAATTGGGTATTAGATGTATCTGTCATTGCCTGTCCCATCCACGCCTCCTCCTGATAAGCCCGGATATATTCTGTGTCACATGATTCTTCTTTATACAGACAATTGGTTAAGACAGTGGTTCTCAAACTTTTTGAAGTCGGGGCGCATTTAAAATCCTACAAATAATTGTAGGCACACTATATACAAATTTCTGAGAAATGTGTTATAATAATTAAGTCAAATATTAAATAAAAAATATGAAGTCCAAGCGTGCTTTTATGGTAATTAAACAAAATAAATATGACAAAATTAAATTTATTCTGACATTAAAAAACATTTTTATGGGCCCTGGCCGGTTGGCTCAGCGGTAGAGCGTCGGCCTAGTGTGCGGAGGACCCGGGTTCGATTCCCGGCCAGGGCACATAGGAGAAGCGCCCATTTGCTTCTCCACCCTTCCGCCGCGCCTTCCTCTGTCTCTCTCTTCCCCTCCCCCAGCCAAGGCTCCATTGGAGCAAAGATGGCCCGGGCGCTGGGGATGGCTCCTTGGCCTCTGCCCCAGGGCTAGAGTGGCTCTGGTCGCAACATGGCGACGCCCAGGATGGGCAGAGCATCGCCCCCTGGTGGGCAGAGCATAGCCCCAAGGTGGGCGTGCTGGGTGGATCCCGGTCGGGCGCATGTGGGAGTCTGTCTGACTGTCTCTCCCTGTTTCCAGCTTCAGAAAAATGCAAAAAACAACAACAACAAACAAACAAACAAAAAAAACATTTTTATGTTACATTTTTTGAATTCGTAAAAAAGAGGAATTAAAAAATAAAAAAAAACAACATAAAAGTTATCTTCTTATATATATAGATACATTCTTAGTAAGATTTAGTAAATTCAGCAGGTCCAGGTACAAACGTGTTATGTTTATTCTTTCTTTTTCTTTTTTTTTTTTTTTTTTACAGAGACAGAGAGAGAGTCAGAGAGAGGGATAGACAGGGACAGACAGACAAGAATGAAGAGAGATGAGAAGCATCAATCATCAGTTTTTCATTGTGGCACTTTAGTTCTTCATTGATTGCTTTCTCACATGTGCCTTGACCAGGGGGCTACAGCAGACCAAGTAACCCCTTGCTCAAGCCAGCGACCTTGGGCTCAAGCTGGTGAGCCCCACGCAAACCAGATGAGCTCACGCTCAAGCTGGCGACCTCGGGGTCTCGAACCTGGGTCCTCTGCATCCCAGTCCGACGCTCTATCCACTGCGCTACCACCTGGTCAGGCGGCTTTTTCATTCTTGTGCTTATGAGAAACATGAGCCTGATGTGTCCTCGAGATTTCTTCAATGTTTGGGCATATATTTGAAAGGCAAACTCTCATTTCCTCATCAATACATTAAAGAATTCCTCTCTTTTTGCTCTGTGTTGAGTGCAGAAAACCCCCACCATACATATTATCTTGACTTTACACCAAACAAAGGATAGAAGAAAGTTGCCTCCAGTCTTTCCGGGGAACATGGGGGGTAGTGTAAACAATCCAGCACCACAGCTTAACAGTCTTTTGCAACCTAATCAGGCAAGTGAGGTGGGAAGTTGGGCAGACTGTCAGCTTACAGCCAATTCTCCACACCTCTGTCTTCCCAAAATCTGAACTCGAAAAACCCTGTTGGTTTTTTGGTCCCCAGCAGGCACATATTTCTCTGGAATACCATAGGGCGCACCTGGAAATCTAGGGCGCACCAGTGCACCCTGGTGCATGCTTTGAGAACTACTGGGTTAGTAGTAGACACCTGTGACAATGGCAGAACAGTCAAAAATGAAGAATGTTCCAGTGCCTAGCTGCACGTCAGAGCTTAAGGCCTTTAAGACAGCAAACTTGGGTGGCCACCAGAATAGGCCACGTCCCTGCTGAAGTGAGGAAGGGGGAGAGGCTTCCGGTTAGAATGGACTGCATGCAATTTCAATCCTACCTTGAGAAGTAAATCAATGTCTTAGTCTTACAGTTATCCAACTCACAGATCTACCAACCTAAAGCATCCCTTAGTTTTTCCACAGTCCTCCACCTTGATTTTGGCAAATGGGTCCACCGGAGGAGCAGTAGGGAAAGGGTAACCTGAGTAGTGAGAATAAATAATGGTTAGAAAGTCCAGTAACATTTTCCAATGAGAAATTTAAAAAATATGTAATTTACTGTTTTCTACTCCACCCATCTAGATATATTCAAGGCCTCAGAAAAGGGCTCTGTTTAAGTCTAATCACCCTCTTCCCAAGAAAGAGTGCAGGGTACACATCTTTGAGCTGAGCCTTACATGTTACCTGAGAATAGGTGATGTTTCCATCATTTCATAGGCAAGGAGGTACACTGGGAGGGGGTACACTTTCATATAAACACTGGCTCACCACTGTGCTCTGGGAGCTCAAAAATCACAGTTTTAATACAATACACATGCTCTAAGAGAAAAAGAAATTAACAACGATCCATTTATAT
Organism: Saccopteryx bilineata; assembly: GCF_036850765.1. NCBI lineage: Eukaryota > Metazoa > Chordata > Mammalia > Chiroptera > Emballonuridae > Saccopteryx > Saccopteryx bilineata. The sequence continues at coordinate 25,393,451 of NC_089491.1, read as the reverse complement.
ATTCAATAGTAGAGGTTTCCCATTTATATAGGTGATAATAGAATTTTTGCATTACCGTGAACTTCTATTTTTCATTAAGCGGCATATAACATTTTCATATCTCGCCAAATCCTTTAAACAGATTGTTTCTAACAGCTGTGTATTTCTCTCATAGCAGTACTCAACATCATAATGCGTTAAGCATACATCGAAGAGCAGGCCTGCCTTATGCGTCCAGTTTGTGACAAAAATAATTTTCTCCTACACTGCTTCCTCCATGCACAAAGAAACCAAGTGTGAGTCATCTTATATTCTCTGCCCAGCGTCGTGCCTGGCATTGGCCACTGAATAAAATGACTGTCAAATGTTTCAAAATGTTTATTCATTTTGTTCTATTAATTATCCTTTAAGAAAAAAAAAAGCCACTGGGCTACACTTCCCTGGCTACACTCCCTGGCACACACAACTGTGTCTTTTGGACAGTTCTACCACCTTAGACCTTGATCTCATACTAAAATACAGCCCTACCTTATCCCCACCTTTTAGTAATTGGGCCAAATGCATTAGTTTGTCAAGTTTTATGCTTATTTTAGGTTAGGGTTTATGTCCACTTCAATGCTATAGACCAGTGGTTTTCAATCGCCAGCCCACCAGAAATTTCATGCCAGTCCGTGAAAGAGTTAACTGCCCCTGATGCTGTGTAAAGATTATAGACCCCAATGGTTATGATGCAGAGTCTGTCTACTTGGAAAACATTGCTATAGACTGAATCCGGCCTTGAATGCGTTTCTTGTTTTTCTCTTAATATGTATTGAGCAACCGCTGAATGCTACAAACTAGGGTAAGTATCTTCATATAATGTTCTTCCTCGTGTTTCTCACTACAAAGCTGAGGCCATTTTATTTTTCTCAGAATATTTATCCAGTAATGCAATGACTACTTATGTTTTAAGACTCTCTAGGTAGGTGACTAACAAAGTTAAGATCTTGTAACGTGACTTTGGACTCCGGCTCCTCATCTTCTCACATTTTTTCAAACACGTTATCCTTACTATTTCCTAGCATCTAGAATAATACCTTGGCATGGAGCAGATTTTCAGCTCAATAAACGCCATCATTATTACTGTTAGGTGATTATTATTAAATTTTGTAAACTAGACTGCAAACTAATAACTACTGGGTAAGACTGTCTCTGTAAGAATGGGTTTCTTCTTCTTCTTTTTTTTTAAAGACTTTGTTTATTCATTTTAGAGAGGAGAGAGAGAGAGAGAGAGAGAAGGGAGGAGCAGGAAGCTTCAACTCCCATATGTGCCTTGACCACGCAAGCCCACGGTTTCGAACCGGCGACCTCAGCATTCCAGGTCGATGCTTTATCCACTGCGCCACCACAGGTCAGGCAAGAATGGGTTTCTAAGTCCCAAATATGAGCACGTTTTGGAACAAAGCTCACTTATGTACTGAACTAGTTTAAGTGTTGGCAAGTAGTTTATTTTTTGGAGCTTTTCTAGCACTAGTTTCTAATTGTCTGTTTCTAAAACTTGGAATGAGATGTGTGCTGTCAAATGCCTTGCGGTATCCGTTTAATGACATTTTCTCTTGTTCTGCAAATTGTTGTATATTAAAGAATTTGGTCTTTGTCCTTTGTTCCTAAAAGAAAGACTAAAACCTTGGAATTTTCCAAATAATAAGCCTGCCTTTCTTATTCATGAGCTCCTGGGATCACATCTGAGTTTATGCTATCAGGATGGGGGCTACCCATTAGAAACCTACCACGTAGTTAGAAGGTTGGGGCTTTGAGGTAGCCCCATCTCCAAGGAGCAGGTGGCAGACTGGAAATTGAGTTCGATTGCTGTAGCCAATAATGAAATCCATTGTGCCTATGTAATGAAACCCCAACAGAAACTCTGGACACTGAAACTCAGCGGGGCTTCCTGGTTGGTAAACAGAGGATGTACCCGGAAGTTTACGTGCCCTGATTCCACAAGAGGGCATGGAAACTCGGCACTTGGGAGCCCCCTGGACCTTGCCCTATGTGTCTCTTCATTGGCTGTTCCTGAGTTGTTTCCTTTATAGCAAACCTATACAGTTTGCAGGTGTAGTGCTGTCCTGAGTTCTATGGGACATTCTGGTGGGTAGCCCCTGAACGGGTTATCCAGTTGGTCTGAAGCGAGGATAGTCTTTCTGTTGACCACGCCCTTTACCTTGTGGGATCTGTGCTAACTCTGGGTCATTAATGCAGAAATAAATTTTAGTACACTAATTGGGGTTGGCATTGGAATAGAAGCAGATTTTTACCATATTACAAATTTTCCCTGGAATTAAATTATCTATTTGGCATAAAATAAGTTTTAAATACTGGACCCTGTGCCAGTATTTAATATCCTGCCACTTGCAAAAAGTCTTTGATATTCCCAACACCATTATCCTGAAACTCCTGCATGATTGTCTGGTAAGATATTTACCAAGAGTGCCTTTCGCAGAACATGGATCTAATGTTCAGGGTCCTGGCACAATTTCTCACTATGCCAGCAGTGCTGCCTTCCCATGCTGTCCACAGCTGCACTGCACTGGCCAGACCTTGGCCATGCCCCAGGTCAGAATGCACCTGAGCAGAGTAGACTGTCCACTGCCCAGACGTTTATTATATGTCTTCTATATCCCTTAAGAGTTCAAATTTTTTCTCCATGCAGGACCAATGCATTCTGTGTTAGGTAAAACCTGGACACTTTAGATTTCTGTTGCTATTTTAAACAATATCTTGTTTTCTTTTACCTTCTCTAGTTTATTATTGCTAGAGAACAAGAGCGATTGGGTTTATGTGTTTGATCCTATTAATGGAAACCTTACTGCATTCTCTTGGTTATATCTGTTTGTTGTGTCTTCTCCGTTTTCTATGTAAATGTTCATACTGAGAAAGGCAAAAACATATATTCACATAAAAACGTGTACCCAGGCATTCATGGCAGCATTATTCATAATAGCTAAACCCAGGAAATAGCCCACATGTCCATCCATTGATGAATGGGTAAACAAAATATGGTACATTTATATAATGGTACTTGGCCTAGAAAAGAATGAAGCAGTGGTATATGTGACAACAGAGATGAACCTGAGTCGCTTTCCTGAGTGAAAGAAGAGTCACAAAAGACCACATTTTGCATAATCCCATTTACAGGGAGTGTCCAGAAAAGGCAAATATCGAGACTGGAATATTAGTGGTTTTCTAGGGCTAGGGGTGGCGGGAGGAGGGGCATGACAGGACTGAAGGATCATAACTAAAGGGTATAGAATTCCTTTTGAGGAGATATATAAAAATGTTCTAAAATTGATTATGGTGATGGCTGAACAACCCTGTGAATGGAAACTAAAAACCACTTTATGGTACACTTCAGGTTGGTGAATTGTAAGGTACAAAAAGTATATATATCCTAATAAAGCTGGTGCAAAAAACTAAACCCCATAAATATTTTACATACACCACTCCCCTGCTCCAGCTAACCCAACACTGAATTCTAGTGTCGTGCATCTAACTGATGGAATGAAAGTCTTTCATCAATCAAGATTCAATGTGGCCCTTTTGCCTCTGCCACACAGAGAGAGGCTGAGACACACTAGAGAGAGGCTGAGATGACACCATTCCTGTCAACTTTCACTTTCTTTATTTTATTTTTATTTTTAGTGAGAGAGAAGATGGGGGAGGGGGAGAGATGAGAAGCATCAACTCATAGTTGTAGGACTTTAGTTGTTCACTGTTTTCTCATATGTCCCTTGACCAGGGGGCTCCATCCGAGCCAGTGACCCCCTTGCTCAAGCCAGGAACCTTGGGCTATAAGGCAGTGACCTTTGGATTCAAGCCAGCAACCATGGAATCATGTCTATGATCTAATGCTCAAGCTGGTGATCCCCGCTCGAGCTGGTGAGCCTGTGCTTAAACCACATGAGCTGGCACTCAAGCTGGTGACCTTGGGGTTTCAAACCTGGGACTTTAGCATCCCAGGTTGACATTATATTCACTGTGCTACCACTAGGCAGGCAGCCTTCTCTATTTTATATATAGTTTATCTGCACCTTCTCCCTTCCCCTGATTAGCCTTACTAGGAATGCGTGAATCTTGTGAGACAGACAAAAAGACAGCTTTAGGTTTAGGTAATTATCCTTATTTACGTGTGTGTTTTCCATTTTATTTATTCCCATCCAGGTCTGCATTATTTTCTTCTTTTTGTTTTCAGTTTAAGTTGAATACTTAGCTCATTTGTTTTCAATCTTTCTTATCTTCTGATAAATGTATTCAAGGTTATAAATTTCCCTGTAAGTTCTGTTTTAGGTTCTAACATTCTAGCTAAACATTTTGACATGTAATGCTTTGCTGTTATAAATGTATCTTAATTTTCCTTACAATTTTCTCTTTAATGCTTGGGGTTTTTGTTCTTGTTTTTCCATTTCCAGACATTGGCGGTTTTCCCCCCTATGCTTTGTTAATTTCAAATTTTACTGCATTGTAGTCAGAAAACATCTGTATGATGTAAATCCTTTGTAATTTACTGACTTCTTCATGTTCTGGTATACAGTCAGTTTGAGGGGATCTTCCTCGCGCACTCAAAAAGAAAATGATCCTGCATTTGTGGATTCTGTACACTGGTGTGAATGAACCTACTACTTGCATGATTCAAATCATCTATGTCTTTTCTTAGTTTTAAAATTTGTTTGATTTTTCCATTCTATGAACATTATGTCCATTACAAGTAAGAGTGATGCAACTACGAGTTGATGCTTCTCATCTCTTTCCCTTCTTGTCTCTATTTCTCTCTCACAGAAAGAAAAAAAAAAGATTTTGTTTTGCATTTCCTTAATGATTAATGATGTTGAGCTTCTTTTCATGTGCTTATTGACTAGCTTTAGATCTTCTCTGGAGAAACCTCCACTTAGAGCCAGTCTCCATTTTTTAACTGGATTATCTGGCTTTTTATTGCTGTGTTGTAACTTAGCTTTTTTTTTTTTTTTTTTTTTTTTTGTATTTTTCCAAAGCTGGAAACGGGGAGAGACAGTCAGACTCCCGCATGCGCCCTACCGGGATCCACCCGGCACACCCACCAGGGGGCGACGATCTGCCCACCAGGGGGCGATGCTCTGCCCCTCCGGGGCGTCGCTCTGTCGTGACCAGAGCCACTCTAGTGCCTGGGGCAGAGGCCAAGGAGCCATCCCCAGCGCCCGGGCCATCTTTGCTCCAATGGAGCCTCGCTGTGGGAAGGGAAGAGAGAGACAGAGAGGAAGGAGAGGGGTGGAGAAGCAGATGGGCGCTTCTCCTGTGTGCCCTGGCCAGGAATCGAACCCGGGACCCCTGCACGCCAGGCCGACGCTCTACCACTGAGCAAACTGGCCAGGGCCTGTAACTTAGCTTTTTAATCTCTAACAAGTCTAAGATTATTTTCTATTTTCTCATTCCTAATATTATTTGTCTTCTCTCTTTTTCTCTTGATCAATCTTGCCAGAAGCTTATTGTGATAGTAAATTTTATGTGTCAACTTGGTTGGGCTAGGTGCCCAGATAAGTGGTCAAACATTATTCTGAATGTTTCTGTGAGGACAATTTTGGATGAGACTAACACTTAACATTTAGATCGGTGTGCTCTGAGTAAAGCAGGGTGCCCTCCATCCCATGGGTGGGCCTCATCCACAGCTGCAGGCCTGGACAGAACAAGAAGACTGACCTTCCCTTAAGCAGGAGTGAATGATGCAGCAGCTCCCTCCGAACTTGAACTGCAGTGTCGGCCCTCTCGTGGATCTCCAGCCTGCCTGCCCACCCTGCAGATTTTGGGCTTGCCAGCTTCCGTAATTCTGTGAGCCAGTTCCTTAAAGTCAATCAATCGTCTATCTCTCTTTTCCTCTCTCTCTTTACATGCAAGTGCGCACACACACACACACACCCTATTGGTTCTGTTTCTTTGGATAAACCTGACTAATACACTTAATCACTTTATTTGTATTTTCAAAGAATTACTTTCAACTTAAAAAAATATATATTTTTGCTTGATCAGGCGGTGGCGCAGTGGATAGGGCGTCGGACTGGGACGTGGAGGACCCTGGTTCTCAACCCTGAGGTTGATGGCTGGAGCATAGGCTCATCTGGTTTGAGCAAGGCTCATTAGCTTGAGCCCAAGGTCGCTGGCTTGAGCAAGGGGTCACTCGCTCTACTGTAGCCCCCCGGTCAAGGCACATATGAGAAAGCAATCAATGAAGAACTAAAGTGCCACAACAAAGAATTGATGCTTCTCATCTCTCTCCCTTCCTGTCTGTCCCTATCTGTCCCTCTTTCTGTCTCTGTCTCTGTCACAAAATAATAATAATAATTATTATTATTTTCCATTGATTTGAGAAAAAGAGAGAGAGAGAAGCATCAATTCGCTGTTCTGCTTAGCTGTTCCATTTGCCATTTTGCTGTGCACTCAGTGATTGCTTCTCACATGCGCCCTGACTAGGGCTCAAATGCACGACCTCAGTGTGCCAGGACAACACTTTATCCACTGAGCCACCCAGCCAGAGCTGTTTTGGCTTTTTTGATCTTTACAAAATATTTGGTTTCTATTTCATTAAATTCTGCTATATTTTTATTATTTTACTGTTTCCTTCTACTTTCTTTAGATTTATTCTTTCTTACTTCATAATTTGGGGCATTTCTTCCTGTCTTTGATTTCGGAGCATGGTTCCTAGCAGAGGTTCCAGCTGTACCACTGCCACGTCCTCTGGTCTGGCGGCCCTTTGTATTTCTCATCCACTGCTGAGCGCCTGCCCTCCCACCGATCCAGGGGCCAGCCTGAGACCCTCGGGGCGCGCTCTAGTAACCTCACAGGGTTCTGCTTCTTTATCTGTTTTTATTTTTAAAATTTTATTTTCTTATATCAGCATTTAAGCCCAACAGCCAACTGCCTCCAGGTTGCATAGATGTCAGTGTGAACAAAACCAACTCAACCTCTGTGTTCTGGATTTCATTTCATATTTTAAGTATCGTGCTATGACCTTTCACTGACCTCCCTGTCCTTGCAAGCATATCAAAGCCTTCTGGTTTATGATTATTTGTGTTCCTTAAAATGTAGCCATAAATATTTTTGTTAGGAACAGCTGCAATGGCATGACAACCGAGATAAATATCCAACTGGTAATCATATCGATTATAAGCAATCTTCTATCACAAGACCACCAGGAGGTATGGCCCCTGGAACCGTTGTATTCTTTGTCCCTTTGTCTTGTCAGTCATTAGTACCTGAGTTACACAATTTAAAAAGTACTGTAACAGGTGTCTGGTAGTAGAGAATAATTTATGCAAAATGCTGAGCTGTCTATCCATGCTGGCCCAAACTTCTCAGAAGGAAATTGCCCTATAATAAATTGTCATATTCTAAGAAACTGCCTGTTTTGTCTATCGGTCTAAAGACACCTTGTTAGGGTGGCCATCATACCTTTGCCCCATAATCAGACAGGGGTTTCTACCCAGACAGTCCACAAGCACATCAGTTCCAGATGTCCAACACTGAGCTCCCTCCCTCCCAAATACTCTTCCTCCTGAGTTTTCTTTTTTATTTTATTTTTATTTTTTATTTAAGTGAGAGAAGTGGAGGCAGAGACAGACTATTGCATACGCCCTGAATGACATCCACCCAACAACCCCACCTGGGGCTGATGCTCTGCCCATCTGGGGCCGATAGGAGCAACCAAGCTATTTTTAGTGCCTGAGGAGAAGGCTCCATGGAGCCATCCTCAGTTCCTGGGGCCAATGCACTCAAATAATTTTGAGCCATGCATGAGGGGAAGTGAGAGAGAGAGAGAGAGAGAGAGAGAGAGGGAGAGAGAGAGAGAGAGAGGGAGAGAGGGAGAGAGAGAGGGAGAGAGGGAGAGAGAGAGAGAGAGAGAAGTGATAGGGGAGGAGAAGCAGATGGTCGCTTCTCCTGTGTGCCATGACCAGGAATCACACCTGGGACTTCTACATGCCAGGTCAATGCCCTACCACTGAGCCAATTGGCCAGGGCCCTCCTGTGCTTTCTATCGCTGTGAAGAATGCCACCTCCCACCCACAGTCTCCCAACCCTGAAACCGCAATCCTAGATTTCTCCACCTGGAACATCTCCTCACTTATCACTCCTTTTACTCCCAGCTTAGACACCGAGCCTGCGCTTTCCCCACTGTATGACCTCCAATCAGATTCCTCACCTCCCTCCTACTTCTTCCACCATGTGTTGTCTCTCTAGAATGGGAATCTGATCTTGTCACCACAACACTGTTTAAAGATCTTTAATGGCCTCCCCTGTCACCAGCGTTTTCTCTTACCTACACTTACTTGTCTCCCTTGGTCTTGAGATATGTGGGCTAGACCCCCCCCCCCCCCCAGACGTGGCCAGCTACTCCTCCCCTCACTTTGTCCATCCTCCATTCTTCATTACTGGTTTTTGGTTTTTTCTTGTTCCTAAGTCTCCATTTTGGTGCTGTGTTTTTTTCTTTTTCTCTAAACTAAAAACTTGGATTGAGACCAAATAATATCAGTTTAAGGCAAAAAATTCTTTTTCCTCCTTTCTTCTCACACGTGCACTGTAAACCCTTCCAGTAACTATTCTGTGTGGAGAATAATTAAGCCACTTTTTCTCTCTTCAGATATTCCTATAATACAAGAGATATTTATTATCTTGGTTAATTTTTTTTTCACGTTCTCAATATGGTTTTGTGGTTTCCATTCTTGTCTTACAAACACTATCTGTTCCTTTTTTCCAATCCCTTGAGCCTGTTTTGCTATTCTCCACTGGGTGGTTAATGGCTTCTGGTTTGCTATTTATTGCCTCTAATTAACTGCCTGGATTGCAGCCCTCAGGTAGGTATTAATTTAGTACTTGATTCCTTGATATTTTAACCAGACATTATCTGTTCAAATCTCTGAGAGCTACTGCATCAGCCTCTTTCTCTCTTCAGACTGCCTGAGTCATTGTTTCTGCTCATCAGAGTCATACAATGAAGTAAGAATGTCATGGACTCTGGATAATGGGAAGCTCCAGTCACACGTGCAGCCTGTGTAGCAAAGTTTTCACTGAGGCGTGCCACCACTCAGACACCCATGATTCTCAACTGCCCACCTACCAATTCCAAACTCCTGTTCTCAAGTTCACTCATAATAACGCCCCATTCTGCCTGTCCCACTGCATCTTCTGGCGCATGTCAATGGGGACCCTCCATTCCAGGCAGGCTAGACAGCTTGCACACCTTATCCATAAAGTCAATCAACAAATCCATGTAGCTTTCTGCTGCTTCCTGGCTGTGTGACCTTAGCAAAGATGTTTAGATCTTCTATGGGTCAGTTTTCTTAACTCTAAAGTGGAAATAATAGTAGTATCTAAGTCAGAGTATTGCTATAAGGATTAGAGTTAATAAGGTACTTAGAATCGTGCTTGGCATATAACAAGCACTTATTAACAACTGGCTCTAATTAGTGTTATTATTGGGATAGATTCACGGGGGAATTAGATGTAGATTATTTACCTTGAAATATATAGATTATTTTTATAAATTTACCTTTAAATTATTTACTTTTTTTTTTTTTTTTTTTTTTTTACAGAGACAGAGAGAGAGTCAGAGAGACGGATAGACAGACAGGAATGGAGAGAGATGAGAAGCATCAATCATTAGTTTTTCTTTGCGCGTTGCAACACCTTAGTTGTTCATTGATTGCTTTCTCATATGTGCCTTGACCGTGGGGCTTCAGCAGACTGAGTAACCCCTTGCTGGAGCCAGCAACCTTGGGTTCAAGCTGGTGGGCTTTTTTTTTTGCTCAAACCAGATGAGCCCGCGCTCAAGCTGGCGACCTCGGGGTCTCGAACCTGGGTCCTCTGCATCCCAGTCTGATGCTCTATCCACTGTGCCACCATCTGGTCAGGCTATTTACTTTTTTATGTGTGTGATTTGTTTTATTTTCCTATCTCAGTTTCAGTAAAAGATTCAGAACCCATAAGTTATCTCCCACCCATAAACAGTTTACATACACTATTTCTACATTTTCTTTTTCACTGAACAAGGTGACATCATATTTTTTCAAACCAAAGAACAAATGAGGAGCTACTGTAAATGAAAAAAGGGAGGAGGATATGTGTCTGTGTGCGTGTGGTCTTTTTATTCTTAGACAGCAAATGTATATGTACCACCACAAGGGGAAAAGCATGGAGGAAACATTGCCATTCCTAATGTTTACGTGTAGGGTGATGAGTTATATAGCCACTTAAAATACATAGTCGAGGCAGGAAGAATGTAAGCAGATGAAGGAAGCTCTGCCCTTCCTCCAAAACTCTATTTTCCTCTCTACTGCCTCACTAGCTCTTTCTCAAGATAGGAAAAATTGGGATCAGAACTTGAGGCTCAAGCCCTGGCTGGTTGACTCAGTGGTAAAGTGTTGGCCTGGCATGTGGATGTCCCAGGTTCAATTCCCAGTCATGGCACACAGGAGAAGCACCCATCTGCTTCTCCATCCCTTTTTCTCTCTCTCTCTCTCTCTCTCTCTCTCTCTCTCTCTCCTGCAGCCATGGATCAATTGGAGCGAGTTTGCCCTAGTGCTGAGGATGCCTCCATGGCCTCTGCCTAAGGTGCTAAGAAGAGCTCGGTTGCTGAGCAATGGAGCAATGCCCCAGATGGGCAATCATTGACCTCTAGTGGGCTTGCCAGGTGGATCCCAGTCAGGGTGCATGTGGGAGTCTGTCTCTGCCTCCCCTTCTCTCACTGAATAAAAAGGAAAGTAAGTAAGTAAATAGATAAATAAGAACTAGAAGCTCAGAAACTCATTGACTGGGCCATGTTTTACAAGTGGTCAGATCACTGTGCCTTATAGATAAGCAACCATGTACGATCTCCTTCCCTTTCCTCTTCTTATACAGGGCATGTTCCCAAAGGCAAGTCAGTTACTGTCATTCATGTGGCTATGGTAGGACTCAGGGTCTGTTCCATAGACCTGGCCTAAAGACCTTAGCAGCTGAGGAAAGATACCTAGAAGCTTCATTTGGGACTTAACCCTAAGCCAACATCCAGCTCAGTATTTTTTATTTTCCAGAGAACCCTCAGAAAGCCTATTGGCCCATAACCATGCTGTAATCTGTTTTACATCCTACTGTTATGAATACTATATAGACTCTGGGTTAAGAACCTCAAGATAAAAAGGTATGAGTGGTAGGATTCAAGCATTAAGACCCTATTCAAACGCCTGACCCTAGAGAGGAAAAATGATCATGGCAGGGTTAGATAATGTGCTGTGGGTGTGAATATCCTTGTCCAGTGGCAGGGGTTGGGAGAGGAAGAAAATTAGGGAAGGCTTCCTGAAAGAAGTGGCATTTGAGCTGGCACTGTAAGAATCAGTAGTATAGGCTAGTGGGAACCCCTAAGAATTCTGAAAACTAACATAGTTCAACCAAAACATTATTTAAATTAAAAATAATAATAAACACGTTGGGGTGTGATGAGAGGCACCAAATCAGCCAGTGCCCGACCTCTGGCTTTGGGGTTGTTGGGAAATGTGGGCACTGGAGAAAAGGGATCCGGCCACGGAGGATAATGGCCAGCGGGCTCTCCCCCAGTTTCAGTGAATGCTCTATCCCACTCCCACTACGCTAAGTCCCTCTTGCTGATTTCCTATTACCATCTTTTCATTAAAAACTCGGCTCCTTGGCCCTGGCCGGTTGGCTCAGCGGTAGAGCATCGACCTGGCGTGCAGGAGTCCTGGGTTCGATTCCCAGCCAGGGCACACAGGAGAGGCATCCATCTGCTTCTCCACCCCGCCCCCTCTCCTTCCTCTCTGTCTCTCTCTTCCCCTCCCGCAGCCAAGGCTCCATTGGAGCAAAGATGGCCCAGGCACTGGGGATGGCTCTGTGGCCTCTGCCTCAGGCGCTAGAATGGCTCTGGATGCAACAGAGCGACACCCCAGAGGGGCAGAGCATTGCCCCCTGGTGGGCATGCCGGGTGGATCCCAGTCGGGCGAATGCGGGAGTCTGTTTGACTGCCTTCCTGTTTCCAGCTTCAGAAAAATGAAAAACAAAACAAAACAAAAACAAACAAAAACTCGGCTCCTTGGCTGCTTTGACCCTGAGAAGAGGCGAGGCTGCACAGAAGAAATAAGTAGCTCAATTGCTAGAAAAAGACGAGCCCTTTGTACTGACAGAAAGAACAGTTTAAAGACACCAGCTCGCCCTCTTCACTTGCCACTTCCTAAAAAAGTCATTCGGGCCCCCTACTTCCTTCTTCTCTGCATTCGTCTCAGGAAAACCTACCCTTTTCTTCTCATCTCCTGAATTTGCCAACTACGTTGGGTCTTCACGCTATCAGACCTTCACGTGGCATGGGACACTGCTTCCTGACACCCTCCTTTCCTTCACCTTCTGACTGGTCACCCTCCGGGACACTTCCTGGTTCCGTTTCTCCTTTTCTGGCAGTGCCCTTTGAAGGCAATGTCACTAATTATTTCTAAGGATCTTGGGAAAGTCTTCATTCAAGACCCACAGGGCTAGCTAGACCCCCAGGATAAGGGTGTGGAGTAGTGCCCCTAAGAGAGTCACCCCACAGAAATCACACTGTTGTGATTTCACTAGCACCCACCAGATGAGCGTAGGATTGGATATGAAGATGAGTGGGTCATCTTCACTGGTCAGAGAGAACAGTGAAGGAATGAAAGGCAGAAGCTCAGGGGGAGGGAAACAATGGAGTGAGAGAGGGTTGTGAAAGAAAGCTGGGCCAGAGAGAAGATTCCAGATGAAGGAGCTGACACCTCATCCAGGGAGCAGGCTGGTACCATCACAGATGTTTTGAGGGTCAGGGCCAGCTTCAGGCCGTACATGCAGAATGGGTGAGAGAGGCAAGCGGACAAATGGGGGGTGCTGTGCGCACATCACACGCCTTAAAACCCCTGTACAGTCACCTCACCTAAATGTCTTCCCTCTTCCATCTCACCAAAGTCTTTCATACTTTCCAGTGAACTTTATAAAGTCTTCCTATGGCTGCAGCCCAGCTGATGTCCATGTTCATAACACTGTCTGGACCACACAACTAACTTCATTCTCCTGTAGGGGAAAACTGACAAAGCATCTGACCTCCTGTAGATAAAAACTGACATAGAGCATCTGACCTTGATCTGAATTAGTTAGGTCCATGTGCCCAATGAGAATAATAAGCTCTCATGTGCCAGGTCTGAGTTACCTGGCAGTGCACTAGGCTGACTGTGAACAGAATATATATATATATATATATATATATATATATATATATATATATATATATATATATATATATATTAGATGCTTTCTGAAGCAGATGGACTTTGGAATATTTATTATTTTTCAGAGTAACAGATTCTGCTTCTGTTTGTCGTCCTCCCACAACCCCTCCTCCCATCCTTTCCTTTTCCTTGGGCACATGGCTACCCAGGTAGAAGACTACATTTCTCAGCCTCCCTTGCAGCTAGGTCAGATAATTATGTTGTTGCCAAAGGAATGTGAGCCACAGGGATCTGTGTAACTATCCTAAAAGGAAACTGCTTGCCCCAACCTCCTTTCTTTCTCCTTTCCTCAAGCTTGTACAGGACATGAAGTAACTCAAATTCCATACAGGTGAGGAAAAGCCTTAGGAAATGGTGGGGCAACAGGATAGAAGAAACCTAGGTCCCCGAATGACCTTGTGGATCACAGCTGTCCCATCAGCCCAGACCAGCCAGACTCATGTGGGAGAAAAATAAACTATCCTATTTACAGTAAGCCATTATGTATTGAGGTTTCTGTTTCAGCAGTTAAGCCTCTACCCAACTAATATATTTCCTCAAATCCATTCTCTCCATCTTCCTTAATACAATAATTCCAATTTTTGAATTGGGCATATTACTTCCCAGCTAAAAGGCTACATTTCCCAGCTTCCTTTGCACCTATGAGTAACCACATGACTAAGTTGCGGCTAATGAAGTGTAAGTAGAATTGTTCTATGGGACTTCTGAGTAATCTCCTTATAGTCAGTGACCTTCTTCCCACTTCTCTCCTTCTGTCTGGAAAGTGAATGTAATAGCTGGAGATCAAGCAGCCATTTTGGACCATGAAGTTACATCCTAAGAGCTGTGAAGAGGTAGAAGACCAGGATCCAGCGTCTCTGATGACCAGTTCTATACTGCCTACTTCTAGATTTCTTTACATGATAGAGAAACTTCTATCTTATTTAAGCTATTAATGTTGTTTGTTGTAGGTAGCTAAACCTAATCCTAATATGATGACACCCAGCATCATATTATTTGCTGGGACACACACAACATGTCAAACCCTAACTATTTGTTTTTTCTTGCTATTCCTCTTAGCTGAAGAAAAGGAAAATCATTGCTTTAGAAATTGCAGGGGGGAAAAAAAGAGGCCAGTTTCCATTCCTTTTGAGCAGAATCAGCTTGGCTTTTGTGCTCACTGAAGCATCACCACAGGGAGCTCCGTGGCTGACAAACCCCCCCGTTTCTGGGTCCAGCAGGCCCCAACAATGGTGGCTCACACTAGGAGACCCTAACATGCGTGATATGAAAAGAACTGGGATGGAGGCAGAGAAGGAGACGCGACCTAGCTCTGGTGGCAGGGCAGTGAGCTCCAACAGAACACGAAGGGCTTAGGGTGCTTGCCATTGCAAATCTAGGTCAATACACACAGGGAGGAAATAAGCAACAGCTCTCATTAAGTTGGGATTTCTGCTTTCCACCGGCTGCTTTGATCTCGCACACCCTAGGCCAGATGGCAGCCTCCTTCTCCCCCAACCCCTAACAGAGAGGGTGGAGGCCAGATGCTGAAAACTGGGGGAGCCCCACCTGTCCGCAGCTTCGCAGGGCTCGGCTGACCACTTCCCTCTCCCGGCCTCGGTCTCCCCAGCTGTTACGCGGACAGCGCGTGGAAGGCGCTAACAGCTCTCCGGACCCTTCGCCAAGTGGATGGGGGTCTGAGCCCTGCGCTCTCTGTCGGGGCCTCGGCTGTGCCAGAGCTGCCTCCATTTGCATCCCTACCAATTCTCCACCCTGGCTCCCACACCTGTCACCGCCCCCGTCCCCCACGCGCGTCTCCCCACCCGAAACCCCTCAACCTCTCGCAGCCTCACCCTCCTCGGACAGGTAGCGCAGGTCGTAGAACTCTCCGGCGAAGGTGCCGTAGGAGGAGTCGTGGCGCGGCTCCGCCTCGTCGGTGGCCCCTTCCCCCCGCGCGCGGCCCCGGGGTCCTCGGCCCCCCGGGCCCGCGCCGTCGTCCGCGGGGCTGGCGGCGCAAGCGGCGGGCCCAGCCAGCAGCAGCAAGAGCAGCGGCCCCCAGGCCCCCGGGCCCTGCCGGGGCGGCCGCGCCATCGCTGCGCGCCGATCCCACAGCCAGGCCGCTCGGGCCGCAGCGGGGGCGCCGCGGGCGCGGGACCGGGACTTCGCCGCCTCCGCCTCCGCCTCCGCGGCCAGCACGCGCCGGCCCGTCCCCCGCCCGCAGCCCGCGCAGCCGCGGAGCTGCGTGCGCCCGTCGCCTCCCGGCTTCGGTCTGCGCATCCTCCCTTGGGCCCTAAGCCTCCCCCTTCTGCCAACCATCCTGTTCTCCTCGCCCGCACTCCCTCCTTACTTCCTCCGTCCTTTCTCCTAGTTTCCCCATATCTGCTCCCTCCCTCCACGTGTGTCCCACGGGCGCAGATCTGGCCCTTCTAGACTTGCTCCTCAGGACGTGGTCCTCAGATCAGCAGCAGCAGCATCCCCCGAGAGCTGGTTAGCATCACCAAATCTCACCTTTCTGCAGGCACATGAATCAGGATCTGCATTTTACCAAGATCCCCAAAAGACCCCAATGCGCGTTCAGGTTTAGGAAGTGCTCCCCTGGACGGTTTACCCTGGACACACCTGGCCAGAATTGCTGTCTCCCCCGCCTTGTTCAAGCACTTTTTTAGTTTATATAAATTTCTTACTAGATAATCACAGAAGGAAGTTGAAATAATAAGATCTGATCCACTATAAGTAAACGGAGGTACTTGGAGCCATAGGGAAACTAGAGCTCAGCTTTGGGCTGGATTCACTAGCCTCCTCCTCCAGACTTTTGGCGCGCGCGAGTTTGTGTGTGTGAATGTGTGATCAGCGGAGGCTGCTGGTGCCTTTGCATAACCTGCCCCCTTCGAAACTACTCAGCTGGTTCACTGTTTCCCCGCAGCAAGCACGCACAGGCCCTGCCAGGTTTATACCGTGCCTGATGGCCACGCTGAATTCTCAACTTTTTCAAATCCATTTCGGCCGCTTGCAATTCACTTTTGGTTGTTTACACAGCCATCGTTTTATTTACACCAAGCCCTTAATACTTGCCAGGTCCCGGAGCTCTCCTCTAATGGTGTTTTTGGAGTGATAACACATTCAAACTGCCAAGCTGTTTTCTGTTAGAAAACATGGACACAATCCCTTTTATGCTGGTATTGCAGAGTCAGCATTTTTGTCTGCTTTTTTTTTTTTTTCCTTTCTCTCTCTCTCTCTCTCTCTCTCTTTCATTTTAGTTTCTTGCATAAACAAAGAAAATAATTATGGAGGCAGAAAAGCATAGAGGTCCCAAATGCAGACCCAAAGGTCAGTTTGCAGGAAGGAGTGGTGATCACTAACCTCTATGATAGCCATGAAGATGAAATGGGATGACTCAGGTAAGAATCAATAGCATTCAAGGCTACAAATGGCATGAATGAATACATAAGATTATGAAATACAAACATTCAAAAAGAAACTACTGATCGAAACCTCTTTTTGACCAAAGGGAGGTGGGAGACAGTGCTGTTGTGGAGATAGCGGGAAGCGCTGTGCGACCCAGAGATCAATTGTTAGCTACTGGATACCCACTGACATTGACAGTGGGTTGTTCAGTTCGAGTTTAAAAATGTTTAGCTTGACAGGAGAACGAGGTGTAATTCATGGAAACCTTAGGCTTCACGAGGTCTTCAAATATGCCAGTTGTTGCAAGAAATTGGATTTATTGCTTGAAAAAGGTAAGATGAAATACAACTACTCGAAAAATCAAAATAAAGAGACTTCTCAAAAAAAAACACAACACCCAGCTTTGCAGTGTATAAAATTCTATAATACAAAAAAGCCAATTGATTGAAAATCTATTAACATGTAATCCTTTAAAAAAAAGAAACTCTCTTTCTTAAAAATTTAAATTCCTTTCTTTTCTTTTTCTGTTCAACAAGGAAGGTATAGTCAGTTTTATATGGACCATTGTTTAGCCAATACCCCCCAAAAACAGAAGTAACATATTTCTGATTTCAGTGTTGATTCTCTGGTTTGGGAATCCAAGCTGTTATCCATTATTTTCTTATTCCCTTGATTTCAATTACTACAATTAACAGTGGTGATGCCAGAAAGAAGGTAAGTGAAAACCAGGGCATTCTTCTGGTAAATTGGTGTGATAAAACCACGTGGGCTTTTTTTTTTTTTTTTTTCCCAGCGCATGTTGGAGGAGGGTATGCACCACAGGCTAAACCAGGGGTAGTCAACCTTTTTACACCTACCGCCCACTTTTGTATCTCTGTTAGTAGTAACATTTTCTAACCGCCCACCGGTTCCACAGTAATGGTGATTTATAAAGTAGGGAAGTAACTTTACTTTATAAAATTTATAAAGCAGAGTTACAGTAAGTTAAAGCATATAATAATAATTACTTACTGAGTACTTTATGTCAGATTTTCGCTGTTTGGCAGAATAAATCTTTATAAAACAACTTACTCTAGTTAAATCTATCTTTTTATTTATACTTTGGTTGCTCCACTACCGCCCACCATGAAAGCTGGAACACCCACTAGTGGGCGGTAGAGACCAGGTTGACTACCAGTGGGCTAAAATAAGGCTTGCAGATAATGTGTTGATTCAGTGCTTTATCCATGTTGTAGGACCTGGGGTCCTTAGACTCAAAGGGGGCACAGACAGGCTTCGGGGGTGATGTGAGGACCCTGTGGAAGTGCTGGAATAATATGGTAGTGGTGGACTTTTCTAGGGAGAATGCCCACAGCTTTTATGGGTCATTCAAAGTCTTCATGCCTCTTCAGGGCCTTTGAACCTACTCTGGTTCCCACTTCCCTACTGACCTGGCTGCTTCCTTTCAAGAGGTTCTCTCATCTACTTACATTGCCTTTGCGGATTTTCTTATTCTTTGTTTTCTTGCAAGATTTGAGCTCTGGAGAGAGAGACCTGTTCCCACCCTCAGCACAATTCCCTCTTAGTTACAGCACAGGTTTTGCAGAGACCTTCTGCTCCCCACCAACGTAAATCCACTGCGTTGTCAAAAAGTACTGTGTTTTTTCCCTCTTTATTTTCTCTTCTCATCACAGCCATTTCTCTGAGAATTTTGTTATAAAAACTCCCCCAAATCAGTGCTTGCATTTTAGTATCTGACCAGTGACAGATTTGTCCATGCTCTGCCTGTCTAGTAAGATGTGATTTTTTTTTTCACTTTTGATTGCTTAAGAAATAAAAGCTGTGATCTTGGCAGTTTCTCAAAAAGTTAAACAAAAAGTTGCCATATGTCCCAACTATTCCAATCTCAGTTATATATCTTTTTAAAAAAAGGGTTTTCTTTTTAAGGATTATATGTCAATATCTTCACCCAAAATCTTGTACACAAATGTTCATATTATTCATAATAGGCAAAAAAAGTAAGAACAACCTAAATGTCTATCAACTGATAAATGGATAAATAAAATGTGGCACGCACACACACACACACACACACACACACACATATACTGGTATATTATTCAGCTATGAAAAGGCATGAATTACTGATCCATGCTACAACATGATAAACTTTGAAAGCATGTATAAGTGAAAGAAGCCAGACACAAGGGATTACATATTGTATGATTCCATTTATATGAAGTGTACAGAATAAGCAAATCCATAGACAGAAATCAGAAACAGAAAGTTAGTGATTGCTAGGGATGGGAGCGGGAGAATTGGTAATGATTCTAGAGATGGAGTTTCTTTTTGGGATGATGGATATGTTCTGGAATTAGTGGTGATGTTGGCACAACATTGCAAATATACTAAAAACCACTGAATTGTACACTTTAAAATGGTAATGGTGCATTCTGAGTTTTTAAAAGGTAGTGACCTTTGAGATGGTGAAAGAAAGATAAAGATATCAGAACATTCTTGTGCTAGTTGGGGAATATATAATTTGGGGAGCATTCAAGGTAGGATTTTCTGAATGCTCCAGGACCTACTTTTAAAACTATTCAAACATATGAATCTCTTGCAAAGGCTACAACCCATACACCGTGTGGGTTGCTAGCTTCCCAGGCCCCTTGCACTACCCCTTTCCCCCTCCCCACACACACACCATGCCCACCAGGAGTCCATGGCCTACAGTTTGGAGTTCTTGCCTTGGAATGATTGTATTAGCAAGCTGATTTCCCCCCCGGACATAAGATGTGTGTGGTGTGACCATACGGTGCTATTGTTTCAGTTTTAGGTATATATAAAAGATGAAGCAATTGTACCAATCCACTTTTCTCCCTATGAATCCACCCGACCCAATGTCATCTGCTCATCTCACAACGACAAACACCTGTCATCCATTTATACAGGCAAATAACCAGGACAACTGCTGAAACAATGGAATCCTCTTGATTTTACTGGTTAGAGTTGAGCTGCCAAAGGTAATGGGTTTTCATATACAGTGTTAGCCAACTAGTTTGCGATCAAACTTCCAGTGACATTAACCTTCTGAAACATCTGTGAACCCAGGGGAATGTGGGGAAGAAGCAGGAAGCTCAGAGCCTCCTGAAAACAGCAGCCAAAAAAGCCCATGCATCCCTCCTCAAAAGCAGAGCCAACGTGACCATGTAACACAGGGGTTCCTGGCTTCTGCAACAAAACTGGTGTTTTGCCCAGGAGGTTTCCATCAGAGAGCGGGAGGTGAAGAGCAGAAGATTCAGAAAGCGGGGTAGGAGAGGAGGAGGGTGCTGGGCTGGTGAGAGGGAGGGGACCAGCCCAGACACAGCTGCCTCCCCCATATTGTACAGAGACACATTTTGCATCATTGTGTGCACAAGATAAAGAAGGGTGAAAGGTGTTTTAAAAGTACAGCCAGGGGTCGTGTAGTACGGGGGTTAACAGTCCCAAGTACCCCAACTGCCCCGGATGGCTTCACCGGTAGAGCAAATAGCAGTAAAAGCCATCATCAATGAGAAGAGCACAGTAGGCTGTGAAAGGCAAAGCCAAGCCCCAAACATTTTGACAGCTTCTGATGACATTACTGCACCACACCAAGGTACAAAAGGGGCTGCTGTTTACAGTGATGACCATGACTCATCAAGAAAAGTTTAAATACTCTCCAGTATACTCTGTTTACTAAGGCAGGGAAGTGTGTAGTACATTTTAGAAAGATTTCCCTCAAAAAATATTAATATTTTAAAGATTCAGCACTTCAAGGGTTAATCCTCTATTTGAAGATTTTGCTTACATACCTCATTTTACAACAATGCTAGCAAGTGAGGCATCATTCTTTTTTAAATAATCATTAGTATCAAATTATTGGCACCATTCAGTTTTAAGTATTGGGACAGGAGAGCAAACTATACAATACAACATAAAAATACAGTTCTGATACAAAGATATGAGACCAATTCCACTTAGCAAGTGGTCTTAAGAAATGGATGGACATTTTACATACAAGGAAATACAGCTGGTAAATCATCACATGGAAAAGTGCTCAGCCTCACTAGCAATTAATGAAACAAAACAACCTTTCAAGAATAACTATACACACCAATTAAAGTAGCAAAAATAAATAAAAATGGCAAAACCCAATACTGGCAAAGCTATTGGTAAATAGAAATGCTTATACATTGCTGGTGGCATCTTAAATTGTGGAAGGAATTCAAGCATTCACAGGGGGCCAAGGGGTTGAACTGGATAACCTTTAAGGTCGTGTCAACCCAGAGATAGGATCTTTCTAGAAAGCATTCTGGCAATATAAAGCAAGAGCTATACAATATACTTCATGCTCTTTGACCTTGTAATCCCTCTCTGGAGATATTCCCAAGGGAAGAATCCAAAGGAAGGATAATTTTTTTTTACAAAGACATTCATAGCAGCACTATTTATAAGAGTGAAAATTTGGATAGAACTCAAATATTTAATAATGAGAAGAAGTGAGGTTAACCATGTTATGTGGATATAAAGACACTTAAATGGGTAAAAGCAAGATCTGTGTTGAAAAGAGAAGATAAGCGTTAGGTGGAGAAGTTTAACCAAAAAGTATGTACACACCGATCATACCTATGTAAAAAGGTGTGCATATTCATTGAGAAAGCTTGGGAAACCATTTGAAGGGCTAGTTTGTGGTTAGGGGAGTTCCTTTATTCCTGCAAAGTTGTTCAAGTGCATAATAAAAGTTTAAAAACACATTTCTCGAAACTTATAAAAAAAAGAGAGCAGAGTTTCTTCTGGTCAAGGTTCTATTAACAGGATAGGAATTGATCAACTTTAGAAATAATTTTTCTTTATGGCACACCCAAATGAATACTGACATTGAATCATTTTAACCTTGTAAGGATTTGTAGAATTTAAGCTATAGTTTCCAACATTGCATTCCATGATAAATTATATGTATCTCAAATAATATCATATCTAACAAAGTCACATGTGAAATGACGTTTCAGATTAAGCTGAAGTATCTTAAATCCCGGTGATTGCAACTTTCCTTTTTAGTTCATCTACTCGTCTCTGAATAAAAATGAATGGTAAAGACTTTAACCGATTTGTGTATTTACCAGTGTAAATGAAAAAAACAAGCAATAAAGAATTATCCTCTCATTAAAAATGACTCTTTAACAAACAGTCAAAGCTTGGTGTAAGTTTCAATCATACAAAATCACATGGTTGAGATCGATAGCGAAGGATTCTGCGCCTTATTAATCCCTGTGGTTATTAATGTATACGCACAGGTACTTCTGAAAAAGAATCCCCATGTTTCCATTTTTCTTCTCCAAGGCTTACAAATCCTGTCTCAACTACATCGAGTAGTAGAAAGACTCTAATACTCAGGAGACGTAAAATAACTTTTCCAATCAAACTCAAGCCAGCTGTTGGCTTCCACTAAACCACGGAGACCTGGGCGAACAGAGCACACATTTGCATGTTGTGCTAGAGTGAGCACACAGAGCCCGAAGAAGGACAATGACAGAAGGCACCATGCCGCCCTCCAGGCAACAAGAGGAGAAGTCACAGTTCGGTCATCAACAGTCTTTTCATCATTTTCTCTCTCTCCAGTTCCTGCCGGAGTGTCTCAGCACTGGAGAAAAAGAACAGGTGACACAATGGTGAAATAAACCTTCCCAAATTACAAGGGCAGACTCAGTTGAGGTTGTCTCCCAGATTCTTTTTCTTTTTAAGAGAGAGAGAGAGAGAGGGAGGGAGGGAGGGAGGGAGGGAGGGAGGGAGAGATAGACAAGCAGGAAGGGTGAGAGATGATAAGCATCGATTCTTTGTTGCAGCTCCTTAGTTGTTCATTGATTGTTTTCTCATATGTGCCTTGATGGGGGGAGGGGCTCCAGCTGAGCCTGTGACCCCTTACTCAAGCCAACAACTTTTGGGCTCAAGCCAACGAGCATGGGGTTATGTCTATGATCCCACGCTCAAGCCAGGCGGTGGTGACCCCATGCTCAAGCTGGATGAGCCCACACTCATGCTGGTGACCTTGGGGTTTTGAACCAGAGTCCTTAGCTTCCCAGGCTGATGCTTTAACCACTGTACCACCACCTGGTCAGGTACAGATTCTTTCTTGACTATAGTTCTTGACTTTCTCTGTCAGGCTCCTTATGGACCCACATTACACTTGCTAGCATTACAATGCCCTGAAACTGTCCAGCTACCTGCTGGCTTCCCCCCACCAGACCCAGAGTTCCTCCAGGACTGCTCCTCAGGGGACAGATGTCATGCAGCTCTGAACCCCAGAGCTTAGCACAGGAGCCGGAGCATAGCAGCCTCTCAGTAAAGGTCTTCAGAGTGTTTGGGAAGATGTCCAGAGGTTAGATTTCTCTAAATCACGCTTTCAACTGGTGTCATATGCACTTTCTCCTAAAATTCCCTCCTATGTTTCAATAAATAAAATTGGATTTAAACTGATTGCTTTAAGAGACTGCTTCTGACTCCTTGGCCCTCAGGTCGAGTTGCCTATTGGTGGAATCTGTCTCCATTGTTTACACACATGCAACACACACACACATTCATTTAGTGTCTGTCTCCCTTCCCCCAACACTAAATTGTAAAAGCATAAAGGTAGAACTTGTATCTCTTTTGTTCATTCTACAGCCCTAGTACCTAGAGTACTGTCTAGCCTTTGAGGACCTTCCAATAAGTACAGAATAAATGAAAGAAAGAATGAATGGGAGGGCTATAGACATCACACACACAATGAACCTAAAGCCTGTGCCTGGTTTCCCTGACTCACCTGGCTGCCAGAGAAACAGGCTTCCGAGTGGTGTAGATGGTCTGCACTGTGGAGATGGTCTCTGTCAAAGGCCTCAGGGTCACTGCTGGAATCACTGGGGAAGACTGGCCAGGACAGCACTGTAATTTACTGTCTCTAAAGTCTGCCTGCAGGGGAAACAGAAAAGAGGAAATCAATCTCAATTTGGGTTCCATTTTCACACTGTCAGCTGCTCCCTCAGCCTTACCATGCAATTCCTGTTATTACTTTTTTAATAATCGCTAAACACAATTGCCATTTATTAAATGGTTTTGCTTTGTGTAAGACACTATGCAAAGTTTGCTATGTGCATTACTTCCTGACAACCCTTTAAGGCAGAGATAGTATTTTGTCACATCTTAGAGGTCATCAGTAAGATGTACCATTTTTGCACGTTGCACAGAGAAAGAAAATTGTGGCCATTCAAACTTTATTGCACCACTATTATAATGAGTTTCTGATTTCAGAGATGTTAAAAGGTAAAAAAGTGTTCATCTCATTTTATGGAAGAAGAAAATGAGGTTCAAAGAGTTTAAGTATCTTCCTAAGGTCACACAAGACCAGAATTTAGAACCAGGGTCAGCAGACTGCATAATTGATGTTTTTTCCCACTGTAGCAATGGTTCCCAAAATGTGGTCCCCAAACTAGCAGCATCAGTATTATCTTGAAACTCAGTGAAAATAAAAATTCTCAGGCTCCACCAAAGACCTTTGGAACCAGAATGTCTGTGATGTCCAGCAATCCATGTTTTCACAAGACCTCCGGATGATTCTGAAACAAGGTAAATTTAAGAACTGCTGGTCTAGAGTACTCTACCTCATTTGGAGAGACTGATTATTGTTGTTTGCCTTGCAAAGCATGGTGGGCTTATTACTGTTATACAGAAACTTACAAGATACAGAAAAGCAAATAAACGAAGAAATTCCATAATCCCTTACTGTCGGTTTTGGTATATTTCCTCACATTATTTTTTTCTATGCATGCTTTTGGTTTGTTTTATATCCTTTGGTTAATGCCACCTTTATACTTTTTAACTCGATTTTTCACACTATCTCTTGGCCCTAAACTCTGAGGAACTTACCACATAGAAGAGGCTTCGGCCATCAAATGAGCACTATATTCATAGTGATTAAACAGAAGATAAGTTACACCTTCTAGGAAAACATGAAAAACCTCTGAAAGTGCCTGGTACAGCAATAGTTCTGTAAGGGTCTATCTGCCTTGAGCAGTGGGGAGAGGTTATCTTTGGGGGGTCATGAAAGGCTATTACTGAAAAATAAGCCCTTATTTGTTTTACACTTGCTTCCAGAGGGAGAACTGACTTGTCCTAGAGCAATGCCGAAGATCTGACCATGGGAACAGGGGCTTCATGCATTTCCAGCATGTAGTGTTTCTCACACAGACTGTGGTGTTGCACAGATGCTGGGCTGTGATAGTCATTTGTGCGGTCCAGCAGATCATTCTGGTTCATCCCTTTCCAGGCACCTGGTAGGGCTGCACTTCTCCACCCTCTTTAAAGTTAGGCACGGCCAAGTGCCTTTCTTTGGCCAAGGAAATGTGGGTTGAGATGTCATATTTCATTTTCTTTGAAAGATTTTAGAGCCAGTGTGTGATTTATTAACTCTTTTTCTTTCCCCTTCTGCCACTGTGACTAGCACTGTTCCAGATGGCAGCTGCTCCACTAACTGGGGTCCCAGAAAGAGAACAACACAGAGCACAGCCCTCATGCCACCCATGGCAGACAGGCAGCATGAGCAGGAAATACAATTTAACATTTTAAAGCATGACTTAGGCCCTGGCCGGTTGGCTCAGCGGTAGAGCGTCGGCCTGGCGTGCGGGGGACCTGGGTTCGATCCCCGGCCAGGGCACATAGGAGAAGCGCCCATTTGCTTCTCCACCCCCTCCCCTTCCTCTCTGTCTCTCTCTTCCCCTCCCGCAGCCAAGGCTCCATTGGAGCAAGGATGGCCCGGGCACTAGGGATGGCTCCTTGGCCTCTGCCCCAGGCGCTAGAGTGGCTCTGGTCGCGGCAGAGCATCGCCCCCTGGTGGGCAGAGCGTCGCCCCTGGTGGGCGTGCCGGGTGGATCCCGGTGGGGCGCATGCGGGAGTCTGTCTGGCTGTCTCTCCCAGTTTCCGGCTTCAGAAAAATACAGGAAAAAAAAAACAAAAAACCATGACTTAGCCCATTCTTCCCAATACAGGAGCTGGGATAAAAAGTTGTTTTGTTGCGCCTGACCAGGTGGTGGCACAGTGGATAGAGTGTCGACCTGGGATGCTAGGTCTCAGGTTTCAAAACCCCAAAGTCTCTCTCTGGCTTGAGTGCTGACTCATCTGGCTTGAGCTCAGGCTCACCAGCTTGAGCGTGGGATCATAGACATGACCTATGGTCACTGGCTTGAGCCCAAGGTCGCTGGCTTGAACAAGGGGGCATTTGCTCTGCTGGAGCTCCCCCCCCCTTCAAGGCACATGAGAAGCAATCAATGAACAACTATGGTGCCACAACTGCAAGTTGATGCTTCTCATCTCTTTCTTTCTCTCTCTCTCTCTCTCTGTCTCATGTGTGTGCATATGAGAGCGTGCAAAAAAAAGTTTGTTTTTGTTTTTTTTGCTTCAGGGAAGTGGGTAGAGGTTGGGCTTTTAATGCCACTTTTGCTATTTTCTGGAAAAAGAGAACCATGGCATAAAGGCAATGGTGGTAAAAAGTGCCAGGGCCTTAGCATGAACCAAGGCAGTGGCACCAAACAATATTGGCAGTCATTATATTCTTCAATGACATGCACTCCAGCTGGAAAGGGAAAAAAGCTAGTTTCACTTAAGAATGACCTTGGCAAGCAGTAAAAATGACTAATATTATTAAATCTCAACCCTGAGTACTTGTCTTTTTAATATTTGTTGAATGAATGAATGAACTTTTATTTGAACAAGCAAATAACAGAGGGACAGAGTCAAGTTAGGAAGAAGAACATGGAACATTAATTTGACCAGAGCCAGCCTGGGGCCCTCATCCTAGACAGACCACGGCACTCTGCTGAGTATAAAGCAGAAACCCAGTTAAGAGGCCTGAATATAAGCTAGACACCGGTTCTAGGATCAAGCAGGGAGCCCAGGCTCAAGGTCAATGCTAAATCAATTGCCAGGCCAACTTTGCAAAGTGTTCCCTGGTACTGCTGAACGCCCCAATAACTGTGGCCAGGATAGGTCTGGAGGTCTGTGGTCTTGCAACAAGGTCAAGTGTCTTGTAGGGGAGGAGAAAAGAACACGACACACGGGTGTGAGAAAATTAGGAGGCTGAAGCCCATGGATTTGGCTCCCATTACCATTGGGCTGTCGGTGACTCACTATTTATGACTCCGTCTAGTCTCTCTCCTGAGTTACAGACTTGGATCTCCAACTGCCCGTTCACTGTTTCTTCCTGGATAGTCCCAAGGCATTTCTAACATATCGTAGCCAGAGGCGAATTCATTATCCCTCCCAGTCCAGTCTTCGGCCAGCTTTCCTTATCTCAGGGAATGAACTCACTGTCCATCCACATGCTGCAGGTCAGAAATCTGGGAGTCATTTTTGACCTTTCCTCTTCCTTATCTAATCCAATGCCTTTACACCGACCTCCTAAAAATCTCCCCAGGTGTTCACTTCTCTCCCTCTCTACCATCAAGACTGCTCTGGGTCAAGCTCTCTGCCCTCTTGTCCTTGAACTGCTGTCCTAAACTACTGTCCTGAGTCCACTCTGCCTGTCACAGGAAACATTTCAAAATGCACCCGCCCCGTCACTGCTCCACTTCAAGTCCTCTGAAGGCTCCCCACTGCTCTGAGGACAAACATCAGCATTCCTATCGCAGCCTACAAGGCCAAGCGTGGTTCTGCCCCTCAGTGCTTCTTCCTTCCTCCTCGTCCTCTTCCCATGCTCTGTGCCCTTGCTCTCTGTATTTAGTCTCTGGCTTTCATTCCAGCCCCTCGAATGTGGGATGATCCCTCCTTCCCCACGTTCATGCTGCGCCCTCCGCCTACCCCAGCTGCCTTCCAGCCACTCTTGACCAGTGCTTACAAGTCCCAGTGTGGTTTCTGACATTGGTTTCCTCCTCCCCTAGCTTTTCAGGAAGGGCTTCCCTGGGTGTCTCATGGCACTGCCAAGGCTAGGCAGGAAGCCAGAGTGCCCATTATGACCAGCTGAGGGGAGAAGAGCCAGTTTCCAGTTGGGGACTCTACCGAGCAAAACTGCAGGGGTTGTGATGAATGTCAGGGCAATAGCATTAAACAGTCTGGCCCAGGCCCTGTGTCCACCAGACACAAGAAGTATATTCTTATTACTGTGTCCACTTTAAATAAGAGGAGGCTGGTATTTGGAGTGGTAAGGTGACTTACCTAATGACACCATTATCAAGATGTAGGTCCAACCCAAAAGAATAAAAAAGCGGGACTCAAACAAATCTACATATATTCACAGCAGCACTGTTTACAATAGCCAAAAGGTAGAAACAACCCTAATACCCACCAATGAATGAAAGGATCAACTAATTGCAGTGTATGTGTCCAGTGGAATATTATTCCGCCATAGAAAGAAATGAAGAACTGATATGCTACAGTGTGCATGAGCCTCGAGAACATTATACTATGTGAAAGGGGCCAGACGCAAAAGGTCACATAGTACATGATTCCATGTATATGAAACACTCAAACTTGGTGAGTCTGCAGAGATAGAATGCAGACTGGTGGCTGTGGTGGGTCAGAGGGAGGTAGGAAATGGGGCGTGCCTGCTTAAAGGGTATACGGTTTCCTTTCGGGGGAGGCGATAAACATGTTCTGGAACTAGAGAAGGGTGGTAGTTGCGTGACTCTAAATCATTGGTCCCCAACCTTTTTGGGGCCACGGACCAGTTTAATGTCAGAAAATATTTTCACGGACCGGCCTTTAGGGTGGGACAGATAAATGTATCACGTGACCGAGACAAGAGTCATAGACAAATGTAACAGAGGGAATCTGGTCATTTTTTAAAAATAAAACATCATTCAGACTTAAATATAAATAAAACGGAAATAATGTAAGTTGTTTATACTTTCTCTGCAGACCGGTACCAAATGGCCCACGGACCGGTACCGGTCTGTGGCCCGGGGGTTGGAGACCACTGCTCTAAATGAACTAAATGTCACTGAGTCATCACTTTAAAATGGTTTAACCTCAATAAAATAACTGATAGGTGGAGACCCGACCTCCCCCCCAAAGCCCAGCTCCTTCCAGACTCACGGAGTTCACAGTGATGGAAAGCAGCTATTGGCAAGGCTGCCTGGCGTTCCCTGGACAAGCGGGCTGCCCGGGACCCACGCCTGCAAAGGCAGGGTGGTTTTCTGGAGCTACTTACGGTAAACTGTGGCCCTGCCAGAAAAGGCTCGGGAAACGGGGTCACTGGATCAACTGGGAATGTTTTTATCTTCAAAAAAAGAGAAAAGACAAGAGTGTTACTTTCAGATTAGAAAGCAAAGTTTTGCGATCTTTGGCAGTGCGCTTCTAAAATCGGCCCGAAGGATTCAGGGAACACACGCAGAGCCTTCATTGCTCGTGTGAGGAGACTCACAGAGGTTCCTTGGAAGTGCGGCCAGCTCTTGTACCTGTGCCCGTCATTGCACTGTAGGCGGGGACTCAGCAGAGATGCCAGGCTAGAGCCTCATGTTTTGGGGGTACCCCACGCTTACCTCACCCTGGAACCCCCTTCACTGGGGTCTGCTTGGGCTGCCAGGCATGCCGGGCCCTATGTGTGGCCTGATCCATCGATCAGGGTGTGTAATGAGGCAGGCCTGGGCCGCCTGGGGCAGTTGCTGACGGCCTCTTGGTGGCTGAAGGGAAAGGACGAGAGGCTGCTGGGAGGTCACATCTTGGGACAGCCTCTCACGGTGGGCAGAGGAGTGACTTACCTAAGGTCACTCCATTAGTCCAGACCTGGAGTAATTAGGTCAGAAAGCATTCTCTATCTGTTCACTTTAGTTATTGAACCCCCTATGAACTCTGGGCATGTGAGAATTTTGCCACTGTGGCCTCTGGGAACAGAAGGTGTGGAGATTAAAAGTGCCCAGTAACCGGGGTGGTTGTAGCACGAGGCTGGTCTGAAAGAGGGTAGGTGGCCCAGCCCGATCAGGTAGTGGTGGGTGGCCCCAAAGAGCTTCTGCTTCCATTTCTTTGTCTGGTCATTTCATCTTTGGCCTCCTGGAGTCCTTGGGGAATGGGGGGGGCGTGGCACGACATATTTCTTGCTGGCCTAGAGAACTACCAGCAGGCCCAGGGACCTGATGACTGACACTAGCTCTGTCTGCAGCCCCCAGGGTGCAGAAACGGCCTGCACACCTGCTGGTGAATGCACATTCTGCCACCTGCCACCAGAGGGTTGCAGCCAAGACACGGAAGCCACCACTGGCACCATTGGCAACAGACTGTGTTCCTCAGGGTCTTGCCTCTGGACCCTGGGACAACCCCTTGATGCTCTTGAGTCACTCTGATGGGGAGTAAGGTAAGAATGAGCAAGAACACGTCATACCAGACCCAAATTTGCTGAGGTAGCTGAATGTGTGGAATAGGTCTCAACCCAACGGTTCTGGGAATGACAATGTCCTTGCAACATGCACTGAGAGGTCCAGTCCAAGCCTGCGTTCCCCTTCCCCAAATTCTCTTTTGCTTCTTTAAACATCTCCAAATTCCCAGAATGGACCCCACACTATCTTAAGAGTCAGGTGCCAACTCTGATTGCTGGTGGTGGCTGCCTGCAACCCAGCGAGATTAGTATTGGGGGCAAAGCCACATGGTACATTCTCCACACGTGGCCTAACGGTTCCACATGGTGTTCTGAGAACAACAGCCAAGTGGAAAGTAACATATAGATAAGACTCTCAGACCAACATGAAGTAGAAGGGGAAAGATGTTTGGTATTGCTACTAAAGAAATGTGAGAGTTGGCAACACCAAAGAATTGCACTGTGCCTGCTTTAAATAAGAAAAAATATATTCCAACCATTATACTCCACATTGTTTGGCTGTGGCCAAACATAGTCACTCTTCTGATAGTGCCTGTTAGCAAGGGAGCAACATCAACGTCGCACTTTTGAATCTAACGGGGTCTAGCCTGAGAAAATGAAATGCCGGACGCAGAAACCCACCTTCCCTGGAAGAGTGACACACTGGAAAGCAAGGAAGTCCTGCAGTGAAGAAGTGTGTGGGTGAATGGTGGACCACTCACGTAATGGACTCTACATGATCATAGGGTATGTGGTAACAAGAACAAGAGAAGTGAAAAACAGGAGATACTATGGATACTAGTATTTAACCATGTAAAATTATGAAGGGATAGGAATTAGCAGGAAACATGCAAAAATGAAAACTAAATGTGCTAGGTTGGGGTTATGGGTGATTCTTTTCACGTCATTACATAATAATCATGTTATCTTGATAAAACCGCAGAAAAGACAAACTTTCCAAAGTTTTTATTTTCAATAGAAATGCAACTAAGAATTTTCTCTTTGAGAAAAACCTCTATGCTCATTGAAGCGCTAGGAAAATAAACTCTTCCTGGTCCTCGAGATCTAGAGATGAAGGGGCAGTTCCACAGCCCTGTGGCCCAGTTTGGTCAGAGCCAGCTAGTCTCCAAACTCGGCATCCATCCTGGAGGGAGAGCACCTGTCCGCTGCAGGCCTCTCCCGGAGGTCTGCCGCTCCTGCACACCCATGGGGCCGCCGCCGGGTGGCTCCTGCCCGCCTCGCCTCGCCTCTCCTGGCCAGGCCCCTCTCCCTGCCGGGTACCTACCAGCCTCGTTTTGATTGGAGGGTGCATGCAAACGCCAGTGGTCTCTTCCTTCATGGGGAGAGAGAGTGGAGGAGAGCAGCGAGAGTGGGCACAGTGGGGGGCGCTGGCGGGCTCTGCCTGCTCACGAGGAGAGGAGAGAAGGGGAGGAGGAGGTGGTGAGAGACGGGGAGGAGGAGGTGGTGAGAGACAGGGAGGAAGAGGAGATAAGGGAGGGGGAAGGAGAGAAAGACAGCACAGTGCAAGACAGATCTGTCAACTCCTGCCCTCAGGCCGGCCTCACCGGCAGACTAGTCCAGCTTCTGGCCAGCTGGAGGCTAGTCGCGCCCACCCCCCTCCTCTCTCTGCCCTCTCTCCTCCTCTCTGGCCCTCATCTGTCTTCTCTACTATCTGAGCAGAACTCCAAATCAAAACCCCATTCCCGGGGCTGCCAGGCCAATGGCACAGGCCTGGCAGCGGCTTCCTGGCATGCTGTTGAGGATTCTGAAGCATTACTCGGCCAAGCCAGAAAGAAAGCTGTGATGAGGGAGCGATACCAGCATGGGGGCCCTATGAGGAGTGGTCGCACACTTGGGAGGGTTTGCCTTCCATGCCTGGCGGCCACTGCTGAAGAAGATCCACGCTATGACGAATTGGTGAGCGGATGGCCAACAGAGTGCTCCAGGACAGAGACATGGCGGTGAGGAGGAACACAGGGTTTTAGGATTTAATCCGGCACGTCTCCTTATCCGTGTTCAGAAAACATTAACTCTGAACCCCCCCCATACCCATGGGTTGAGGCCTTGGCACCTCTTATTGGCACTGGGTACCCGGCTGCTGCACTGGAAGATACCAAGCATTGTGAGTAAACGCCACGTCCCTTGGGATAACAGCTTCCCTGGCCAAGCCCTAATTGTGCCATGCACCCGGCAGAGGTCCAGCAGCTTGTGCAGGTGACAATGAGGACGGTGAAGAGAGACTGCTTGGATGTTAGGAGAGGGGACCACGGGTGGGGTTAGTCTGGGTTTCTGGGAGGGAGCGTTCGCTCCAGAGAATAAACACATGCATCTTTTAGCTCAAGAGTTTCCTTAAGTAGTTGGCACGATCCTGCCATAAGGAATAAAGTACAGCCCCTGGGTAAGTTTCATTCAAAACTGATCAAGAAAACTGCAGGTCTCTTTCTTGCCTCCAAACTGGTCTAACTCCGTCCTCTTTTCCACTGTGCAGTCCTGCCCAGTTTCCAAGGGCTTTTACCACCGTGACCTCACAACGGCCTTCCCAACAGCCTTGTTTTACTCTTCAGGTCTGGGATGTGCAGAAATGACACCTGCAAAGTCTAAATATGTAGGTCTAGACCCTTTTCTGATTGGTCCACATTAGTCACCTGCAGTTACGTTTTACCAGCCTACAGAAAATCCCCCCACGGCTCTCTCTGGTCCTCAGGATAAACCCTACACTCCGTATACCACATCCACGGCCTGCACGGAGCTGCTTCCCATCGGCCCTCAGGTGAGGTTCCCACCACTGCCCCACTATCAGAGCTTGGGCCAAAGCCACCACACCAGGGACCCCAAGTCACTGGGCCTTCACCTCAACAGATAACAGCAGGCACTCAATGCGTGTTTTTTTCTTTTTCCCTGAAGTGAGAAGGCAGAGAGACAGACTCCTGCACACACCCAACCAGGATCCACCTGGCAAGCCCACCAGAAGGCGATGCTCAGCCCATCTGGGACATTGCTCTATTGCAACTGGAGCCATTCTAGTGCCTGAGGCGGAGGCCATGGAGCCATCCTCAGCACCCAGGCCAACTTTGCTCCAATGGAGCCTTGACTGCTGGAGGGGAAGAGAGAGATAGAAAGGAGAGGGGGAAGGGTGGAAAAGCAAATGGGAGCTTCTCCTGTGCGCCCTGGCCAGGCATCAAACCCGGGACTTCCACACACCGGGCCAATGCTCTACCACTGAGCTAACTAGCCAGGGCCGTCAATGTGTGCTTTTTGAAGAAAATAAGAGCTGGCATAAATGACCACCAAACAAGGACATACTGCTTATAACCCAAACCGCGTGCAGCCCATAATGTCTGAATCGAAGATTACAACGAATGACTGAAGGCTTTGCCCAGCATTGGGTTTTTATGGTCAAGAAATGTTGATTTTCTTTTTTCTTTTTCTTTTTTTCTTTTTACAGAGACAGAGAGAGAGTCAGAGAGAGGGATAGACAGGGACAGACAGACAGGAATGGAGATATGAGAAGCATCAATCATTAGTTTTTTGTTGCGCATTGCAACACCTTAGTTGTTTATTGATTGCTTTCTCATATGTGCTTTGACCACAGGCCTATCAGCAGACCGAGTAACCCCTTGCTCAAGCCAGTGACCTTGGGTCCAAGCTGGTGAGCTTTTGCTCAAACCAGATGAGCCCACGCTCAAGCTGGCCACCTCGGGGTCTCGAACCTGGGTCCTCGGCATCCCAGTCCGATGCTCTATCCACTGCGCCACCGCCTGGTCAGGCAAGAAATGTTGATTTTCAAAGTATCTCTGACCTTTCAAAATATGCAGCTGAGTGGATTTAAACAAAAGGGTATTTCCTGGGACTCCCACACTCTTGACTCTTAGTAAACAAACAGGAAATAATATAGCTTTGTAATAGGATTCTATTTTGAAAGACCGTTTTATTTACTTATTTTTATTTGTTCTTCTGGTATTTCCTTTGCTCCTTGGGTCTTCCCCACATTTGGGCAGCCAGGTTCTCCTTGGCTTTTGAGTTTCAAAATCTGACTCTGGGAAAAATTTTGGCAAATGATGAAGAAAATGTAGGAGGCTTCATCATGCAGATAAGAAAAGAGATTGCCAGTTTGAGGGCAGAGGAGAAGAGGCAGAGGGAAAGGGCAGAGGTGTAGAAGTTAGGGAGTGCTGAGCAGAGGGGCCCCGTGTCCCCACCTGTGGACAGAGGCTGGGGAACGGAGATTAAAGCCAGAGAGGACCCGTGTCCCTCTGCTCAGGCAGAGCTGGGGAGGTGGCAGGCCCAAAACTGAAGGGCTGTGTGGTGTGTCCAGCTAATCGGGACTTACATCCCAACAGGACAGTGGTTTCCCTTCCACTCTCTGCGTGAGGGAAGCAGAGCATCCCAAGGTATGGGCAAGCAGATGACATCACACCTAAGTGATGCCCTTCCCTCTCCCTGTGCCCTGGAGAACACAGGAAGGCTGAAGAGCGACCCTGATTTGACTTGAGATGAAGCATTAGGTTCAAAATACAAACTAAGCTATTGAGACAAATGGAAACCCAGTCCTTCTGACAGCCAATGCAGGGCCCATTCTGTGCCCTTCCCGGCCTTCCTCGGGCTACACATGAACTCGGGCTACTCCTTCCTGACACATGAACTCCTGACCAACCGTGCCTGGCCCAGAAAAGACCTGGGTTCTGACCTGCTCTGCTTTGCAGTTGCGTGAGTGAGTGGTTTTTGGGAAGCTCGGGAGAGACAAGCCCCACAGAGAAAGAAAGCATCAGGAGCACGGAGGACAGGTGTCTATGGTCTGTCTGTGTTACCTGGGGAGGGGAGCTGACGTGATGGACCTGGAGTAGGGGGCAGGATTCCGTGTCCCTGGGCGGGGGGTGTCAACATCACTGATGTGTAAAATGTACCCTCCTTCCAGCTGCCCTCACTCTCTTTGTTTTTTTAACTTTTTTTTTTTACAGAGACAGAGAGAGAGTCAGAGAGAGGGACAGACAGGGACAGGCAGACAGGAATGCAGAGAGATGAGAAGCATCAATCATTAGTTTTTCGTTGCGACACCTTAGTTGTTCATTGATTGCTTTCTCATATGTGCCTTGACTGTGGGGCTGCAGCAGACCCAGTAACTCCTTGCTCAAGCTGGCGACCTCGGGGTCTCGAACCTGGGTCCTCCGCATCCCAGTCTGATGCTCTATCCTCTGCGCCACCGCCTGGTCAGGATGCCCTCACTCTATTAACACCGGCATCCTCTGTGCACTGCTCTCACTCACACCACTGCAGGGAACAGCAGATGGAGAGTGGGTGCTGTCTTCGCTCGCTTGCCTTCTCTCCCCGCCCCCACGCCCCACCTCTCCCATCCCAGGCAGACTCTGATCTGCTTATGAAGTCTGTGCTGCAAATTCAGGGGCCAGGCAGACAACAAGCTGCAGGGGTGGTGGGGTTTAGATTGCTAAATCGGGCTACCTGATAAAGGAGTTGGGATTAGGGAAGAAAAGATTGAGGAAAGGAGGAAAAGACAGGCACAAGGGTGAAGCTGGGAAGAAAGTGTTTGCAGAGAGCTTGAGAATGAAAGTCCTTGGAGGTGTGTAGGGGGTGTGAGAATGAAGGAGGCAGCCCACAGAGATTCAAGAAGTGTTACCAGGGGTGAATTTAATCTTCTTGAAATTTTCTTTTCTTTTTAAGAGATAGCAGTTAAAGATTGAACCTTTTTATTATTCTCGGCTGTTTGGACTGCGCTTCTTTGGAAACCACTCCATGCAGACTGGTTCATAAGGGTGGACAGTTATAAGGGTTGACTTGATAGTGTCTTGGTAGAATGTTGTTCAATGAAGGCAAGATCATCTGCCCCCCTCATTTCTCCAGCTCCCTGTCTATCCAGCTCTGTTCTCCCTTCTTTCCTCTGCTCTCCAAGGAACCAGGGCAATGATGTGACCTTTGGAGTCTCGCTCAGTCCCAAACCCTAAGTCTAACCTCTCTTCTGCTGTCCTGAGACACAGACAACATAACCCTTCATCACCCTGACGACAGGGCAGAAAGGGCTGCTGTTTGCATTTCTGGCACTGGGAGGAGCACAGGGAGGAGGTGGAGGGAAGAGGACCAGACAGAGGAGAAGCAGGCTGCCGGAGTCCCTCTTCCTCTCTGGGACCCTTAGGTACCTATGGAAGACAGGACTCTGCAGCGAAGTAAGGGCAAAGCCAAGAATGCTAAGGAAAGCCCAAAGGGGGTGGGCTCTCGCCAGAATCCCAGCTCTCCAGCCTCCCTTCTGTGTGAACATGCACTCACACGGGCCAGACAAAGGTTGCTTCACCCTGAGAACATGTCTTCACTGCAATCCTCAGCTGTGGAGTGAAGTATGTCTCCGGGTAGTACCAAGACCTCAGCTGTCCTGTGCGTGGGCAGTGCAGCACCCCGGGCCCTGGGTCAGGGCCAACTAAGAGCCACCCGAGGTGCAAGCGGGGTGTCCCGGGGAGAGCTCCTGTTGCTGGAGGGGTATACACAGTCTGGAGAGTAACTTGTTAGGCATTTGCATCTCCTATCATGGAGCCTCTGGGCCCCTGGCAGGTGCTGCTTCCTTCCCAACCTGTCTGTTACATTCAAAGGAGAGATGGGCAATTTAATCTACAAGCCAAATCCATAATGGTCTTAAAGAGAATCCCATGACTCCTATCACAGCCATGCGAGAGATAGAGAGATATAGATAGACGATATAGATATAGATAGATATAGAGAAAGAGATAGATGTAGATTAGATAAAGATGATATAGATAGATAGAGTGTAAACTAATCCTAGTTCTCAGATCTATTAGACCTTTTCACTAAATACTGAGTATTTTGCTCATGCTGTGCTTTCTGCCCACATGGCAAACTCCTACTCCTACTTTAAAACCCTGGTACCACAAAGCCTAGGAACTCAGTTTTCTCCTCTTTTGCCTTTATAGGCTTTCAGGTTGTACCCTAGGGCTTCTCTGGTCCTTTTGGGGCATGCTGCCCCGAGCTAGGCTGGATGGCCCCAGCCCGCTACCGAGGCTCCGTCTCCCTCACCACAGACTCTCTAGGATAGACCTGCTACACTCATTGGGATCCAGATGTAGCACCAGGCCCAGGCTGCCTAACTTGCTGTCCTTTCCTCCATAATGTTTGTCAAAACTTCCCAGTCTGGGGAGTGCTTTCAACACAGGCCTTCTTCCAGGCTCTTCTCCAAAGTGGCGCGGATGTTAGCCAATTGGATGCAATTCCCCCCCAAAGAGACCGGATGTTAGCCGATTGGATGCAAAGAGCAGTGGAGGGGGAGTGGGGACACCTGGGTTCCTGCCCTCGCTCGGCGCCTGTGTGAGTACCCTGCTCGGGATCTCAGTTTCCCCACCTGTGCAAAGGGGCAATGAGGTGATGAGTTCCCCTGTCTTGGCAATTTGTCTGATGCAAAGACCATGAATCCCTTGCTTCCATTTACACGCACATGGGGAATCACTCTGAAGGTTCCCAGAACCGTTGGTTCTCAGCTGTTTATCCGAAGGTGCTGACTCAAAGCTCTGACATGGTACCAATCTCCAGAGGAGAAGCATCATTGTACAAATCACAGAGGGTTTCTTTGTGCCACCTGAGGCAGGCCTGGTGATCATGCCTAGAACCTTGACAGCATTTCCCCTTATTTAAAAGCCTTCCGGAAATCCTTCCTCCCCGCCACATCCTCCTCCAGCAGGCCAGACCTGCCTGACTCCCTCTTTCACCTCTCCCTGGGCATCCTACATGGCTCTCCTGTCTATCTGGGCCTTTTCTCAGCCTGATACACCTCCAGCCTCTATCTGCCCCAGCCACTCCCAGAGCCTCCACGTGGGAGGGCGCACAGTAAGTGGGAGACAGTTTTTAATTTGACTCACATTTTGACTCGCGTTCCAAATCTGTGGACCATGACTTATGCTCAGGTACACTCGGATATCAGGCTAACCAAAAATACATCCAAGTTTGACTGTGTCCTCTAATGCGTTTAGTAGTAATAGCTTACACATATTTATAGTGCTTTGCCTTCCTGAAGATCTCTCTTTCTCTTTCTCTCTCTCTCTCTCTTTCTCTCTCTCTCTCTTTCTCTCTCTCTCTCAATTTTTATAACACTCTTAGGTAGACAAGGAAAACAATGACATCTGTATTTGACAGATGAGGCAGCGACTTAAGGAGGCTCTTAAGGAGGGAGCAGAGACTGGAGCCAGGTCTGGCTGCAGGACTCCTGGTTCAGTGCTCTCCCTCCTGAAAGGGTTTCTTGCCTGCATGAGCCCCGAGGGCCATGCTCCCTAAGGGGGGACCTGTATGTGAGGATGGAGGATGGCAGGGAGGCAGGAGGGGTCTGGAAAGCCAGGGTGAGGACTTGAGCAGGTGATTCAGACCAGCAGATGTTGTTGGAAGCAACACGTGGTGGGTGCCCCATGGGTGGGCATGCGGGGGTGCAGTCCAGGAAGCCGAGACCCCAGCACAAGGAGCCCTGCAATGCTGAAGGAGCAGCAGACGGCGGGGGCAGGCCCCTGCAGCCTTAGGAGGAAAGGGGGCTCGGCCTTCCCCCCCAGCACTCTGGGAGGGGCCCATGGTGCCTGAACCTTCAAACAATGCTCACCCCTGAGCCCCGGACTGTGAGCGGGGCAACAGGAAGAGCCTTCCCAGCAGCGACGCCCACCTCTGACCGTCTGTCCCACTGCCAAGATGTTTCTATGGGCTGTGGCTTTTCTGGTTTTAGCAAAACGGGAAGTTTACCAGAGGAGTGGCTTCCGTGAAATCCATCAGGAGATCGCCCGGCTCCAAGGTAAAGGCACCTCCTCGGTCAGAGGGACTCTAGGAAGGCAGACAGACACCTTGGTTAGTGCACTTTGGGGTGGACAGTGGAATTTCACGAGGACACGCAGAGGCCCCCTACCTCTCTTCTCACCCCTTTATGACACTGAACTCACGAGCACGCCAATGCCCCCACACGCATAGTTCCCCCGTTCAGCCATGTACGACAAAGTGTTAAGGCCAAACCCCAATTTTTTCCTGGAACCTTAATGAGCAGAAGAAGGGTGTAGGGTGGATAACTATCTTTTTTTTTAAGCTGCAAATAACATTTCTGAAATGCTTTCAGTGCCATTTGACTGGTCTTTTTTTTGGGGGGGGGGACACTTCAGAGAGTCCTTTGAGTGTACAGAGAAAGCAGGGACCCCATCCTGGTCCAAGAGGGGGCAAGGCCTCAGGGAGCTCAACACAGCTGCACAACGATGAGGAAGATCTTCACAGTGGGAGGGGGTACTTCTGAAAATCATGTTCCTTTTTGAAGAAAAAGTTTGTTTGATTTTTCTCTTATCCTGAGGTCTCAGCAGCATGGAGGGACCCTGGAGCTCTTTGTGGGGAAAATAAATGAGCCCCATGAACTCGGCCCAAGCAGGACCCGCAGGAGAGAGATCGCCAGGAGAGGGAGCCCTATGGCCTCTGGTAGGATGTTGTCTGCATCCCCACTGATCTCCCTTGTATTTGTAAATGTTTTCACTTGGTTTCAAACGAGGTGTGGGACACATGATACACACTTGGGACAAAGCACTACAAGGGACTGCACACAGCAGAGGGCAACCCACCTCAGGATACTAGGAGGTAATCTACAGAAAAGCAGGAGCTTGGGTCTGGGCCGGCCACTGGCTGAGGGGTCCGGCCAGCTTCCCGCTGGGGTCACTAAAGTATTCCCAGAGACCCTGGGAAGGGACCCAGCGAAGGTGGGCCTGGACTGTTGGTACCTAGACCTTACCAGAAGTCGTGACGTGACCCTGCAGCTGCAGAAGCTTCTGACATCTAGTTGGCATGAGTACTTGAACCTCCACGGGACCCAGAGCCAGCCCATCAGCTGGGCAGGGTGGCAGACATTATTCCCATTTTTAGGAGGAGGAAGAAATTTGGAGATACAGGGGCTGCCGAGTGACAGCTCATTTCGAGCAGCCATGAGGCATGTGGGAGGAGCAGCTGGGAACAGTGGGGGGCTCCAGTCTTGCCCTGAGGCCCTCGCCCCGTGCACAAACGGTCCCTCGGTGGGGTCCACGGACCAGGCCACCTTTATTTCAGCAGCTGCTTGCACAGCAATAGGTCTGACTGTATTTGGACCAGATGCTGAAGAGTGACTACAGCAAAGGGTCCCTCAAAGGAAACCAAGAGAAATGTCTTGTATGAGGCCTTTGTTATGGCCCATTCACATCGCTGGCAATTTCCTGAAATTTCAAACTATCAAATAGAATAATATTTCCCAGTATCAAACTATTTCACAGGCTCTCCAGTGAAAGGACTGAAGACCCTTCTACATTTTATTTCTCCAAATTTTATAGAAGGAAAACCCATTTCCCATGATAGTCTTGGTAGCGATAATATCCTGAAATCCAAATTGCTCTCAAAAATCTCTTTAACTTTCCTTATAGTAGAATGTGCATGGTTCTATATTATACTACGTATCTCTCACAAATGGTTCGCCCGTCTTACAAGGCCAGCTATACAAAGAAAAACAGGTGTTGGTGGTGGTGACATTTTACAAGCACCAGTCTTTTTTTTTTTTTGTATTTTCTGAAGTTGGAAATGGGGAGGCAGTCAGACAGACTTCCGCATGCGCCTGACAGGGATCCACCTGGCATGCCCACCAGGGGGCGATGCTCTGCCCATCTGGGGCGTCCTCTGTTGTAACCAGAGCCATTCTAGCGCCTGAGGCAGAGGCCATGGAGCCATCCTCAGTGTTCAGGCTAACTTTGCTCCAATGGAGCCTTGGCTGTGGGAGGGGAAGAGAGAAACAGAGAGGAAGGAGAGGGGGAGGGGTGGAAAAGCAGATGGGCACTTCTCCTGTGAGCCTTGGCCGGGAATCAAACCCGGGACTCCTGCATGCCAGGCCGACACTCTACCACTGAGCCAACCGGCCAGGGCTAGCACCAGTCTTTTATAAGAGTTGATTATGCAAAATTTAATGCACACAGATGCCACATGCAATTCCTACCACATATTCCAGCACGTGCAGCTATATCTCAGGGCTTTTGCCCATACCTTGGCCCCTGGGGACAGCTGGCTCTTGCCTTCTGAATTCTGAGGCGAGATGACTTTGTGGACCTTGGGGGACGCCAGTGGCGCTGAGACTTGCGCGGTGGCGGCCGTGGTGGTTGTGGTGGTGGTGGTGGTGGTGGTCACACCCACTGCCTCGGCCAGGTCTGGAGGGAGGTCGTCTTCATCACTGCGGTTACTAAAAGCACATGAAGCTCTGCTCATTACAATAAGAAACGGGCTGTGGGAGTAGAGGGAGGGTCTCGCTTCCAGGACCCAATATATTGACTTTTTTTTTTTTTTTTGCCGAAGCAAATTTGGTGCTGTATTTTCTGTCACTTGCCAGGGGATTAA
The DNA here is from genome assembly GCF_036850765.1 of Saccopteryx bilineata. Classification (NCBI taxonomy): domain Eukaryota; kingdom Metazoa; phylum Chordata; class Mammalia; order Chiroptera; family Emballonuridae; genus Saccopteryx; species Saccopteryx bilineata. The sequence continues at coordinate 25,352,132 of NC_089491.1, read as the reverse complement.
AAACATTGTTTTCAATGGAAGGATATGCATAATGTTGTTGTTTTAATGGAAGGATATGCATAATGTAACATATACATACATACATACATATATATATGTATACACACAGAGGCAGATTTAACAGCGGGCGCACTGGGCGCATGTCCTGGGCCCCAACTTCTGAAGGGCTCCGCCAAACCTCAACTTTACACTTTTTTCTAATGTAAGGGGCCCAATATTTTCTTCCGTGCCCAGGGCCTCAACCGACCTTAATCTGCCTCTGTGTATATATAATCCATTTGTAAGTCTATAATTCAGGGGCATAAATACATTCACAGTGTTGTGCCTCTACGCCCAACACCTTTTCATCACCCACAACAGCAGCCGTGCCCACTGAACAACACCCTGCAGCCCTGGTCACGTGTGTTCTGCTTCCTCTCTGGGCGTATGTGACTGCTCTAGGTACCTCACATACGTGTCATCAGATAATACATGTCCTTCTGCATGTGGCTTATTTTACTCACTATAATGTTTTCAAGGCTGGCCCATGTAGCACATGACAAAATTCATTCTTTTTATACTGAGTAATAGTCCTTCGTATGGATGGACAGCATTTTGTATACCCATTCATTTGTTGATGAGCTTGGGTTGTTTCGCCCTTTGGCTATGCTGAACAGTAGTGTACAGATATCTGTGCTGGTCCCTGCTTTTAATTCTTTTGGGTTGAAACTCCACTTAGGAGTGGAATTGCTGGGTCGTATGGTAGTTCTGTGTTTAAAACTCTTGGGGGAAGCATCAAACCACAACAGATATTATTTTAAGTGGCCTCCCTTAGGACGGTATATGCAAGGCTTGTCGGAAGCCACTGCTCTGCTTGAAGGACATAATAGCCTTTTTGCGGCCTAACAGCAACTGTCCTTTGGTGTGATGAACTGGTTAAGGGGAAGAGTTGGGTACATTTGTTTTGGAGCCAAGTAGCTCTGGTCTTAGGACCTCCCAGATGGAACGGGATGTTGCAGGCAGAACAGAACACTGGAGGGGAAGTCACCATGAAGGTGGAGAAATCTAAGTCGACACCCTTGGGCTTGGATTTATGGGGAAGGATACTCAAAGGGTATGTCCAAGCTGGAAGTCCTTCTGATCTGGTTATCCCGGCACAGGACCAGAGCAATAGCATCCGTCCCCGTTTTTAGCATGGACAGTATTTTCTCCAATGGATGGAAACTGGACACAAGTTCCCAAACCCCTCATGCCAACCAGATTGCTGCCCTAGCAGTAAATGGCTAACTCAGCCGGCCTGGGGTACTCCTAACAAACCTTGCACATTCCGAAGGAACCACTGGTCACTGACAAGCTCCTGGGAGAACCTCTGGGCCCTTGCCATATCCTGCTTGATAAGAGTGTCTCTGAGACCTGAGACCTTAAGCCATGCCAGAGAGTTCACACTATCAGTGGGATTTATGGTGAACGCCTGGTTTTGTATGAATGCCTGGGGTGTGGGTTCACACTGTGTCAGTTCCATCTCTGGGGGACTAGAGACTGAATAGCTAAGGTCAGTCACATGGCTGTGCACGCCTGTACGACTGATCCCCCAACAACAAACCTGGATGCCAAGTCTGGAGTGAGCTTCTCTGGTTGGCAATACTTCATGTATGTTGCCACATATTGGTGCAACTGCCTGAGTGACTCCTCTAGGAGAGGGTGACGGGCCGCTGTGCCCGGTCTTCGGGGACCCCACTCTGGGTGCTTTTTCCTCCCCGTGCTGTTTTAACCTGTGTCCTTTCACTCTAATGAACCCTAACTGTGAGTAGAACCACTTTTCTGAATTCTGTGAGTCCCCCAGCGACTCCTCAAAGGGGAGAGTAATCTTGGGGACCCGGACACACATCCCCTGAGGGTTTCCGTGTGGCCGCCTTCCATGTGGTTTCCTATCGAAGCCACCATCACACAAGCATTGTGTTTTAGAAACGACGGCTGAGCGACAGAGTGTAGACTGAAGACCCGTGACCAGAGGGCACCAGTGTGGCCTCTGTAGGGTCCCTCGTGATGGCCTCACCCCAGCAGTGGGCCTCAGGAGAGACAGGTGGCCATGCGACACAGTTGTGGAGTGGGTGGGACCGACCCGAGGGGGCCCCGGGTGATTTGCAGTCATTCATGGGATGGAGAAGCCTCAAGATGAGAATTTAGGGGTTATTACTAAAAAGGAGGACAAGTAGGATTGGAACAATGAAGTGGAAAAATTAATAAGACACCAGAAATTTGTATTCTCACTGATGAACTGAGTCAAATCAGTTACATCATTATCCCGTTTAATTTTCACAACAACCCTGCATTACGCTCTCCATTTTCAAGGAAGCAGCTGATACTCACAGGCCGATTGTGAAATTAATGTGCCCAAGGCCACAGAGCTAGTTAAGTGGAAAGAATAGGATTAAAATTTCTTTTCACTTCATTTAAAAAAAAATTGTCACCTGAAAAGCATAGCTATTATTTAGTTTTATATAAAAAGCCATTTAAAAACCAGAGCTCATCTGTCAGAGCAGGAAGTCAACTGAGACTGTCAAAAATTGAAAAGGACTCCGGATTCCTAATTTTTAGAAATAACCCTTTGTCTTCACTTCGATCTTATGGCAAAGAAACATAAAGCCAAAGTTCACCAAGTCTTTCTATTTAACCCTAGTTTCCAGATAAATTCACGTTAAACTCATAAAACAACACTCTAGTAAGTGAAAATTTATGTGTAGTACCATTTTCTTTTAAATAATTTCTTTCTAATTTTAACAACATATATGCATAGAAAAATGCTAAAGTAAGTCATCAAATGGGAACATGGCTTATTTCTGACAGCGTGATTCTAGGGAATTGGTTACGTCTCTCTGTGGACCTTCATGTCTTGCTTGACACTTTTTAGACTGTTATTACACTGTATTTAAATAAATAGCAAACTTCTGGAAAAGTAAAGGAGCTCTTCATTTTCCAAACATACTAGGTTTCCAAAGGCTTTTCTTAAAGGAGGCATTTCGGTGTGTTGGCTCAATTTCCTTTCCTTCCAGACCACGGGTTAGTCATTGTTCCCAACGTGATTACATATCCCGAATGTGCGACAGTCACATTTTGAGTTTCAGCTGTGAAAGGAAAGACGAATCCTGCCAGCTTTTTCCTTGGGGGAGCAGACTTTTGAAGGTTTGACTTGTCCCCCAGAGATCATTAGGACCGATAATTATTTGACTGTCACTCCTTTGGGCTTTCTTAGGAAATACAGCTGCTTACTGTTGTCCAGAAGTTTCTATGAAGTTTAATGAGGAGGGATGTGTCTGCCCTTAAAGCCCTCCTCCCCTTCTCCCGAGGTGGCAGGCCTGAGACAGCTGGATGAGGGCTGGGTCTGAGTTGCGCTCCCTGTTCTACACGCTGCACGCCGGGTGCCCTTACACTTGACCTTTCCTCAGAAGCTTCCAGGGCCTTGAGAAGAAGGGAAGGGGAACTCATTTATCCAGGGGTGGGATTCAAATAATTTAACAACCGGTTCTCTGCCCTAATGACCGTTTAAGCATTAAAAAAAAAAGATATACCGAAAGGTAGTTTATTATTGCATGCATTTCATTCATACTTACATGAGAACAATAAAAGAGGTACACAAAACTAGATTATGTTATAAGAAAGAGTTTCAAAATATTAATGAAAAAAAACATTAAATAACGCCTGACAAAAACCAATAAAACTGTTATTTAAGGTATTTCCATTGACTGCTTGTCACCCCCTGGTTGTTTGGCACTTTTTCTCTTCACGTTACATATTTACTGAAGTAATAAACGCAAGGGAATTAAAATATAGTATCTCATCAAAAGTATAATGAGTTTTATGAAATAAATAAATAAATATTACAAGCATAGTTCTCGTCAAAATTTTTTCACATGTGGACGGAATGAACATTGCTACAAGCGCTTTGAATACGCAGTTGTGCCGATGAATGTTAAAAAAAGGAGTAAAGAATGTAAATTTGTGATTCCCACATTGGGCATCTGCCCAGGCGCCCACCTTAGAGAGAACCGTGATCACAAGTGCCATTTTAACAAGCAGTTCGCAGAACTCAACAAAAAATTAGGTATCAGTTCTGCAGAACCGGTGCGAACCGGCTGAATCCCACCACTGAATTTATCCTATGGGTCACTGGCTAGGGGCTTTACCCACATTAGCTGATGTTAATCCTCCCAAAACTCCTCAGAACTAAGTATTATCTCACCGGTTTTACGGATGAAGAAAGAGAGTTCATAGACCAATCTCCCCAAGAGCTTCCAGCAGTAAACTAGCCAGGGTTCCACCGGGAGCCTTTCTAACTCCAGAGCCCCACGAGCTGTCCATTGCACCCACAGGTCCTCCTGCAGCTCACTGACCAGTTACACATCCTGGCACTGCCAAGGTCAAGGAATGGAAGATGCCCCGGTGATCGGTACTGCTACTATGACGAATGCCACTGACACTCTTCCTACAGCATTCACCTGTTTCTCTGGGTTACGATGATTTAAAGCAATCTGTCTTTTCCTCTAATGATTTAAGAATCCTCAAACAGGACTTATCAAAGTCATTTTGTTCTTCTCCCATGGTACCCAGAACAGCCCTGAGCCCATGGTAGGTAGCCGAGAAGCTTCTGTTAAGCTGAACTGAACCGGACAGGGCTTGGTGGCTCTAAGACACTTTGGGAAGTGGCTCCTCCCACAGGTCTCCTATGGTTCAGTGGTTAGCTCTGGCTCTGTTGATGGACCATGCTGCCATTTCAGGAATATGCCATGAAGGCGGCTTCTGATAAGACGCCCCAGGATATATGCTCCCAGTATTCATGGCGCTGTGGAATTCCCTCTCTGTAAGCATGGGCTGGCCCTAGTGAGTGGCTTCTAAGGCATGACGATGGGGTGTCATTTCTGTGATGAGGCTACAGCAGACTGTGACTTCTGCCTTGTTGGCACTATCCTTGGCTCTTGTGTGCTTCTGCTGCTGCAGAAAGCTAGAGGCCCGTATCACTTAGGAACTAGGGCAGCCTCCAGCCAACAGCCAGCAAAGAACTGAGGCCCTCAGTCCGACTCTCCTCGAGGAACGGAATCCTGTCCCAAGCCACATGAATGAGTCTTCAGATGAGACTGCATCCCTTGCCAACACCTAGAATGCAGCCTTGTGAGAGACCCTGCCATGGAAGACCCAGCTGAACTATGCCTGGACTCCCAGCCCACAGAAACTGTGAGATGATAAGCGTGGGTTGTGTGAATTAAGCTGCTAAGCTTTGTAGTCATTTGTTCACAGCATTTAATACTGGATACAGATGCCAACTATGTAGTGCTTTCAGGGAGAAAGTCTAGTCTCATTATGACCTGAATTGGGAATACACTGGACTTCTGGATGGCTCTTTGGGAATGATGTGAAGGGCTAAGAAGCATTCATAAATGAACACTTAGCATCAAATTTGTTGTTATACTTGAAAAACTTGCAGTAAGAACTCACAAACTGTATTGTCTTGTCAACTTCCTCACTCGGGGAGGCTTGATTTCCGGCTTTTCCACTGCTGGTTGGGTCGTTTCCACACGTATAGGAACAGGACTTCTAGAGACATACCAACAAACGGAATAACATGGTTGTCAGAGAAGAGGGGGTTAGGGGGGATGGGCACAAGAGATGGCGGGGATTAAGAGGTACAAGCTTGCCCTGGCCGGTTGGCTCAGCGGTAGAGCGTAGGCCTGGCGTGCAGGGGACCCGGGTTCGATTCCCGGCCAGGGCACATAGGAGAAGCACCCATTTGCTTCTCCACCCCCCCCCCACCTCCTTCCTCTCTGTCTCTCTCTTCCCCTCCCGCAGCCAGGGCTCCATTGGAGCAGAGATGGCCCGGGCGCTGGGGATGGCTCCTTGGCCTCTGCCCCAGGCGCTACAGTGGCTCTGGTCGCGGCAGAGCAATGCCCTGTAGGGGCAGAGCATCGCCCCCTGGTGGGCAGAGCATCGCCCCTGGTGGGCGTGCCGGGTGGATCCCCGTCGGGCGCATGCGGGAGTCTGTCTGACTGTCTCTCCCCGTTTCCAGCTTCAGAAAAATACAAAAAAAAAAAAAAAAAAGAGGTACAAGCTTCCAGCTATAAAATAAGTCACAGAGATGTAATGTACACCATAGGTGAGAGAGTCAATAATATCATAACATTGTGCAGTGATGGCTACTAGGCCTGGCATAGTGATCACTTCACAGGGTATCTAAATGTTCAGTCACTATGTTGTACACCTGAAACTCGTATCAGATTGGATGTCAACTATAATTTTAAAATGAATAAAGAAATCAAGAAACTAAAACAAAACACAGCAAAACAGAACAACCCCAATAAAAATGTTTATGGCCTTGTTTTAGTTGTGGGGGGGATTGCTTTCTCAGTTAATTTATATCTTAATAAAAATGGTAGTCAACATATCCATTTTTTTTCTCCTCCTTGTTCTACTTATTACATGTAATCTTTTTGTAATGCCATAGAAGATCCCCAAACAAAAAAACAAAGATATGATAAGAAAAAACATATAGCAAGCAGGAAGCGAACACCCATCCCCAATATCAGGGTTTGATTCAGTTCCAGGTTTTATTGGTAATATGAGTAAAGAGATACCCCTGGATAACTGACTTTTGCTTCTGAGTAATCTTATAGTCATGTTATTTAAACATACTCCAGTATATATATATATATATATATATATATATATATATATATATATATATATGGTCTACCAGAAAGTTCTGTTCGTTTCTATCACAACAAGTTTCGACATGTAAGCATATGTTTATTTGGCGCATGTGTGCCTCTCTATTTTTATCACTTAATGTATACATACTGACGTAGCAAATTAACTAAAACAAAGTTGATTCATGTTAGTCTTATGTGTGAAGTGATAAGTGTACCCATGGCTACTGATAAAGTTCATTTACGCCACTGTAATTTTTACGAATTTCAACAAGGAAGAAATGCTACAGAAGCATGTCTGTCACATCCACCATATTCCCTGGACTTAGCACCCTCCGACTATCACTTGTTTTTGTCCTTACAAAAGTTTTTGAAGGGCAAAAAATTCAAAAATGAAGAAGATATCAAACAAGCACGGTTCAATTTTTTGCATCAAAAGATAAAACATTTTTCAAAAATGGGATATACAAATTGCCCTTATGCTGACAAGAAATCATTAATAATAATGGCAATTATATTATTTAATAAAGTTTATTGATGGTAAGAAAAATTTGTCTTTTGTTTTATTCCAAAAACAGACAGAACTTTCTGGTAGACCTTATATATATAAAGATATATAATATTTTATATATATAAATATTATATAAATATATAAATATTATTTTTATATTATTATATATTTATATATAATATAATATATAATATTATATATTATTATATGATATATAAATAAATATATATTAAAATATATATTTAAAATATCTATTAAATATATTTTAAATATATATTATATTTATATTTAAAATATATTAAATATATATTTAAAATATACATTAAAATATATAAATATATAAAATATTTTCATTCAATGTATATGTGAAAATGTTAAAAATTAAATTTCACATTTATAGTTCCTCAAAAAAATATGCCGGATAACCAATGGACCTTACTAAAAACAGAAGTTTTAAGGAAAAACTTTCACACATTTTTGTAGTGGTCATGACTAACTGCATTTCAAAAATCAGAAATTATCTAGGCCCTGGCCGGTTGGCTCAGCGGTAGAGCGTCGGCCTAGCGTGCGGAGGACCCTGGTTCGATTCCCGGCCAGGGCACACAGGAGAAGCGCCCATTTGCTTCTCCACCCCTCCGCCGCGCTTTCCTCTCTGTCTCTCTCTTCCCCTCCTGCAGCCAAGGCTCCATTGGAGCAAAGATGGCCCGGGCGCTGGGGATGGCTCTGTGGCCTCTGCCCCAGGCGCTAGAGTGGCTCTGTTCGCAACATGGCGACGCCCCGGAGGGGCAGAGCATCGCCCTCTGGTGGGCAGAGCGTCGCCCCCTGGTGGGCAGAGCATCGCCCCCTGGTGGGCAGAGCATCGCCCCTGGTGGGCGTGCCGGGTGGATCCCGGTCGGGCGCATGCGGGAGTCTGTCTGACTGTCTCTCCCCGCTTCCAGCTTAAGAAAAATGAAAAAAAAAAAAAAAGAAATTATCTACTGGGACCAAAGGACATTAAAACAAGTTGAGTTCGCCAGCAAGGGACCGCTGACAAGTTAACACTCTGGGTCTCCATTTTCTCTCCTAGTCAGTGCCTAATATGGTGATAAGTACGTGACCAGTGCCTAATAAATGTTCATGGAATAAACACATGAATGAACAAATAAGGGATTGGAGTCAATACATTCTGGGTTCATGATTTCCTCGAGCTGGAATCCCAGAATCAATCGAATATAGTCCCTGGGAGAAATCACAGTCTACAAGGGAGCATATAACTTCGCTTGCGTGGAATAGTTGGCATGTGGAAGGCTCCATGGAGGAGCTGACACTTAGCCAGCTGGAGGGAAGACTTCCAAGGTGAGAAACAGAGTGGAGACCTGAACCTGCTGATGAGTAAGTTCTCAGTGGAAAGGCAGGGGGTTAAGAATACAGGGGAAAGCAAGGGCCAGGCCCTGAGGGGCCTCAGGCTGGGTGTTTACACTGAAGGCAATGGCAGTCACTAAGGGTTTTAGGCAAAGGGGTAGCAAGGTCAGACTTGCATTTCTAAAGGCCCTGAGAGCAACCAAGAGGGTGCTGGTGAAGGAGGCCACGTGGAAGCATCTGAGAAGACTGCAGCAGTAGTTATCTAGGATGAGCAATGGTGAGAGCTCGGGTAGGCCATGATCAGGGGCATGAAGAGGAGAGGGTGGATGTGGGAGATAATACAAGAGTTAAATTGATAGGACTTGGTGACCAGTTGGATGAGGAGGTAAGGTAAGAGAAAGTCAAGGACTCCCAGGTGTCAGGTCTGGATAACAAACGGGTTGACAATAATGCCATTAACCAAGATCGGAAAATAGGTGAAGAAATAGTAGGATATGGTGAAAAGAGATAAATTAAGGTTTTGAAAAGTCCAGGAGGAAGCTGGGTATCTATCTCTGGAGTAAGACAAATCTATACCAAGACTATGGACTGGACATTATAACATGACATAGAGAGTATTAGTTTTTATTTTTAGCACCAGGTATAAGAATTCCCCAGGGCAGAGTTTCCTAGATCACCCAGGATGTTTCGTGAAACTCTGGTTCCTATTCCAATCGCTTCCCCCCAACCCAAAGGATCGAAAAGGTCTGGAGTAGCACCCAAGAGTCTTTGTTTTTAACAAGAGACTGATGCAGTGATCTCGGGACCTATTGTAGGAAACCACTGTAGAAAGACCCTGTGGTGTTTGTAGACCACCAAGGTGCCCGAGGAGCTGCCATGATGTATAGGTTGTTATTCACTGAGGCTGAATAGGGGAGAGTTTCTGTTCTCTATGAGGCCAGGGGAGAAAGGTTTTCCCCTGGGTTTGGGTTGGTGGTGGTCTGGAAGTTCTTTGTGGATCTGGTATTATTAAGGAGCTCAGTATGAGCAGCACGTCAATGGACCAAGGGAAGAGTGATGAGCTGTCTGGGACAACAGAGCAGAAGCTGGGTCAGAAAGGGCCTCCCAGGCTCTCTGCTAAGGAGTCTGGGTTGCACACCGAGAGCAAAGCGGAGCGTTCAAAGGACTTTAAGCAGGGGAATGACAAGGTCAGATCTAAAACACTAGAGAAACAACTCAAAGTGATTCTCTGTTAGTACAACAGGGAGCGATATTAAAACTTAGAATAAGCAGCCATTTCTCAGCTTAAAGGAAGTTGTGTAGGCCAGTCTTTTTAAAATCTCTCCAGGCTCCCAGTTTTCTTCTTCCTCTCTGATTTTATTAGCAAAACCCTCTTGAGTAATGTTTTGAGGATCCTGTTGATGATACAGAGAATATTGCTTCGCCATTCGAACAAGAAGCAACAGACCTGACATTAGCATCCTGAAGACTGGATTTCTTATTGACATTTACAAATGTTGGTTCCTCTTTTCCAACCTGTGAAAGCAAACAGGCAGGTCAGTCAAAACTGAATATCTTGGCATGCAAAATTGTTCTCAAGTCTCCTACATTCACAGGACTACAGAAACGTGAAGGTGGACCAAGGAGGCAGCTCATCAATCACTCCGTCCATAACAGATATTCTCTGGTATTTGTGTCAGTTAACAACAATAACAAAAATGTTTTCTTGAGTCATTCCCCATCACAGGGATCAACATTTCATCATTCAAAAGCAATCAATGCTTGCCTTCCTACTTTTCTTGAGCACCTGCTATGCGCCAGCTCATGCTTGAATGAGAAAGGGATGGTGGGTTAAAAGCCAAGCCCACCTCACACTTCAGATCAGGAGTAATAATCAGCTCTGTGCTCCCACGGCACTCAAAAGCTTACAAAGGATATCAGAATCTGTCCTTTCACATAAGTGTAACAGCCTGGGAGGAACTGCGTCATTTGATTTTGATAGAAGCCTTGTCCTCCTCCCTCTGTTGTGTCCCACAAAGAACAGAGCGGGAGGAAAGGACACCCACTCAGCCAGCCAGGCCGGCAGAATGTAGGCTGGAAGGCAACAGGAGATGCAGCCCTCTGCCTCCGCCCTTGTACCCATCACGGCATCTGAAGCTGGCCCTTTCACTTACCCAATTAATAACTCCCCACCAGTTAATAATTCTTTATAGTTAAATCTCACTTCACGTAACAGAGGTGGTTCCTGTTTCCTGGCTAGACCCTCACTGACACAGCCTCGTGTCCTAGAGTACCTCTTTCTTCTCTATGGCCTGGAGGAAGCCCTGTCGCGAGAAATCAAAGGAACGCACGCGCTCCCTGCACCTGGGCACTCACTCGGGAAGCGTTCTCCAGCTGGGCTTTCAAAATGTTACACTTGACATGATCTGCCACCGGGGAAGGCAAAAGTGGGGTCTGCAGTGTCTTCTCTGAGACTTTTTTTTCTTCAGCCTGTGATAAACCAAAATACAATAGATTGGAAGCAAAGAAAAAGGAAAACATACACATGAACCATTCCTGTCGATTATAATGGCAAACAGCGGATTTAAACGCATGGACAAGTGTATCATCACCAAATCCTTATATTCGTATCAATGCTTTCTCTGTTTGCAAAGGATTCACAAGCACCTCCTCTCGTTCCCATAAGAAGTAGGGAGAGGGCACATTAGCCAGAAGTCGGGGTGAAGGTTCAGAGAAGACGCTCTCCAAAAGTCTTGTAGCTACATCCAGAGACAGACCGCAGACTGAGGCTTCGAGTGTCCTGCCCCCGAGTGCAGTGCTATTTCCCCACAACTGCTACCTCTTACATATCAAGATTCAGTTCTGTGACTTGCAGGGTCAAGGGAAAGAGTACAAAATATCCATTGGTATGTTTACAATAAATCTTGATGAAAACTGTGCTTCTCAGTGAGAAATGAATATCTATGATATCTCATTGTAGAGTATCTCAGACTTCTGTAATTTACTATTTTCACCATTTCCCATGTATTATGTATTAACTGGATATGTCCCTATAATTCATGTGATCCAGTTAAAGTGGATTACCCTGGAACTACCTAATTTATGTGTGTCCTAAGCAATAATATCTGAAATCGTAGGCTTGGTGACTATTATATTTATTACAGTATACATTATGATAGTTACATAGTTACTAAAAATACACATCTATGTGTATAACCTGAAGTCATCTTGGATGGTATATATATCACACCCAGGGAAATAATGTTTTATTGTTAACCATGCCAGTTGTGCCCATTGCCTATCCCGTTGGCACATAGCACGTACTCAATAAACACCTACTAAAGAAGATTATAATGATATACAGTTATCGTTAGGAGAGATGTATTTAACAAGAAAGATACAAAGCCCTATGGTTGCTAAAAGTCAATTTAGTAATATCAGGACTTTAGGTGGCATGTTAGGCACAATGTACAGGGATAAGAACAAACTGTTCTAAACTCCTCCAATTCTGCAAGCTCCAATAGTAATCTCATTCTCTAATTCAAAAGCCCTTTGGAGAACACTAGTCTACATAGCAGGAGCATTATGAAAGCCCTAGAGGAATTATCAGGCAATTGGCTGGTTGATATCACGTAATAAAGAAAAGAGGGCATAGAATACAGTGTCTCAGTGGGATCTTCAAACATATAGAGGAGCATTTGGTAGACTAAGCAGAACTTGGCAATTTCATGCAACGGCAAGATAAGCAGAGACAAAAGACCTAGATTCGAATCTCAGCTTTTTGCCTTACCGGCACCATACAAATAAAAAATAATAAAAGATGATGATAAGGATGATGCTGATGACAAAGAGAAAAATAATGCCAGTAGCTTACATTTACTGAGAGCTTATTATGGGCAAGGAGCTGACTAAGCATTTCCTTTGTACATCTCATTGAATCTTCTCATTTAACCATTTCATCTGGGGGTAGAGACTGTCACCATCTCCATTTAATAGATGAGAAGAATGAATCATAGAGATAGTAAGTCATTTGCCCAAGGTCACACAGGCAGTTCAGAGGAGAGCAGAGGTTCACACCGGGACTGGGTGACTCCAAAGCCAGAGCCCTAACCACTCGGCTGCACTGACTCCCCTGAAGCTCTCCGAGCCTCAGTTTCTTTCTTCATAAGGTTATGATGATGATCAAATGAGGAAATAAGATATAAATGGCACTTTCATGGTAGATTCTTTGGTTAGAAAAGAAAACATAACTAAAACAGAACATCAGACATAAGGACACTAATGACCTTAAGCCATCAAGTTGGATATAAAGAAAACTGACTCATTTGACTGGAATCATTATCCTAAGAGACTTAACAGTTTCTAAAAAGCAAATAAGTAACTTATTTATTTTGAAAGATGAAGTTTACAGTACACCTTTTAGGATAATTTATCGTGTATTTCTAAAATCCTGTTAGATTGTTTACTGCCAGACTGGGTGTTTTGCTTGGTGTGTGAAGAGTTGATTTTAAAATTAGATTTACTTTACTTTTGAGGTATGATATGTAGACATTCAGGAACTGAATTGGTTCCAGAGCCCATTTGAGGTTCTGACAATTGCTTAAAGAGATATAGTTAGACTCACAGTTATGACCAGTTTAAAAAAAAGTTGACTGCTGCTAAAATAAGTGTGAGAATTTAGCATTGATTTCCCCCTTGAATTTAGTCATTCTAAATGGCTTTATAGACATAAAATTCAAGTTGGCATGTTCCTGTTTGATGTGGACAAAGCGAGATCAACTGTTCAGCTCTCTGACCTGAGTCAGGTAGAGGCCAGTATAAACTTCGGAAAGTTTGAGCATCGTCATGTGAACGTGATGGCATAAGGAGGCACCTTTCAGGGAGCTAACTAAGCATCTGGATTACAATGGTACCACGATTCCAGCCAGGAGGATGACTCTCAGAATGTTGTGCTTTCTCTTTTGCATGACCATAGTTTGTCTTTTATGCTCAGTTTGAACTGTGAAAAGATGCTTTATTGTTCAATATGTAAATACAGATTTCAAAACATCCCTATGAATGACATTTGAACTCATCATTTGGAAACAGTCCATCTGTTTGGGGATGTCAGTGGGGATCAAGAAATGATCAGATGCATCTTTAATTTGTTGATACAAATTGTTCACACATTTGAAATCTGATGAGATTTAAATTCTTGGGATAATTTTGGGTATTCCTATGGAACTGGGCAATGTCTGCTCACCACTAAATCAAGAACAGTTACTTATCCAAACCTTCAAGAATCAGTAGATTCTTGATCGTTGAGGCTAGAAAAACAACTTAAGAGTCATCAAAGCCATTGATCCCAATTGTGGCATCAAGATAAGTTGTAAGATCTCTTGACAGGAATGTTTTATTAATGATAAAGAATCATAGCATGAAGTAATATACTTTGCTTATGTGATAGGACAAAGTCAAAGTTATCTGACATCACTCTATCCTACTTGCTTACTGATGCATTTCTTTAAGTGGAAGAGAAAAGAGGGACATTATAGTCTGAGCTCCAGGGAAATGCTTCATAACTCACAGATGTCTCAGTTTTGCCTTAATCCAGAGCAAGTCACTGTTGCCCATGTCCCACCAGTACTCATGGTGACTACAAATTACATCCAGCTTCTCAGTTCTCTGATGTTATATGCTATACTTCCTCACAGAATATGCCTGGATTTTGTCAAACTCTGGGTAAGCCTCTGTTAAAACATTTACTGTGTATAATGCCTCAGAAAAATTGAAAACCAAGAGACAGAGAAAGACAAGTCCAGGGGCACACAGTGCATTGGGATGACTCCCCAGCACCCGGTACAGGCCTGCTCAAACAAGAGTTGTTGATTGAATGAATAAGTGCCATCCTGCAGGAGAAAGTCTTTCCAGCTGGCCATTAGGGAGGGTAGTATAAAAGAAAACTGGGTGAGGGGGCCCTAGAAGGGGGGTCCCATTCTGGGTCAAAAGGACTTTAGGTTGCCCTCCTGGGGAGAGGAGCAGTGTAAGGGGGTGGGGATCTTCTGAGAAGCTCTGGAAGTCTACTGCAGATCAGGGGGCTGGCTAGGGTGGAGGTGGTGACCTTCCCATAGTCACTAGCAAAAGTAAGGAGGGGGTTTCCCAGGCCAGATCTTCCAAACTCTTCCTATTCCCTCTTATAAATAGGAAAAGCTAGACATTGGAGAGGAAGAAATGACCCAGGAGTGAAGCAAACTATTTCTTTGGGGACTTTAAACATTAAAATATGTTTATAACAGTGGCTCTCAGCCAGGGGAGATTTTGCCTTTCAGGGGACATCTGGCAATGTCTGGAGACAATTTAGTTTTAACACCTGGATGGGAGCGGTACTGGCATCTGGTGGGTCAAGGTCGGGGCTGCTGCAAACATCCTACAACACACAGGACAACCCCTCCCCCACACCACAACAAAGAATTATCAGCCCAAATTTTCATTAGCACCGAAATGGAGAAACCTGCATTAGAAAACGAAGAGTCAGGTAGGAGTACAAAGGGCACGGGACCAGACATCAAGGGTGCACAGATTCAGTCCCCATGGTGTGACCTTGAGAAAGTAATTTCCCTTCCTCTAGTCTGATGTTGACAAGGTTGAACTACATGATAGATCGAGTCCAGCACTGGCATTCGACAGTTCTAAGATAAAACTTGACTTTTATACGGCTATCCGTCTGAATGAGAACAGATCCAGCCAAAAGAAAGCTTGGCTTCTGCCCTCTCCCTCCCTCCTTCAATCCAGCCCTTCCTTCCCTCTCCCTCCCTCCTTCAATCCAGCCCTTCCTTCCATCAGCAGATAGTTACTGAACGTCTACTCTGTGCCAGGCAGAGTCGGGGGGAGAGAGAGAGAGAGAGAGATAGAAGTGCTATGGACTGAACTGTGCTCCACCCCCCAGACTCATACGTTGAAGCCCTGACCCCCAATGTGAGGATGTTTGGAGACAAGGCCTGTGGGAAGTAATTAGATGCAGATGAGGTCATGAGGTGTGGAACCTCATGATGGGATGAGAGCTTTATAAGAGGAAGAGGAGAGAGGCCCTGGCCGGCAGCTCAGTTGGTTAGAGTGTCATCCTGATACGGCAAAGTTGCGGGTTTGATTTCTGGTTAGGGCATGCATAAGAATCAACTAGTGAATGACAACTCAGTGTTTCTCTCTCTCTCTCTCAAATCAATAAATGAAAAAAAAAGATTTTAAAAGAGGAAGAGAGAAAGATCACCCTTCTCCTGGCAAGTAGGGACACCAAGAAGGTGACCTTCTGCAAAGAAGAGAGCCCTCACCAGGGAACCAGATCAGCCAGCTCCCTGATCTTGGACTTGCCAGCCTGCAGGACTGAGAAGTAAGCATCTGCTGTTTAGTCCCCTGGGCTCGGTGCTCCCTGATCTTGGACTTGCCAGCCTGCAGGACTGAGAAGTAAGCATCTGCTGTTTAGTCCCCTGGGCTCGGTGCTCCCTGATCTTGGACTTGCCAGCCTGCAGGACTGAGAAGTAAGCATCTGCTGTTTAGTCCCCTGGGCTCGGTGCTCTGTGAGAGCGGCCTGGGCGGACTGGGACAGGGCGGTAAAGATGGCCAAGTGAGGACGCTTCTCTCTAGAGCTTCCGTTAGGAGGAGGGAGAGGCCACTACCAGAGCCAGCCTGTGGGCTTCAGCGCTGAGGGCAACACCTCAGACTGGAAGTCACCCAGAAAGAATGTTAAGCAGACATTTGCTCCTAAGACACACTGAGCAGAAACATCAGGGGAGATTGAGTAGAAATAAGATTGAATATAAAGCCCTCCAAGACAAAGGCACAGACAGGGCTTGAGAGGCAGGCCAGCGTCACAGTCAGAGGTCTGATGTGAGCCCACGGCTACGCTCATGGCCCAGCTATGGTCCTCAGCACCTTGTTTATGTTGATGTGCAGAGTGGGCCAGGGGCCAGCAGCCTTCACAGTTTCCAGCTCCAGCTTCTTTAGATGGGTGGCCGTCTCGCTGAATAGGGCAGGTGCGCCTGGAGTCAGTTCTGCAACAGACAAATGGAATGAATAAGGAAAGCTTGAAAGGACAGAGGGCTGCGGGTGGTAAAAGACCCTTGCCAGGGCCTGATAGAGCCCAACCGCCATGACCCTTTCTGCCTGCCTCCTGCTCTGGCAGCTGGAATCCCTTGAGTATTCACTAGTTAATGGGGCGTGAGAACATCTTCGGTCAAAGTTTTAATGCCCGACTCCCTCATATATGATGCTGGGTGGCCTTGGGCAAATCACTTTACCTCTCTGAGCCTCTGAGCCATTTTTAATTGAAAATACAATTACTTACCTTGCAGAATTGTTGCGGATATTAAATGAGGTCCTTCATGTACAAATGATTTATGAATGGTAAAGCACTATGCAATTTGGGAAGATTAATGGGTATATAAATGTGCCCTTAAAAACGAGGTTATAATTCTAAAGTCAAATTTATTGATTTTGATTTCTGTACAACTTTGGATTAATTCACCATCATTCCTCCCATGAGCTAGTATTTACCCTTAAGACATTAAATATTCAATATTTATTTCATGCTAAAGCTTGTGCCAAGTATTGTTTGCAATTGGGATCTGGGGAGCTAGAATAAAGAGATGAATGAGACAGTCTATATGCAGCTAACTCCAAATAAGAGTGATCAGAGGCTTTAGGATAAGTTGCTATAGGAGAGAGAGGGAAGATACTCCAAAGCTAGGAATTGGAGAGAGGTGTTAAAGAGATCGATTCACTGACAACATCTGAGCTGGTTCCTGAAGGATGTGTAGGAGCTCACTAGGTGGAGAAGGGCATGTCAGGCAGGGGGAACAGCAGGTACAAAGACCAGAGCTGGGACACAGCACAGTATTTGGTGAGAGGATAGTAGTTCTCTGAGGCTAGAGCATAGTGAGGAGTGGGGGGAAGGCTGGGGACCTTGGCAGAGGCCAGGCTGAGAAGGG